>NC_135536.1:37585411-38785411 GCF_045843805.1 Urocitellus parryii
AGGGAAATAAAAACTTTCCACAACAGGAATAAGCTAAAACAATTCATGAGCACAAAGCTAGCACTAAAAGAATATTCAAAGACAAATTATGCATAGAGGAACTACAAAACAATCCCCAGAGCTCCAAATTAGAGAAAGTTCAGTTGAAGAATAATTCACTAAATGAGAATCAATACAAGAAAAATATAGCAAAGAAAAAAAAAAAAGCAAAATGCAGGAAATCATAAACACAAATCTATATGAATGCTGAATGTTAAGTGTCTCAACTCCCCTTTAAAAGACACAGATTAATATGCAAATGGTAGGAGACCTTCAGTGATACACAAAAGTATAAGAGGTTATGATGGGCAAGGGGGAGGGGGAAAAAAGGGAGAGCATTGAACAACAGCAGAGGAGGCAGAGAGGGAAGGTGGGAGGGGAGGGGAGGGGGGATAGTAGGGGATAGGAAAGGTAGCAGATTACAACAGTCACTAATATGCCATTATGTAAAAATGTGAGTATGTAACAGATGTGATTCTGCTATCTGTATTTGGGGTAGAAATGGGAGTTCAAAACCCAATGGAGTCAAATGTATGAAAGATGATTTATCAAGAGCTCTGTAATGTATGGAACAATAAATAAAAAAAAAGAAAAAAAAGACACAGATTCGCAGAATGGATAAAGAACATGATCAAACAATAGTCTGTTTAAAGGAGACTCATCTTAGAGGTAAGACATCCAGAGGCAGAAAGTAAAAGCATGGCAAAATAGACTTCATTCCCATGATCCAAAAAAAGCAGGCTTGTGTAGCTTTTATTCTCATATCTGATCAAGCTGATTTCAGCAAAAAGTAATCAGAAGAGACAAAAAGGGTCACTACATTCTAGTAAAGATAACAATCCAACAGGAAAATATAACAATAATTAACATTTAAGCCTCAAATGTCAATACACACAATTACATGGAAAAACCATTCTAGGAGAGTAAGTCCCAAATAGACCCCAACACAATAATACTGGATGATTTTAATGCACTTTTATCACCAATAGACAGACAGGTCATCAAAGCACAAAATCATAAAGATATCTGTGAGCTGAACAACACTATAAATCAAATGGACCTAATGTACATCTACAGAATATTCCATCAAAACTAGGAATAGAAGGACATTACTTCAACATCATATAGGCCAAACAAAAATATATGAAAACTGTTCAACATCTGTAACAATCAGGGAAATCAAATGAAAACTATGCTAAAATTTTATCTGCATTTTGCATTTGGAAACAAGCTCAAAGCCAACACCATCCTGATATTCAATGGTGAAAAACTAAAAGCATTTCCTCTGAAATTAGTAACAAGGCAAAATTATCCACTCTCACCACTCCTACTCAGTATAACACTTGAAACATTAACCATGGTGATCAGACATGAAAAGGAAATCAAAGGAATAGAATTAGGAAAGGAAGAAGTAGAAGTACCTCTGTTTGCCTACAACCTGATCCTATATTAATATGAGTCAAAAAATACCATAAGAAGACTTCTAGAGCATAGAAATCAGTTTAACAATGTAGCAGGATACAAGATCAAAACCCATAAATCATTAGCTTTCCTATAATCCAACAGGGATTCAGTTGAGGAAGAAATTATGAAAACAATCCCCTTCATAGTAACTTCAAAAAATTAATCTAACTAAGGAGGGAAAAGAGGTTGGCAATACAAATTATAGAACACCAAAGCAAAGAATTGAAGATGACCTCAAAAGATGAAAAAACATGCCATATTCAATATGCAGAATCAATATTTTCAAAATGGCCAAAATACCAAAAGCAATATACAGATGCATTTCAATCCTCCTCAAAATATCAATGATATTCTTCACAGAACTAGAAAAATATCAATTCAATTGGAAAAATCAGAGACCCAGAATAGCCAAAGCAATACTAGGCAAGAAATGTGAAGCATGAGACATCACAATACCTGAACTGTAATTACATCCAAAACTGTAGTAACAAAAACAGCATGGTATTGGCATCAAAATAGACATGAAGACCAATGGAACAGAATAGAAGACCCAGAGATATATTCACATATCCATAGCTGTCTGATATTTGACAAAGGCACCCAAAATGCCTCTTGAAAAAGACAGCATATTAAAACAAATGGTGCTGGGCAACTGGATATGTATCTGTAGAAAAATGAAATTAGACTTTTCTCTCACACCATGCACAAAACCCACATTGAAATGGATCAAAGACTAGGAATTAGACTAGAAACTGTACAACTGCTGGAAGAAAACATAGGTTCAATACTCCAGTAGGTAGTTGCTGACACCAACTTCCTTAATGAGACCCTCAGTGAATAAGATAAAAAACCAAGTTTCAAGAAGTGGGATACCATCCAACTGAAAAGCTTCTGCACAGTCAAGGAAATGATTAAGAGTGTGAAGAGAGAGGCTACAAAACAGGAGAAAGTCCTGTAATGCTAATCTTACAATAGGGGGGTTAATATCCAGAATATACAAAGAACTTAAAGCCTTAACACAAAAACCCCCACTCCCACAAAGCATCCAATCAATAAATGGACAAGACAACAAAATGGAAGTTTCTCAAAAGAAGAAACACAATGGGCGACACATATATGAAAAATGTTTACCATTTGTAGAATTAGGGAAATCAAATCAAAACTGTCCTATGATTTCAAGTGACTCTAGTGAGGTTGGCAATGATCAAGAATATGAACAACAATAAATGCTGGCAAGGTTGTAGGCAGAAAGGAACACTTGTACATTGTTGGTTGTACTCCAGATCAGTACGAGCACTCTGGAAAGCAGTATGGTGACTCCTCAGGGAACTAGGGATAGAACCACCATGTCATCCAGCTATCCTACTCGTTGGTATTCCCCCAAATATAAGAATTGACATACTACAATCACCTCAATGGTTATTGCAGGACAATGAACAGTAGCCAAATTATGGGATCAATCTAGATAACCATCAGTAGATGAATAGAACAAGAAACTGTGGTATATATATTCAGTGGAGTTGACTCAGCCATAAAAAGAATAAAGTTATAGCCAGTAATGAATGGAAATGGAGAATATCATGCTAAGTGTAATAAGCCAAGTCTGAAATCCAAACGTTGAAATTTTAGTGTTTTACACTGAAACTAGAATAACATTAAGGAAAGTGGAGGGAGGAATAGATATTACAAAGAATCAAGCAAATATAATTAATTATGCCAATTAACAATTTGGTTAATTTTACTAATTAAATATAATTAATTATTAGATGAGCAAAAGGGAGTCAAGTAGAGTAGATGAAGGAGAATGGGAGAGAAAAGTTTAGCTGGGTGGTAAGAGAGGGGATTGAAAAGATTGGCATTATGAGCTGAATTGATTTTCATGTATGTGGGAGTTTGTCAGGATGAACCCAGTTACAATGTTTCACTGTAAACCTTCAGTAAAAAAAATAAAAACGATTAGAGAAAGCTTCCATTTTCCAAGCATAACTAAGCCTGCCTCTCTTGGTTCAATTGTGGGTGTGGCTAGGCCTCAGTAATAACTAGGGTTACTTTTCACATTGGCCCATGCTTAAAGTCAGACCCCAGATTTCAGAAAAATATGAACTATGATTCGTGTCTGAGTTTGTGTATATGCCACAATGTTAAATCAGGACAGACTTGCTCACACTTTGGTCCTTCTTCCCATCTTCCTCCTGCCTCCTGAGGGGGAAAGTCTTAAGCACTGATAGAATTAGAAAGTCTCTATTTCCTCTAGACCCCATAATCAGCAGTTCTGGATCTGATGTGATAATGTGCTCTACCATGTGACATCAGGACACTTCAAATAAGTTTATTATCTTGAAATGAAGATGCTTGTGATTCTTGTATATTTTAAACTGAGATGCAGGCCAGGAAAGCCACAAAAATACCACATGGATTCCATGATGACTGCTGCTTTGCAGAATGTTCTTCAGTCTTGTTACAGAGGCAGGCTGTCTCACATAGATGGACATTATAAACCAGAGTACCAATCAGTGAGTTCTTTCCCAGAGACCAGACTGTCAGTGGTGCCCAAAGGGAAGAGCCTGCAAGGGATCAGGGTGCTGAGTGTGACCTGTCTTTGTTGAGCTCTGAGGTCAGGAACAGGACTCCTCTGCATGAGGAGGACTGATATGGCCTGGACCTAGTTGAAAGCTCTGGAATAGAGTTCTGAGGACATACCCTGCCTCCAGGTCCTTTATGAATGGGTCAGAAGGTGAGCTAGTGCTCAAGGTCCAACAAGGATGAGAATATTGGTGAACACAGATAGAAAGGGTGCTTGGATCCTCACAGGATTCCAGGGAACCTGGACATGGGTGGTGGAGAGAAGCTGGCTCAGACTAAGATAGAAGGTCATTTGGAGTTTTGGGAGGATGGGTTCTCAGGACACCAGACACTGCACTGGGTTCTTGCCCCATGACAGGGTATAACAGAACTCAAGTTGCATCTGGGGATACTGAAAATTATTCCTGAAAATCTTCATGCTTCCCAGCTGGCAGTTGTGCTGACTTGGAGAGGCAGCCCTGCATGAACAACACCTTTTCAAAAGGCTCCTACCATTACCACTAGGGTGGGAATTATGTAATTTCTTTTCCAAATATGGGTTCTTTTGTGTTTTCATATTGACCCTGAAGGTGGGTAGGGTAGGGATGTAGGTACAGAATGAGGTAAGATGGCACTGAAGGAATGAGTTTTGTCTAGAGAGGGTCCTTTTTTCCTGGGTAGCTTAAACTTAGCCTGCTGCACGGAGCTGGCATTGAACACTAATTTGGAGCCAGTATCAATACAGCAAGGTTTTATATTCTAGAGGTGGAAGGTGGAGTGTGCCTGAGGGGAAGAATGTAAGGAATCATAAATGTGAGCAGTTCCTGCTGGACATACAGTGAGCACCTTACAGAATGTTATGCTGGTGAAGAAAGGAGGAATCCATCACTTCTGTTCAGACATGAAAGTTTATTAAGCAACCGGCAGTCTCCCCTTGACTCCTCCACCCAGTGCACTTTAGGCCTATGTTGAGGAGAAGATGAAGATCAGTTCTGAAGGCCTCTCAGTCTTGCCCCTGGAGTTTTTAGGATTTCATTGTTTTTCTAATCCAGCGCAGAAAGCTTGAGATCCTAGTGTAGACACTTGGAGGTGTCCCCTCGTCTTCCCCAAAGGACACAATGCCCTGGGCCACATTTTCACATACAAGGGGACTTCCTGAGTCTCCCTGTGGGCAGAGAAAAGAAGATCTTAGCTGACCAGGTTCAGATCCCACACTGCCCACTCCCCAGGTGTGTGTGGGCACTATTAGAGGGCTGTGTGTGTGAAATCAGGACTGGGGCAGTCCTCATTCAGTCTGAGGGCTCCAGCCTGACCCTGACCATTCCCTTCAGTTGACTGATACCTCTCCTTTTCCAGTAAGACTCTCTTCATGAAGTGACCAAAGGGAAATCAGTCTCCAGGACCAGAGACTGAATTGGTAAAAGGCTGAGTACATAGGGGCATAAGTAGTTCCCTTTGCCCTGATTCTCCTCAAACTCTGCTGTGCCCAAGGCAGGGAATAGCCAATGCAGGTGAACTTACATGAAGACAATTTTTCTTCTCTTTTGGGTTCCCCACACAAATATGGGTGGTGGAGTCATATATACTTTTGAAATGAGAGAGACATTCCTCGTCTTTTTGGATTTCCAGCTGTACTTCATGCAGTTTTGTTGTGGATATGTTTTGGCCAATGAGTCCCCAACCGGCCAGAGTGCACACCATCCCTGGTGTAACCTGGGAATTTCTTGAGGGTAACTTCAGGAGGCTCACCTCAGCATTCAGCTTGGCCTTATTTTTCAACTAAAGGCAGATAAAGGGAATTATGATCAACCAACAACTCACGAAAATCGACAAAGACATGGGGTTGCTTTCTTCATGGCACTGGGACAAGTGAAGGGGTCAATTTGACAAGGAGGAATGGAAACAAGTCCATATGAGGATTTAACCCTCTAGGATTATCTTGTGTAAGACCCAGTGGAATGGCATGCCTCACCTGAAGTAACATGATGTCATTGAATGGCTTTCTTTTAAAATTTGGATGGGGGATGGCTCTTCTTATAGGGATGACCTGCTGGGTCGCCTCTTGCTCATCGATGTCATGGGCCCCCAGGATTACAGTGATGGTTCTGTTCCTAGAGCAGACAGTGAGGTAGAGTCACAGGGGATACAAGTTGGTATCCCTGAAGAAAAATGGGTGGCCCAGGGCAGGGCAGGTTGGAGTTGGGAGAAGCTACATGGGAAGAGGACTTGGGGCTGAGCATCTCTTCCTTTTGCTTCCTGGTAGCCAGGGTTGGTGCAGGTCCTAGAGTATCGCAGTGTGCTCAGTCATGTACAGAACATGTACAGTCATGCACAGAGACTATCTCCAGGTGAGACTCTTAATTTCACATATTTACACTATGGGATCTGGGGCAAAACCTACCTCCTTCCCATTCAGCCTTAATCCACGTTCGCCTTTTGTATAAGAAGCCACCTGCACTGACTGCTTCTCTCTCTCCATAGCTTCCCTGCCCTCCATGGAGCTCTTGTCTTCAGGCCCAAAGGAGAAGATTCCCTGTGATGTTTTCTCTAGAAGGGTGAACTCACCTTCCCCAGCAGTGGGCTGCTGTCAGGACAAAGTCCTCACGAACAAGGAAACCCCCACATCGTTTTGTTGTAGTTTGAGTCTTGATCCGAAGAAATGCCATGTAGGGATGGGAATGAGGCACAGCTTCCTGGCCCCCGATGATGTTCCCTGAAAGAAAAGTTCTGTCCTGCCCTTGGTGCTCATGGAGCCAAAGGCTGAAGAAGAGGAGACTGGGATCAACTCTAGGGAGGGAAGTATTGAGTGTAGTGGTGTTACCACGTAGGGGTGCTGGGTTGATTGTCCTTGTTCAGCAAAGAATTGACAAAGAGGATGCAGAGAGAGCAAGCAAGAAGCAGGTTTATTGCAAGAGGGACAGAGAGACTGTTCTGAAGAGAAAGTTCCACAACATTCAGAATCTGGTGGGAGAGTTTGTCTTCTTTAATGGTCCAAGGAATTTTTTCCTTTCCTTATTCATGTCCCCTGTCAACCCTCTCCTCACTATTATTGATTGATGCTGTGAATACTTCTCTTTTAGTTATTCTGGTGGATTCCCCACTTAGGAGCACAAACAAAAAAATTTCTGTCTGATTGGGTCCCTGGTTTGTGTCCTCTCGCATTTTCATCAAACAGAAAATTGACCTCATCTGGAGACCCTCCATGCTCCTTTGTTCTTGCCCTGCCCCTGGTCTCCTCACTTGCCATGTAGCCTTAGATGGCTCAATTCCTTATACATGTCCCTAGGGGAAAGGTCTAAGTAGACAGCAGCAGCAAACATGGGCCCTGAGTGTTTTCCAGGCAGCATTCCTGGATTGAAGAGAGACCCACAAGACTCAGATATTCCCTCTGACCAATGCAGGGCAGTCCTTGCTCTATAATTCCTGCTTCAGATGTCAATGTTGACTGACAGGATTTGAGTTTGGAACAAGTAGCAATGACCCTACAGATCCTGGTCAGTCCTTTTTCTGAAGTGTCCCAGAATCTTCTTTCCCCTCTTGTTTCCTCCTTAGTTCCCACTGAGCTCCTACTGGGTTCTGCTCATAAAGTCAGGATGCTGAGTCATGTTTGATGTTTGTGTGCTGGAGCCAGACACCAAGTAGGTGCCCAGTAAAGGTCTTGGATGTGTGAGGGAATGGCTCCTGATTAGCCTGTGGCTGAGGTTGGAGGGGCAGTGCTGGTGAGATTGTGAGCACCAGGGAAGATGGGGTCTGACAAAGCCATTGCACCCATCTGTAACTGAAAATGACCTGAGAGAACATGGCGCTGAACAAAGGCACACATATCTGTTAAGGGATGAGAATGCCCATGACTCTGAGATCAAATGGATCTTTGGCTTTATTCCTGGGCAGTGTGAGAATGACAAATTTGGAGAAGCAGGTGGATATTGAAGGTAGATATTGAGATATTAATTTAAAAACATAGTGGGCTTTACCTTGATTACAGAAGCCAGCCCCTTTCTGTCAGCTGCCTTTTCTTGGGGAATTGGTTATTTATTTTTTCATATGTCTTTGTGAAAGGGCCTGCTTTCCAGATGTAAAGGTTATAGCTGGGAAAGGGGAAGGTGGCCACTGACTCTCATGAAAACCAGCCTTCTGCCCTGCTCCTCCTTTGTGCTCCCATCCCCATGAGGCCCGCCAGTCATTGGGTGAGGTTTACCTTGCTAAGCCAAAAGTTGCTGGAGGTGCACCTGAGCCGGAATGGTGGGGTGAAGCATATGAGCAGGGCTGAGCTTGGGGTTGGGCTTCAGTTGTTGGGGATAGTCACTCACCTGCCTCTGTCCTTGGGCACAGAAGAAAGACCAACAGGAGCAGGAGTGGCTTCATCTTCCCAGGAAGGCCTCTCTGATCAAAGATGTTGTTGTGTCCTCCTGGTCTTTTAAACTCCCAGTGTTCTCTTCTGGTGTGTGGGGGCTTTTTCCTCTGAGATGATCTCACCCTTGCCTCACTGTCTGATCAAGATCTGATGGTTATGTTAGACTTTAGCCATGGCTTAGCTCCCACCACTCTTGATTCAGTGCTGACCACAGAAGCAGAAAACAGGAACCTATGGTCACAAGATGGGGTGCTATAGGTGCTAAACATTGGCCATAGTGAGTCCTGTGGTCTCAGAAATATGCTCATTTCCTTGGTTCTCTTTGAATGATGATCGTGGAAAGATGATCATTTGGTGAAACCGTTTTCTTTGTAAGACTCAGGACATTGGAGATGAGATTCTTTGGCTGTGGCAGAAGACAAGAAAATATTAGTGAATAGACAAGATGGTTGGGCTGGGTTTACAGGGATGGGCAGATTGGGGTGGGAGCAATGCTGAAGACAGTGTGCCCCAGTGACCCATGTACTCAGTGTTCAAAACAGCAATGACATATCCTTTGCTCAGGAAGCTCAATTTGGTCATGGTTGCTGAGGACAGCTTGTCTCTGCTCTTCTGTGTGTCAGCAGGCTGGTCTTGAGATGCAGAGAGGGGAATCGTCTGAAGGCTCCCTGCTTCACAGGTCAGTGCTTATGCTGGCTGTCACCTGGGAATCTCCTTTCCTCTCCAGGAGGTTCTGTCATGTGGTCTCCCTGCAGGGGTTTGTTCCTTGCAACATGATGATTGGCTTCTCCAGAAAGACCATTCTCTCCTAATTGCAAAGAGGCAGAAGTTGTGTTCTTTTTCACCCAAATTTTAAAAGTCAGATGGTATCAACTCTAACATATTTCATTGCTTGCATCAATCTCAACACCACCCAGAGTAAACAGCCAGGGACAGACCTTGCCTGTAGAGGGGGCATTAAATGATGATGTAAGAAAAGCTGGTGGGATGGGAGACACACAGTTGCTGTCATTTAAGAAAAAGTTATCTGCGAACCACTTTGGGTGTTTGTAAAGTTGATCAGAGAAACTAAACCCCTAATCTAAAGTCATCGCCTTTGGATAAGTTTGTGAGTCTGCTTTGTTTAAACCATGTGGAAATGGAAGAAGGTCTTTTCTCCCAGCGATATTCTGTTTAATAAATGAATGATACTATGTAAATTGGAATCCAATGCCAGAGAGCCAAATTAGTAGCCTTTGTGCACTGTTCAGAGATGTACCTTTCTGAAATACCACTTCCATTTGCTACATATATGATCCTGATGATTACCCCTGCATGGAAAAAAAGGAAGAATCACGAACTCAGAAATATTATTTATTTGGAACATCTCTGTTCTTTTAAAAAAATTTGTTCTTTTTAGTGAAACATCACTGTAGAATGTTTATTTTGACATATCTTAAATATATGGATTATACCTACCCATTTTTGTGGTTGTACATGATATGGAGTTACACAAGTCATGTATGCATATATGAACAGAAGAGAGTTATGTCTGATTTATTCTACTGTCTTTCCCATTTCCCATTCCCATCTCTCCACCATAATCCCGTTTACCCCTGACCAATAGGGTGAACCTCCACTCCTGCCTCCCCTCTGCCTATGACATCCACATATCAGAGTGAACATTTGGTCTTTGGTTTGTTGGGATTGGCTCATTCAGTAAGAATGATGGCCTCCCGTTTCATCCATTTATTGGCAAATGGCATATTTTCTTTCTTCTTTATGACTGATATTCTATTGTGTATATGTACCACATTTTCTTTATCCATTCATCTATTGAAGGGTACCCAGATTGTTTTCATAGCTTAGATTTTGTGAATTGAGATTCTGTGAACATTGATGTGACCACATCAGTATAGTATGCTGAAATTAAGTCCATTGGTTATTAAGTGAGTAGTGAGATAGCTGGGTTACATGGTGGTTCCATTTCAAGTTTTCGGAGTAATCTTTTTTTTTTACTGTCATTTTTTTTAAATTTTTATTGTTGGTCGTTCAAAACATTACACAGTTCTTAATATATCATATTTCACAGTTTGATTCAAGTGGCTTATGAACTCCCATTTTTACCCCGTATACAGATTGCTGTATCACATCAGTTACCCTTCCATTGATTGACATATTGCCTTTCTAGTGTCTGATGTATTCTGCTGTCTGTCCTATTCTCTACTATCCCCCTCCCCTCCCCTCCCCTCCTCTCTTCTCTCTCTACCCCTTCTACTGTAAATCATTTCTTCCACTTGTATTATTCTTCTCTTACCCCTCCTTTCCTCTTATATGACATTTTGTATAACCCTGAGGATCGCCTTCCATTTCCATGCAATTTCCCTTCTCTGTCCCTTTCCCTACCACCTCTCATTCGTGTTTAATGTTAATCTTCTTCTCTAGCTCTTCGTCCCTACCCTGTCCTTAGTTACTCCCCTTATATCAATGAAGTCATTTGGCATTTGTTTTTTAAGGATTGGCTAGCTTCACTTAGCATAATCTGCTCTAATGCCATCCATTTCCCTCCAAATTCTATGATTTTGTCGTTTCTTAATGCAGAGTAATACTCCATTGTGTATAAATGCCACATTTTTTTATCCATTCATCTATTGAAGGGCATCTAGGTTGGTTCCACAATCTTGCTATCGTGAATTGTGCTGCTATGAACATCGATGTAGCAGCTTCCCTGTAACATGCTCTTATTAGGTCTTTAGGGAATAGACCGAGAAGGGGAATAGCTGGGTCAAATGGTGGTTCCATTCCCAAGTTTCCAAGAAATCTCCATACTGCTTTCCAAATTGGCCTTGCAGTCCCACCAGCAATGAACAAGAGTGCCCTTTTCCCCGCATCCTCTCCAGCACTTATTATTGTTTGACTTTCTAATGGCTGCCAATCTTACTGGGGTGAGATGGTATCTTAGGGTGGTTTTGATTTGCATTTCTCTGACTGCTAGTGATGGTGAGCATTTTTTCATGTACTTATTGATTGATTGTATGTCCTCCTCTGAGAAGTGACTGTTCAGGTCCTTGGCCCATTTGTTGATTGGGTTATTTGTTATCTTATTGTCTAATTTTTTGAGTTCTTTGTATACTCTGGATATTAGGGCTCTATCTGAAGTGTGAGGAGTAAAGATTTGTTCCCAGGATGTAGGCTCCCTGTTTACCTCTCTTATTGTTTCTTTTGCTGAGAAAAAACTTTTTAGTTTGAGTAAGTCCCATTTGTTGATTCTAGTTGTTAACTCTTTCGCTATGGGTGTCCTATTGAGGAATTTGGAGTCCGACCCCACAGTATGTAGATCATAGCCAACTTTTTCTTCTATCAGATGCCGCGGCTCTGATTTAATATCAAGCTCCTTGATCCATTTTGAGTTAACTTTTGTGCATGGTGAGAGAAAGGGATTCAATTTCATTTTGTTGCATATGGATTTCCAGCTTTCCCAACACCATTTGTTGAAGATGCTATTCTTCCTCCATTGCATGCTTTTAGCCCCTTTATCAAATATAAGATAGTTGTAATTTTGTGGATTGGTTTCTGTGTCCTCTATTCTGTACCATTGGTCCACCCGCCTGTTTTGGTACCAGTACCATGCTGTTTTTGTTACTATTGCTCTATAGTATAGTTTGAAGTCTGGTATCACTATACCGCCTGATTCACACTTCCTGCTTAGCATTGTTTTTGCTATTCTGGGTCTTTTATTTTTCCATATGAATTTCATGATTGTTTTATCTATTTCTACAAGAAATGCTGTTGGGATATTGATTGGCATTGCATTGAACTTATAGAGAACTTTTGGTAATATCGCCATTTTGATGATGTTAGTTCTGCCTATCCATGAACAGGGTATATTTTTCCATCTTCTAAGGTCTTCTTCTATATCTCTCTTTAGGGTTCTGTATTTTTCATTGAATAAGTCTTTCACCTCTTTTGTTAGGTTGATTCCCAAGTATTTTATTATTTTTGAGGATATTGTGAATGGAGTGGTTGTCCTCATTTCCATTTCAGAGGATTTGTCGGATACAAAAACATATCAAAAAAATTGTGCACCATGATCAAGTAGGATTCATCCCTGGTATGCAATATACGGAAATCAATAAATGTTATTCACCACATCAATAGACTTAAAAATAAGAACCATATGATCATCTCAATAGATGCGGAAAAGCATTCGACAAAGTACAGCATCACTTTATGTTCAAAACTCTCGAAAAACTAGGGATAACAGGAACATACCTCAACATTGTAAAAGCAATCTATGCTAAGCCTCAGGCTAGCGTCATTCTGAATGGGGAAAAATTGAAGGCATTCCCTCTAAAATCTGGAACAAGACAGGGATGCCCTCTCTCACCACTTCTGTTCAACATAGTTCTCGAAACACTGGCCAGAGCAATTAGACAGATGAAAGAAATTAAAGGCATAAAAATAGGAAAAGAAGAACTTAAATTATCACTATTTGCAGATGACATGATTCTATACCTAGTAGACCTAAAAGGGTCTACAAAGAAACTATTAGAGCTAATAAATGAATTCAGCAAAGTGGCAGGATATAAAATCAACATGCATAAATCAAAGGCATTCCTGTATATCAGCGACAAATCCTCTGAGTAATCTCTATACTGCTTTTCAGAGTGGTTGCACCAATTTGCAGTTCCACTAGGTATATATGAGTGTATCTTTCCCTCCACATCCTTGCTAACATTTGTTGTTAGTTGTATTTTTGATAATTGCTGTTCTTCCTGGAGTCAGATAAAATCTTAGTGTAGTTTTGATTTGCATTTCTCTATTTGCTAGTGAAGATGAACATTTTTTTTTCATATATTTGTTGACCATTTGTTCTTCTTCTTCTTTGAAGTGTCTGTTCAGTTCCTTTGCCCATTTGTTAACTGGGTTATTTGTTTTTATGTTGTTTTTTGTATTCTTTATATATCCTGGAGATTAATGCTCCATCTGAGGGCAGGTTTTAAAGATTTTCTCCTATTCTGTAGGCTTTCTCTTCACACTATTGATTGTTTCTTTTGCTGAGAAGAAGCTTTTGAGTTTGAATCCATCCCCTATATTGAAGTCATATCCTAAGCCAACAGGATAAGGATTTGGTCCTGCTTTTTCTTGTAATAGGCACAGGGTCTCTGTTCTAGTGCCTATGTCTTTGATTTACTTGGAGTTTTGTGCAGAATAAGAGATAGGGGTCTAATTTCATTTTGTTACATGTGGATATCCAGTTTTCTCAGTACCATTTGTTGAAGAGGCTATCTTTTTTCAATGTATGTTTGTGGTGCTTTTGTCTAGTAAGTTGAGATAAATGGGTTTAGGTGGATTTATCTCTTTTTCTTCTGTCCTTGCTATTGGTCTTCATGTCTGTTTTGGTGCCAATACCATGGTATGTTTTTAAATTCATTTTTTATTCTAATTTGGTATATACAACAGCAGAATACATTATAATTTATGTGACACATACAGAGCAAATTTTTCATATCTCTGGTTGTATACAAAATATATTCACACCATTTGTGTCTTCATACATGTACTTAGGGTAATGATATCCATCTCATCCCACCATCTTTTCTACCTGCATGTCCCGTCCCTTTGCCTCCCACCCCTTTGTCTAGAGTTTGTCTAATCCTCCCGTGCTCCATCCCAACCCCACTATTAATCAGCCTACTTATGTCAGAGAAATATTTGGTATTTGTTGTTTTGGGATTGGCTAACTTCACTTAGCATTACATTGTCCAACTCCATCCATTTACCTTCTAATGCCATGATTTTATTCTCTCTTTTTTTATTGGTTCCTCCTGACAATACAAAGATTTTGACATATCATATTTTTGAATCTAATGGGGTTTAATTTCTCATTTTTCCAACTGTACAGGTTGCAGAATCACATCGGTTATACAGCCATGTATATACATACCGCAATACTAGTGTCTATTTTATTCTGCTGCCCTTCCTATCCCTCCTTCCCCTCCCCTTCCCTCCCATCACCTGTCTCTACCCAATCTAATGTGACACATTTCTCTCTCTTTTGCATGTATTTTGTATAACGATGAGGGTCTCCTTCCATCTTCAGTGGAACTCCCATTCTCCCTCCCATTCCCTCCCACCTCTCTTCCCTATTTAATGGTAATGTTCTTCTCATGCTCTTCCTCCCTACCCTATTTTGAGTCACCCCCCTTATATCAGAGAGGACATTCGGCATTTGTTTTTTAGGGTTTGGATAACTTCACTTAGCATAATCTGCTCTAATGCCATCCATTTCCCTGCAAATGCCATGATCTTGTTATTTTTTAGCGCTGCATAATATTCCATTGTGTGTAAATCCACATTTTTAATCCATTCATCTATTGTAGGGCATCTAGCTTGGTTCCACAGTCTAGCTATTGTGAATTGTGCTCCTATAAACATTGATGTGGCTGTGTCCCTGTAGTATGCCCTTTTTAGGTCTTTTGGGAATATCTGAGAATGGGAATAGCTGGGTCAAATGGTGGTTTCATCCCTAGCTTTCCAAGGAATCTCCATACTGTTTTCCAAATTGGCTGTACCAATTTGCAGTCCTACCAGCAATGTATGAGTGTACCTTTTTCCCCACATCCTCACCAGCACTTGCTATTGTTTGACTTCATAATGGCTGCCATTCTTACTGGAGTGACATGGTATCTTAGAGTAGTTTTAATTTGCATTTGTCTGACTGCTAGAGATGGTGAGCATTTTTTCGTGTATTTGTTGATTGATTGTATATCCTCCTCTGAGAAGTGTCTGTTCAGGTCTTTGGCCCATTTGTTGATTGGGTTATTTATTTTTTTGTTTAACTTTTTGAGTTCTTTGTATACTCTAGAGATTAGAGCTCTATCTGAAGTGTGAGGGGTAAAAATTTGTTCCCAGGATGTAGGCTCCCTATTTATCTCACATGTTATTTCTCTTGCTGAGAAAAAACTTTTTAGTTTGAATATGTCCCATTTGTTGATTCTTGATTTTAGCTCTTGTGCTATAGGTGTCCTATTAAGGAATTTGGAGCCTGACCCCACGAGATGGAGGTTAGGGCCAACTTTTTCTTCTATTAGATGCAGAGTCTTTGGTTTGATTCCTAGCTCCTTGATCCATCTTGAGTTAACTTTTGTGCATGGTGAGAGAAAGGAATTCAATTTCATTTTGTTGCATATGGATTTCCAGTTTTCCCAGCGTCATTTGTTGAAGATGCTATCCTTTCTCCATTGTATGCTTTTAGCACCTTTGCTAAAATAAGGTTGTTGTAATTTTGTCAATTGGTCTCTGTGTCCTCTATTCTGTACCATTGGTCTACTCACCTGTTTTGGTACCAGTACCATGCTGTTTTTGTTACTATTGCTCTGTAGTACAGTTTAAAATCTGGCATCGCTATACCACTTGTTTCACTCTTCCTGCTTAGAATCAATTTAGCTATTCTGGGTCTCTTATTTTTTCAGATGAATTTTATGATTGCTTTTTTTATTTATGCAAGGAATGCTGTTGTGATTTTGATCAGAATTGTATTGAGCCTGTAAAGTGCTTTTGGTAATATGGCCATTTTAATGATATTAATTCTGCCTATCCATGAGCAAGGTATATCTTTCCATCTTCTAAGGTCTTCTTCTATTTCTCTCTTTAAGATTATGTAGTTTTTGTTGTATAGATCTTTCACCTCTTTTGTTAGGTTGATTCCCAAGTATTTTATTATTTTTTTTTTGAGGATATTGTGAATGGGGTGGTTGTCCTCATTTTCATTACAGAAGATTTGTCACTGATATACAGGAATGCCTTTGATTTATGCTCGTTGATTTTATATCCTGCCACTTTGCTGAATTCATTTATTAGCTCTAGTAGTTTCTTTGTAGACCCTTTTGGGTCTGTTAGATATAGTATCATATCATCTGCAAATAGTGATAATTTAAGTTCTTCTTTTCCTATTTTTATGCCTTTAATTTCTTTCATCTGTCTAATTGCTCTGGCCAGTGTTTCTAGAACTATGTTTAATAGAAGTGGTGATAGAGGGCATCCCTGTCTTGTTCCAGATTTTAGAGGGAATGCCTTCAATTTTTCTCCATTTATAATGATTCTGGCCTGAGGCTTAGCATAAATAGCTTTTACAATATTGAGGTAAGTTCCTGTTATCCCTAGTTTTTCTAGTGTTTTGAACATAAAGGGATGGTGTATTTTGTCGAATGCTTTTTTCTGCTTCTAATGAGATGATCATATGGTTTTTATCTTTAAGTCTATTGATGTGGTGAATTACATTTATTGATTTCCATTTATCAAACTAGCCTTGCATCCCAGGGATGAATTCTACTTGATCATGGTGCATGATCTTTTTGATATGTATTTGAATCTGATTCGCCAGAATTTTATTGAGGATTTTTGCATCAAGGTTCATTAGAGATATTGGTCTGTAGTTTTCTTTCATTGAAGTGTCTTTGTCTGGTTTTGGAATCAGGGAGATATTAGCCTCATAGAATGAATTTTGACGTGCTCCCTCTTTTTCTAATTCCTGAAATAGCCTTAAGAGTATTGGTATTAGTTCTTCTTTAAAGATTTTGTAAAACTCTGCTGTATATCCATCCGGTCCTGGGCTTTTCTTGGTTGGTTGTCTTTTGATGGCTTCTTCTATTTCCTCATTTGAAATTGGTCTGTTTAAGCTGTGTATATCCTCCTGACTCAATCTGGGCAGATCATATGACTTAAGAAATTTATCAATGCCTTCACTATCTTCTATTTTATTGGAATATAAGGTTTCAAATTAATTTCTAATTATGTTTTGTATTTCTGTAGTGTCTTTGTGATATTGCCTTTTCATCCCGTATGTTGGTAATTTGACTTCTCTCTCTTTGTTAGCATGGTTAAGGGTTTGTCGATGTTATTAATTTTTTCAAAGAACCAATTTTTAGTTTTGTCAATTTTTTATTTGTTTCTTTTATTTTGATTTCATTGATTTCAACTCTGATTTTAATTATTTCTTGCCTTCTACTGCATTTGCTGTTGTTTTGCTCTTCTTTTTCTAGGGCTTTGATATGAAATGTGATATCATTTATTTGTTGTTTTTTTCTTTTTTTTTTTAGGTATGAACTCCAAGCAATGAATTTTCCTCTTAGAACTGCTTTCATTGTGTCCCATAAATTCTGATATGTTGTGTTTGTGTTTTCATTTATCTCTTAAGAATTTTTTGATTTCCTCCGTGATGTCTTCTGTAACCCATTGTTCATTCAGTAGCATATTGTTCATTCTCCAAGTGATGTAGGAGTTTTTCTTCCTTCTTTTATTGTTGCTTTCCAGTTTCATTCCATTATGATCAGATAAAATGTATGGTATTATCTCTACTCCTTTATATTTGCTAAGAATTGCCCTATGGCATAGTATATGATCTATTTTTGAGAAGTATCCATATGCTTCTGAGAAAAAGTATATCCTCTTGATGATGGTTGATATATTCTATATATGTCAGTTAAGTCTAGGTTATTAATTGTGTTATTGAGTTCTAGTTTCTTTATTCAACTTTTGCTTGGAAGATCTGTCCAGTTGTGAGAGAGGTGTGTTAAAGTCACCCATAATTATTGTGTTGTGGTCTATTTATCTCTTGAACTTGAGGAGAGTTTGTTTTATGAACATAGCAGCACCATTGTTTGGGGCATATATATTGATGATTGTTATGTCTTGTTGGTGAATGGTTCCCTTTAACAGTATATAGTGTCCTTCTTTATCTCTTTTGATTAAATTTGGCTTGAAGCCAATTTTATTTGATATGAATATGGTAACCCCTACTTGCTTCTGAAGTCCATGTGAGTGGTATGATTTTTCCCAACCTTTCAGCTTCAGCCTGTGTATTTCTTTTCCTATCAGATGAGTCTCCTGTAGGCAGCATATTGTTGGATCTGTTTTTTTTTTAATCCAGATTACTAGCCTATGTCACTTAAGGCACTATGTCACTTAAACTCACTTAATTGGTGAATTTAAGCTATTAACATTTAGGGTTACTATTGATATATGGTTTGTACTTCTAGACATGTTTGTTTATTTTTGATATTTAAATTGATTTGTTTTTCCTCTTTGATTAGTTTTTTTCCTTTACTGAGCTAATTTCCAGTGTTGATTTTCATTGTTGTTTTCATTTCCTCTTCGTGTAGTGTTTTGCCCTAAATGCTTTGCAGTGCTGTTTTTCTGGCTGTGAATTCTTTTAACTTTTGTTTATTGTGGAAGGTTTTTATTTGGTTGTCATACCTGAAGCTTAATTTTGCTGGATACAATATTCTTGGTTGGCACCCATTATCTTTCAGCTTTTGAAACATGTTGTTCCAGGATCTTCTAGCTTTCAGCGTCTGTGATGAAAAATCAGCCGTTATCCTAATTGGTTTACCCTATATGTAATCTGTCTCCTTTCTCTTGTAGCTTTTAATATTCTCTCCCTATTCTGTATGTTGAATATCTTTATTATAATGTGTCTTGGTGTGGGTCTCTTGTGCTTTTGTGCATTTGGCGTCCTGTAGGCTTCTAGGATTTGGATTTCTGTTTCATCCTTCATGTTTGGAATGTTTTGTAAAATTATTTCATTTAACAGTTGCTCATTCCTTTGGTTTGGACTGCTATACCTTTCTCTACCCCAATGACTCTTAAGTTTTTTTTTTTTATGATAGCCCATATCTCTTGGATGTTTTGCTCTTGTTTTCTTACCAGCCTTTCTGAGTTTACTAGACTCTTTTTGAGATGATATTTTTTGTCTTAGTTGTCTGATGTTCTGACTTCTACTTGGTCTACTCTACTGGTGATACTCTCATTTGAATTTTTAGTTTGGTTTATAATTTCCTTCATTTCCAGGATTTTTGTTTGATTTTTTGTATAACCTCTATCTCCCTGTAGAGTTGTTCTTTTATTTCTTGGATTTGTTTATGTGATTCATTGTTGAAGTGATCTTTCATTCTTTGCATTTGCTGTCTAAGGTCTTCTTTAAGGCTCCATACCAACTGAAGCAAGTATTTCTTGAAATCTTTATCTGACCATCTCTCTGCTGTGTCTAGCATCTCCTTTAATGTTGAGCTGTACTGCATTGTTTGTGTTCCTTTTTTTCCTTGTTTTTTTCATGATATTCATGTTTCTTTCCAGCTATGTGTGACTGCTGTGTTATTATTTTCTCCTATAAATTTGTTTTGGTTTTGTATAGCTCTGACATCTCTCCTTTGTGATGGGAGACAATGTCTAGACATGTTGGGTTTAATTGTAATTGAAAGCAAATTAAGTAGTTTCATAAAAGGCATACAGATTCTGATGGTATATAGAGAACTGAGGTTTGGTCTTAGAACTTTCTTTTTAGGTAGAAAGATGTGATGATATGGGGGTTAATACATCTTAGCTACTTTGGAGGATAGCTCTAATGAAGGGGGATATTAACAGGAGAATAGACAGGAGTATTTGGGGGTAGCTAAGTACTTAGGTGGTCTATAGAAAGCCTCAAAACATTCACCTATTTGCATTTAGTAAATTACATGTAGTAGAAGTAATAATGCTTGGGAGGAAAGGAAAAGGAAAGAAAAGGAAAAAAGAAAAAGAAAGAGAGAAAAGAAAAAAAGGAGAAAGAGGAAAAATATATATAAAAGGAAAAGAAAGAAACAACAACAAAAATGCACTCTTAGAGTTTTATTTTCTTCTCTCCCAGTAGGTGGAGTTGTGCCTTCCAGGCTAAATCTCTGCCCCTGGGTTGTAGGAAGCAATCCTTGTGAGGCGGCTCACTCTCCCCAGCTGGGTGTCTCTCTAATCCCAGTCACTTAGGGTTGCTCCTGGTCTCTAGCCCCCTCGCTTCTCCTGCCTGCCAGGCCCCACTTACTGGGGCACTTCTCCACAGTTCCAGCTACACTCGGGGCCTGCAGTTTCCTGGATGCCCCACTCTCTTGAATGACTGGGTGTTCTCTTTGTTTGTTATTCACCCAGCCATCATGGCTGTGGAGAGCAAGAGCAGAAGTTGGAAACCAGGGACCTATTCTGCCTGATTCCCTCTGATAGCCACACCCCCAAGAGCTGGGGAGAAAGGTTTTGGTTTTTGCTGCTGGTGGGAGGGGGAGTTGGAGGTCAGGTGCCTTTTCAGTTTCCCTCGGCTTTGATATTCACGCCCAGGGAGGGCTAGGGAGAGATTCTTTGAGTTATCCCAGCTATATGGAGGGGGGGCTGGGGGTCACACACCTGATCTGTCGCCAAACTTGCTGCCATTCATTCCTATCTGTGGAATGCTGATGACAAAAGTTGTCTAATATGGTGGCCACCCATTTCTTTGATTTGGGCTGTTTCTCCACTAATTCCCAACTTCAGTTCTTGGTCCAGTGCCTGTGGAGGCGCAAAAGCGCGGTTGGCAGATCTTCACAGGATCCTAAGTTCTGTTTCTTTGCACTGACAAATCTCCGCAGGGTTCATATTCCTCCAGCTGCTGCGGGTTACTGTTTATCTGGCCAGTATCTCTGGGCACAGGGCGGCTGGGGTTCTCTCCAATCTGAGCTATGTCCGTGTCCCTCAGGTGCTCAAACTCTTGCCTCAGGTTCCATGTAGACAACTTCGCTGAATATTCCTGACAAGAGAGCCTCCGGCCCTTCTGAATTCACATCCTGCTGGTGCAGCAGTGCAGGTCACAAGGGTGCTCACTCCCTTCCCGCCGCCATGATCTAAATCAATTTTATTCTCTTTACCATGATATTTTTGTTACTACGACTCTGTAGTATATAGTTTAAGCTGGTATTGTGAAGCCTCCAACTTCACTTTTCTGTGGAAGATTGCTTTGGCTATTTTTGTCCTCTTATTTTTTCAATGAATTTTATGTCTGCTTTTTCGATTTCTATGAAGAACATCATTGAAGCCTTAATTGGAATTGCATTAAATCTGTATTGTGCTTTTGGTAGTGTGGCCATTTTGACAACATTAATTTCTTTCTTTAGTGTTCTGTAGTTTTCATTGCAGAAATCTTTCACCTGTTTTGTTAGATTTATTCCCAGATACTTTATTTTAGCTTTTTTTTTGTGGCACTTGTGAATGTGATAGTTTTCTCAATTGATTTATCACTGATATATGTGAACGCGTTTGATTTATGGGGTGTTAATTTGATGTCTTGCTACTTTGCTGAATTTATTGTGAGTTTTCGAAGTTTTCTGCTGGAGTTTTTTTGGTTTTCTAAATATAGAAGCATGTTGTCAGCAAATAGGGATAGTTTGAGTGCTTCTTTTACTATTTTTATCACTTTAATTTCTTTTTTTCTGTTTTATTCCTCTGGCTAGAGCTTCCAGGACTATGTTAAATAGAAATAGTGAAAGAGGGCATCTCTGTTTTTTTCCAGTTTTGGGAGAGAAAGCTGTCAATTTTTTTTTTTTTTATTTAGAACGATGTTGACCTTGGGCTTTGTGCAGATAGCTTTCATAATGTAGAAGTATGTCCTACTATTTCTAGTTTTTGTTTTAGTGTTTGGAGCATGAATAGATGCTGTATTTTGTCAAATGCTTTTTCAGCATCAATTGAGATAATCATGTGATTCTTGTCTTTAAGTCTATTGATGTGATTAATGATCTTTGTATTGATTTCCATATGTTGAGCCAACCTTGCATCCCTGTGAGGAATCCCACTGATACTTGTGAAATAGCATTTTAATATGTTCTTGGATGTGATTTGCCAGTATTTCATTAAGAATTTTTGCATCTATGTTCATCAGGGGGATATCGATTTGAATTTTCTTTCCTTGATATGTCTTTGTCTGGTTTTGGCATCAGGGTGTTACTAGTTTCACAGAATCAGGTTGGAAGTGTTCCCTCCTTTTCTCTTTCATGGAATAATTAGAGGAGGATTGGTTTTAATTCTTCTTTGAGGGTCTTGTAGATCTCAGCTGAGAATCTGTCTGGTCCTGGGCTTGTCTCTCTTGGTAGGCTTTTGATGGAGCATCCAATTTTCTAGCTTGAAATGGATCTGTTTAAATTTTCTATGTCCTCCTGATTCAATCTGGGTAGATAATATGTCTCTATAGATTTTTCCATGTCTTCAAGATTTATATTTTATTAAAGTATAAATTTTTAAGATGGCTTGTGATTTTCATCTGTATTTCAATAGTGTCTATTATGATGTTTCCATTTTCATGGTGAATTTTAGTAATTTGAGTTTTCTCTTTCTTTCTCTTTGTTGGCTTGGCTAAGGTTCATCAGAGTTATTGATTTTTATATGGTCTATTTTAGAGAAGGATCCATATGCTTCCGAGAAGAAAATATATTCTCTCATTGAAGGAGAGAATATATTCTTTATATGTCAGTTAAGTCTAAGTTATTGATTGTATAATTGAGTTCTATAGTTTCTTTGTTCAGCTTTTGTTGGGAAGATCTATCTAGTGAAGAAAGAGGTGTGTTAAAGTCACCCAAAATTATTGTGTTGTGGTCTATTTAACTCTTGAACTTGAGAAGAGTTTGATCAATGCAGATGGTCCATTGTTTGGGGCATACATATTTATAATTGTTAAGTCTTGTTGGTGTATAGTTCCCTTGAGCAGTATGTAGTGTTTTTCTTTATCCTTTTTGATTGACTTTAGTTGGAAGCCTACTTTATTTGTCATGAGGATGGAAACCCCTGCTTGCTTCCGCAGTCCATGTGAGTGGTATGATTTTTCCCAGCCTTTCATCTTCAGTCTGTGAATGTCTTTTCCTATGAGACGAGTCACTTTTAGGCTGTGTATTGTTGGGTCTTTTTTTTTTTTAATCCAATCTACTAGTCTATTTCTTTTGATTGGTGAGGTTAGGCCATGAACATTCCGGGTTATTATTGAGACATGATTTGTATTCCCAGCCATTTTTGTTATTTAACGTGACTTGCTTTCTCCTCTGATTAGATTTTCCTTTTGTGTAATACTTCCTTCTGCTGATTTTCATCATTGTTTTTCATTTCCTCTTTTTGGAATATGTTGCTGAGGATGTTCTGTAGTGCTGGCTTTCTAGTTGTAAATTCTTTTAATTTTTTTCATCATGGAAGTTTTTTATTTCACTATTAAATCTAAAGCTTAGTTTTGCTAGATATAAGATTCTTGTTTGGCATCCATTTTCTTTCAGAGTTTGATATATGTTTTTCCATGATCTCCTGGCTTTGAGAGTGTGGGTTGAAAAATCTGCTGATATACGAATTGGTCTCCCCGTATATGTGATCTGACTCCTCTCTCTTGTGGGTTTTAAAATTCTATCCTTATTCTGTATGCTAGGCATTTTCATTATAATGTGCCTTGGTGTAGATTTGTTTTAATTTTGTATATTTGGTGTCCTGTAAGCCTCTTGTATTTTGTTTTCCATTTATTCTTCATGCTTAGGAAATTTTCTGATATTATCTCTTTGAAGAGGTTATGCCTTCCTTTGGTTTGAAACTCTGTGCCTTCCTCTATCCCAGTAACTCTTAGATTTGGTGTTTTGAAGCTGTCCCATAATTCTTGGATATTCTGTTCATGGTTTCTTACTATCTTCACTGTTTGATCATCTTTATTTTCCAGATTGTATACTTTGTCTTCATTATCTGATGTTCTTTTTTCCAAGTGATGTAATCTGTTGGTTATGCTTTCTGTTGAGTTTTTTTATTTGATTTATTGTATCCTTCATTTCAATGATTTCTGATTGTTTTTTTTCAGAGTCTCTATCTCTCTCTTGAAGTAATCTATTGCTACCTGTATTTGCTCTCTTATGTCTTTTTTTGAGTGACAATTTTTGCCTGTAATTGGTCCTTAAGGTCAGTCTTTAATTCACAGGTCATTTTAAGTATGAACCTTGTGAACTTCTTCTCTGACATTTTTTCAACTTTGCTGTTCATGGATTCTGTTATTATGGTATCCTGGTTTTTTGGGGGCCCTTTCCAACCTTGTTTTTTCATGTTGTGTATGTGTCTTCCTCTGATGTCTTCTGCTATCCATTGTTCATTCAATAAGTTATTATATAGTCACCAGGTTTTGGAGGAGCTTTTATTTTTTAATTTATCATTGATTTCTAGTTTCATTCCATTATGATTAGATAGAATTCTGGTTAGCATCTGTATTTTTTTGGTATATGCTGAGAATTTCTTTGTGTCATAATATATGGTCTGTTTTAGAGACAAATCCATGTGCTGCTGAGAAGAAAGTATATTTAGTTTTTGATGTATGAAATATATGAGTGAAATAGGCTTGGAGTAGAATATACCCAAGGGGATTCAAATTGGAGGGGTGAAGGGGAGCCCAGTTCACTTCTCCTTTGTGTCTGGCAGCTCATGTGCCATGTTGGTGTGGGATGGGAATCTTAGTGATTGTGGGATATGTACACTTATAAAATAAGCCTGGGAAGGCTGTGCTCCTGGTCTGCAGTGAGTGGAGGACCAGCCCCTTAACCCCACAGTTGTTTTACTTTGGAGGTTCCTGAGAAACAAACTCATACAGAGATGGGCTACTGTCAAGCCCTAGGGAGAAGTGGAATAATCTCTTGAAAGCAAGCCTCACCCAACAAAGGCCCTGAGGCCTGATTAGACCCCAATGCCACCTGCTGGAACTCCCCTCATAAAATGTGGCCAAAACTGTATGCTGGGAGGGGACTGAAAAGGTCCAAATGGATGAAATGCCATCTGACAGAACATCCTAACCCATCTCAACTCACACTGGTAGAAGGGAAGCCTAATATTATATCAAACAGCTTTAATCTTAATATCCTCCAATTGGCAACCATAGAGCAACACAAAAATCTCCAACCCTTACCATATCAGCACATAGCTCAAGAAAAAACAAAAACAAAGATTGTTGGAAAGGGGCAGTGACCACCCAATATGGTCAACTATTTTGACCATCTCAGTGGAGATATTTCCTTCATTCCTTTGAGATCATTATTTATTTATTTCTAATACTTCTCATGTGTATGTGTGTGTGTGTGTGTGTGTGTGTGTGTGCGCACGCATGCCTACATGTGAAATCTGGCTGTGCTGATGGTTAGGAACATAAGTATTTTTTTCTTTCATTTTGAGGATTTTCAATTACAATTTTTTTGTAATATTATCTTTTGCGGGTTTAGGATTTTTTATTATATATTTTGGTTGGTTTGTATTATTTTCATGTTTATTTCTTTTTCTCTCTTACCTTGTCCTACTAATGGCCAAATTCTATTTTTCTCTCTCACTCTCTCCCAATACTTTTCTTCTTCAATTTTCCCTTTGTCTTACTTAAACATCACATGCTACATCTCTTCTGTATTCTTTCTGTTCACTTTTTGAAACTGGGCAGTCCTTTCTAATTTATCCATGCGTTTTCTTTCCCCCAAAGTGTATTTTTACCATCTTTCAAAACTAATTGTCTTATATAACTCTGGCCCCCTCCGTTAGTGCTGATATAATCATTACTGCTATGGATGATATAGATGACACCTGCTGTTTTCTTTGAAGCAAAATATAGTTTGTGATTATTGTTTTAACAGTTGACAACTGCTGAACCCTCCATTTCTTATTATTGGTGGTGATTAACTTTGGAGACATCATAGTAGGAATTGGGTATTTATTTTAATGCTGTGTATCCTTTGAAGTCATGGTTAGTGTTGCTTACTTTGCCCATTCTGTAAGGTTCTGGGAACCTGTAGGTATATATAATGTTCACAAGTTAGAGGCTTTGTTGCTGAAGTAAACTCTACCAAAGACAATAAACTTTACTCCACAAGTGGAATAATGCCACTCAATCTTCAGCTATCCTTTAATACAAAGAAGAGAGAAGACAAAAACGAACACTAATAATTAGACTATGTGATTTCCACCACTTGAATTGGGGTGATCATCAATATACTTGATAAAATAGTAGACATCTTCAGTTAAATTCCTGATTTAGTTCATATATATTTAATATATAAATGTATATATATATCTTATATATTTACTTATTGTATTTTAAAATATATAATCTATATATACTTATTTACTTATTATAAGTATTAAGTATATATTTAAATACATATTTTTATGTGTTTATTTACTATACACATAAAATATGTATTTAAATATATACAAAAATATGTATTTAAATATATACTTAATATTATATTTTAAAATATATATTCTATATATATTTATGTGATAAATACATAAATGTATATTTATTAATTAAATATATATATTTAGTAAATATAAATGAATTAGATCAAGAGTTTATTAAGTATTTGTATATATATATATATAAGTTAGATAATGAATATTTATATATTTATTGTTGGTATTATTGTTAAATGCAGAAACCACCATTACTACTTAGGTGGCAAATAGTATTATAGACATTGAACTAGATACCAGATATTTAACATAAAGTTGTACATTTTCTGCTGACATTAGTGTCATTCCTAGATTCTTGTCCCTCTAAAGGAGGGACAGAAAACGGATTGGGGCACTTCAAGAGCACAGAATAGATATCTGGCAGCTGAGAAATACTCAGATCTCAACCAGCAACAGTGAGTCTCCCTTCACACACAGTCTTCTCCTCCTGAGCCCTGACATTACTTCAGTTCAAAGAAGTGAAGATACAAAAGCCCCAAACCAACAACAAGGAACCTAGGAGGGGCTATCTGAAAGGGTACTGAGGTGTCACCCCTTGAATCACACCCAAATTCACAATACCTGAACAAAAGAAGCCACTGATAGCATGGTGGATGAAAACCCCCCAAAAGATGATAAGAAATAGATTATTAAAGTGTCCATTGACCTAAAGAAGATCCAAGGAAGGAATCAGGGAGCAATTTCAGGAGATATAAAATAGCTTAAAAAAGAAATAGAAATAGTAAAAATAAGCCAATAAGAATGCTTAGAAATGAAGGACACAATCCATCAAATTAAAAACACAGTTAAAAGCATCACTAACAGATTAGATTGCATAGAAAATATAGGTCAGTCCTTAATGACAGAACTTCAGGAATTGAAGGCAGACCCATATGATCGTGAACACACAAAAGGCAATAAAGAGAAAAATTATAGAAGATGACCAGAATACAAGAATTTGGGGGCAACATTGAAAGACCAATCTTGAGAATCATTGGGGTAGAAGAAATATGAAGATGAAAGGTAAAAGCACAAAGAATATTTCCAGGAGATAGTTCCAGAAAACTTCTCCCATATAAGAAACAGGAAGAACATCCACATATAGTACACTTGAAGGACCCCAAAGAGACCTAGACAAATGAGGAGCTTGCCAAGACACATAATAATCAAAATGTCTAAGATAGAAGTAAGGGAAGAGTATTACAACCCACAAGAAACACCACATCACATTTAGAAGGAAACCAATAATGCTCACTTCTGATTTCTCAACTCAGACTCTAAAATCAAGGAGGAGTGAGATATTCGTAGCCCTAAAAGAAAACAACAGCCAGCCATGGTTAGTATATCAGGAAAGCTTCATTTCAATTTTGAGAGAGAAGTAAAAACTTTACACAACAGGAATAAGCTGAAACAATTCATGAGCAAAAAGCTAGCACTAAAAGAACATTCAAAGAAAAATTGTGCATAGAGGAACTACAAAACAATCCCCAGAGCTCCAAATTAGAGAAAGTTCAGTTGAAGAATAATTCACTAAATGAGAATCAATACAAGAAAAATATAGCAAAGAAAAAAAAAGCAAAATGCAGGAAATCATAATCACAAATCCATATGAATGCTGAATGTTAAGTGTCTCAACTCCCCTTTAAAAGACACAGATTACCAGAATGGATAAACAATATGATCAAACAATAGTCTGTTTAAAAGAGACTCATCTTAGAGGTAAGACATCCAGAGGCAGAAAGCAAAAGCATGGCAAAATAGACTTCATTCCCATGATCCAAAAAAGCAGGCTTGTGTAGCTATTCTCATATCTGACCAAGCTGATTTCAGCAAAAAGTAATCAGAAGAGACAAAAAGGGTCACTACATTCTAGTAAAGATAACAATCCAACAGGAAATTATAACAATAATTAACATTTAAGCCCCAAATGTCAATACACACAATTACATGGAAAAACCATTCTAGGAGAGTAAGTCCCAAATAGACCCCAACACAATAATATTGGATGATTTTAATGCACTCTTATCACCAATAGACAGTTCATCAAAGCACAAAATCAAGAAAGATATCTGTGAGCTGAACAACACTACAAATCAAACGGACCTAATGTACATCTACAGAGTATTCCAGTGAAAACAAATGAATTTACCTTTTTCTTAGTTGTGCATGAAACCTATTCCAAAATAGACCATTTTCTGATACACAAAGCAAATCTTAGCACGTACAAAAAAGTTGATAAAATTGCATGTATCCTATCAGATCATAAAATCATAATGGAATGAGCCTAGAAATTAACAGCAAGAAAAATCATGGAAACTCCATAAACACATGGAGATTGAACAATACTCTCTAATTTCGTGAATGAAGCAAAGCAGAAATGAGAATAAATCTCAAAAAATTCTTACAGATGAACGAGAATAAAGACACAACATATCAAAATCTCTGAGACAGTATGAAAGCAGTTCTAAGAGGATAATTCATAGATAGAGGCCCATGTTAAAATATTAGAGAAATCCCTAGTAAATATATTTATGTTCCACCTCAAGGCCTTAAAAATAAAGGAGCCAACAAACTCCAAACCAGTAGAAGAGAAGAAATAATTAAGATTAGAACTTGAATCCATGAAATTGAGAATAAGAAAATAATACACAGGATGAATGCAATACAAGTTTGTTCTTGCAAAGCTAAATAAGATTGACAAATCCTTAGCCAAACTACCCAAAGGAAAGATGGAGAAGAAGCAAATCAACAAGATCAGAGATGAAAAAAGGAGATATTACTCTAGATCCTTCTGAAATCCTAAGCATTAACAAAATGTAGTTCGAAAATTTATCCTTCAATGACTTGGAAAATCTGGAAGACATTGACAAATTCTAGCCACCTATGATCTGCCCAAATTGAAACAAGAATTTATAGAAAACCTAAACATACCAATATTCAGTAATGAACTTGTAATTGAAAGCTTTCTGAAAAATAAAAATCCCAGGACCCAATGAAAACAGCAAATAAAAGCTTTAAGAAAAAGAAAAATCCAGGACCTGATGGATTCTTACCTGAGTTTTTCCAAATCTGTACAGAAGAATTAATACCATTTAAAAAAAATTATTCCATGAAATTGAAAGAGGAGGACACTCCCAAATATATTTTATGCAGCCATTATCATCCAGATACTAACTGATAAATATGCATAAAAGAAAGAAAACTACAAAGCAATATCCGTGATGAATGTAGATGCAAAAATCCCTAATAAAATATTAGCAAACCACATTCAAAAGAACATAAAATACACCATGATGAAATGGGTTTCTTTTCAGGGTGAAAGTTTGGTTCAACATATGAAAATCAATAAATGAAATTCACCACTTAATCAGAATTAAAGATAAGAGTGACATGATCATCTGAATAGATGCCAAAAAGGCCTTTGATAAAATCCAACACCCATTCATGTTAAAAATGATGAAAAAACTAGGAATAAAAAGACATTACTTCAACATCATATAGGCCAAATAAAAATATATGAAAACTGTACAACATCTGTAACAATCAGGGAAATCAAATGAAAACTATGCGAAAATTTTATCTGCATTTTGTATTTGGAAACAAGCTGAAAGCCAACACCATCCTGACATTAAATGGAGAAAAACTAAAAGCATTTCCTCTGAAATTAGGAACTAGGCAAATTTATCCACTCTCACCACCCCTATTCAGTATAACACTTGAAACATTAACTATGGTGATCAGAAATGAAAAAGAAATCTCAAGGAATAAAATTAGGAAAGGAAGAAGTTGAAGTACCTCTGTTTGCCTACAACATGTTTCTGTATCAATAAGACTCAAAAAATACCATAAGAATACTTCTAGAGCATAGAAATCAGTTTAACAATGTAGCAGGATACAAGATCAATACCCATAAATCATTAGCTTTCCTATAATCCAACAGGGATTCAGTTGAGGAAGAAATCATGAAAACAATCCCCTTCATAGTAACTTCAAAAAATTAATCTAACTAAGGAGGGAAAAGAGGTTGGCAATACAAATTATAGAACACCAAAGCAAAGAATTGAAGATGACCTCAAAAGATGAAAAAACATGCCATATTCAATATGCAGAATCAATATTATCAAAATGGCCAAAATACCAAGAGCAATATACAGATGCATTTCAATCCTCCTCAAAATATCAATGACATTCTTCACAGAATTAGAAAAATAATTCTTCAATTCAATTGGAAAAGTCAGAGACCCAGAATAGCCAAAGCAATACTAGGCAAGAAATGTGAAGCATGAGACATCACAATACCTGAACTGTAATTACATCCAAAACTGTAGTAATAAAAACAGCATGGTATTGGCATCAAAATAGACATGAAGACCAATGGAACAGAATAGAAGACCCGGAGATATATTCACATATCCATAGCGTCTGATATTTGACAAAGGCACCCAAAATGTCTCTTGAAAAAAGACAGAATGTTAAAACAAATGGTGCTGGGGCAACTGGATAGGTATCTATAGAAAAATGAAATTAGACTTTTCTCTCACACCATGCACAAAACCCACATTGAAATGGATCAAAGACTAGGAATTAGACTAGAAACTGTACAACTGCTGGAAGAAAACATAGGTTCAATACTCCAGTAGGTAGTTGCTGACACCAACTTCCTTAATGAGACCCTCAGTGAGTAAGATAAAAAACCAAGTTTCAAGAAGTGGGATACCATCCAACTGAAAAGCTTCTGCACAGTCAAGGAAATGATTAAGAGTGTGAAGAGAGAGGCTACAAAACAGGAGAAAGTCCTGTAATGCTAATCTTACAATAGGGGGGTTAATATCCAGAATATAAAAAGAACTTAAAGCCTTAACACAAAAACCCCCACTCCCACAAAGCATCCAATCAATAAATGGACAAAACAACAAAATGGAAGTTTCTCAAAAGAAGAAACACAATGGGCGACACATATATGAAAAATGTTTACCATTTGTAGAATTAGGGAAATCAAATCAAAACTGTCCTATGATTTCAAGTGACTCTAGTGAGGTTGGCAATGATCAAGAATATGAACAACAATAAATGCTGGCAAGGTTGTAGGCAGAAAGGAACACTTGTACATTGTTGGTTGTACTCCAGACCAGTACGAGCACTCTGGAAAGCAGTATGGTGACTCCTCAGGGAACTAGGGATAGAACTACCATGTCTTCCAGCTATCCTACTCGTTGGTATTCCCCCAAATATAAGAATCGACATACTACAATCACCTCAATGGTTATTGCAGGATAATGAACAGTAGCCAAATTATGGGATCAATCTAGATACCCATCAGTAGATGAATGGAACAAGAAACTGTGGTACATATATTCAGTGGAGTTGACTCAGCCATAAAAAGAATAAAGTTATAGCCAGTAATGAATGGAAATGGAGAATATCATGCTAAGTGAAATAAGCCAACTCTGAAATCCAAATGTTGAAATTTTAGTGTTTTACACTGAAACTAGAATAACATTAAGGAAAGTGGAGGGAGGAATAGATATTACAAAGAATCAAGCAAATATAATTAATTATACCAATTAACAATTTGGTATTTTTACTAATTAAATATAATTAATTATTAGATGAGCAAAAGGGAGTCAAGTAGAGTAGGTGAAGGAGAATGGGAGAGAAGAGTTTAGCTGGGTGGTAAGAGAGGGGATTGAAAAGATTGGCATTATGAGCTGAATTGATTTTCATGATGTGGGAGTTTGTCAGGATGAACCCAGTTACAATGTTCCACTGTAAAACCTGCAATAAAGAAATTAAAAACGACTAGAAAAGCTTCCTTTTTCTTAGCATAACTAAGCCTGCCTATGTTGGTTCAATTGTGGGTGTGGCAAGGCCTCAGTAATAACTAGGGTTACTTTTCACATTGGCCCATGCTTCAAGTCAGACCCCAGATTTCAGAAAAATGTGAACTATGATTCGTGTCTGAGTTTGTGTACATGTCACAAAGTTAAATCGGGACAGACTTGCTCACATTGTGGTCCTTCTTCCTATCTTCCTCCTGCCTCCTGAGAGGGAATGCTCTTAGTACTCAGAGACTATAAAGTCTCTATTTCCTCTAGACCCCATAATCAGCACTTGTTGGATCTGATGTGGTAATGTGCTCTACCATGTGACGTGTCAAATAAGTTTTCTTATTGTCTAATTTTTTGAGTTCTTTGTATACTCTGGATATTAGGGCTCTATCTGAAGTGTGAGGAGTAAAGATTTGTTCCCAGGATGTAGGCTCCCTATTTACCTCTCTTATTGTTTCTCTTGCTGAGAAAAAACTTTTTAGTTTAAGTAAGTTCCATTTGTTGATTCTTGTTATTAACTCTTGTGCTATGGGTGTCCTATTAAGGAATTTGGAGCTCGACCCCACAATATGTAGATCGTAGCCCACTTTTTCTTCTATCAGAAGGAGAGTCTCTGATTTGATATCTAGCTCTTGAGCCACTTTGAGTTGACTTTTGTGCATGGTGAGAGGAGGGGATTCAGTTTCATTTTGTTGCATATGGATTTCCAGTTTTCCCAACACCATTTGTTGAAGATGCTATCCTTCCTCCATTGCATGTTTTTAGCTCCTTTATCAAATATATGATAGTTGTAGCTTTGTGGATTAGTCTCTGTGTCCTCTATTCTGTACCTTTGGTCCACCCGCCTGTTTTGGTACCAGTACCATGCTGTTTTTGTTACTATTGCTCTGTAGTATAGTTTGAAATCTGGTATCGCTATACCACCTGATTCACACTTCCTGCTTAGAATTTTTTTGCTATTCTGGGTCTTTTATTTTTCCATATGAATTTCATTATTGCTTTATCTATTTCTACAAGAAATGCCATTGGGATTTTGATTGGCATTGCATTAAGCCTATCGAGAACTTTTGGTAATATTGTCATTTTGATAATGTTAGTTCTGCCTATCCATGAATAAGTTATATTTTTCCATCTTCTAAGATCCTCTTCTATTTCTCTCTTTAGGGTTCTGTAGTTTTCATTGTATAATTCTTTCACCTCTTTTGTTAGGTTGATTCCCAAGTATTTTATTTTTTTTGAGGATATTGTGAATGGAATGTTTTTCCTCATTTCCATTTCAGAAGTTTTGTCGCTGATATACAGAAATGCCTTTGATTCATGTGTGTTGATTTTACATCCTGCCACTTTGCTGAATTCATTTATTAGTTCTAGTAGTTTTTTTGTAGACCCTCTTGGGTCTTCTAGGTATAGAATCATGTCATCCGCAAATAGTGATAATTTAAGTTCTTCTTTTCCTATTTTTATGCCTTTAATTTCTTTCGTCTGTCTAATTGCTCTGGCAATTTCTTTTCAATTTTCTTATTCACCGTTCCTTGAATTCTACCTGCCTACACTCATTCTTTTTAGTGACTTCTTCCCTTCCCTTCTAATATCTCTCCTCCCAAGCATTAAATAAATTTATAAGAGTAAACAGTAACTCAGCAGTCAAACAGAACAAGAAGTAACATGAGCATAAAAAAGCAAGGAAGAAAAGGAGTACAAACAATGAAGGACAGCCTAAATATTCAGGAGGACCTAGAGTCATCAGAAAAATGGCCATATAAAGAACTCAAGGAATACCTTAGACAGATGGAAAGGAACCTTAAAGATCACTTTGAAAATGAATTACATAAACAGATAAAAGAAGAAGTTAAGCATCTTTATCAGGAGATAGAGATTATAAAAAAAATCAAATACTAATTCTAGAAATGAAGGAAACGATAAATCAAATTAAAAACTCAATCGAGAGTATCACTAATAGAGTGTAGCAAGTAGAAGCCAGAACGTCAGATAATGAAGACAAAATATATCATCTTGAAAAGAGTCTAGCCAACTCAGAGAGGCTGGTAAAAAATCATGAGAAAAACATCCAAGTGATTTGGGATAACATAAGAAAACCAAACTTATGAGTCATCGGGATAGAGGAAGGCAAAGAGATTCATACTAAGGGAATGAGTAACCTGCTGAATGAAATAATTACAGAAAACTTTCCAGAAATAAAAAAGGAAACAGATATACAAATTGTAGATGCATACAGGACACCGAGCACACAAAATCACAGTATACCAATGCCAAGACACATTGTTATGAAGATATCCAATATACAGAACAAAGAGAAAATATTAGAAGCTACAAGAGAAAGGAGGCAGATTACATTTAGGGGTCAACCAATAAGGTTAACAACGGATTTTTCATCACAGACGCTGAAAGCGAAAGATCCTGGAACAATGTATTTCAAACACTGAAAGACAATGGATGCCAACCAAGAATTCTGTATCCAGCAAAATTAAGCTTCAGGTATGACAACAAAATAAAAATCTTTCATGATAAACAAAAGCTAAAAGAATTTGTAGCCAGAAAACCAGCATTGCAAAGCGTCTTGAGCAAAACACTATACGAGGAAGAAATGAAAAACAATAACCAAAGCCATCAGTGGGAAGTGCCTCGGTAAAGACAGAGGACAGGGGAAAGCTAATCATGGAGAAACAAACTAAATTAAAAAAAAAGAGATAAATAATCAAATATGGCAGGAAGTACAAACAATATATCAATAGTAACTCTAAACGTTAATGGCTTAAACTCTCCAATAAAGCAACATAGGCTGGTAACATGGATTAAAAAAACAAATCCAACAATATGCTGACTCCAGGAGACACATCTGATTGGAAAAGACATACACAGGCTCAAGGTAAAAGGTTGGGAAAAAATATACCACGCACACGGTCCTTGTAAGCAAGCAGGGGTGGCCATTCTCTTATCGAATAAAATCGACTTCAAGACTAAGTTAATCAAAAGGGATAAGGAAGGACATCATATACTGTTAAAAGGAACCATTCACCAACAAGACATAACAATTATCAATATTTATGCACCAAATAATGGCGCTGCGACGTTCATAAAACAAACTCTCCTCAAGTTCAAGAATCAAATAGACCACAACACAATAATTATGGGTGACTTAAACACACCTCTCTCACCATTGGACAGATCCTCCAAACAAAAGTTGAATAAAGAAACTATTGACCTCAATATCACAATCAATAACCTAGACATAACTGACATATATAGAATATATCAACCATCATCAAGTGGATATACTTTTTTCTCAGCAGCACATGGATCCTTCTCAAAAATAGACCATATATTATGCCATAGGGCAACCCTCAGTAAATATAAAGGGGTGGAGATAATACCATGCATTTTATCTGATCATAATGGAATGAAACTGGAAATCAATGATAAAAGAAGGAAGGAAAAATCCTACATCACATGGACAATGAACAATACGATACTGAATGATCAATGGGTTACAGAAGACGTAAAGGAGGAAATCAAAAAATTCTTAGAGATAAATGAAAATACAGACACAACATATCGGAATCTATGGGACACAATCAAATAAGTTTTATTATCTTGAAAAGAAGATGCTTGTGATTCTTGTAAATTTTAAACTGAGATGCAGGCCTGGAAAGCCACAGAAACACCACATGGATTCCACGATGACTGCTGCTTTCCAGAATGTTGCTTCTGTCCTGTTACAGAGGCAGGCTGTCTCACATAAATGGACATTATAATCCAGAGTACCAATCAGTGAGTTCTGTCCCAGAGTCTAGACTGTCAGTGGTGCCCAAAAGGAAGAGCCTGCAAGGGATCAAGCTGCTGAGTGTGACCTGTCTTTGTTGAGCTCTGAGGTCAGGAGCAGGACTCCTCTGCATGAGGAGGACTGATATGGCCTTGACCTAGGTGAAAGCTCTGGACTAGAGTTCTGAGGACATACCCTGCTTCCTGGTGCTTCATGAATGGGACAGAAGTTGAGCTAGTGCTCAAGATCCATCAAGGATGATAATCTTGGTGAACACAGATAGAAAGGGTGCTTGGATCCTCACAGGATTCCAGGGAACCTGGACCTGGGTGGTAGAGAGAAGCTGGCTCAGACTAAGATGGAAGGTCATTTGGAGTTTTGGGAGGATGGGCTCTCAGGAGACCAGACACTGCACTGGGTTCTTGCCCCATGACAGGGCTATGACAGAACGCAAGTTGCATCTGGGGATACTGAAAATTATTCCTGAAAGTCTTCAAGCTTCCAAGTTGAAAGGTTCTAACTTGGAGAGGGACCTCTGCATGAACCACACCTTTTCAAGAGGCTCCTACCATTACCACTCGGGTGGTAATTAAGTAATCTCCTTTCCAAATCTGGGTTCTTTTGTGTTTTCATATTGGCCCTGAAGGTGGGTAGGGCAGGGATGTAGGTACAGAATGAGGTAAGATGGCACTGAAGGAGTGAGTTTTGTCAAAAGAGCATCCTTTTTTCCTGAGTAGCTTAAACTCAACATCCTGCAGGGAGCTGGTATTGAACAGTTATTTGGAGACAGTATCAATACAGCAAGGTTTTATATTCTAGAGGTGGAAGGTGGAGTGTGCCTGAGGGAAAGAATGTTAGGAAACATAAATGTGAGCAGTTCCTGCTGGACATACAGTGAGCACCTTACAGAATGTTATGCTGGTGAAGAAAGGAGGAATCTATCACTTCTGTTCAGACATGAAAGTTTATTAAGCAACCGGCAGTCTCCCCTTGACTCCTCCACCCAGTGCACTTTGGGCCTATGTTGAGGAGAAGATGAAGATCAGTTCTGAAGGCCTCTCAGTCTTGCCCCTGGAGTTTTTAGGATTTCATTGTTTTTCTAATCCAGCGCAGAAAGCTTGAGATTCTGGTGTAGACACTTGGAGGTGTCCCCTCGTCTTCCCCAAAGGACACAATGCCCTGAGCCACATTTTCACACACAAGGGGACTTCCTGAGTCTCCCTGTGAGCAGAGAAAAGAAGCTCTTAGCTGACCAGGTTCAGATCCCACACTGCCCACTCCCCAGGTGTGTGTGGGCACTATTAGAGGGCTGTGTGTGTGAAATCAGGACTGGGGCAGTCCTCATTCAGTCTGAGGGCTCCAACCTGACCATGACTATTCCCTCCAGTTGACAGATGCCTCTCCTTTTCCAGTAAGTCTCTGTTCATGAAGTGACCAAAGGGAAATCAGCCTCCAGGACCAGAGACTGAATTGATGAAAGGCTGAGTACATAGAGGCATAAGTAGTTCCCTTTGCCCTGATTCTCCTCAAACTCTGCTGTGCCCAAGGCAGGGAATAGCCAATGCAGGTGAACTTACCTGAAGACAATTCTTCTTCTCTTTTGGGTTCCCCACACAAATCTGGGCGGTGGAGTCATATACTTTTGAAATGAGAGAGACATTCCTCGTCATTTTGGATTTCAAGCTGTACCTCATACAGTTTTGTTGTGGATATGTTTTGGCCAATGTGTCCCCAACCGGCCAGAGTGCACACCATCCCTGGTGTAACCTGGGAATTTCTTGAGGGTAACTTCAGGAGGCTCACCTCAGCATTCAGCTTGGCCTTATTTTCCAACTAAAGGCAGATAAAGGGAATTCTGATCAACTAACAACTCACGAAAATTGACGGAGACATGGGGTTGCTTTCTTCATGGCACTGGGACAAGTGAAGGGGTCAATTTGACAAGGAGGGATGGAAACAAGGCTATGAGGATTTAACCCTCTAAGAATAACCTGTGTAAGACCCAGTGGAATGTCATGCCTTACCTGAAGTAACATGATGTCATTGAATGGCTTTCTTTTAAAATTTGGATGGGGGATGGCTCTTCTTATAGGGATGACCTGCTGGGTCGTCTCTTGCTCATCGATGTCATGAGCTCCCAGGATTACAGTGATGGTTCTGTTCCTAGAACAGACAGTGAGGCAGAGTCACAGGGGATACAAGTTGGTATCCCTGAAGGAAAATGGTTTGCCCAGGGCAGGGCAGGTTGGAGTTCGGAGAATCTACATGGGAAGAGGACTCGGGGCTGAATATCTCTTCCCTTTGCTTCCTGGTAGCCAGGGTTGGTGCAGGTCCTAGAGTATCGCAGTGTGCTCAGTCATGTACAGAACATGTACAGTCATGCACAGAGACTATCTCCAGGTGAGACTCTTAATTTCACATATTTGCACTCTGGGATCTGGGGCAAAACCCACCTCCTTCCCATTCTGCCTTGATCCACGTTCGCCTTTTGTATAAGAAGCCACCTGCACTGACTGCTTCTCTCTCTCCATAGCTTCCCTGCCCTCCATGGAGCTCTTGTCTTCAGGCCCAAAGGAGAAGATTCCCTGTGATGTTTACTCTAGAACGGTGAACTCACCTTCCCCAGCAGTGGGCTGCTGTCAGGACAAAGTCCTCACGAACAAGGAAACCCCCACATCCTTTTGTTTTATTTGGAGTCTGGATATGAAGAAATGCCATGTAGGGATGAGAATGAGGCACAGCTTCCTGGCCCCCGATGATGTTCCCTGAAAGAAAAGTTCTGTCCTGCCCTTGGTGCTCATGGAGCCAAAGGCTGAAGAAGAGGACACTGGGGTAAACTACAGGGAGGGAAGGAGTGAGTGTGGTATTGTTACCATTTAGGGGTGCTGGGTTCATTATCCTTGTTCAGCAAAGAATTGACAACAGGATGCAGAGAGAGGAAGCAAGCAGTGGGTTTATTGCAAGAGGGATAGAGAGACTGTTCTGAAGAGAAAGTTCCACAACGTTTGGAATCTGGTTGGATAGTTTGATCTCCTTTTACGGTCCAAGGAATTTCTCCTTTCCTTATCATCTCCCCTGTCCACCCTCTCCTCACTATTATTGATTGGTGTTTGTGAATACTTCTCTTTTAGTTATTCTATTGGATTCTCCACTTAGGAGAACAAACAAAAAAATTTCTGTCTGATTGGGTCCCTGGTTTGTGTCCTCCTGCACTTTCATCAAACAGGAAGTTGACCTCATCCAGAGACCCTCCATGCTCCTCTGTTCTTGCCCTGCCCCTGGTCTCCTCACTTGCCATGTAGCCTTGTCTGGCTCAAGCCCTTATACATGTCCCTAGGGGAAAGGTCTAAGTAGCCAGCAGCTGCAAACATGGGCCCTGAGTGTTTGCCAGGCAGCATTTCTAGATTGAAGAGTGACCCACAAGACTCAGATACTCCCTCTGACCAAGAGCAGGGCAGTCCTAGCTCTGTAATTCTTGCTGCAGATGTCAATGTTGACTGACAGGATTTGAGTTTGGAACAAGTAGCAACGTCCCCACAGATCCTGGTCAGTCCTTTCTCTGAAGTGGCCCAGAATCTTCTTTCCCCTCTTGTTTCCCCCTTAGTTCCCACTGAGCTCCTACTGGGTTCTGCTCATAAAGTCAGGATGCTGAGTCATGTTTGATGTTTGTCTGCTGGAGCCACACACCAAGTAGGTGCCCAGTAAAGATCTTGGCTGTGTGAGGGAATGGCTCCTGATTAGCCTGTGGCTGAGGGTTGGAGGGGCAGTGCTGGTGAGATTGTGAGCACCAGGGAAGATGGGGTCTGACAAAGCCATTGCACCCATCTGTAACTGAAAATGACCTGAGAGAATATGGCGCTGAACCAAGGCACACATATCTGTTAAGGGATGAGAATGCCCACAATTCTGAGATCAAATGGATCTTTGGCTTTATTCCTGGGCAGTGTGAGAATGACAAATTTGGAGAAGCAGGTGGATATTGAAGGTAGATATTGAGATATTAATTTACAAACATAGTGGGCTTTACCTTGATTCCAGAAGCCAGCCCCTTTCTGTCAGCTGCCTTTTCTTGGGCAATTGTTTATTTATTTTTTCATATGTCTTTGTGAAAGGGCCTGCTTTCCAGTTGTAAAGGTTATAGCTGGGAAAGGGGAAGGTGGCCACTGACTCTCATGAAAACCAGCCTTCTGCCCTGCTCCTCCTTTGTGCTCCCATCCCCATGAGGCCCGCCAGTCATTGGGTGAGGTTTACCTTGATAAGCAGAAAGTTGCTGGATGTGCACCTGAGCTAGAATTGTGGGGTGCAGAGTCTGAGCAGGGCTGAGCTTGGGGCTGGTCTTCAGTTGTTGGGGATAGTCACTCACCTGCCTCTGTCCTTGGGCACAGAAGAAAGACCAACAGGAGCAGGAGTGGCTTCATCTTCCCAGGAAGGCCTCTCTGATCAAAGATGTTGTTGTGTCCTCCTGGTCTTTTAAACTCCCAGTGTTCTCTTCTGGTGTGTGTGGGCTTTTTCCTCTGAGATGATCTCACCCTTGCCTCACTGTCTGATCAAGATCTGATGGTTGAGTTAGACTTTAGCCATGGCTTAGCTCCCACCACTCTTGATTCAGTGCTGACCACAGAAGCCGGAAACAGGAACCTATGGTCACAAGATGGGGTGCTATAGGTGCTAAACATTGGCCATAGTGAGTCCTGTGGTCTCAGAAATATGCTCATTTCCTTGGTTCTCTTTGAATAATGATCATGGAAAGATGATCATTTGGTGAAACCGTTTTCTTTGTAAGACTCAGGACATTGGAGATGAGATTCTTTGGCTGTGGCAGAAGAAAAGAAAATATTAGTGAATAGACAAGATGGTTGGGCTGGGGTTACAGGGATGGGAAGAATGGGGTGGGGGCAGTGCTGAAGACGGTGTGCCTCAGTGACCCATGTACTCAGTGTTCAAAACAACAATGACATATGCTTTGCCCAGGAAGCCCAGTTTGGTCATGGTTGCTGAGGACAGCTTGTCTTTGCTCCTCTGTGTGTCACCAGGCTGGTCTTGAGATGCAGAGAGGGGAATTGTATGAAGGCTCCCTGCCTCACAGGTCAGTGCTTATGCTGGCTGTCACCTGGGAATCTCCTTTCCTCTCCAGGAGGTTCTGTCATGTGGTCTCCCTGCAGGGGTTTGTTCCTTGCAACATGATGATTGGCTTCTCCAGAGAGACCATTCTCTCCTAATTGCAAAGAGGCAGAAGTTGTGTTCTTTTTCACCCAAATTTTAAAAGTCAGGTGGTATCAACTCTAACATATTTCATTGCTTGCATCAATCTCAACCCCACCCAGAGTAAACAGCCAGGGACAGACCTTGCCTATAGAAGGGCATTGAATGATGTTGTAAGTAAAGATGGTGGGATGGGAGACACACAGTTGTTGTGTGTTATCTGCCAACCACTTTGGGTGTTTGTAAATCTGATCAGAGGAACTAAACCACCAGTAGGTTATTGCCTTTGGATAAGTTTGTGCGTCTGCTTTGTTTAAACCATGCAGAAATGAAAGAAAGTCTTTTCTCCCAATGATATTCTGTTTAACAAATGAATGATATCGTGTGAATTGGAATCCAAAGCCAGAGAGCCAAAGTAGTAATATTTGTGCACTGTTCAGAAATTTCCCTTTCTGGCATCCCACTACCATTTGCTACATAAATGACCCTGATGATTCCCCCTGCATGGAAAAAAAAGGAAGAATCATAAACTCAAAAATATTGTTTGTTTGGAACATCTCTGTTCTTTAAAAAATAATTTTTTTGGTGAAACATGAAAGTAGAATGTTTTTTTTGACATATCATACATATATGGATTGTACCTTCCCATTTTTGTTGTTGTACATGGTATGGAGTTACACAAGTCATGTATTCATATATGAACACAAGAGAGTTATGTCTGATTTATTCTACTGTCTTTCCCATTTCCCATTCCCATCTCTCCACCATAATCCCATTTCCCCCTGACCAATAGAGTGAACCTCCACTCTTGCCTCCCCTCTGCCTATTGTGCATTGGCATCCACATATCAGAGTGAACATTTGGCCTTTGGTTTGTTGGGATTGGCTCATTCAGTATGCATGATGGCCTCCTGTTTCATCCATTTATTGGCAAATGGCATATTTTCTTTCTTCTTTATGACTGATATTCTATTGTGTATATGTACCACATTTTCTTTACCCATTCATCTATTGAAGGGTACCCAGGTTGTTTTCATAGCTTAGATATTGTGAATTGAGCTTCTATGAACATTGATGTGACCACATCAGTATAGTATGCTGAAATTAAGTCCATTGGTTATTAAGTGAGTAGTGAGATAGCTGGGTTACATGGTGGTTCCATTTCAAGTTTTCTGAGTAATCTTTATACTGCTTTTCAGAGTGGTTGCACCAATTTGCAGTTCCACCAGGAATTTATGAGTGTATGCTCCCCCCACATCCTTGCTAACATTTGTTGTTAGTTGTATTTTTGATAATTGCCGTTCTTCCTGGAGTGAGATAAAATCTCAGTGTAGTTTTGATTTGCATTTCTCTAATTGCTAGTGATGTTAAACATTTTTTCATGTATTTGTTGACCATTTGTTCTTCTTCTTGTTTGAAGTGTTTGTTCAGTTCCTTTGGCCTTTTGTTGATTGGGTTATTTGTTTTTATGTTGTTAAGCTTTTTGTATTCTTTATATATCCTGGAGATTAATGCTCCATCTGAGGGCAGGTTTTAAAGATTTTCTCCTATTCTGTAGGCTCTCTCTTCACACTATTGATTGTTTCTTTTGCTGAGAAGAAGCTTTTGAGTTTGAATCCATTCCATATATTGAAGTCATATCCTAAGCCAACAGGATAAGGATTTGGGCCTGCTTTTTCTTGTATTAGGCACAGGGTCTCTGTTCTAGTGCCTATGTCTTTGATCTACTTGGAGATTTGTGCAGAATAAGAGATAGGGGTCTAATTTCATTTTGTTACATGTGGATATCCAGTTTTCTCAGTACCATTTGTTGAAGAGGCTATCTTTTTTCAATGTATGTTTATGGTACCTTTGTCTAGTAAGTTGAGATAACTGGGTTTAGGTGGATTTATCTCTTTTTCTTCTGTCCTTGCTATTGGTCTTCATGTCTGTTTTGGTGCCAATACCATGGTATGTTTTTAAATTCGTTTTTTTAATTCTAATTTGTTATATACAACAGCAGAATGTATTATAATTCATGTGACACATACAGAGCAAATTTTTCATATCTCTGGTTGTATACAAAATATATTCACACCATTTGTGTCTTCATACATGTACTTAGGGTAATGATATCCATCTCATTCCACCTTCTTTTTTACCTGCATGCCCCGTCCTTTTGCCTCCCACCTCTTTGCCCTTTCTTGAGTTTGTCCAATCCTCCTGTGCTCCCTCCCAACCCCACTATTAATCAGCCTCCTTCTATCAGAGAAAATATTTGGCATTTTTTTTTTGGTATTGGCTAACTTCACTTAGCATTATATTGTCCAACTCCATCCATTTACCTACTAATGTCATGATTTTATTCTCTATTACTATGATATTTTTGTTACTACGACTCTGTAGTATATAGTTTAAGCTGGTATTGTGAAGCCTCCAACTTCACTTTTCTGTGGAAGATTGCTTTGGCTATTTTTGTCCTCTTATTTTCTTAATGAATTTTATGTCTGCTTTTTCGATTTCTATGAAGAACATCATTGAAGCCTTAATTGGAATTGCATTAAATCTGTATTGTGCTTTTGGTAGTGTGGCCATTTTGACAACATTAATTTCTTTCTTTAGTGTTCTGTAGTTTTCATTGCAGAAATCTTTCACCTGTTTTGTTAGATTTATTCCCAGATACTTTATTTTAGCTTTTTTTTTTGTGGCACTTGTGAATGTGATAGTTTTCTCAATTGATTTATCACTGATATATGTGAACGCGTTTGATTTATGGGGTGTTAATTTGATGTCTTTCTACTTTGCTGAATTTATTGTGAGTTTTCGAAGTTTTCTGCTGGAGTTTTTTTGGTTTTCTAAATATAGAAGCATGTTGTCAGCAAATAGGAATAGTTTGAGTGCTTCTTTTCCTATTTTTATCCCTTTAACATCTTTTTTTTCTGTTTTATTCCTCTGGCTAGAGCTTCCAGGACTATGTTAAATAGAAATAGTGAAAGAGGGCATCTCTGCTTTGTTCCAGTTTTGGGAGAGATAGCTGTCAATTTTTTTTTTTGATTTAGAATGATGTTGGCCTTGGGCTTAGTGCAGATAGCTTTCATAATGTAGAAGTATGTCCTACTATTTCTAGTTTTTTTTAGTGTTTGGAGCATGAATGGATGCTGTATTTTGTCAAATGCTTTTTCAGCATCAATTGAGATAATCATGTGATTCTTGTCTTTAAGTCTATTGATGTGATTAATGATCTTTGTATTCATTTCCATATGTTGAACCAACCTTGCATCCCTGGGACGAACCCCACTTGATAGTTGTGCAGTAGCTTTTTAATATGTTCTCAGAAGTGATTTGCCAGTATTTTATTAAGAATTTTTGCATCTATGTTCATCAGGAGGATATCGATTTGAATTTTCTTTCCTTGATATGTCTTTGTCTGGTTTTGGCATCAGGTTGTTACTAATTTTACAGAATGAGTTTGGAAGTGTTCCCTCCTTTTCTCTTTCATGGAATAATTTGAGGAGGATTGGTTTTAATTCTTCTTTGAGGGTCTTGTAGACCTCAGCTGAGAATCTGTCTGGTCCTGGGCTTGTCTTTCTTGGTAGGCTTTTGATGGAGCATCCAATTTTCTAGCTTGAAATGGATCTGTTTAAATTTTCTATGTCCTCCTGATTCAATCTGGGTAGATAATATATCTCTATAGATTTTTCCATGTCTTCAAGATTTTCTATTTTATTAAAGTATAAATTTTTAAGATAGCTTGTGATTTTCATCTGTATTTCAATAGTGTCTATTGTGATATTTCCATTTTCATGGTGAATTTTAGTAATTTGAGTTTTCTCTTTCTTTCCCTTTGTTAGCTTGGCTAAGGTTTATCAATGTTTTTGATTTTTATATGGTCTATTTTAGAGAAGGATCCATATGCTGCCAAGAAGAAAATATATTCTCTTGTTGAAGGATGAAATATTCTTTATATGTCAGTTAAGTCTAAGTTATTGATTGTATAATTGAGTTCTATAGTTTCTTTGTTCAGTTTTTTTTGGAAAGATCTATCTAGCGATAAAAGAGGTATGTTAAAGTCACCCAAAATTATTGTGTTGTGGTCTATTTAACTCTTGAACGTGAGAAGAGTTTGATAAACGTGGATGCTCCATTGTTTGGGGCATACATATTTATGATGGTTAAGTCTTGTTGGTGTATAGTTCCCTTGAGCAGTATGTAGTGTTTTTCTTTATCCTTTTTGATTGACTTTAGTTGGAAGCCTACTTTATTTGTCATGAGGATGGAAACCCTTGCTTGCTTCCGCAGTCCATGTGAGTGGTATGATTTTTCCCAGCCTTTCATCTTCAGTCTGTGAATGTCTTTTCCTATGAGATGAGTCACTTTTAGGCTGTGTATTGTTGGGTCTTTTTTTATCCAATCTGCTAATTTATTTCTTTTGATTGATGAGGTTAGGCCATGAACATTCCGGGTTATTATTGAGACATGATTTGTATTCCCAGCCATTTTTGTTATTTAACATGACTTGCATTCTCCTCTGATTAGATTTTCCTTTTGGGTAATCTCTCCCTCTGCTGATTTTCATCATTGTTTTCATTTCCTCTTTTTGGAATATGTTGCTGAGGATGTTCTGTAGTGCTGGCTTTCTAGTTGTAAATTGTTTTAACATTTTTTTTTAATCATGGAAGGTTTTTGTTTTATTATCAAATCTAAAGCTTAGTTTTGCTGGATATAAGATCCTTGTTTGGCATCCATTTTCTTTCAGAGCTTGATATATGTTTTTCCATGATCTCCTGGCTTTGAGAGTGTGGGTTGAAAAATCTCCTGAGATACGAATTGGTCTCCCCGTATATGTGATCTGACTCCTCTCTCTTGTGGTTTTTAAGATTCTATCCTTATTCTGTATGCTAGGCATTTTCATTATAATGTGCCTTGGTATAGATCTGTTGTAATTTTGTACATTTGGTGTCCTATAAGCCTCTTGTATTTGGTTTTCCATTCATTCTTCATGCTTAGGAAATTTTCTGATATTATCTCTTTGAAGATATTGTGCATTCCTTTCATTTGAAACTCTGTGCCTTCCTCTATACCAATAACTCTTAGATTTGATCTTTTGATGCTGTCCCATAATTCTTGGATGTTCTGTACATGGTCTCTTACTATCTTCACTGTATGATCAATTTTATTTTCCAGATTGTATACTTTGTCTTCTTTATCTGATGTTCTTTTTTCCAAGTGATGTAATCTGTTGGTTATGCTTTCTATTGAGTTTTTTTATTTGATTTATTGTATCCTTCATTTCAATGATTTCTGATTGTTTTTTTTCCAGAGTCTCTATCTCTCTCTTGAAGTAATCTTTTGCTACCTGTATTTTCTCTCTCATGTCTTTGTTGGAGTGATCAATTTTTGCCTGTAATTGTTCCTTAAGGTCACTCTTTAATTCACAGGTCATTTTAAGTATGAACCTTCTGAACTGAAGTTGACATTTTATCAACTTCACTGTCCTTGGGATATGTTATTATAGTATCCTGGTTTGTTTGGGGCACTTTCTGACCTTGTTTTTTATGTTGTGTATGTGTCTTCCTTTCTTGCAGTGTGGATCTGAGATGTTACAGTTTCTACCCTATATTCTTGTAGTACCCATGTAGATTTTCTGTATCTCACCTTGATGTTGGGCTTCCATACCCTGCTGGTGTCCCTCAGTGTATGCTACTGCATGTAAAGTTAATGGTGGCAATAGCAGAGGTAACTTGAGATAATAGTTAAGGTGCCCCAAGATGGAAGCAATGTCTTACAGAGGTGGGGCTGAAAAAGTGGACCTGACACTCCCTTTCGGATGCCTGCTCTGAGATGCAGCTGCTTCTAGGCTGTGTGTGTTGTCAAAAAGTTAGGGGCTACTCTGTAGGGAAGGCTCTGGTGATGACTGCAGTGTTCCAAGGTGGAAGCGGGCTAGGCTGAGGCTCCTAGGTGTGTGTTTGTTGGGAGGGCGAACTCGGACCTACCATGGACTTGGATTCTTCACAAGTCAGTGTGGATGGATCTGGGCTGGGCCTGGACTCCTGTGGTAGTCTGCTGGTTGGAAGAGGCTGTCCTGTGCCAGAGTCTGGGCTCTGGTAGGTGCCTGCTGGTGGATGGGTTGACACAGGCCACCTATGTGGGCACATTTGCATATATTTGTTGGGGGATTGTATTTGTTCTCCTGTGAAGAGGCTGTTTAATTCCTTAGCCCATTTTTTTAAAATTTTTTATTGTTGGTCGTTCAAAACATTATATAGTTCTTAATACATCATATTTCATAGTTTGATTCAAGTGGGTTATGAACTCCCAATTTTACCCCGTATACAGATTGCTGTATCACATCAGTTACCCTTCCATTGATTGACAAATTGCCTTTCTAGTGTCTGATGTATTCTGCTGTCTGTCCTATTCTCTACTATCCCCCCTCCCCTCCCCTCCCCTCCCCTTTTCTCTCTCTACCCCTTCTACTGTAAATCATTTCTTCCATTTGTATTATCTTGTCTTGCCCCTCCTTTCCTCTTATATGTCATTTTGTATAACCCTGAGGATAGCCTTCCATTTCCATGCGGTTTCCCTTCTCACTCCCTTTCCCTCCCACCTCTCATCCCTGATTAATGTAAATCTTCTTCTCAAACTTTCATCCCTATCCTGTCCTTGTTTACTCCCCTTATATCAAAGGGGTCATTTGGTATTTATTTTTTAAAGATTGACTAGCTTCACTTAGCATTATCTGCTCTAATGCCATCCATTTCCCTCCAAATTCTATGATTTTGTCATTTTTTAATGCAGAGTAATACTCCATTGTGTATAAATGCCACATTTTTTTTTTATCCATTCATCTATTGAAGGGCATCTAGGCTGATTCCACAATCTTGCTATCGTGAATTGTGCTGCTATGAACATCGATGTAGCAGTTTCCCTGTAGCATGCTCTTATTAGGTCTTTGGGGAATAGACCGAGAAGGGGAATAGCTGGGTCAAATGGTGGTTCCATTCCCAGCTTTCCAAGAAATCTCCATACTGCTTTCCAAATTGGCTGCACCAATTTGCAGTCCCACCAGCAATGAACAAGAGTGCCCTTTTCCCCGCATCCTCTCCAGCACTTATTATTGTTTGACTTTCTAATGGCTGCCAATCTTACTGGAGTGAGATGGTATCTTAGGGTGGTTTTGATTTGCATTTCTCTGACTGCTAGCGATGGTGAGCATTTTTTCATGTACTTGTTGATTGATTGTATGTCCTCCTCTGAGAAGTGTCTGTTCAGGTCCTTGGCCCACTTATTGATTGGGTTATTTGTTATCTTATTGTCTAATTCTTTGAGTTCTTTGTATATTCTGGTTATTAGGGCTCTATCTGAAGTGTGTGGAGTAAAGATTTGTTCCCAGGATGTAGGCTCCCTGTTTATCTCTCTTATTGTTTCTTTTGCTGAGAAAAAACTTTTTAGTTTGAGTAAGTCCCATTTGTTGATTCTAGTTGTTAACTTTTGCGCTATGGGTGTCCTATTGAGGAATTTGGAGCCCGATCCCACAGTATGTAGATCATAACCTACTTTTTCTTCTATCAGATGCCGTGTCTCTGATTTAATATCAAGCTCCTTGATCCATTTTGAATTAACTTTTGTGCATGGCGAGAGATAGGGATTCAGATTCATTTTGATACAAATGGATTTCCAGTTTTCCCAGCACCATTTGTTGAAGATGCTATCCTTCCTCCATTGCATGCTTTTAGCCCCTTTATCTAATATAAGATAGTTGTAGTTTTGTGGGTTGGTTACTGTGTCCTCTATTCTGTACCATTGGTCCACCCTCCTGTTTTGGTACCAGTACCATGCTGTTTTAGTTACTATTGCTCTGTAGTATAGTTTGAAGTCTGGTATCGCTATACCGCCTGATTCACACTTCCTGCTTAGCATTGTTTTTGCTATTCTGGGTCTTTTATTATTCCATATGAATTTCATGATTCTTTTATCTATTTCTACAACAAATGCTGCTGGGATTTTGATTGGCATTGCATTAAACTTATAGAGAACTTTTGGTAATATCGCCATCTTGATGATGTTAGTTCTGCCTATCCATGAGCAGGGTATATTTTTCCATCTTCTAAGGTCTTCTTCTATATCTTTCTTTAGGGTTCTGTAATTTTCATTGTATAAATCTTTCACCTCTTTTGTTAGGTTGATTCCCAAGTATTTTATTTTTTGGGGGGATATTGTGAATGGAGTAGTTGTCCTCATTTCCGTTTCAGAGGATTTGTCGCTGATATACAGGAATGCCTTTGATTTATGCGTGTTGATCTTATATCCTGCCACTTTGCTGAATTCATTTATTAGCTCTAATAGCTTCTTTGTAGACCCTTTTGGGTCTGCTAGGTATAGAATCATATCATCTGCAAATAGTGATAATTTAAGTTCTTCTTTTCCTATTTTTATGCCTTTAATTTCTTTCGTCTGTCTAATTGCTCTGGCCAGTGTTTTGAGGACTATGTTGAATAGAAGTGGTGAGAGAGGGCATCCCTGTCTTGTACCAGATCTTAGAGGGAATGCCTTCAATTTTTCTCCATTCAGAATGATGCTGGCCTGTGGCTTATCATAGATTGCTTTTACAATGTTGAGGTATGATCCTGTTATCCCTAATTTTTCTAGCGTTTTGAACATAAAGGGATACTGTACTTTGTCGAATGCTTTTTCTGCATCTATTGAGATGATCATATGGTTCTTATTTTTAAGTCTATTGATGTGGTGAATAACATTTATTGATTTCCATATATTAAACCAGCCTTGCATCCCAGGGATGAATCCTACTTGATCATGATGTATAATTTTTTGATATGTATTTGAATCCGATTCGCCAGAATTTATTGAGGATTTTTGTGTCAAGGTTCATTAGAGATATTGGTCTGTAGTTTTCTTTCTTTGAAGTGTCTTTGTCTAGTTTCGGAATCAGGGTGATGTTGGCCTCGTAGAATGAATTTGGAAGTTCTCCCTCTTTTTCTATTTCCTTAGCCCATTTTGTAATTGGATTATTTGTTATTTTGGTGTTAGGTCTTTTGAGTTCTTTATATATTCGATGATTAATTCTTTATCTGAGCTGCATGTGATAAAGATTTTCTCCCAGTCTGTAGCCTCTCTTCTCACTTTACTGATTGTTCTTTTGCTGAGAAGAAGCTTTTTAATTTGAATCCATCCCATTTATTAATTCTTGATTTTACTTCATTCCCTTTAGGAGGATTGTTAAGGAAGTCAGATTCTAGGTTGACATAATAAAGATTTGGGCCTATTTTTTCTTCTACTAGGTGCAGAGTCTCTGTTCTAGTGCCTAAGTCTTTGATCCACTTTCAGTTGATTTTTGTGCAGGCTGAGAGAGAGGTTTAATTTCACTTTGCTACATATGGATTTCTGGTTTTGCCAGCACCATGTGTTGAAGAGGCTATGTTTTCTCCAGTGAATGTTTTTGTCACCTTTTTCTAGTATGACATAACTATGTTTATATGGGTTTGTCTCTGTGTCCTCTATTCTGTACCGGTGGTCTAAGAATTTTTAATCTCCTCTCTGATGTCTTCTGCTATCCATTGTTCATTCAATAAGTTACTATGTATTCACCAGGTGTTGGAGGATATTTTATTTTTTTAATTTATCATTGATTTCTAGTTTCATTCCATTTTGATTAGATAGAATTCTGGTTAGCATTGGTATTTTTTGTATTTGCTGAGAATTACTTTGTGGCATAATAAATGGTCTGTTTTAGAGACAGATCCTTGTGCTGCTGAGAAGAAAGTATATTTAGTTTTTATGGATGAAATATATGAGTGAAATAGGCTTGGAGTAGAATATATCCAAGGGGATTCAAATTGGAGGGGTGAAGGGGAGCCCAGTTCACTTCTCCTTTGTGTCCTGCAGCTCATATGCCCAGTTGGTGTAGGATGGGAATCTGAGTGTGTGTGTGGGGGATAAGTACACTTACAAAATAAGCCTGGGAAGGCTGTGCCCCTGGTCTGCAGTGAGTGGAGGACCAGCCCCTTAACCCCACAGTTGTTTTACTTTGGAGGTTCCTGAGAAACAAACTCATACAGAGATGGGCTACTGTCAAGCCCTAGGGAGAAGTGGAATAATCTCTTGAAAGCAAGCCTCCCCCAACAAAGGCCCTGAGGCCTGATTAGACCTCAATGCCACCTGCTGGAACTCCCCTCATAAAATGTGGCAGAAATTGTATTCTGGGAGGGGACTGAACAAGTCCAAATGGATGAAATGCCATCTGACAGAACATCCTAGCCCATCTCAACTCACACTTGTAGAAGGGAAGCTGAATCTTATATCAAACAGCTTCAATCTTAATATGCTCCAATTGGCAACCATAGAGCAACACAAAAATCTCCAACCCTTACCATATCAGCACATAGCTCAAGAAGAAACAGAAACAAAGATTGTTGGAAAGGGACAGTGACCACCCAGTATGGTCAACTATTTTGACCATCTCAGTGGAGATATTTTCTTCATTCCTTTGAGATCATTATTTGTTTATTTCTAATATTTCTCATGTGTTTATGTGTGTGTGTATGTGTGTGTGTGTGTGTGTGTATGTGTGCGCATGCATATGTGTGAAATCTGGCTGTGCTGATGGTTAGGAACATAAGTATTTTTTTCTTTCATTCTGAGTATTTTCAATTATAATTTTCTGTAATATTATCTTCTGAGGGTTTAGGCTTTTTATTATATATTTTGGTTTTTTTGTATTATTTTCATGTTTATTTCTTTTTCTCTCTTACCTTGTCCTACTAATGGCCAAATTCTATTTTTCTCTCTCACTCTCTCCCAATACTTTGCTTCTTCAATTTTCCCCTTGTCTCACTTAAACATCACATGCTACATCTCTTCTGTATTCTCTCTATTCACTTTTTGAAACTGGGAAGTCCTTTCTAATTTACCCATGTGTTTTCTTTCCCCCAAAGTGTATTTTTACCATCTTTCAAAACTAATAGTCTCATATAACTCTGGCCCCCTCCGATATTGCTGATATAATCATTACTGCTGTGGATGATATAGATGACACCTGCTGTTTTCTTTGAAGCAAAATATAGTTTGTGATTATTGTTTTAACAGTTAACAACTGCTGAACCCTCCATTTCTTAGATTAACATTCAAGACTTCACAGTAGGAATTGGGCATTTATTTTAATGCTGTGTATCCTTTACAATTATCATTACTATTGCTTACTTTGCCCATTCTGTGAGGTTCTGGGATCCTATAGGTATACATAAAGTTCACAAGATAGAGGCTTTGTTGCTGACCTAAACTCTACCAAAGACAATAAACTTTACTCCACAAGTGGAATAATGCCACTCAATATTCAGCTATCCTTTAATACAAAGAAGAGAGAAGACAAAAACCAACACTAATAATTAGACTATATGATTTCCACCACTTGAATTTGGGTGATCTTCAGAAGAGACAAAAAAGGGTCACTACATTCTAGTAAAGATAACAATCCAAGAGGAAAATATAACAATAGTTAACATTTAAGCCCCAAATGTCAATACACACAATTACATGGAAAAACCATTCTAGGAGAGTAAGTCCCAAATAGACCCCAACACAATAATATTGGATGATATTAATGACTCTTTATCACCACTAGACAGGTCATCAAAGCACAAAATCAAGAAAGATATCTGTGAGCTGAACCACACTATAAATCAAACGGACCTAATGTACATCTACAGAATATTCCATCAAAACCAAATGAATTTACCTTTTTCTTAGTTGTGCATGAAACCTATTCCAAAATAGACCATTTTCTGATACACAAAGCAAATCTTAGCAAGTACAAAAAAGTTGATAAAATTGCATGTATCCTATCAGATCATAAAATCATGATGGAATGAGCCTAGAAATCAATAGCAAGAAAAATCATGGAAACCCCATAAACACATGGAGATTGAACAATACTCTCTTATTTGGTGAATGAAGCAAAGCAGAAATGAAAATAAATCTCAAAAAATTCTTACAGATGAACAAGAATAAAGACACAACATATCAAAATCTCGAGAGAGTATGAAAGCAGTTCTAAGAGGATCATTGATACTATAGAGGCCTATGTTAAAATATTAGAGAAATCACTAGTAAATGTTTATGTTCCACCTCAAGGCCTTAAAAATAAAGGAGCAAACAAACTCCAAACCAGTAGAAGAGAACAAATAATTAAGATTACAACTTAAATCCATGAAATTGAGAATAAGAAAATAATACACAGGATGAATGCAATGACAAGTTCGTTCTTGCAAAGCTGAATAAAATTGACAAATCCTGAGCCAAACTAACCAAAAGAAATATGGAGAAGAAGCAAATCAACAAGATCAGAGATGAAAAAAGGAGATATTACTCTAGATCCTTCTGAAACCCTAAGCATTAACAAAATGTAGTTTGAATATTTATCCTTCAATGACCTGGAAAATCTGGAAGACATTGACAAATTCTAGACACCTATGATCTGCCCAAATTGAAACAAGAATGTATAGAAAACCTAAACATACCAATATTCAGTAATGAACTTGTAATTGAAAGCTTTCTGAAAAATAAAAATCCCAGACTCAATGAAAACAGCAAATAAAAGCTTTAAGAAAAAGACAATTCCAGGACCTGATGGATTCTCACCTGATTTTTTCCGAATATCTACAGGAGAATTAACACCATTTGTTTTTTAAAAAATATTCCATGACATTGTAAAAGGGGGACACTCCCAAATATATTTTATGAAGTAGTGTCATCTAGATACCAAAACCAGACAAAGATGCATCCAGGAAAGAAAACTATAAAGCAATATCCCCGATGAATGTAGATGCAAAAATCCCTAATGAAATATTAGCAAACCACACTCAAAAACACATAAAAAATTACACCATGCTGAAATGGGTTTCTTTTCAGGGTGAACGTTTGGTTCAACATATGAAAATCAATAAATGTAATTCACCACTTAATCAGAATTAAGACAAGAGCAACATGATCATCTGAATAGATGCCAAAAAGGCCTTTGATAAAATCCAACACCCATTCATGTTAAAAATGATGAACAAATTAGGAATAGAAGGACATACTTCAAAATCATATAGGCCAAATAAAAATATATGAAAACTGTTCAACATCTGTAACAATCAGGGAAATCAAATGAAAACTATGCTAAAATTTTATTTGCATTTTGGATTTGGAAACAAGCCCAAAGCCAACACCATCCTGATATTCAATGGTGAAAAACTAAAAGCATTTCCTCTGAAATTAGTAACAAGGCAAAATTATCCACTCTCACCACCCCTATTCAGTATAACACTTGAAACATTAACCATGGTGATCAGACATGAAAAGGAAATCAAAGGAATAGAATTAGGAAAGGAAGAAGTAGAAGTACCTCTGTTTGCCTGCAACATGATCCTATATCAATAAGACTCAAAAAATACCATAAGAAGACTTCTAGAGCTTAGAAATCAGTTTAACAATGTAGCAGGATACAAGATCAATACCCATAAATCATTAGCTTTCCTATAATCCAACAGGGATTCAGTTGAGGAAGAAATCATGAAAACAATCCCCTTCATAGTAACTTCAAAAATTAATCTAACTAAGGAGGGAAAATTGCACAGCAATACAAATTATAGAACACCAAAGCAAAGAATTGAAGATGACCTTAAAAGATGAAAAAACATGCCATCTTCAATAGCAGAATCAATCAATATGATAATCAATATTATCAAAATGGCCAAAACACCAAGAGCAATATACAGATGCATTTCAATCCTCCTCAAAATATCAATGACATTCTTCACAGAATTAGAAAAATAATTCTTCAATTCAATTGGAAAAGTCAGAGTCCCAGAATAGCCAAAGCAATACTAGGCAAGAAATGTGAAGCATGAGACATCACAATACCTGAACTGTAATTACATCCAAAACTGTAGTAATAAAAACAGCATGGTATTGGCATCAAAATAGACATGAAGACCAATGGAACAGAATAGAAGACCCGGAGAGATATTCACATATCCATAGCGTCTGATATTTGACAAAGGCACCAAAAATGCCTCTTGAAGAAAAGACAGCCTGTTAAAACAAACGGTGCTGGGACAACTGGATAGGTATCTGTAGAAAATGAAATTAGACTTTTCTCTCACACCATGCATAAAACCCACTTTGAAATGGACCAAAGACTAGGAATTAGAGTAGAAACTGTACAACTGCTGGAAGAAAACATAGGTTCAATACTCCAGCAGATAGTTGCTGGCACCAACTTCCTTAATGAGACCCCCAGTAAATAAGGAAAAAAAACAAGTTTCAAAAAGTGGGATGCCATTCAACTGAAAAGTTTCTGCACAGCCAAGGAAATGACTAAGAGTGTGAAGAGAGAGGCTGCAGAACAGGAGAAAGTCCTGTAATGCTAATCTTACAATAGGGGATTAATATCCAGAATATACAAAGGACTTAAAGCCTTAACACAAAACACCCCCACCCCCCACAAAGCATCCAGTAAATAAATGGACAAAAGAACAAAACAGAAGTTTTTCAAAAGAAGAAACACAATGGGCAACAAATATATGAAAAATGTTCACCATTTGTAGAATTAGGGAAATCAAATCAAAATTGTCTTATAATTTCATCTGACTCTAGTCAGATTGGCAATGATCAAGAATATAGACAATAAATGCTGGCAAGGTTGTGGGCAGCAAAGGAATAGTTGTACATTGTTGGTGGCATGGCAGACCAGTGCAACCACTCTGGAAAGCAGTATGGTGAATTCTCAAGGAACTAGGGATAGAAACACCATGTCTTTCAGCTATCCTACTCGTTGGTATTTCCCCAAATATAAGAATCAACATACTACAACCACCTCAATGGTTATTGCAAGACAATGCACAGAGCCAAATTATGGGATCAATCCAGATAGTAGATGAATGGAATAAGAAACTGTAGTATATATATTCAGTGGAGATTGATTCAGTCATACAAAAGAATAAAGTTATGGCCAGTAATGAATGGAAATGGGGACTATCATTCTAAGTGAAATAAGCCAACTCTGAAATCCAAATGTTGAATGTTTACTGTTTTATGCTGAAACTAAAGTGGAGGGAAGAATAGATATTACAAAGAATCAAGCAAATATAATTAGTTATGCCAATTAATAATTTGGCTAACTTTACTAATTAAATATAATTAATTAATAGATGAGCAAAAGGAAGTCAAGTAGAGTAGATGAAGGAGAATGGGAGAGAAGAGTGAAGATGGGAGGTAAAAGAGGGGAGTGAAAAGATTGAACTGAATAGATTTTCATGTATGTGTGAGTTTGTCAGGATGAACCCAGTTACAATGTTTCACTCTAAAACCTGCAGTAAAAAAAAATTAAAAACGATTAGAGAAGACTTCCATTTTCCAAGCATACCTAAATAGGCCTCTCTTGGTTCAATTGTGGGTGTGGCAAGGCTTCAGTAATAACTAGGGTTACTTTTCACATTGGCCCATGCTTCAAGTCAGACTCCAGATTTCAGAAAAATGTGAACTATGATTCGTGTCTGAGTTTGTGTACATGCCACAAAGTTAAATCAGGACAGACTTGCTCACACTGTGGTCCTTCTTCCCATCTTCCTCCTGCCTCCTGGGAGGGAATGCTCTTAAGCACTGACAGACTATAAAGTCTCTATTTCCTCTAGACCCCATAATCAGCACTTCTTGGATCTGCTGTGATAATATGCTCAAAAACTGTACCATGTAGCATCAGGACAATTCAAATAAGTTTTATTATCTTGAAAATAAGATGCCTGTGATTCTTGTAAATTTTAAACTGAGATGCAGGCCTGGAAAGCCACAGAAACACCACATGGATTCCACGATGACTGCTGCTTTGCAGAATGTTGCTTCTGTCCTGTTACAGAGGCAGGCTGTCTCACATAGATGGACATTATAGTCCAGGATCCCAATCAGTGAGTTCTGTCCCAGAGGCCAGACTGTCAGTGGTGGTCCAAAGGAAGTGCCTGCAAAAGATCAGGCTGCTGAGTGTGACCTGTCTTTGTTGGGCTCTGAGCTCAGGAGCAAGACTCCTCTACATGAGGACTGATATGGCCTTGACCCAGGTGAAAGCTCTGGATTAGAGACTCTGAGTTCTTTCTCTGCTTCCTGGTCCTTCATGAATGGGGCAGAAGTGAGCTAGTGCTCAAGATGCATCAAGGATAAGAATCTTGGTGAACACAGATAGAAAGGGTACTTGGATCCTCACAGGATTCCAGGGAACCTGGACCTGGGAGGTGGAGAGAAACTGGCTCAGACTAAGATGAAAGATTTTTGGGATTATGGGAGGATGGGTTCTCAGGAGACCAGACTCTTCACTGGGCTCTGGACCCACTACAGGGCTATGACAGTAACTCAAGTTGGATCTGGGGATACTGAAAATTCTTCCTGAAATTCTTCATGCTTCCAAGCTGCCAGTTGTGCTGACTTGAAGAGGGAGCCCTGCCTGAACCACACCTTTCTAATAGGCTCCTATCTTTACCACTAGGGTGGGAATTATGTGATTTCCTTTCCAAATATGGGTTCTTTTGTATTGTGTTACTGGCCCTGATGTAGGGTGGGGTAGGAATGTAGGTACAGAATGAGGTAAGATGGCACTGAAGGAATGAGTTTTGTCTAGAGAGGGTCCTTATTCCTGGGTAGCTTAAACTCAACCTGTGGCAGGGAGCTGGCATTGGGACAGGTCATTTGGAGCTAGGATCAACACAGCATGGTTTTATATTCTAGAGGTGGAAGGTGGAGTTTGTCTGAGGGGAAGTGTGTAAGGAATCATAAATGTAAACAGATCCTGCTGGACATGCAATGAGAACCTTACAGAATGTTATGCTGGCGAATAAAGGAGGAATCGATCACTTCTGTTGCAGAGATGAAAGTTTATTAAGTACCTGGCAGTCTCCCCTCGACTCCTCCACCTAGTGCATTTTGGGCCTTTGTTCAAGAGAAAATGAATATCAATTCTGAAGGCCTCTCAGTCTTGTCCTTGGAGTTTGAATAATTTCATTGTTGTTTTAATCCAGCACAGAAAGCTTGATATCCTGGTGTAGATATTTGGAGGTGTCCCCTCCATTTTCCCATAGGACACAATGCCTTGCGCCACGTTTTTACTCACAAGAGGACTTCCTGAATCCCTGTGGACAGAGAAAGGCCACCCTTAGCTAGTTTTCTCCAAATCCCACACCACCCACTCCCCAAGTGTGTGTGGGCACTGTTAGAGGGCTGTGTGTGTGAAATCAGGACCAGGGCAGTCCTCATTCAGTTTGGGGGGCTCCAGCTTGACCCTGACTGTTCTTTCCACTTTTACTGATGCTTCTCCTCCTTCAGTAAGTCTCTTTCCATGAAATGACCAATGGCAGTCAGGCTCCACTGATTCCCAAGGACCAGAGACTGAATTGGTGAAATGGCTGAGTACATAGGGGCATAAGTAGTTCCCTTTGCCTTGGTTCTCCTCAAACTCTGCTGTGCCTAAGGCAGGGAATAGCCAATGTAGGTGAACTTACCTGAAGACCATACTTCTTCTCTTTTGGGTTCCCCACACAAATCTTGGTGGTGGAGTCATATGGTCTTTTGAAATGAGAGAGACATTCCTTGTCTTTTTGGATTTCAAGCTGTACCTCATGCAGTTTTGATGTGGATATGTTTTGGTCAATACATCCCCAGCCGGCTAAAGAGCACACCATCCCTGGTGTAACCTGGGAATGTCCTGAGGGTAACTTGAGGAGGCTCACCTCAGCATTCAGCTTGGCCTTCTTTTCTAACTAAAGGCAGATAAAGGGAATTCTGATCAACCAACAGCTTCCGAAAATCCACACAGTCATGGGGACAAGTGAAGGGGTGAATTTGGAAATGAATAATGAAAACAAGGCCATGAGGATTTAACCTTCTAGGATTAACCTGTATAAGACCCAGTGGAATGGCATGCCTTACCTGAAGTAACATGATGTCATTGAATGACTTTCTTTTAAAATATGGATGGGGGATGGCTTTTCTTATAGGGATGACCTGCTGGGTCATCTCTTGCTCATCAATATCGCGGGCTCCCAGGATGACAGTGATGGATCTGTTCCTAGAGCAGACAGTGAAGTAGAGTCATAGGGGATACAGGTCAGGATCCCTGATGGAAAATGGTTTGCCCAGGACAGGGCAGGTTGGAGTTGGGAGAAGCTACATGGGAAGATGACTCTGGGCTGAGTATATCTTCATTTTGATTCCTGGCAGCCAGGGTTGGTGCAGGTCCTGGAGCATTGTAATGTGCTCAGTCATGTACAGAACATGCACAATCAAGTACAGGGACTCTCTCCAGGTGAGACTCTGAATTTCACACAGTTGCACTCTGGTATCTGGGGCAAAACCTGCCTCCTTCCCATCTAGACTTGATCTATGTTCTCCTTTTTTATAACAAGCCACCTGCACTGACCTGCTCCTCTCTCCCCAGAGCTTTCCTGCCACCATGGTCTTCATGTATTCAGCCCCAAAGGAGAGGATTCCCTGTGGGGTTTTCTCTAGATGTGTGAACTTGCCTTCTCCAGCAGTGGGCTGCTGTCAGGACAAAGTCCTCATGTACAAGGAAACCCCCACATTTTTTTTGTTTTCTCTGTGGTATTGATCCAAAGATATGCTATGTAGGGATGAGAATGAGGCACAGCTTCCCGGCCCCCGATGATTTTGCCTGAAAGAAAAGTTCTGTCCTGCCCTTGGTGCTCATGGAGCCAAAGGCTGAAGAGAGGAGACTGGGATCAACTACAGGGAGGAAAGTATTGAGTGTGGTGTTGTTACCATCTAGGGGTGCAGGGTTCATTGGCCTTGATCAGCAAAGAATTGACAAACAGGATGCAGAGAGAGTAAGAAAGCAGCAGGTTTATTGCAAGAACAACAGGCAGATTTCTCTGAAGAGTGCTGAGAGCCATTGCCAAGTAGGAATGACGCATGGCAATTTCTTTGTCAGCCTACCCAATGTTGCTTAGAGGAAGGACTCTCCATATTGGACCCAGGTCATTTGCAGTGACATTGCATGTAAGGTGACCTTGCTCAAGGACTAGGGTGGATCCGGGTTTAGGGCTCTCCTTGGGTTTAGGGCGGTTCCAGGTTTAAGGTGTACCCTGCTGGGAATAGGGCGTATCCTGCTGCCTCAGGCGCACCCGCTTCTTGAGTTCCCATGGAGTTCTCATTGAGTTCTCGCAAAGTTTCTTAATGGAGTTAAAAAAAAAAAAAAGCCTTTGGTTGAAGGCTTTTTTTTTTTTTTAACTCCATTCTGTTTAAATCGCTTAATGTTAGCCATGTAAACTAACATTAAGCGATTTAAACAGAATCTAAGCCTCATTTAAAAGAGTGAAGCTGTAGGTGGTGAAAAAGTACATTTAAAAGTACAGTATAGATGATAATTGGAAGGCTTTAAAAGGTTAAATTGAAAGTGGTTGAGGTACCTTCAGGGCGGAAAAAAGAAAAAAGAGATATAAAAAGATTCAAGATGTGGAAATATATTTTAATATGAAAGGTTAAAATAAAAAGAAATGTTTCTAGATGAGATAATCTTTGTGTGGTAAAGTAAAAATTTGTAAAATGTCTAAGTAAGTTGCAAAAAGCTTTAAAAGGTTAAATTGAAGGTGGTTAAGATGCCTTCATGATGGAGGAAAAAAACCCATGAAAATGGGAAGATAATAGGATAGAAGATATTTAGATAAAGACAATTTAAAATTTGAAGTGAAAAACTTTAACGACAGAAGTATAGAAAGTTAAAAACAAAAAAAGATAAAGAAGATGTAGGAAGATAAAAAAGATATAGGAAGACAAGAATTTTAAACCCACAAAATAGGAAGAAAAAAACTAGGAGGAAAAAAAGCAACTAAGGGTAAATGTACAAACCTTAGGAAAAAACTAGAAGATAGAAACAAGATAAAAAATGGTTAAAAATGTCAAATAAAGATATTTCAGATAAAAAATACAAAAAGCTAAGATAACTATTAGATACAGACATTCAAGTTAGAAAAAAAGTAAAAGAGAAAAGTTTAAAGTCAAATATTAGATAAAAGAACAAGGAGATTATTAGTAATTTTTTCAAAAGGCCCATCAACTTTAATTTCTGGTGGTGCAGAAATTAGAAGTCTCAGATGAGGGTGTTAAAATTTATAGACAAGAGCCAATTTACAAAACATTAAACTAGAAGGAAATTGGTTTAAAACCACATCAAAAATTAAAAGGACTAAAGTAATTCTAAAACTAAGGCAAAATGCTTTTGGAAGACTTGAATTTAAAAGTATCTTTAAATTTCCAAAGTTTGCATATAGACTATTTTGGAACATCATCCCTGAAAAAAAATCAGTTAATGTTTTACTTAACAGGAATCCCATACAATCCACAGGGACAAAGCATAGTTGAAAGAGTTCATCAAACTATTAAAATGTACTCATTAAAGCAAGAAGAGGGAATTGGAAAGGGGTATATATCCCCCAAAGATAAACTTAAAATAACCCTTTTTACTCTAAACTTTTTAAATTTGGATTCATCCACACTTAGTGCTGCGGAAAGACATATGTATCCAAAAAATGTATATAAGCCTAAGGTACTTTGGAAGGATATTCTAACAGGACAATGGAAAGGTTCTGACCCAGTGATTGTCTGGAGTCGGGGTTCTGTTTGTGTGTTTCCACAGGGAGAACAGCAGCCGATTTGGATTCCAGAGAGATTAACCAAAGCAATTTCTACAGAACAAAAAGAAGATGATTTGACTCAAATCCATAACAGCTGATATCCAGAGCTCCAGCTTGGCTATTCTTACATCTTCGACAGTGATTAACCAGGGTGCTTTTTTCAATATCTATTTTATTATTGCCTTTTCCCACATCATAAAGTTCTATTTTATTTTTTGAGCTCATACAGACCTAGGTTAATGTTTTTCTGACCAGTTTTATTTTTTGACTGTGGAGTTTTTAAACATTGCGATGGAGATTTCACCTAGGTAAAGGTACAAGGCCTTTATTATTGTCTTATGTGTTGTACGTTTGTGTGCACATTTGTGTTTTGTGTTGTATGTCTGTATGTGCGTATGTCCATAGATCATATATGAAGAGCGCTCATGAGAAAATGGATCCGAATTATTTTTTTTTATTCACGTGATTTAAATGGTTCAATTTAAATTAGGTAAACAGCTGTTAAGGATTGTTTTTAAAGGTGGTTAACATATCTGTTTGTTTACTTTCACCTTTCCTTTTCATTATATTTAATAATTCTGTTCAGGATAATGTCTCTTTAGCATCATTGCCAGAATTCCCATCTCCATCCCAGTGCTGGTAAAGACTAAGATAAAACCAATCTACAGCTTCTATGATAGCTATCACAGTAAACCGTATAAACTGATGCATCAATGAATATAACTCAACAAGTAATGCTCAATCAAGGACTCGATTTACTTTGGGAGGAAATGGACATATTGATAGACTCCTCCACTTTGAACTGCTTGCAGAACTTTCCTAGACTATGTATCACTTGTGTACATTGTGAACTATCGTTTGGTGCAGCGAATTGTGGTAGTGCTGCCATATCTTTGCTGATGGTGTCACCAGTGATGCAATTTTTCCAAAGGAGCCGTCAATTGGCTTGGTGTTGTGGCATTCTGTATCCTCCTCACTTCTGCTAGTGATGGTCTAAAATTTGGGGGCCAACAGAGGTGAGGCAAAGAACCTCACCCCCCACTGGCACCAAGGCCAAATTTGGGGGCCAACAGAGGTGAGGCAAACATGGGGCCCTGAGTGTGCACCTGGCAGCATTCCTGGCTTGAAGAGTGACCCACAAGACTCAGATACTCCCTCTGACCAAGAGCAGGGCAGTCCTTGCTCTGTAATTCCCGCTTCAGATGTCAATGTTGACTGACAGGATTTGAGTTTGGAACAAGTAGCAAAGTCCCTACTGATCCTGGTCAGTCCTTTCTCTGAAGTGTCCCAGAATCTTCTTTCCCCTCTTGTTTCCTCCTTAGTTCCCACTGAGCTCCTACTGGGTTCTGCACATAAAGTCAGGATGCTGAGTCGTGTTTGATGTTTGTCTGCTGGAGGCAGACACCAAGTAGGTGCCCAGTAAAGGTCTTGGCTGTGTAAGGGAATAGCTCCTGAGAATCCCGTGGCTTAGGTTTGGAGGGCAGTGCTGGTGAGATTGTGAGCACCAGGGATGATGGGGTCTGACAAAGCCATTGCATCCATCTGTAACTGAAAATGACCTGAGAGAAACTGAGGCTAAACCAAGGCACGCATATCTGTTAAGGGATGAGAATGCCCACAATTCTGAGATCAAATGGGTCCTTGGCTGCATTCCTGTGCAGTGTGAGAATGACAGAGTTTGGAAGAGAAAGTGGAGATTGAGGGTAGATTTTAAGACATTAATTTAGAAACTTAGTGAACTTTACCTTGATTACAAAAGCTATCTATTTGCATTTCTGTAATTGCTATCATTCAGTAGCATACTTTTTAGTCTACAAGTGTTAGAGTGGCTGTTATATATTTGATTTGATTTCTAATTTCATTTCATTATGATCTGATAGGATGCAAGTTATTATCTGTATTTTTTTTGTATTTGTTAAGAGTTGCTTTCTGGTATAAGGTACCTTCTATTTTAGAGAAGGATCCGTCTATTGCTGAAAATAAAGTGTATTTAGTCTTTGATGGACAAAATATTCTCTATATGTCTGTTAAGTCTAAATATTAATTTATTTTTTAGTTCTCTGTTTTCTTGTTTTTAGTATTTGTTTGGAGGATCTATCCTGTGGTGAGAGAGATGAATTAAAGTCACCCAGCATTATAATGTGTGGTCTCTTTGCTTCTTGAGATTGAGAAGGATTTGTTGGATGTACATAAATGTTTCATTGTTTGGGGTATAGATATTTACAAATGTTATGTCTTGTTGCTGTATTATCCCTTAAGCAGTATAAAAAGTGCTTCTTTATGCTTTTGATTAAGTTTGGCTTGAAGTCCAATTTACCTGATATGAGGATAGAAACCCCTGCTTGTGTAGGTGATCCATGTGAGTGATATGTTTTATTCCCATACTTTCACCTTCAGTGTATGGATTTTTTTTTTTTTTTTGCTTATGAGGTGAATCTCTTGGAGACAGAATACTGTTGGGTCTTTTTTTTTTCAATCCAATCTGTCTATGTCTTTTGATTGATGAGCTTAGGCCATTTGCATTCAAGGTTATCTTTAAGATGTGATTTATATTCCCATTCATTTCTTGTTTTTAATCTGAATTAGTTTCTCCTTTGATTGACTATTCCTGTAATGTAATTCCTCTGTTTGCTAGTCTCCCCCCACAGGTTTTTTTCATTTCTCTTTCATGGAGTATTTTGTTGAGAGTGTTTTATTGTGTAGGCTTTCTAGTTGTGAGTTCCTTTAACTTTGGTTTTTCATGGAAAGTTTTTTTGTCTTCAAATCTGAAGCTTAATTTTGTTGCATATGGAGTTCTTTGTTGGCATACATGTTCTTTCAGATTTTTGTATGCATTATTCTAAGACCTGGCTTTGAGGTGCTGGGTTGAGAGATCATCTGGGATCCATGTTGGTTTTCCTCTAAATATTACCTATAATATTTCTCTTGCAGCCTTTAGATTCTATCTTTAATCTGTATGTTAGTGTTTTCATAGTAATGGCAACATTATTGGTATGTTGGAATTTTGTATATTTGGAGTCCTATTTGCCTTCTGTACTTGATTTTCCATTTCACTTTTTAGGTTTGGAAAATTTTCTGATATTATTCCATTGAAAAAATTGTGTTTGTGTCTTTCATTCGAGGCTCTGTGTGTTCATCTTTCCCTATAAATCTTAAATTTGGTCTTTTCAGGTTATCCCATATTTTTGAATGTTCTATTCATGGCCTCTTAACATCTTTTCTCCACAGTTTACTTTGTTTTTCAGAGTATATATTTTGTCTTTGCCTGAAACTCTGTCTTCCAAGTGATCTAGTCTTTTTCAATTAGAGATTTCTTCAATTAAATTCTCTTTAAATTAGTGATTTTTTCAGTTAAAATTTTTAATTTTTTTATTTGATTTATTTATTTTTAGAATTACTGCTTTGTTGTTTTTCAGAATGTTCATCTCTTTATTCAAGTTATCTTTCACTTCCTGTATTTTCCTGCTTTCATTCCTTATACTGTCATTTACTTCACATTCTAAACTCCTTCTCTAACATTCCTTCCACTGTGGTGTTGCTGGATTCTGTTATGGGAGTATTTTGATATGTTTGGAACAATTTTCCATTGGGTTTTCATGTTTTTATGTGTCTATCTTTCTAGTAGTATGGATCTTAGGCTAGAGTTTCTACCCTGTGGACTTACAATGTCCCTAATACTTACCATTTCCTTACTTGCTGAGAAGCTAGATGCCTATCTGCTTTCTTGATTTCGTGCCATGAAGCAGCCAGGAATGTGCTGGCCTCTATTCTGCCATTGTGAAAAACTCCCAGTTTGGAACATCTTGATCTCAGTTCTCTCAAAAAGTATGTGTGTGTGTGTGTGTGTGTGTGTGTATGTATTTATATATATATATATATATATATATATATATATATATATATATATAATTTAATTCTACTATCTTTCCTATTTCCACATATCCTCCCTTTTCCTCCCTTCACTTCCCTCTACCTACTCTAAGGTAACACTAGTCTTCTCTAGTGGCCCCCCACCTTATTGTGTATTAGTATCTGCATATTAGAGATAACATTTGGCCTTTTTTTGGGGGGGGGATTGGCTTCTTTCACTTAGCATGATATTCTCCAACTCCATTAATTTACTGACAAATGCCATAATTTCACTCTTCTTTAAAGCTGAGTAATATTCTATTGAGTATATAGAGCACATTTTCTTTATCCATTCATCTATTGAGGGATACCTAGGTTGGTTCCATAGTTTAACTATTGTGAGTTGAGCTGCTATAAACATTGATGTGGCTGTATCACTGTTACTACAGCTGATTTTAAGTCCTTTGTGTATAAACCGAGGAGTAGAATAACTGATCAAATGATGGTTCCATTCTAAGTTTTCTGAGGAATCTCCATAGTGCTTTCCATTATGATTGCACCAATTTGCAGTCCCACCAGCAATGTATAAGTGTACCTTTTCTCCCACATCCTCCTGAATTCTTGATGAATACCATTCTGATTGGTGTGAGATGAAATCTTAGAGTAGTTTTGAGTTATATTTCTCTAATTTCTAGATGTGTTGAACACTTTTTCCTATATTTCTTGATCAATTTTACTTCTTTTGTGAAGTGTCTGTTCTTTTTCTTAGCCCATTAATTGGGTTATTTGTGTTTTTTTTTGGTGTTTTATTTTGTGAGTTCTTTATATATTCTAGAGATTAATGCTTTATCAGAGGTTCATGTAGTAGGGGTTTTCTCCCATTACATAGGCTCTTTCTTCACATTATTGATTGTTTACTTTGCTGAGAAGAAGCTTTTTAATTGGAACCCATTCCATTTATTGTTTATTGATTTTGCTTCTTATGCTTTAGGAGTATTGTTAAGGAAGTCAGATCCTAGGCCAACATAATGAAGATTTAGATCTATTTTTTTCTTCTATTAGGCACAGGTTTCTAGTGGAGTGGACTGAACTGGTTCAAATGGACACAATGGCAACTGACAGTACATCCTAACCCATCTCAACTCACACTGGTGAGAAGGGAAGCTGAATATTATATCAAACAGCTTCAATCTTAATCTGCTCCAATCGGCAACTATAGAGCAACACAAAAATCTCCAACCCTTACCATATCAGCACATAGCTCAAAAAGAAACAGAAACAAAGATTGTTGGAAAGGGGCAGTGACCACCCAATATGGTCAACTATTTTGACCATCTCAGTGGAGATATTTCCTTCATTCCTTTTGGGATTATTATTTATTTATTTATAATATGTCTCATGTGTTTATGTGTGTGTGTGTGTGTGTGTGTGTGTGTGTGTGTTTATGTGTTTTCATGCATACATGTGAATTCTGGCTGATGGTGAGGAACATAAGTACATAAACTTATTATTTTTCTTTATTTTGAGTATTTTCAAATATAATTTTCTGTAATATTATCTTTTGAGGGTTTAGGATTTTTATTATATATTTTGGTTTGGTTTGTATTATTTTCATATCTTTGTTTCTCTTTCTCTCTTACCTTCTCCTGCTAATGGCTAAATTCTATTTTTCTCTCTCCCTCTCTCCCAATACTTTGCTGCTTCAATTTTTCCTCTTTGTCTTACATAAACATCACATGCTACATCTCTTCTGCATTCTCTCTGTTCACTTTTTGAAACTGGGCACTCATTCTAATTTCCCAATGTATTTTCTTTCCCTCAAAGTGTATTTTTACCATCTTTCAGAACTAATTGTCTTATATTAACTCTGGCCACCTCCATTAGTGCTGATATAATCATTACTGCTGTGGATGATATAGTTGACACCTGCTGTTTTCTTTAAAACAAAATAAAGTTTATGATTATTTTAACAGTTGACAACTGCTGAACCCCCCATCACTCCAACATTACTCCAACAGTGATTCAGTTGAGGAAGAAATCATGAAAGTAATCCCATTCATAGTAACTTCAAAAAATTAATCTAACTAAAAGCACATATAAGGAGGGAAAAGAGCCTGGCAATAAAAATTATAGAACACCAAAGCAAGGAATTGAAGATGACCTTAAAAGATGAAAAAACATGCCATCTTGAATATGCAGAATCAATATTATCAAAATGGCCAAAATACCAAGAGCAATATACAGTTTCATTTCAATCATCATCAAAATATTAATACTTCAGCATGTAGTTGCTGGCACCAACTTCCTTAATAAGACCCCCAGTGAATAATTCTTCACAGTATTAGAAAAACAATTCTTAAATTCAGTTGGAACAATCAGAGACCCAGAATAGCCAAAGCAATAGTACTCAAGAAAAATAAAGCATGAGGTATCACAATACCTGATCTGTAATTAAATCCAAAACTGTAGTAAGAAAAACAGCATAGTATTGGCATAAAATAGACATGAAGACCAATGGAGCAGAATAGAAGACCCAGAGAGATATTCACATACCCATAGCTGTCTGATATTTTACAAAGGCACCTAAAATGCCTCTTGGAGAAAAGACAGCCTGTTAAAAATGGAAACCCTATGTTGTGCAGAAACTTTTCAGTTTGCTGGCATCCCATCAGATATTGTGTTCAACTACAGCTAAAAAGAAAAAAAATGGATCCACTATAGTGATACAATCACCTCAAAGGTTATAGCAGCACAATGAAAAATAGCCAAATATTGGGATCAACACAAAACCTGTCAGTAGATAAATGGATTCAGAAATTCTGATATATATATATTCAGTGGAGTTTGACTCAGCCATAACTATCTGAAGAAAAATGAGATTAGATTTTCTCTCACACCATGCACAAAGCTCACATTGAAATTGATAAAAGACTAGGAATTAGACCAGAAACTGTACAACTGCTGGAAAAAAACATAGGGTCAATACTTCATCATGCAGTTGCTGGCACCAACTTCCTTAATAAGACCCCCAGTGAATAAGAAAAAAATCAAGTTTCAAAAGTGGGATGCCATCAAACTGAAAAGCTTCTGCACAGAATAGGAAATGATTAAGAGTGTGAAGAGTGAGCTGACAGAATAGGAGAAAATCCTGGCCCACTAATCCTCCAATAGGGGATTAATATCCAGAATATAAAAAGAACTTTGCCTTAACACACAATGCCTCCACCCCCAACCCCACAACATATCTAATCAATAAATGGGCAAAAGAACAAAATGGAAGTTTCTCAAAAAAAGAAAAACAAATGGACAACAAATATATGAAAAAATGTTCACCATTTTTAGACTCAGGGAAATCAAATCCAAACTATTCTATGATTTCATCTGACTCTAGTGAGGTTGGCAATGATCAAGAATATGAACAACAATAAATGTTGGCAAGGTTATGGGCAGAAAGGAACACTTGTATGTTGTTGGTGGCATGGCAGACCAGTACAACCACTCTGGAAAGAAGGATGGTGACTCCTCAAGAAACTAGGGATAGAACCCTATCCCAGGGATAGATCCAGCTATCCTGCTTCTTGCTATTTTCCCAAAGGACAGAATAGATATACTGGGCCTGGGATTGTGACTAGTGATCGAGCACTCACCTAGTATGTATGAGGCGCTGGGTTTGATCTTCAGCACCATATAAAAAGGTAAATAAATAAAGCAAAGGTATTGTGTTCAACTACAACTAAAAAAAGAAAAAGGAAAAAAATGGATACACTATAGCGATACAATCACCTCAAAGGTTATAGCAGCACAATGCAAAATAGCCAAATATTGGGATCAACACAAATACCTGCCAGTAGATGAATGGATTGTGAAATTGTGGTATATATATTCAGTATAGTTTGACTCAGCCATAAAAAAGAATTAAATTATAGCCAGTAATGGATGGAAATGGAGAATATCATTCTAAGTGGAAATAAGCCAAATTTTGAATCCAAATGTTGAATGCTTTCTCTCTTGTGCTGAAACTAGAGTAAAATTAAGGAAAGCAGAGGGAGGAATAGCTATCATAAAGAACCAATCAAATATAATAAGCACATATTTATACCAATTAATAATTTGGTTAATTATACTAATTAATCAATATAACCATTACTAATTAAATTTAATTAATTAATAGATGAACAAAAGGAAATCAAATAGAATAGAAGAAGGCAAATGGGGGAGGAGAGAATGGGAAGAAAAATATGGGAGTGACAGGGTTGGCATTATGAACCAAAATTGATTTTCAGGTATGTGTGAATTTGTCAGATGAACCCACATACTATATATAAAGCTGCAATAAAATATATTAAAAAAAGATTAAAGGAAGCTTACATTTTTTTAAGCATACCTAAGCCAGCCTATCTTGGTTCAATTTGGGGTGTGGCCAGGTCTTAGTAATAACTAGGGTAACTTTTCATACTGGCCCAGGCTTAAAGTTAGACCCCAGACTTTAGAAAAAGATAGAATATGTTCCATGTTTGAGTTTCTGTACAAGCTCCTTTCCCATGCCATAGTTAAAACAAGATAGGCGTGTTCCACTCCACTACTCATCCCTAACTTCCTCCTGCCTCCTGGGAGGGATGCTCTTTCTTTTAATATTTATTTTTTTGTTTTAGTGGACACAATATCTTTATTTTATTTTTATGTGGTGCTGAGGATCAAACCTAGTGCCTCATGCATGCTAGGTGAGTACTCTACCACTGAGCCACAACCCCAACCCCAAGGGAGTATTCTTAAGGACTGACAAACCAGAAAATCTCTACTTCCTCTAAACCTCATAAACAGCAGTTCTTAGGTCTGCTGTGATAATGTGCTCAAAAACTGTACCATGTAACATCAGGACAATTCAAATGAGTTTTATTATCTTGACAAGCACATGCCTTTGATTTTTGTAAATTAAACTTAGATCCAGGCCTGGAAAGCCACAGAAGGAAGTGACATGCAAATCAGATAAACCACATGGATTCCATGATGACTGCTGATTTGCAGGGATCCTGTTGCCTGGCACGAAGTATTTGCCCAATGAGTATTGGTGTATTGGTTGATGGCAGAATGCTGCTTCTGTCCTGCTACAGAGGCAGACTTTCTCACATTGATGGACATTATAGTCCAGGGTACCAATCAGTGAGTTCGGTCCAGAGGCCAGGCTTTCAGTGGTACCCAAAGGAAGAACTTGGAAGGGATCAGGCTGCCGAGTGTGACTTGTCTTTGGCTCTGAGCTCAGGAGCAAGAATCCTCTGCATGGGAGGACTGACATGGCCTTGACCAGGTGAAAGCTCTGGACTAGAGTTCTGAGGACATTCCCAGCTTCCTGGTCCTTCATGAATAGGGCAGAAGGTGAGCTAGTGCTCAAGATCCATTAAGGATGAGAATCTTGGTGAACACAGATAGAAAGGGTTCCATGGAACCTGGACATGGGAGGTGGAGAGAAGCTGGCTCAGACTAAGACGGAAGATCATTTGGGATTGTGGGAGGATGGGCTGACAGGAGACCAGAGACTGTACTGGGCTCTGGCCCCATGACAGGGCCATGACAGACACTTAAGGAGCATCTGGGGACACTGAATATTTTTCTTGAAAGTCTTCATGCTTCCAAGCTGCCAGTTGGTGCTGATTTGGAGAGGGAGCCCTGCATGAATCACACCTTTCCAAAAGGCTCCTACCCTTTTCCACCAGGTGGGAAATACAATTCCCTTTATAAATCTGGGGTCTTTTGTGTTTTAATAGCGGCTCACAAGCAAGGTAGGGTTAGGGTGTAGGGACAGAATGCTGTAAGATGGCATTGTAGGAATGAGTTTTGTCTAGAGAAGGTCCTTTTTTTTCCTGGGTAGCTTAAACTCAACCTGCTGCAGGGAGCTGGCATTGGGACAGGTCATTTGGAGCCAGTATCAACACAGTGTGGTTTTGTATTCTAGAGGTGGAAGGTGGAGTGTGCCTGAGGGGAAGCTTGTAAGGAATCATAAATGTAAACAGATCCTGCTGGATATACAGTCAGAACCTTACAGAATGTTATGCTGGTGAAGAAAGGAGGAATCTAGCACTTCTGTTCTAGAGATGAAAGTTTATTAAGCACCTGGCAGTCTCCCCTCGCCTCCTCCATCCAGTGCACTTTGGGCCTTTGTACAAGAGAAGATGAAGATCAGTTCTGGAGGCCTCTCAGTCTGGTCCCTGGAGTTTGAAGGATTTCATTGTTTTTTCAATCCAGAGCCTAAAGCTTGAGATTCTGGTGTAGACACGTGGAGGTATCCCCTTCTTTTTCCCAAAGGACACAATGCCCTGGGCCACATTTTGACACACAAGGGGCCCCCCAGAGTCTCCCTGTGGGCAGAAAAAAACACCATTAGCTGGCCTCCTCCAATTCTCACACCTGGCCTCTCCACTGGGGGTGGACACTTTGTTTGTGAATTCAGAAATAGGGCAGTCCTCATTCAGTCCGGGGGAGGGGGTCCTCAGACTGATCCTGACTACTCCTTCCAGTTGACTAAGGCCTCTTCTTCCCCAGTAAGTCTTTTTCCATGAAGTGACCAATGACATTCAGTTTCCACTGACCCCAGGACCAGAGACTGAATTGGTGAAAGGCTGAGTACATAGGGGCATGAGTAGTTCCCTTTGCCCTGGTTCTCCTCAAACTCTGCTGTGCCCAAGGCAGGGAATGGTTAAAGCCGGTGACTCACCTTAAAAGAAGTCTTGTTCTCCTTTGGATTCCCCACACACATCTGGATGGTGGAGTTGTATAATAATTTGAAACGAGAGAGACATTCCTTGTCCTTTTGGATTTCAAGCTGTACCTCATGCAGTTTTGTTGTGGATGTATTTTGGCCAATGAGTCCCCATCCAGCCACAGTGCACACCATCCCTGGTGTAACCTGGGATTTTCTTGAGGGTAATTTGAGGAGGCTCACCTCAGTAGTCAGCTTGGCCTTCTTTTCCAACTAAAGGGAGATAAAGGCAATTTTTTCAACATATAGTCCATAAAACTCCAGACAGTAATGGGGTTGCCTTCTTCATGGCATTGGGACAAGTGAAGGCTTCATTTTAGGAAGCATGGTTGGACAGAAGGACAGCAGATTTAATCCTCCAGAATTAAAATGTGCGAGACCCATTGGAATGGCATTCCTCACCTGCAGTAACATGATGTCATTGGAATAGCTGCATTTGTAATCTGGGTGGGGGAAGGCTTTTTTTACAGGGATGATCTGCTGGGTCTTCTCATTGTCTTTGATGTTGTGGGCCCCCAGGATGACAGTGATGGATTTGCTCCTAGAGAAGACAGGGAGGTAGAGTCACAGGGGATACAGCTCAGGATCCCTGAAGGAAAATGTTTACTCAGGGCCGGGCAGGGTGGAGTTGGGAGGACGTGTAGGGGAACAGAACTCTGGGCTGGGCATCTCTGCCCTTTGCTAACCTGGCAGCCAGGGCTGATGCAGTTCCTGGAGCAGATGGAGTGTGCTCAGTCATACACAGAGCTTAAGTGTCTCCAGGTGAGACTGAAATTCTCACATGTACACTCTGGGCTCTTGGGAAAAACCCACCTCCTTCCCATCCAGCCTTGATCCATGTTCTCCTTTTGTATAGCAAGCCACCTGCAGTGACCTGCTCCTCTCTTCCCATAGCTTACCTGCCCTCCACAGAGTCTTGTCTTCAGGCCCAAAGGAGAGGATTCCCTGTGGGGCTTTCTTTAGATGTGTGAACTCACCTTTTCCAGCAGTGGGCTGCTGTCAGGACAAAGTCCTCACGTACAAGGAAACCCCCACATCGTTTTGTTTTAGTTAGAGTCTTGATCCGAAGAAGTGCCATGTAGGGATGGGAATGAGGCACAGCTTCCCGGCCCCCGATGATTTTCCCTGAAAGAAAGGTTCTGTCCTGCCCTTGGTGCTCATGGAGCCAAAGGCTGAAGAGAGGACACTGGGATCAACTCCAGGGAGGGAAGGATTGAGTGTGGTGGTGTTACCATCTAGGGGTGTGGGGTTCATTGTCCTTGTTCAGCAAAGAATTGAAGAAAAGGACACAGATATATGAAGCAAGCAGCAGGTTTATTGACAAAGGGACAGAGAGATGGCTCTGAAGAGAAATGCCCCAGTGCTGGTATCTGGTGTGGGAGTTTTGGTTTGTTTTTTTTATGGTCTCTGGAATTTCCTCCTGTCTTTATCATGTCCACTGTTCACCCTCTGCTCACTATTATTGATTGTGTCTTCTCTGTCCTTGCTTCTGTTTTAGTTTTTCAACTGGATCCTCCTTTAGGAACATGAATATAAAGTGTCTGATTGGGTACTGCCTTGTGTCCTCAACCACTTTCATCAAGCAGAAAGTTGACCTCACCAAAGACCCTCTCCATGCTCCGTTGTTCTGGCCCTGCCCCTGATCTCCTTGCTTGCCTGGCTCTGAAGCCCTAGAGGCAGGGTCTAAGTAGACAGCAGCAACAAACATGGGGCCCTGAGTGTGCTCCTGGCAGCATTCCTGGCTCGAAGAGTGACCCACAAGACTCAGATACTCCCTCTGACCAAGAGCAGGGCAGTCCTTGCTCTGTAATTCCCGCTTCAGATGTCAATGTTGACTGACAGGATTTGAGTTTGGAACAAGTAGCAATGTCCCCACAGATCCTGGTCAGTCCTTTCTCTGAAGTGTCCCAGAATCTTCTTTCCCCTCTTGTTTCCCCCTTAGTTCCCACTGAGCTCCTACTGGGTTCTGCTCATAAAGTCAGGATGTTGAGTTGTGTTTGATGTTTGTCTGCTGGAACCAGACACCAAGTAGGTGCCCAGTAAAGGTCTTGGCTGTGTGAGGGAATGGCTCCTGATTAGCCTGTGGCTGAGGGTTGGAGGGGTAGTGCTGGTGAGATTGTGAGCACCAGGGAAGATGGGGTCTGACAAAGCCATTGCACCCATCTGTAACTGAAAATGACCTGAGAGAACATGGCGCTGAACCAAGGCACATGTAACTGTTAAGGGGACCAGAATGCCCATGACTCTGAGATCAAATGGGTCCCTGGCTGCATTCCTGTGCAGTGTGAGAATGATAAAGTTTGGATAAGCAGGTGGACATTGAGGGTAGATATTAAAATATTTGGTTAAAAAATCAGTGGGCTTTACCTTGATTACAGAAGCCAGCCCCTTTCTATAAATTTCCCTTTCTTGGGGAATTAATTATTTATTCTTTCCTGTTGGTAATTGTACTTTCATGTGTTCATGAACGGACCTGCTTTCCAGATGGTGAAGGTAGGGCTGGGGAAGGGGAAGGTTCCCAGTGAGACCAGCCTTCTGCCCTGCTCCTCCCCTGTGCTTCCATCCCTATGAGGCCCGCCTGTCTTTGGGTGAGGTTCACCTTGCTATGCAGAAATTTGCTGGAGGTGCACCTGAGCCGGGATGGTGGGGTGCAGCGTCTGAGCAGGGCTGAGCTTCGGATTGGGCCTCAGTTCTTAGGGATAGTCACTCACCTGCCTCTGCCCTTGGACACAGAAGAAAGACCAACAGGAGCAGGAGTGGCTTCATCTTTCCAGAAAGACATCTCTGGTCAAAGAGTTGGTGCGTCCTCCTGGTCTTTAAACTCCCAGTGTTCTCTTCTGGTGTGTGGGGGCTTTTTCCTCTGAGATGATCTCAGCCTTCCATCACTGCCTGATCAAAATCTGATGGTTGAGTAATAATTTGGCCAAGCCTAAGCACCCATCACTCTTGATTCAGTGCTGACCACAGAAACAGAAAACTGGAACCTGTGGTCAGAAGTTAGGGTTGCTGGAAGTGTTACATTGGCCAGTAGTGGGTCTTGGGACTCAGTAATCTGCATATCATTGTGATAGATCCAGGAAAGTATTTATTTCTTGGGCTTTCATTGACCTTCAGGATGATCATTTGTTGAAACCTTTTCCTGTGTAAAAGTTGGATATATGGAGATGAGATTCTTTTGCTATCATAGAGGATACAAAAACGTTAGTAAATAGAGAAGATGGAGGGGCTGTGGTTAGAGGGATGGGCAGAGTGGGGTGGGAGCAATGCTGAAGATGGTGTGCCTCAGTTGCCCAAGAGCTCAGTGGTTCAAAACCACAATGACAGAGGGAAAGCCAGCAATAGGTTGGTCTCAGCTGGATTGTGTCAGCAGGGAGCCTGGTAATTTTAAGAATTTTTCCTCTCTTGGGAGTTCTCTAAGAAGAAGTTTTAGGGTCCATGGCCATGAAGGCTGGAAAGCCATTATGAGAAGGGGTCTTATGTGATTTCTGAGATGGTGTTCAGAAGACTCTTACCTCAGATATCCTCCCTGGTAGGATTCTTCACCTGATGCAGTGATTTTTGACCCTAATTGCTGAAGAGTCTCAGTGGTTTTCCATCCTTGTGCTTTATTCGTCTTTTCTGACCTCACTTATTTTGAATCCCTTTCTCTTGGAAGTAAGTCCCAATCACCCACGTACCATAGGAATCCACTTATTTCTCAGAGATTAAGACCTCTAGGTCCACAAAGACCAAGATTGTGGAGATAAATGCAAAATTGCTTGAGTGTGAGCCATTACATGTGAGAGTCAAAGGGGCAACTCTTACCAGCACCTCTTTGTTTTTGTAACCATGTATTCTAGCTGTGGGGAAACACAGGTATATCTTTACTGCTGGCTTAAAGCACATACTACCTCCCAGAGTACAGCATCCCAATCTCACAGGTGGTGGTCTGTCATCTGTCCTTGTTATCTTCCATGGACTCTTTCACAATTTTATCAGTTTAGCTGCTTCTGGGTGATATGGCACCTGAATCTACTTCTGTACTTCTCTTATGGTGAAATATGTTTGTTGGTAAAAAGTAGTGTTGGGTGAAAGACAGTACACCAAAGAAGTCTTGTAAGTTCTGTAGCTGAGTCAAGACTGGTGCTGGCAGCAGTATGGTGTCGGGCTGGGAAACAGAATTATACCAACACACAATCCCCAAACACACGAGCAGACCTTGCATTCCATTGGTTCTGTGTCCTACTGGGACCAAGTTGCAGATCTTTCCTTGGCTGTGCTGGGATTTGACTTCCAGTGAGCCTGGAGGAAAGGAGGAATGGGGAAGTGGGGAAGCGTTTCCTATCTTAGAGAGTTTAACCCATTGAGTCCCAAGTTTTCAGTTCTGTGACTATTTCAATGAATGCATCATGGGTATATTAAAATAGGTTGTAAATAATAATCTAGAGCTTATATATGCTCTCTATGTGTGCATGTGCATTTATATGTGTGTATTAGAATGCCCTAAGCATTTACTTGTGACTTTTCATGAAAGAATAGACTTGTAAAAACATAAAATCCATTTCAAAGTTACCATAATTGCTACATTTGTTGCTCAATTGTTTTTAATAGCTGTTCCATATTTTGGACATAATGGGTGAGACAATTGAAGGTGTTCTCCTCAAATGGAGAGGATTGGGATTCTTTCTCAGACTAAGGAGAGGGAAAGGAATAAGCCAGATTAAGGTTCTCATCTGCCTTGGATTCCACTCACTTATGCCACTGGGTGGTTCCTACTACTAGAGGAAGGTGTGTGAAATCCTGTTACTGAGCAGCTGCAGGAGGGCGCAGAGACTTTCTCTCTAGGTAGGTTTCTGAGCAGAAAGCAGCTCATCTCATGCCTGGAGATGCTGGGAAGCCACCCCAGGCTGAGTGTTAGAGACACTTAAGGTCCCTTTCTGCCATGGTGATGAGGGCACCTGGGCTTGGTCCAGGTCTATCCCACCTTTTGTGATAACTTTGGTCAGTCATTACCCTTGGACATTGCTTTCTTCTTCCTCTTCCTGAGGAGGATGAAGGCTTACAACAATGGTTTTCTAAGTTATTGAAACCACAGAACCATTTCCTCAATGTAGATATAACTCCTAAATTGGATATGTAGGCATATGACCAAGTCGCTTTTCTAAATACTATTTTTTGTTTGCTTTTTCTTCTGTGTTTTCCTTTTTTTTTCCAGTGCAGGAGCCTGTTCCTAGCATGTCTTAGATGCAGGAATTTTTTTCAGCCCCAAATACGAGTTTGTGTGACATCCATTGCTCATTCCTTATAGAAGATCATTATGAGATTGTGTGGCAGCATGATTTTTACACAATGGGATGGAAAAGGGCATACTTTTTCGAGTTACATAACTGAAGAGAGATATTTTACTCCATGTCTAAAAAGAGTGTATTGTGGTGTGTGTTTGGGACAAGGGGGCATTAATCTAGAGCTAGAAATTGTGCTGAACTTCCAGTGCCCCATTAATGGACAGACTCTGATCCAGGGCTGTGGGGTTAGCCCCACATAGGCATACCTTTATTTAACAAAAAGTTAAACGCTGTATCTGTGACCTCCAAGACAGGAACTTCCCACCAAAGAGACTCCCAGGTGGCACTGGGGACATGGATGGGAGCAGTAACCATAATGGCCTGAATATTAGAGCCATGTTTCCATTTTCCCAGGCCCCAGGAGCCTCCCTGATTCATGTTGTTCTGTATGGCAGGGGTGCAGTAATGACTGGGATTATGTTTCTGAGCAGTCCAACTGGATGTGTGTGTGTCTTCTTCAGTGTGAATCTGTACACTGGCATTTATACTTGTTACTCTTGTTTTTAAAATTTGTTCTAATTAGTTACACATGACAATAGAATGTATTTTGACATACATGTATGGAGTATAACTTCTCATTCTTCTTGTTATACATGATGTAGAATTACATTAGTCACATAATCATATATGAGCACTGTCTAGTGTGGGGGGCCATTGCACTGAGTATCCAGCATTTTCCTTCCCTGATTGGTAGAGGCTCTGTTGGTCACAACTGTAGTGATCTGGTCACATTCAAAGTGGCCCCAGGTGGCTGCTCTGATCTTGGAAGTAGCAGAATGTGTCTTCATGCATAGGCGTGGCCTCTTACAGCCCCAGGGTTCGAATTACCTTACCTGTCCTTGTAACCCTGCCTATCTAGACCTTTTTTGGATGGAATTTTGAAAAAAATGATGGTTCCCCCCCCCCAATAAAAATTCACTTCCGAATGTGCTAGCTCTCTCTCGCCAGCCTCTCATGACATTCCTCACTTTCCCATTTGGGGGTCTTGAGGCCGAGAATTGAGGAGCTGTCCTGAAGCTTGAATTAAAGGTAATGTGTGTGTCTGTGTTTTATTTGGTATCCTAGGAATTTCACTCTAGCAGCCTTTAGTTTAGTGGCCCTTGCGAGTCGGGGGCGGCAGTCTAGTAAAGTCTGATTCCTTCTACCATCTTTCCTATTCGCTTCCCACTTCTTTCACATCATTCCCCCTTTTCTAATCAGAAGTACTTATATTCTTCCTTGACCATAGCTGTCCGCACCCACTTTGTTTGTGAAATTGGCAACTGCATATCAAAGAAAATATTTGGCCTTTGGTTTTTTGAGATTAGCTTATTTCTTTTACCATGATAACTTCCAGTTCCATCCATTACTGGTAAATGCCACAATTTTGTTCTTTTTTTATGGCTGAGTAATACTCCATTGTGTTTATGTACTACAGTTTCTTTATCCATTCATCTGTTGAAGGGCACCTAGATTGGTTCCATAGTTTAGCTATTGTAAATTGAGCTGCTATTAACATTGATGTGGCTGCATCGCTGTCGAATGTGCTTTTCAGTCTTTTGTGTATAAACCAAGAAGTGGGAGAGCTGAGTCTCATAGTGGATTCATTCCAAGTTTTCTGGGATATCTCCATACTGCTTTCCATAGTGGTTACACCAATTTGTAATCCCACCAAGAATGCATGAGTGTACCATTTTCCCCACATGCTTGCCAACACTTGTTATTGCTTGTATTCTTGATAATGGCTATTCTGACTGGAGTGAAATCTTAGAGTAGTTTTGATTTGCATCTCTAATTTCTAGAGATGATGAAAATGTTTTCATATATTTGTTGATCAATTATAATTGTTCAGTGTTCAGTCCCTTAGCCCATTTATTGATTTTTTTGAAATTTGTTTTGAGTTCTTTGTATATCCTGGAGATTAGTGCTCATCTGAGGTATGTGTGGTAAAGATTTTTCTCCCTCCTTCCCAGCACCGTCACCCTTGGGGCTGGAAGGGGCTGCTCTCTGATACATGAGAGAAGTCAACCAGGCAGAAGAGGGAGGTTGCTGGGCTTCCGGACTGATACTTACTCCCCATTCTGGCCCTCGCCGCCTTGTCATGCTGCCCAAAGCGGAGATGGAAGCCCTGGGACTGGCTCGATTGCATGGGGAACAGGGGCAGATGCCGGAAAACATGCAAGTGTCTCAATTTAAAATGGTGAATTACTCCTCTGATGAAGATCTCCAAGAGCTTTGTCCTGTGTGTGGAGATTAAGTGTCTGGGTACCATTGCAGGCTTCTCACTTGTGAGAGTTGCAAGGATTTTTAAGCGAACAGTCCAAAATAATAAAAGGTACATATGTATAGAAAACCAGAACTGCCAAATTGACAAAACACAGAGAAAACGTCCTTACTGTGGATTTCAAAAATGTCTAAATGTTGGAATGAAGCTAGAAGTGGTAAGGGCTGATCGACTGTGTGGAGGAAGGAATAAGTTTGGACCAATGTACAAGAGAGACAGGGCCCTGAAGTAACAGAAAAAAGCTCTCATTCAAGCCAATGAACTTCATCTGGAAGCCATGTCTCAGATGATCCAAGCGATGCCCTCTGACCTGACCATCTCTTCTGCCATTCAGAACATCCATTCTGACTCCAAAGGCCTACCTCTGAACCATGCTGCCTTGCCTCCTACAGACTATGACAGAAGTCCCTTTGTAACATCTCCCATTAGCATGGCAATGCCACCTCATGGCAGCCTGCAAGGTTACCAAGCATATGGCCACCTTTCTAGCCGGGCCATCAAGTCTGAATACCCAGACCTGTACACCAGCTTACCTGAGTCAATAATGGGCTATTCCTATATGGATAGTTACCAGACAAGCTCCCCAGCAAGCACTCCACATCTGATACTGGAAACTTTGAAGTGTGAGTCTGATGAGCCTCAAGTTCAAGCTCAAATCATGACCTATTTGCAGCAAGAGCAGGCTAACTGAAAGCAAGCAAGAAAAGCTGAGCACATTTGGGCTGGTGTGCAAAATGGCAGATCAAACCCTCTTCTCCATTGTTGAGTGGGCCAGGAGTAGTATCTTTGTCAGAGAATTTAAGATTGATGACCAAATGAAGCTGCTTCAGAATTGCTAGAGTAAGCTCTTAATCCTCGACCACATTTACCGACAAATGGTACATGGAAAGGAAGGATCCATTTTCCTGGTTACTGGGCAACAAGTGGACTATTCTATAATCGCATCACAAGCTGGGGCCACCCTCAACAACCTCATGAGTCATGCACAGGACCTAGTGGCAAAACTTCGCTCCCTACAGTTTGATCAGTGAGAGTTTGTGTGTCTGAAATTCTTGGTGCTCTTTAGTTTGGATGTCAAAAACCTTGAGATCTTCCAGCTGGTAGAAGGTGTTCAGGAACAAGTCAACTCTGCCCTGCTGTACTACATCCTATGCAACTACCCCCATCAAACAGAGAAGTTTGGGCAGCTACTTCTGCGACCACCTGAAATCTGGGCGATCAGCATGCAGGCTGAGGAATACCTCTACCATAAGCACCTGAATGGGATGTGCCCTACAATAACCTTCTCATAGAAATATTGCATGCAGAAAGAGCCTAAGTTATCACACCTAGGAGTTCTGCTTCCTGAACACAAAGAAATTTGAGGGGTGGGGGAAAGAATAGGAAGAGGGAAAAATACTCTGAACTCCTCCAAGCAAGACTAATTAAAAAACTTGGTTAAAGATACTGAATTTAAAAAGGCATACTAATCAAATACTTAATAGCAAATAAATGATGTATCAGGGTATTTTTATTGCAAACTGTGAATCAAAGGCTTCATGTCCCCAAAGGATTCACGTGAAAGACATTGTAAGGGAGTGGATTGAACTCAAGATGGATTCCAAAACTATGTCAGAATAAAAATGGGCAGACCAGTTCTTGTATATTTAAACTGATCTCCACTATGAAGAAATTTAGGAACTAATGTGTGTTATTAATTAGGTTTATACAGTGGGGAATTGAGCTTACAGAATTCCTCCCTGTTGAAGCTGAACTGAAACAATTCTCAAGAATGCATCAGCTGAACCTAAACCAGCCCCTCTCTCTTCCTTGGAAGGCCTCGCACCTTCTGCCCTGTGATCACCAAGTCTGTACAAAGGGATCTATGCTCAGCCATGCCCAGTAGTAGCTCTACTAAATCATGAATTCCAAATGTCTATGTCTTAGACCTGCAAACAGCTAATAAGAACAGTCTATAAATATGTCAGCTTGCCATTTAAAATATGTTCTCAAGTTTGTTTTGTCACGTGTTCATGTTTTTAAAAAGAGCAGGCAGTATCCCTCTTCTATCTTATATAAGCATTCATGAATATTAAGGGAAATGACTACAATTTTTTAAAGCAAACGCTCCATAGCTAAAGCAAGTTAGATCTTATTTCTGCTACTGACATTTGCTGAAATTTCACATTTGCTGAAATGTGGCTTTGGCATTGTTGGACTTCATAAGAATTTCTGGCTGAAAGGCTTGTTAGGCCATATCCATCCTTTTAATCATAAAGGTTTGTAGTTCGTTAAAAAAATACAGCATTAATCTTTTGCTGGAATGTCAAATAGTCACAGTCTGAAGTAGTTGAAAATAAAAACTGAAGTATGTCAAGCTATGGAAAATGAAAAGGAAGGATAAGCGGATAGATTGATTGACACAAGGTTCATTCTAGTTGCCACTGAGCATTCCCTATCTTGAGATGGGAATGGTAATTTTTGAATCCAGCCTGGAAAAATACTACAGTCATTTAAACCTTCCCCAAAGGGGAAAGGAAGAGAGTGATACTGACCTTTCTAAGTCATAGACCAAAGTCTGCTGTAGAACAAATATTGGAGGACAAAGAATTGCAAACAAACTCTCCAAACAATGCCGTCAGTAATATTAACATGCGATGCCTCAAAGTCTTGCCTTATTGCACAATTCTGAAAGTAATGTGCAGATGTGGATCAACTTTAAAATACAATATTAATACTTTAAAGTCAGATAAAATATAGTGTTTACATTCCTTAGGTCCTTTAGGTTGGGGGGATCATGATATTGCAGGATAACAGAAATAGTAGTTTCTTTAATGTTATTTTTCTGATTCCTAACTATTTTTAACAGTACTTAATTATTCTATGTTGTGAGACACTAAAATAAAAAACGGGAATCTCATTTAGACTTTAACTTTTTTGAGATTATCGGCAGCACAATCACTTGTAGAAACTGTAAAAAAAAGTATCTCCTAGTCTTTTAATTTTTTTTCATAAATGTTCTGGCTTTTGAATAGTTTATATTGTATATGGTAGTTTCAACTGTAGACAATCATGATGCTAATTTATTGTTCTCTGTTTCACCTTTGTATAAGATATAGCCAAGACTGAAGAAACCAAATACATGTGTTTACTGTAGCATGTCTTCAAGTTAGTGGGATATAGTTCAGGGACCTAGAAGGGTCTTAATGAATTAAAATCATCCACTTGATTAAATGTCTGTAAATCTTTCTAATTCTCAGTATAGTTATTTAATATCTATTATAAAGTATGTGATCTGTAACTTCCTCTGTTTTCAAGTAAATTTAACAAGGTGAAATCTTACCCGGTTTTCCTGTCAAGCATTGTAAGTCATATACCAAAGATATTAGTTATTACTTCAGCGTGTAAAAAGATAATTATTTTATTACTTTTATTAATCACTTCTAATGCCCACCCACCCAAAGGGTACAGGCTAGCAAAGACCAGCCTTGACTTGTGCCGTGTCTGTCACCTGTGTTATCTTCATGGCCCAAAAAGTAGTGAAGAATCACTGGTCAGAGCTCACAGCCAAAGCACCCCAGATCTCGGCAGCATCATTGCTACCCCCATTAAAAACCAAGTCAATTAGAAGACACATGGAGGGGAACAGTGATGTGGACAGTCAAGAAGTCGGTTCCATCCCATGTGTGTGACATGAGCAGAGGTGATCTTGAGATCAGGAGAGCTGTAAGGAGGGTATTTAACATTACAAAACTGTCAAATACAGCCAGGAGCCGTGGTGCACGCCTGTAATCCCAGTGGCTCAGGAGGCTGAGGCAGGAGGATTGCAAGTTCAAAGCCAGCCTCAGCCACTTAGCAAGGCCCTAAACAACTCAAAGAGACCCTATCACTAAACAAAATACAAAATAGGGCTGAGGATGTGGCTCAGTGGTCCAGTGCCCTTGAGTTTAATCCACATTCAAAAGTACATAAAAAGGTAATACACTATGATGAAGTGGGTTTCATTGCAGGGTGCAAGGTTGGTTCAACATATGAAAATCAATAAATGTAATTCACCACTTAAACAGAATTAAGACAAGAGTGACATGATCATCTGAATAGATGCCAAAAAGGCCTTTGATAAAATCCAACACCCATTCATGTTAAAAGTGATGGAGAAACTAGGAGTAGAAGGAACTTACCTCAAATCATAAAGTCCATATAAAAATATATGAAAACTGCAACATCTGTAATAATCAGGGAAATCAAATGAAAACTATGCTACAGTTTTAGTGCATTTTGGATTTGGAAAGAAGCCCAAAACCAACATCATCCTCATGTTGAATGGAGAAAAACTAAAAGTATTTTCTCTGAAATTAGGAACAAGGCAAATTTATCTACTCTACCACTCCTATTCAATATAACACTTGAAACATTAGCCATGATGATCAGACATGAAAAAGAAATTAAAGGATAGAATTAGGAAAGAAAGAAGTTGAAGTATCTCTGTTTGCCTACAATATGATCTATATCTAGAAGACTCAAAATACCGACAAGAAGATTTTTAGAGCATAGAAATGAATTTAGCAATGTAGCAGGATACAAGTTCAACACCCATAAATCATTAGCTTTCCTATACTCCAACAGTGATTCCGTTGAGGAAGAAATTATGAAAATAATCTCATTCATAATAACTTCAAAAAATTTATCTAAGTAGGGAAAGAGCTTGGCACACAAATTATAGAACACCAAAGAAAGGAATTGAAGGTGACCTTAAAAGATGAAAAAACATGCCATCTTCAATAGACAGAGTTGATATTATCAAAATGCTCAAAATACCAAAAGCAGTATACAGATGCATTTCAATCCTCATCAAAATATTAATGACATTCTTCACAGAATTAGAAAAACAATTCTTAAACTTAACTGGAAGAATCAGAGACCCAGAATAGCCAGAATAGGCGGAACCTGGTTCGATCCTCAGCACCACATACAAATAAAAGCATTGTGTTGTGTCCATATACACCTAAAAAATAAATGTTAAAAAAGGGTTTACCATTTGTAGACTCAGGGAAATCAAATCAAAACTGTCCTATGATTTCATCTAACTCTAGTCTGATTGTCAACGATCAAGAATATGAACAATAATAAATGTTGGCAATATTGTGGGCAGTAAAGGAACACTTGTATATTGTTGGTGGCATGGCAGACCAGTACAAGCATTCTGGAAAGCAGTATGGTGACCTCAAGGAACTAGGGATAGAACCACCATATGATCCAGCTATCTCACTTCTTGCTATTTTCCCAAAGGAAAGATGGACATACTATAGCAATATGACCACCTCAATGGTTATGCAGCACAATGCACAATAGCCAAATTATGGGATCAACCCAGATGCCTGTCAGTAGATGAATGGATTAAGAAAATGTGGTACATATTTATTCAGTGAAATTTGACTCATCCATAAAAAGAATGACATTATGGCCTGTAAATGGATGGAAATGGAGAATATCATGCTTATAAGCCAAACTCTGAAATCCATATGTTGAATGTTTTCTGTCTTATGCCAAAAACTAGAGTAACATTAAGGGAAGTGGAGGGAAGAATAAATATTACAAATAATCAAGCAAATATAATTAATTATCCCAATTAATAAACTGGTTAATTATGCTGATTATAATTAATTAGTAGATATACTAAGGAAGTCAAGTAGAACAAATGAAGGAGAATGGGAGTGGAGAAGTTAGATGGTAGGGAAAAGCTGGGAGTGAAAATGTTGGCATTATGAACTGAAATTGATTTTCAGGTATGTGTGAGTTTTTCAGATGAACCCACATAGTATGCATAAAACTGCAATAAAATATATTAAAAACAGATTAGAGGAAGGTTACATTTTTTTAAGCACATGTAAGCCTGCCTATCTTGGTTCAATTGTGGGTGTGGCCAGGCCTTAGTAAAAACGAGGGTAACTTTTCACACTGGCCCAGGCTTAAAGTCAGACCCCAGACTTCAGGAAAATGTGGAATATGTTTAAAGTCTGAGTTTCTGTACAAGGGCCTTTTTCATGCTATAAAGTTAAATCAGGACAGGCCTGATCACACTCTAGTCCTCCTCACCATCTTCCTTGAGCCTCATGGGAGGCTCTTAAACACTGACAGGTAGACCAGTACACTGACAGGACTAGAAAGTATATATTTCCTCTAATCCCCATAATCAGCAGTTCTTAGGTCTGCTGTGATAATGCTCTCAAAAGTGTACCATGTAACACCAAGACAATTCAAATGAGTTTTATTATCTTGACAAGAAGATGACTCTGATTCTTGTGGATTTAAAACCCAGATCCAGATGAGAAAAGCCACTCAAGCAAAGTGACATGCAAATCAGATAAACCACATGGATTACATGATGACTGCTGTTTTGCAGGGACCCTACTGCCTGGCACACAGTATTTGCCCAATGAGCATTGCTGTATTGGTTGATGGCAGAATGTTGCTTCCTTCCTGCTACAGAGGCAGGCAGTCTCACATAGATGGGCATTTTGGTCCAGGGTACCAATCAGTGAATTCTGTCCCAGAGGCCAGGCTGTCAGTGGTGCCCAAATGGAAGAGCCTGCAAGAGTTCAGGCTGTTGAGTGTGACCTGTCTTTGTTGGGCTCTGAGCTCAGGAGCAAAACTCTGCATGAGGAGGACTGATGTGGGCTTGACCCAAGTGAAAGCTCTGGACTCGGGTTTTGAGGTCATTCCCTCTTCCTGGTCCTTCATGAATGGGGCATAAGATAAGCTAGGGCTCAAGATCCATCAAGGATGAGAATCTTGATGAACACAGGATAGAAAGTTGGCTCCCATCTTCACAGGTTTCCAGGGAACCTGGACATGGGAGGTGGAGAGAAGCTGGCTCAGACTAAGATGGAAGATCATTTGGGATTGTGGGAGGATGGGCTGACGGAAGACCAGACACTGTACTGGCTCTGGCCCTAAGACAGGGCCGTGACAGCCACTTAAGAAGCATTTTAGGGCACTGAAAATTCTTCCTGAAAGTCTTCATGCTTCCAAGCTGCCAGTTGTGCTGATTTGGAGAGGGAGCCCTGCATGAACCACACCTTTCCAAAAGCCACATATCCATTTCCACTAGGTGGGAAATATAATTCCCTTTACAAATCTGGGGTCTTTTATGTTTTCACAGTAGCACAGAATCAAGGTGGAGTCATGGGTGTAGGTACAGAATGTGGTAAGATGGCATTGTAGGAATGAGTTTTGTCTAGAAAGGGTCCTTATTCCTGGGTAGCTTAAACTCAACCTGTTGCAGGGAGCTAGCATTGGGACAGGTCATTTGGAGCTACTATCAACAAAGCATGGTTTCATATTCTAGAGGTGGAAGGTGGAGTGTGCCTGAGGGGAAGCATGTAAGGAATCATAAATGTAAACAGATCCTGTTGGACATGCAATCAGAACCTTACAAAATGTTATGCTGGTGAAGAAAGGAGGAATCTAGCAACTCTGTTCTAGAGATGAAAGTTTATTAAACACCTGGCAGTGTTCCCTCTACTCCTCTACCCAGTGTACTTTGGGCTTTTGTTCAAGAGAAGATGAAGATCAATTCAGGAGGCTTCTCAGTCTTGTCCCTGGAGTTTGAAGGATTTCATTGTTTTTTCAATCCAGCGCTGAAAGCTTGAGATCCTGGTGTAGATACTTGGAGGTGTCCCTTTCTCTTTCCCAAAGGACACAATGCCCTGGACCACGTTTTTACACACTAGAGGACCCCCAGAGTTTCCCTGTGGGTAGAGAGATCAACCCTGAGCTGGCTTGCTCCAATTCTCACACCATCCCCTCCCCATATGGTTGGAACTGTTAGAGGGTTGTGTTTGTGAATTCACAAACAGGGCAGTCCTTGTTCCCTCATTCATTCCGGGGGGCTCCAGCCTGACCCTGACTATTCCCTCCAGTTGACTGATGTCTCTCTTTCTCCAGTAAGTCTCTGTCTATGAAGTGACAATTGGCATTTAGTCTCCACTGACCCTCAGAACTAGAGACTGAATTGATGAAAGGCAATTTGAGGAGAAACAGGGGCATGAGTATTTCCCTTTGCCCTGTTTCTCCTCAAACTTTGCTGTGCCCAAGGCAGGGAATAGCCAAAGCAGGTGAACTCACCTGAAAAGAATTCTTCTTCTCTTTTGGGTTCCCCACACAAATCTGGATGGTGGAGTTGTATGGTTTTGTGTAACGAGAGAGACATTCCTTGTCCTTTTGGATTTCAAGCTGTACCTCATGCAGTTTTGTTGTGGATATGTTTTGGCCAATGCGTCCCCAACCAGCCACAGTGCACACCATCCCTGGTGTAACCTGGGAATTTCCTGAGGGTAACTTGAGGAGGCTCACTTCAGCAGTCAGCTTGGCCTTCTTTTTCAACTAAAGGCAGATAAAAGGAATTCAGATGAACCAACAGCCCACAAAACTCCAGTCATGGGATTGCCTTCTTCATGGCACTGGGAAAAGTGAAGGCTACATTTTAGGAAGGAGGGGTGGACAGAAGGACAGCAGATTTAATCCTCCAGGATTGAAGTGTTCGAGACCCATTGGAATGGCATTCCTCACCTGCAGTAACATGATGTCATTGAAATAGTTGCTGTAGTAATCTGGGTGGGGGAAGGCTTTTTTTACAGGGATGATCTGCTGGGTCTTCTCATTGTCTTTGATGTCGTGGGCCCCCAGGATGACAGTGATGGATCTGCTCCTAGAGCAGACAGGGAGGTTGAGTCACAGGGGATACAGCTCAGGATCCCTGAAGGAAAATGTTTACTCAGGGCCGGGCAGGGTGGAGTTGGGAGGACGTGTAGGGGAACAGGACTCTGGGCTGAGTGTCTCTGGCAGCCAGGGCTGATGCAGTTCCTGGAGCAGATGGAGTGTGCTCAGTCATGCACGGAGCTCAGGTGTCTCCAGGTGAGACTCTGAATTTCTCACATGTGCACTCTGGGCTCTTGGGGAAAATCTGCCTCCTTCCCATCCAGCCTTGATCCACGTTCTCCCTTTGTATAACAAGCCACCTGCACTGACCTGCTCCTCTCTTCCCATAGCTTACCTGCCCTCCACAGAGCTCTTGTCTTCAGCCCCAAAGGAGAGGATTCCCTGTGGGGCTTTCTTTAGATGTGTGAACTCACCTTTTCCAGCAGTGGGCTGCTGTCAGGACAAAGTCCTCACGTACAAGGAAACCCCCACATCGTTTTGTTTTAGTTGGAGTTTTGATCCGAAGAAATGCCATGTAGGGATGGGAATGAGGCACAGCTTCCCGGCCCCCGATGATTTTCCCTGAAAGAAAGGTTCTGTCCTGCCCTTGGTGCTCATGGAGCCAAAGGCTGAAGAGAGGAGACTGGGATCAACTCCAGGGAGGGAAGGATTGAGTGTGGTGGTGTTACCATCTAGGGGTGCGGGGTTCATTGTCCTTGCTCAGCAAAGAATTGATGAATAGGTTGTAGAGAAAGCAAGCAAGCAGCAGGTTTATTGCCAAAGGGACAGAAAAATGGTTCTGAATAGAAGGGTCCCCAGAACTGATATCGAGTGGGGGAAGTTTTGGTTTGTTCTTTTTTATGGTCTCTGGAATTTCCTCCGTTCTTTATCTTATCCCTGTTCACCCTCTGCTCACTATTATTGATTGGTGTCTGTCTGTGCATACTTCTGTTTTACTTTTTCTATTGGGTCCCCCACTTAGGAGCACAAACAGAGAAGTCTCTGTCTGATTGGGTGCCTGGCTTGTGTCCTCAAGCACTTTCATCAAGCAGGAAGTTGACCTCACCAAAGACCCTCTCCATGCTCCTTTGTTCTGGCCCTGCCCCTGCTCTCCTCACTTGCCATGTAGTCCTGGTTGCTCAAGCCCTTATACATGTCCCTAGGGGCAGGGTCTAAGTAGCCAGCAGCAGCAAACATGGGCCCTGAGTGTTTTCCAGGCAGCATTCCTGGATTGAAGAGTGACCCACAAGACTCAGATACTCCCTCTGATGAAGAGCAGGGCAGTCCTTGCTCTGTAATTCCTGCTTCAAGATTTGACTGACAGGATTTGAGTTGACTGACAGGATTTGAGTTGACTGACAGGATTTGAGTTTGGAACAAGCAGCAAAGTCCCTAAAGATCCTGGTCAGTCCTTTGTCTGAAGTGTCCCAGTCTTCTTTCCCCTCCTGTTTCCCTCTTAGTTCTCACTGAGCTCCTACTGGTTTTGCACATAAAGTCAGGATGCTGAGTCGTGTTTGATGTTTGTCTGCTGGAGGCAGACACCAAGTAGGTGCCTAGCAAATGTCTTGGATGTGTGAAGGAATGGCTCCTGATTAGCCTGTGGCTGAGGGCTAGAGGGGAACGCTAGTGAGATTGTAAGCATCAGGGATGATGGGGTCTGGCAAAGCCATTGCACCCAAGACAAGAAACTGAGGCTGAACCAAGGCACATGTAACTGTTTTTTTTTTTTTTTTTTTTTTTTACTTCATGCCCAAACTATTTATTTGTGACTGGGAAGTGAACCCAGGGAGTACTTCATGACCAAGCTGCACCCAAAGTCCTTTTTATTTTGAGACAGAGTCTTGCTAAGTTGCTGATAATTAAATGTGGAGGCTAGCCTCAAAGTTGTGATCCTCCTGCCTCAGCCTCTTGATTCAGGTGTGTGCCTCCTTGCCTGGCTCCGTAAGGATTTAAATCTTATTTACCTGGATATTTGGACAGACCAGAGGGCCAGACACACATTGTCACATTCATACACACACATAGACACCCACATGACTTACTGTTGGAGCCCCGAATGCCTAATTTATCCTCCGGTTTCCCGTTAGTGACTCCACCAAAGTCCCTTTCCACTATGAAAGCTGTCATCTTGTTTTTTACTGAGCCATCGGAACTGACCACCTCAGTCTTGCAAACACAGTGAAAATGTTGGCCAGTCCCCCGTTGGTGATCCAGACCTTAGAGTCATTGAGGATGTAGTGTTTCTTGTCTTCACTTAGCATGGCCCTGGTCTGGATGGAGGCAGCGTCACTCCCGCTGGCTGGCTCAGTGAGGCAGAAGGCGGCAATGTGCTCCCCTGATGCCAGTCTGGGCAGGTACTTGGCCTTCTGTTCTTTGGTGCCAACCAAGATGATTCCCATGATGGTCTCCAGCTCCATCCATTTACCAGCAAATGCCTTCATTTCATCCTTTTTTAAGGCTGCGTAATATTCCACTGGGTATATAGACCATAATTTCTTTATCCATTCATCTTGAGGCCGATGGCTTGATGTGCTGCTAAGGTCACAGTGATGGAGCCATCTAGGTTGATGATCTCCCCTAGACGAGCGTACATGGTGTTGGAGAGGCCCAGACCACCATATTCTTCAGGGACCTGCACTCCAAAGAGGCCCAGGCTTTTCAACTTTTCCAGGGTGTCGTCCGGGATTTTCCCCTCCCAATTTTCTGAGAATCCACTTCTTCATTGAAGAATTTTTCCACAGGTCCCACAAACTGATTGATTTCATTAAGTTCATCTTGGCTAACCTCTGGAAATGGGAAGACTTCTCGATTTTGCCCAGGAAGAGCTCCTTGGCGAAGGCCCGGCTCGGCGGACTGGTATTTAGCGGGCGCTGACTCGCGCTGAGGGCCACCAGAGACCGGCAGGCTCGCGCCGCCATCACCGCCCAGCACAGGAAGAGCGCGCAGCTGCTCATGCGGCCCGCATCCGCTCTGGGAATTCTGTCACCTCCAGCTCCGCACCACCTCACATGTAACTGTTAAGGAGACAAAGATGCCAAGGATTCTGAGACCAAATGGGTTCCAGTTTTTTTCCTGTGCACCTTGAGAATGACAAACTTTGTAGAAGCAGATGGACATTGTTAGAACATTACCGGGCTTTACCTTGATCACAGAGGCCAGCCCTTTTCTCTAAGCTGCCCTTATTCATTCTTTCCTGTTTGTAAATATACTTTCAAATGTCTTTGTGATAGGACCTGCTTTCCAGATGGAAAGGGTAGAGCTAGGGAAGGGATAATTGCCAATTGGCTCTTATGGAGACCAGCCTTCTAACCTGCTCCTCCCTTGTGCTTCCATCCCCATGAGACCTGCCAGTCTTTGGGTGAGGTTTACCTTACTGTTTAGAAAGTTGCTGGAGGTGCACCTGAGTCAGGATGGTGGGGTGCAGCGTCTGAGCAGGGCTGAGCTTGGGGTTGGGCTTCAGTTGTTGGGGATAGTCACTTACCTGCCTCTGACCTTGGGCACAGAAGAAAGACCAACAGGAGCAGGAGTGGCTTCATCTTCCCAGGAAGGCCTCTCTGGTCAAAGAGGTTGGTGCGTCCTCCTGGTCTTTAAACTCCCAGTGTTCTCTTCTGGTGTGTGTGTGGGCTTTTTCCTCTGAGATGATCTCAGCCTTCCATCACTGCCTGATCAAAATCTGATGGTTGAGTAATAATTTGGCCAAGCCTAAGCACCCATCACTCTTGATTCAGTGCTGACCACAGAAACAGAAAACTGGAACCTGTGGTCAGAAGTTAGGGTTGCTGGAAGTGTTACATTGGCCAGTAGTGGATCCTGGGACTCAGTAATCTGCATATCATTGTGATAGATCCAGGAAAGTATTTATTTCCTTGGCTTTCATTGACTTTCAGGATGATCATTTGTTGAAACCCTTTCCTGTGTAAGAGTTGGATAAATGGAGATGAGCCTCTTTGGCTATGGCAGAGGATACAAAAACGTTAGTAAATAGAGAAGATGGAGGGGCTGTGGTTAGAGGGATGGGCAGAGTGGGGTGGGAGCAATGCTGAAGATGGTGTGCCTCAGCTGCCCAAGAGCTCAGTGGTTCAAAACCACAATGACAGGGTGAAAGCCAGCAATAGGTTGGTCTCAGCTGGATTGTGTCAGCAGGGAGCCTGGTAATCCCAAGATTTTTTCCTTTCTTGGGAGTTCTCTAAGGAGAATTTTTAGGGTCCATGGCCAAGAAGGCTGGAAAGCCATTATGAGAAGGGGTCTTATGTGATTTCTGAGAAGCTGTTCGGAAGACTCTTACCTCAGATATCCTCCCTGGTAGGATTCTTCACCTATAGCGACTTCAACCCTATTCTTGAAGATTCTCAACAGTATCCATTTCTGTGCTGGAATTGTCTTTCACTGATGTTCACTTATTTTGAATGCCCTTTCTCCTGGAAGTCAGTCCCAATCACCCAGGTACCATAGGAATCCACTTATTTTACAGTTGATTAATTTCTCAAGGATTAAGACCTCTAGGCCAACAAAGACCAAGATTGTGGAGATAGATGCAGAATTGCTTGAGTGTGAGCCACTACATGTGATAGTCAAAGGGGCAACTCTTACCAGCACCTCTTTGTTTCTGGAACCAGGTATTCTTCCTGTGGGGAAACACAAGCATACCTTTACTGCTGGCTTAAAGCCAGTGCAGCATCCCAATCTCACAGGTGGTGGTCTGTCATCTGTCCTTGTTATCTTCCATGGACTCTTTCACAATTTTATTTGCTTCTGGGTGATATGGCACCTGAACCTACTTCTGCACTTCTCTTATGGTAAAATATGTTTGTTGGTAAAAAGCAGTGTTGGGTGAGAGACAGTACACCAAAGAAGTCCTGTAAGTTCTGTAGCTGAGTCAAGACTGGTGCTGGCAGCAGTATGGTGTTGGGCTGGGAAACAGAATTATACCAACACACAATCCCCAAACACATGAGCAGACCTTGCAATCCATTGGTTCTGTGTCCTACTGGGACCATGTTGCAGCTCTCTCCCTGGCCGTGCTGGGATTTGACTTCCAGTGGGCTTGGAGGAAAGGAGGGATGGGGAAGTGGGTCTTGGTGAGTCCAAGCATTTCCTGTCTTAGAGATTAACCCATTGAGTCCCAAGTTCAGTTCTGTGAGTATTTCAACAAAAGCATCATGGGTGTATTAAAATAGGTTGTAACTAATAATCTGGAGCTTATATATATGCTCCCAATGTATTATTGTATGTATATGTGTGTATTCAAATGCCCTAGAATTTACCTGTGGCTTACCATGAATGGATAGACTTCTAAAAACATGAAAAAGATTTCAAAGTTACTATAAGTGATACATTTGTTGCTTAATTGTGTTCAGTTTCTGGGACAATGGGGAAAAATGGGTGAGATAAAGAAAGGGGTTCCCTTCAAATGGGGAAGACTGGGGGTTCTTTCTCAGACCAGGAAGAGGGGAAGGAGTCAGCCTGTTTAAGGTGCTAACCTGCCTCGGAGTCCATTCATTTGTGCCTCTGGGTGGTTTCAGCACAGAGACTTTCTCTCTAGGGCAGTTTCTGAGCAGAAAGCAACTCATCTCATGTCTGGAGATGCTGGGAAGCCATCCTAGGCTGGGTGTTAGAAGACACATAGATCCCTTTCTGGCATGTAGGGCGGGGATCTTCCAGGTCTGTCCCACATTGTGTGATACCTTTGGTCAGTCATTACCCTTGGACATTCCTTTCTTCTTCCTCTTCCTGAGGAGGTTAAAGGCCCACAACAATAGTTTTGAAAGTTATTGAAACCACAGAACCTTTTCCTCAAAGGAGATGCAACTCCTAAATTGGATATGTAGGCATATGACCAAGTCACTTTTCTAAATACTATTTTTTGTTTGCTTTTTCTTCTGTGTTTTCCCTTTTTTTTCCAGTACAGGAGCCTGGTCCTAGCATCCTTAGATGCAGGAATTTTTTTCAGCCCCAAATGCAAAGCTGTGTGATATCCATTGCTCTTTCCTTATAGAAGATCATTATGAGATTGTGTGGCAGCATGATTTGTACACAAAGGGACGGAAAAGGGCATACTTTTGCGAGTTACATAACTGAAGAGATTTTTCTCCATGTCTAAAAAGAATGTAGTGTGGTGTGTGTCTGGGACAAGGGGGCATTAATCTAGAGCTAGAACTTGTGCTAAACTTCCAGTGCCCCATTAATGGACAGACTCTGATCCAGGGCTGTGGGGTTAGCCCCACATAGGCATATCTTTATTTAACAAAAAGTTACACACCATATCCAAGAAGGAACTTCCCAGCAAAGACATTCCCAGGTGGCACTGGGGACATGGATGGGAGCAGTAACCATGATGGCCTGAATATTAGAGCCATGTTTCCATTTTCCCAGGCCCCAGGAGTCTCCCTGATTCATGTTGTTCTGTACGGCAGGGGTGCAGTAATGACTGGGATTATGTTTCTGAGCAGTCCAACTGCATGTGTGTGTGTGTGTGTCTCCTTCAGTGTGAATCTGTACACTTGCATTTATATCTGCTACTTTGAAAACAAATGAAAGTAAGGTTGCCCTGGTAATCTTCTTCCCTATTTGTTGCCCTCTCTCCTAAGAAGGAAGCTCTGGTGAATAGTTCAGCAGCTTCACATCCACAAACCAAATGATGAAAGTCACTTCCAAATTTCATAGTCTTTGTCCTAGAGCATCATGCAATATCATATTCATATTGCCTTTAACTGGAAATAAAACTAAGATATGAATTCTGAATTCTAATGGATTTCTCACATAGGTCTATGCCTTATGGACTGATAGGGAGGGTGGAGCAGGAAAATTTGGAAAGTCTCCAACAGTGTCCATTCCACTTGGGTGTGTTACTGTGTTAACGTATATTCCCACGTTCTGGCCATTATGAAGTGCTCAATGAGTGTGATTGATGGAAAAAGCTGTGTTTCACAGTCCTTCTGCAGAAAGACACTCTTTTCTGGAACTTTCACAACTGATAAAGCCTAGCTGACTAGCAGGGAGTCTCAGGCTGCAGGCCAGCTGTGACCAAGAGGAACAAGCTGAAAGAGGCTTAGGCTGCTGAGTGATCAGGTGGCCAGTGGACCCTGAGCACAAAGGAGGACATCAAGCTGAAAGTGAAGGGTTGCTTTAGCTGTGCCCAAGTGAAAGAAGGACCAAGTGTTCTGGAGAGAGATCCTGCCAGCCAGGTCCTCCATGAACCCTGCACGATGCCAGCACTGACATTTTATGATGTCCCCTCTCTGCCAGGGCATGAGTTGGGCTGGCACCCCAATGGAAAGGCCTGATGGAACCCCAGGGGATCTGGGAGTCCTAGGTGGAGGGATTTGAGTAAGGGAGCAGCCCAGATCAGTGTGGCCTGGAGTGGAGTTGATAGAATATGAGCAGGGATGGAGAAAAATGGGCAGCCATGAGGTTGGAGGTCAAGGTGGACCCTGAACTCAGAGGAGGGCAGAGAAGGAATGTAATTCCATGTGAGAATGAGGGGCTATTTAAGGACTGCCCCTCTTAAGGATAAATCTGGGGAAGAGAAATATCCTGTTTAGGAGGGCCCTTCCTGTGCCCAGGGGGTAGGACCATGTCCTTCAGCAGTGACCTCAGCTGTGCCTACCTGGCCTCCAGGACCCATGGTGCTCTCCCCTTCCTCTCTGTCCCCTCATACAAGGAAGGAGGTAGAAAACTCACCATGAGACCCAGGACAAGAGCCATCTAAAATTTCTCCTGGTGGTGCCCAGCTCCAACACTGGCAGAAGGGCAAGCCCCAGAGACAACTGGAGTAGGTGGGAAGGAGCTGGGTCACAGCTTTGTGTGGGATTTCAGCAGGTGTTGAGGGGAGAAAGAGGAGGGAAAAGCAGCAAATAGGAGAACTGTGTCAAGGCTGCCTGGCACACAGACCCTGTGAATATAGGCCAGTGAATAAAGAAGAGACCATCTTTCCCACATGGCTAAGGGACATTTATTCAGTTGTGGGCACCTCCTCCAGGGTGATTCTAGACTCAGTTCTGGGAAAGGAGGTTAGTTACAGAGTTAGTCTGTCTCCTGTACTTGGTGGCTTTTCATGGTTTCCTTTATCCACTGTAGGAATCTGGAGACTTTGGTATAGACACCTGGAGGTTTCCCATCTTTTTTCCCATAAGAGACAATTCCTTGGGCCACATGGTTACAAACAAGAGGGCCTCCAGAGTCCCCCTGTGAAGAGAGAAGAGGGAGGACTGAGCCTGTATCCTCCTAGTTGGATACTCCCTGCCATCTCAGGCCCCTCTCAGACAAGGATGACCTGTAGAGTCTGCATTCAGAGGACTATGCGGGACTCTAAGGGCCCTCAGCTGATATGTTCTGACTGTGGATATTGTTATTACCTCACCTTCCTCCTGGGGTCAGCCTCTATCCTGCTCCCCAGGTTCTGGGATTGTCTCCCTTTGAAAGTGTGAGGGACCACTGTTGCATTGTTCAAGGTTGTGGAAGCAGGTGAGTGGCACAGACACCAGCATGGAGGATGAGCCCAGGGACCAGGGTGGGTGCCAGCGCTGAGGAGCCACTTAGTGAGAGCAACTGCACACATAGGTGCACAGGTCTCTAATGCCTGTGAGCTGAGGCAGTGTGGAGCATTGCAAGCTCAGCTTTCCAGGCAGGCTTCATTCAATGCAGGCCCTAGGTACTCCCAGCTGCTCCCTTCTTCTCTTTCCAGGGAGAAATGACAGCCAACTGGGTGAGGGAGGCTCATGCTGCCTGGTCTCCTGGCCCCCGATCTTCCCCCAAACACCCCTCTCCTCAGAGCCAAGAGAGACAGACACTCAGTCTCACCTGAAAAGAAGCATTTTTCTTCTTTGGATCCCCTGCACATATCTCTATGTTACTATTGTAATTGCTGAAGTGGTTCTTGCACACCTGGTCCTCCTGCAATGTCAGTTCCACCTCCTGCAGTGTGTTGGGGTATTTGCCTTTTGGGGCCATTCTCCCCCAGCCAGCCACAAGGCACACCTTCCCAGGCTTCACCTTATCCTTGCCCCTGGGCAGCTTGATAAGCTTCACAGCTGGATTCAACTTGGCTTTTTTCTCTAGCTATGGGGGGAGAAGAAAAAGAGTCCAGTTCAGACAAGGGCCTCTGGGCCTAGACACCATGATGGCCAGGATGGAAGTGAGTAAAGGGGCAGAGTCATGGTGGGAGGGTACCATCTGTACTAGGGAGGGCAGAGGCAGCTGGGAGGGGGACATACCTGCAATAACATGATGTCATTGTAGAAGTATTGATTGTCATAATATGGATGGGGGATGGTTCTTTTCACTGGGATGACCTGCTGCGTCTTCTCCTGCTTTTCAATGTTGTGTGCCCCCAGGGTGACGTTCATTGGCCTGCATAGAGAGTGCAGTGGTCATGGGTGATGTGGAGTCATAAAGAATACATCTAGGAGCTGTGAAGAGCAGGCTACAGCAGGGCCAGGGTAGAGCTGTAGCTGAGGAGGAGCAGAGAGGACAGGAGGCCTTGGGCTGAGTGACAGTGCCCTCTGCTTCTTAGCATTGAGGTAGTTAGAATTCTGAGGCCATTGATATCTGAACCATGGGTTCTCAGGATTCAATCATGCCCAGGAAAACACATGCAATTTTTTAGTTTCCATTTCATGGCAAAGCATGCTCCTAGCTCTTTATATGGCAGGGTTGGCCACCCCAGTCTTTCTTATTCAGTAGTGCCTCTGGAGTCGGCCTGCCTACCCCTCCTAAGAATTTTCCCATCCTCTTTTCCATCCCTGAAGTTATCTTGTGTACATATTCTCCCAGGGATCTGTGTGTCTACTGAGTACTGAATATGGAAAACAACAAACTGCAAAATTGTATGGCCTGGGAAATGAGAATGAGGATGAAGGCAATATATTGATCCCTTCCCAGTACATTCTTTCTCAGGGAGGAGATATTTATCAAGCATGGAATGGCAGGTTCTGGAAAGAGGGTAAAACATTGATCCTTCTCAAAACAAATCCTAGCCCAGTTCCTCCATCTGGCCCAATAAATATAAATCCTAAATACTGACCACTGACCCAGAACCCTCCCCTTGGTCCAGGTAATAACAGATCTCAAATTCCTGAGTGCCCAAACTGATACGCTTATTAATTAAAATCACCTCTCAGGGTAACCTATGTAAGCATAAGCTCTCACTTTGGCCAGTAGCTCATTTTCTACCAGGAAAGTGAGTCCATCAGAGGTGTGACTCTGTTCCTGAATATAGGCTTTTGCTGATCTGTGAAGTTTGTGTCTAGCCCAGTCCTTTTGTGCTAACATTGAGAAGGAGTCAGGGATATCTCTGGAATGTCTCCAGGAGGGTCTGGGTTGTTTCCTGCTACTCACCTCCCTAAGCAGTGAGCAGCTGTCAGCACAAAGTCTTCTCTTATCAGGAAGCCACCACAAGTGCGCAATGAATTCTGACTCAAGTACTGAAGATAGGCCATGTAGGGGCGGGAGTGGGGCTTGGCCTCTTGTCCCCCGATGATCTCCCCTGAAGAAAAAGTCACCTCACTTGTGTGCACCCACTGAATCCAGCAGGTGGGCGTCTGTTCCATGCCTCCAGAACTGTGGGGCATTTGGGAACCTTGGATGACCTGAGTCTGGGCAGGGGCTGAGGGATAGGGCCTCAACTTCCTTTTCTGAAAAAGGTAAAGAAAGCAGGTGTTGGTCTACGAATTCTTCTTCCTTACATAGGTGGACTTGAGCATACATTTTTAGGGACAATGAAATCCCAGAGGAGCCTTCTGTTTCCAGAAATTTCTGAGGCCCTCCTGAGTGCTGTGCTGCCTAGGACACTGGCTGCTTGCTAATGGCCAGGATTTCAGTTCACTCTAGATGTTGTTCTGTCCTATTTCCTAGGCCTGACGTGTAGTTGATGGGATGCACAAAGGAATGGCTCCAGTTTGTCTCTGGGTGAGGGTTGGTAGGGCAGTGCTGCTGGGGTTGAGGAAAGCAGAGAAGTTAGTGTCTGCCACAGTGGCTCCTACTAGAAAACAAGGAGTCACCAGAGGTCTGGGAAGAGAAACAGAGTTGGAGAAAGGGATGGAGTGGCTTGGGACTGAGGAAAGGAAGTTTTCTGGGGACTGTGATTCCAGCATTTCTGGGGTCACCTGGGCTCTAGAGTTCTCTGCTAAGCAGTTGGCAAGGGTGCACCTGTCTCACCCCAGACACAGGTGCCAGACCCACTTTGCCCCTTTCCAGGAGAATTGAACATTTCCTCCCTTCCACCCTCTGGGGTGCACTTATAGCCAAGCCCCACTTTCCAGATGACCAGAATGGTATCTAGGCAGGGGACTGAATCCACTGGCTCTTCTCCCAAAAAGACTTCTGCCCCTTATGTTCCTACTGCTAGCTTACCCAGTGTCTCTCTTGGGGTTCTGCAGTGGGGCTGGAACTGGGATTCAGAAGGCTCTGGGTAGAAGGCTGTATCAGGGGGTGTGCAGAAGGGATACAGGAGTTCTGTGCCCCCTGTGGGTTAGGGTTGGACCTCTGAGGGAGGGAATGGTCACTCACCTGCCTGTGCCTTGGGAGGCAGAAAGAAGGCCAACAGGAGCAGGAGCAAATGCATCTTCTTAGAAGGGCTTGTGGAGCTTCGTTCTTGATTTCTTTTAGTCCCCAGGGGCAGAAGAAGGTGGAGTGGGTTCCTTGATCTTGTGTTTCTGTCTGTTTTTAAGGCATTTCATCATAGAGGGCTTTATATGAGAGCTTACTACCCCCACTGCCTGGTCTGATGACGTCTTCTGAGTGGTTGTGGGAGAACAGTCAGTGACCACATCAGTACCCAGTACTGATGATTCACAGTGCACCACCTGTTCCAGCTCAGAATGAGAACCCAAGAGCATAAGGTGGAGACTGTAGGATGTGGTGTTAGCCAGTGAAGAATTCTGGGTTCCCAGTGATACAACCATCCATGGCCTCCATGCCCTGCTGCTATGCTCATTAAGGTAATTTCTGTAGCAGACATGTGTTTAGCAGATGTGCCTCCATCTCTTGTGCTAGGACCAGCATGTTGGAGATTTGTCTCCTTCCCTTGGAGAGCTGACCCTCTGGTAGAAAATGATCAGGGCACAGTTTGGGTGGGGAAGGTCATGACCAGAGTGATGGACAGGAAGTAACAAGGCACATCTACCACCCTCTAATCCTACCTGGCAAACCATTCATCATCATGGCTTCTTCCCAGGAAGATTTTATACATCTCTCACTTAAGTATCAAAACTCAGTGTGATAGAGTCCACCTCTCGTCTCAATGTTTCAAGTAAAATTCTCACACTGAACATTCACTGGCCTAAATTAACAAGTTGCTGAGGCTCAAAGAGTTGAATCCTCTGATTGACCTCAGCCAGGTTACTCCTACTTCTCAGTGTAGACTGGGGTTAGGTTCCACCCAAACCAATTGAACTAAGGATGAAAGAGGGCTGGTATCCTAAAAGATAGTCAGGTCACTAATACAATGTGACATGAGAAAGCATGCTGGGCAGCCAAATGACAATAATTGTCCTTTTAGTCCTCCGTATATTTGGCCAGAGAGGGAAGCTCTTGACAGAAGTCTCACAGTAGACACTGGTAATGCCCATGTTCATACTCCACTGGAAGTGAAGGATTGCTTCTAGCTGAGCCCATTCTCAGGTCTTTTATAAGAACAACTAATTACTGTCCACCTTTGAAAGTGTGGAGCTCACCTGGTGATGATCAGCATCACAGGGGCTTTTAAAGAGTCACAACATGGGAGCTCACAGCAACAGTAACTGGAAATGGCAATGAAATTACTGCAGTGGATGAAGATGTGCTGCAGTTCATTCATGCAGTCAAGATTTAATGCAGCTTCTTCACTTTTTTTTTTTTTTTGCCTTTCTCTCCACTGAGTGGCATTGTGTATGATCTGAGTTTGTGTGAGTTTTGATAAGTTTTAACTTTTATAATAGATGCATGTATACTGAATGGTAGCAAATGGTAAAATAGAGTCTTACATACATATATTTTATGCATTTATGACATACCCTTAAAAATTTTTTTTTTCAATATTCTAGGCTATGAGGTTCCTTTTTCTTTTTCTTTTTCAAAATTTTCACAAATCCACCTGACCGCCAAAATCCACATACAAGCTGACCTATCCACTTCAAACCTATGTTGTTCAAAAGTCAACTATATCTCGAAATTGTTAGATTCTGGTGATTTAAGTTTCCATCTTTGTGTTCTCTGTATTTTACAATCTTTCTAGGCGAACATTAAGTTTCAAAATGAGTAATTCCAGTATAGGCGTCCTCCTAATTAACAGCAAATCATCTACATTTATTAAAGTTTTGCTTTTAAAAGAAACTTAATGTACCCAACAGCAAGCATTTAAAAAATAAATTACTTGTCTAATTGTGGTTATTATGTATCATTAAGAAAATGTAGAAAATAGAAAGCAAAAGTAACAAGTTTGCCTGTCTCCCACACAGATGTTTAAAGTTAAGCAGTGTATTGTACTTGGGACAATATTGTACATGCAATGCAATTTCCTTTTATCCTCAACCCTACAGCTTAAACATTCTCTTAATGCTTTTAAAAAAATATATTATTCTCAGGCACATGGGAGCTGAGGCAGGAGGATTACAAGTATTGAGGACAGCCTGGGCAACTTAGTGAGACTCTGTCTCAAAATAAACAGGGCTAGAGATGTAGCTCAATGGTGGAGTCTGTGCAAATGCAAGGCCCTGAGTTCAATCCCTAGTACTGAAAGAAAACAAACCAGTTAATATTTCTATAGTTTCTTTTTCTTAGTTGTTAAAAATTAATATGCATTTAATTCTTAATGTTGTAAGATTTATACAATAACTTAAGCAAATGAATTAAAATTAGCTGATTTCTTATCATGCATTGATAATTACCTTTAATGTCTTCTGTGATCTATTTTATCATGTAATATCTTCATTTTTTAAATTAAAAAGAAATTATGCTAAGCATTGTGTATGGTCTATTTAAAAACTATTTGGGATTGGTCCTGGAGGTATAGCTGAGTGGTAAAGTGCTTGTCTAGCATGTGTGAAGCCCTGACTTTGATTCCCAGCACTGCAGAAAAATAAATAAATATTGAGGTAAAATTCATATAATATACAATTAATTGCTTCAACATGTACAATTTCAATCTGCACATTACAAGCAACAATGAATGTTGGAGAGGATGTGGGGAAAAAGGTACACTCATACATTACTGGTAGGACTGCAAACAGGTGCAACCATTATAGAAAGTGGTATGGAGATTCCTCAGAAAACTTAAAATGGAATCACCATTTGACCTGGCTATCCCCCTCCTTGGTTTATACCCAAAGGGCTTAAAATCAGAATAGTACAGTGATGCAGCCACATCAGTGTCTATAGCAGCTCAACTAACAATAGCTAAAGTATGTAACCAGCCTAAATGTCCTTCAACAGATGAATGGATAAAGAAAATGTGGTATACATATCCAGTAGAATATTACTCAGCCTTCAAGAAGAATGGAATGATGGCATTTGCTGGTAAATGGGTGGAGCTGGAGAATATCAAGCTAAGTGAAATAAGCCAATCCTAAAAGACCAAAACCAGAATGTTTTCTCTGATATGTAGATGATATTTCACAATAAGTGTGTATCAGGGGGAGCTAGGAAAAAACAGAGTTATTTTGTATAAGGAAGAGTGGAGTGCAGGGAGGGGGCAGGTATAGCACTAGGAAGGATAGTAGAATGAACCAGACATTATTACCCTATGTGCATATAGGTCTACATGACCAGTGAGATTTTACATCATGTAAATCAGAAGAATGAGAAGTTATACTCCATTTATGTAATATGTGCATTCTGTTGTCATGTATAACTAATTAGAACAAAAAAGAAAAAATGTGTACAATTTCAGTGACATTTCATGGTTTCAAAATGTGCAAACACAACCTCTCTGTAATTCCAAGTTTTTCATCATCCCAGGACACTCTGTAGCCTGTCAGTCACTCCACTTTCCCCTTTTTACTACCATCCTCCACACTGCCCCTGACAACCGCTACTCTTTCAGTCTCCATGGATTTGCATATTCTGGATATTTCATAGAATTGGAATCATGTATGTATCTGTTGGGCCTGGCTTCTTTCACTTAGAATAGTGTGCTGAGATCCATCTAACCCACAGCATGTATTGGTATTTATTCTGTCCTATGACTATTGTGTTACACCACAATTTATTCATTCATCTCTTGATGAGCATTCATATTGTTTCTACATTCTGACTGTTATGGTTAATTCAGAGATTAAACATTTGTTTACAGATTTCTGTTACCCAATACATTTTTCTTTCTTTCTCTTGGATACATATATAGGAATGGAATTTCTGGGTCATATGGTAATCCAATGTTGAACATTTTGAGGAACCAAAGCATTATCCACAGTAGCTGCACCATTTTACATTCCAACCCACAATGTGTGAGGGTTCCTATTTCTCCACGTGCTTGCCAATACTTACTTTTTTTTTGTGATTTGTTATTATACTTGTAGTGGTGTGAAGTGGGGTGATACTTCGGTTTTGATTTGCATTTCTTTCATGACTAATAATGTTTTGCATTTTTTTGAGTATTCATTTGCATAACTTCTTTGGAAAGATATTAAGTCAAGCCCTAGGCCCATTTAAAAAATTACGTTGTTTGGTGTTTCATTGTTGAGTTATCAGAGTTCTTCATATGTCATGGATACCAAACTATTTTAAGACATGTGATTTTTAAACATTTTCTCCCTTTCTGCTGGTTGTCTGTTCATTTTCTCAACACTATCATTTAATACACAAGGAAGTCAAACAACAATAAGTGCTGGAGAGGATACGGGGAAAAGGGCACTCTTGTTCATTGCTGGTGGGACTGCAAATTGGTGCAGCCAATTTGGAAAGCAGTATGGAGATTTCTCGGAAAGCTGGGAATGGAACCACCATTTGACCCAGCTATTCCCCTTCTCGGTCTATTCCCTAAAGCCCTAACAAGAGCATGCTACAGGGACACTGCTACATCGATGTTCATAGCAGCTCAATTCACGATAGCAAGACTGTGGAACCAGCCTAGATGCCCTTCAATAGATGAATGGATAAAAAAAATGTGGCATTTATACACTATGGAGTATTACTCTGCATTAAAAAATGACAAAATCATAGAATTTGGAGGGAAATGGATGGCATTAGAGCAGATTATGCTAAGTGAAGCTAGTCAATCTTTAAAAAACAAATACCAAATGACTCCTTTGATATAAGGGGAGTAAACAAGGACAGGGTAGGGACGAAGAGCTTGAGAAGAATATTTACAGTAAACAGGGATGAGAGGTGGGAGGGAAAGGGAGTGAGAAGGGAAATTGCATGGAAATGGAAGGCGATCCTCAGGGTTATACAAAATGTCATATAAGAGGAAAGGAGGGGTAAGTCAAGAGTATACAAATGGAAGAAATGATTTACAGTAGAAGGGGTAGAGAGAGAAAAGGGGAGGGGAGGGGAGGGGAGGGGAGGGGGGATAGTAGACAATAGGACAGACAGCAGAATACATCAGACACTAGAAAGGCAATATGTCAATCAATGGAAGGGTAACTGATGTGATACAGCAATTTGTATACGGGGTAAAAGCGGGAGTTCATAATCCACTTGAATCAAACCGTGTAATATGATGTATTAAGAACTATGTAATGTTATGAACGACCAATAAAAAAAAAAGATTTTTGTGAAGTCCAACTTATTTATTTCATGGTTTGTTTGATCTTTTGGTGTCAGACCCAAGTATCCATTGTCAAATCAGAAGGGCATGAAGATTTCCCTGAGGATTTCTTCTAAGAGTTTTATGTTTTTAACTATTACATAGGCTGTTGATCTATTTTGAGTTGATTATGAAGCATGGAATGAGATGGAGGTCCACCATATTCTTTTGCCTGTGGTTGTCCATGTGTCCTGATTCCATTTGTTGAAGGTATTATTCTTATTTCACTGAGTGGTGAAAACTTCCTTGACCACTTTTATTAAAAATCAATTGGCTATAAATGTTAGGTTAATTCTGAACCCTTAATTCCATTCCATTGATCCATGTGTCTCTCTTTATGCCAGTACCACCATGTTTTGATTACTATAACTTGTATTAAATTTTGAAATTTGAGAAATGGAAGTCCTTTAACTTCTTTCATTTTCAGTATGATTTTTGCTTTTTGGCAATTTAAAAAAAATTATTTTTTTGTACTGGTAGATGGACAGAATGCCTTTATTTTCTTTGTTTATTTTTATGTGGTCCTGAGGATCAAACCCCAGTGTCTCACATATGCTAGGCAAGTGTTCTGTCACTGAGCTACAGCTGCAGCTCTTTTTGGGGATTCTTGCAATTTCATTGCATTGTCTTTTCCATTTGAGAAAACAAAAGCCACTGGAATTTTCATACTATATTGAATCTGGGAACTATTTCCATTTATCAGTATAATCTTCCAGTCTGTGAACATAGATATGTCTTTCCTTTTAATTAGGTCTTTTGTACTTTATTTCAGCAATGCATTGTAGTTTTCAGTGCATAATTTTTCATTTCCTTGGTGAAATTTAGTTTTGGGTATTTTGCTTTTTTGTATGTTCTCATCAATAGACTTGTTTTCCTAATTTCCTTTTTTCTATCATACACATTGCTGGTATATAGAAACACAACTAATCTTGCATCTTTCAAATTGCTGAATTCATTTACTAAACTTTATCTGGTTTTGGTTTGGATCTTTGATATTTTCTTTATATACAGTCTTTTTTAAAACTTTAAAAATTTATTCTGATTAGTTGTACCTGACAGCCAAATGCATTTCAATTCATTGTACACAAATGGAACACAGTCTTTCATTTCTCTGATTGTACACATGTAGAGTTGCACCGTTTGTGCAATTGTATGTGTACCTAGGGTAATTCTGTCCGTCTCATTCCACCATCTTTCTTGCACCATATCCCTTTCCTCCCAATCCTCTTCTTTGCCCAGTCCAAAGTTTCTCCATTCTTCCCATTGTCACCCATTATGGATCAGCATCCACTTATCAGAGAAAACATTTGGCCTTTATTTTTTTTGAGATTGGCTTATTTTGCTTAGCATGATATTCTCCATCTTTATCCATTTACCTGCAAATGCCATAACTTTATTCCCTTTTAATGCTGAGTAATAATTCATAGTGTGTATATACTACAGTTTCTTTATCCATTCTTCTATTAGTGGGCATCTAGGTTGGTTCCACAGTTTAGCTATTGTGAATTCACCTGCTATAAACTTTGATGTGGCTGTGTCACTATAGTATGCGATATTAAGTCCTTTGGGTATAGACCAAGGAGTGGTATAGCTGGGTCAAATGGTGGTTCCATTCCAAGTTTTCTAAGGAATCTCCATACTGCTTTCTGGAATGGTTGCACCAAGTTGCAGTCCCACCAGAAATGTATGAGTGTACCTTTTCCCCCACATCCTCACCAACACTTATCATTGCTTGTATTCTTGATAACTGCCATTCTGTCTGGAGTGAGATGAAATTCTAGAGTAGTTTTGATTTGCATTTCTCTAGTTACTAGAGATGTTGAACATTGTTTCATATATTTGTTGTTCACTTGTACATGTTCTGTACTTGTACATGTATGTAGTCTGTTTAGTTCCTTAGCTCATTTATTGATTGGGTTATTGTTCTTTTTGTGTGTGTGTATGTGTGTGTGTGTGTGTGTGTGTGTGTGTGTGTGCATGTGTTAAGCTTTTTGAGTTCTTTATATATCCTGGAGATTAGTGCTCTATCTGATTTGCATGTGGTTAAGATATTCTTCCACTCTCTAGGCTCTCTTTTCTTCTCATTGTTTGTTTCTTTTGCTAAGAAGAAACTTTTTAGTTTGAATCCATCCTGTTTATTGATTCTTTATTTTATTTTTGCACTTTAGGAGTCTTGTTAAGGAAGTCAGTGCCTAATCTAACAAGATGAAGATTGGGGCCTGCTTTTTCTTCTGTTAGATGCAGGGTCTCTGTCTAATTCCTAGGCCCTTGATCCACATACAGTTGAGTCTTATGCATGGTGAGAGATAAGAATTTTTATTTTGGTGCACATGAATCCACAGTTTTCCCAGCACTATTTGTTAAAGAGACTATCTTTTTTCCAATGTACGTTTTTTGGCATCTTTGTCTAGTATGGCATAACTGTATTTATGTGGGTTTGTCTCTGTGTCTTCTATTCTGTACCATTGGTCTACATGTCTATTTTAGTGCCAGTACCATCCATTTTTGTTACTATAGCTTTATAGTATAGGTTAAGGTCTGGTATTGTGATGCCTCCTGCTTCACTCTTATTGCTAAGAATTGCTTTGGCTATTTAGGGTCTCTTATTTTTCCAGATGAATTTCATGATTGCCTTTCTATTTCTATAAGGCATGCCATTGGTATTTTAATTGGAATTGCATTGAATCTGTTTAGTGCTTTTGGTAGTATGGCCATTTTGACAATATGAATTCTGCGTATCCAAGAACATGGGAGATATTTCTATCTTCTAAGTTCTTCTTCAATTTATTTCTTTAGTGTTCTGTAGTAGTCATTGTAGATGTCTTTCACCTCTTGTTAAGTTAATTCCCAAGTATTTTATTTTTTGAGGCTATTGTGAATGGGGTAGTTTTTCTAATTTCTCTTTCAGAGACTTCATCATTGATATATGGAAATGCATTTGATTTGTGGGTATTGATTTCATATCTTTCTACTTTGCTGAATTAATTTATTAGTTCTATAAGTTTTCCTATGGAATTTTTTGGGTCTTCTATTTATAGAATCATATCATTGGTAAATAGTGCTAATTTGAGTTCTCCTTTTCCTATCTGCTCCCCTTAAATTTCTTTCATCTGTCTAATTGCTCTGGCTAGAGGTTCAAGGATTATGTAGAAGTGGTCAAAGAGGATTGTGTAATAGATGTGGTGAAAGAGGGCATCCCTGTCTTGTTCCAGGTTTTAGAGGGAATGCTTCCAATTTTTCTCCATTTAGAATGATGTTGGTTTTGAGTTTAGCATAGATAGCTTTTACAATGTTGAGGTAAGTTCCTGCTGTGCCTGTTTTTTCTAGTGTTTTATATATACATCTTATGTTGAAGATGTGCATGATGATAGCTTTGGGTTTTGGATAAACATCCTTTATAATGTTAAGGAATTTCTCTTTTCCTTAGTTTGATGAATCTTGTAAATCATGAAGGAGTCTTGAATTTTTTCTAATGTGTTTTTCTGTGTCTGTTTTGATGATTATAATATGGCCTTTCTTCTCCATTGTCTCAATATAGTGTATCACCTTGATTATTTCCTTATGTTGAACCACACCCTGCTTTCCTGGAACAAATCTCACTTAGTCATGGATGTGTGATCCTTTTATTGTGCAGTAAGTTTTGGTTTACTATATTTTGTTAGGATTTGTGTATGTATATTTATAAAGAATGATGGTGTGTGATTTTCTTTTCTTTGGACATAATTACTTGACTTTTATATCTGTGTTTTGGTCTCTTTGAATGTCAGGAAGTGCTACCTTCTCTTCAAATTTTTAACGTATATTTTTTAATTTGCAGTTGGACACAATACCTTTATTTTATTTATTTATTTTTATGTGGTGCTGAGGATTGAACCCAGGGCCTTGCATGTGCAAAGTGAGCGCTCTACTGATGAGCCACAACCCCAGCCCTTCTTTGATTTTTTTAAAAGAAGAATTTGGTGATATTCTTAGGTAAATGTTTGGTAGAAATTGCCAGTGAAGCTCTCTGTTTCTGAGGTTTTATTTATTGGGAGATTTTTAAATTGCTGACTCAAAGTTTTTACTGGTTATAGGTCTGGTCAGTTTTCTTATTTTTCTTGAGTCAATTGTGATAATTTCTGAATTTCTAGGAGTTTGTTCATTCCATGTAGATTATCCAGTTTTACTGGGTTCAATTGTTCTTTTATAATCTGTTTCATGGGTGGAATGTCTCTACTTTCATTTCTGCTTTTAGTAATATGAATCATTTTGTTCTGAGTTGATCTTAGCAAGAGTTTGTCAATTTTGTTATCTTTTGAAAGAAACTACCTGTGGTTTGATTTTTTTCCACTTTACTGATTTCTTTCTAAACTTTATAATTTTCTTTCTTTGGCTGGGCTGAGTTATTTGATTTTTTATTAGTTCTTTCAGTTGTAAAGTTATATGTTGACTTGAGACCTTTCCTCTTTTATGTGCATGTTCCCAGTTATATGTTTCTCTCTTAGCACTGATTTGTCTGTATGCCATCCATTTTGTTATGTTTTATTTCCTTTCATCTCAAAGAACTTTCTAATTTCTCTTGTGATTTCTTCTTGGAACCATTGGTTATTGGCTATTTCAATTTCCAAGTTTGAGAACTCTTATTTTCCTTCTGTTATTGATTTCTAGCTTTCTTCTATTGTGACTAGAGAAAAGAATTTGAATTATTTCAATATTTTTTGAACACACTGAAAATTGGTTTATAGCATAATGTATTGTTTACTCTGAAGAATGTTATATATGCACTTGAGAGAGATGTGCATTCTGTTGCTGTCAGACAGTCTAGATGGTTTCAGTGTTGTTCAACAATTCTGTATCCTGTTGAACTTCTGTCTAGATATTCTATCCACTATTACAGCAAGGTATTGAAGCTCCCGAGGATTTTTATGGAACTGTTAATTTCTCCCTTCTGCTCTGCCAATGTTTGCTTCATCTTTCTGGAGAGCTGATGTTGGGTGCCTATATGTCTTTGAAGGTTACATATGTATTATCTTCTTGAGGTATTGACTTTTATTCAATATGCAGTGTTCTTTGTGTCTTTTAATATGATTTATTTTACAGTCTTTTTTGTCTGATATTAACATAGCCACCGAAGCTCTCTTTAGATTACTTTTGCATGGAATATCTTCCCCTGTCCTTTCATTTTATATAGTATGTAGTAGCATCTAAGGTAAGTCTCAAAGCAGCATATGGTCATATTACAGTTTTAATCCCTTTTTCCAATCCCTGATTTTGAATTGGTGAGTTTAGTCCACTTACACTGAAGTGATTATTGATAGTAAGAAACTTTTTTTCTGCCAGTTTCCTGTGTGTTTTTTTTAGTCATATATTTTTTGCTCCTCCATTCATCCAATATTGCTGTCTTTCGTGGTGGATTTTTTCTAATGTACAATTTTGAATCATTTGTTTACTTTTCTGAGTGTATTTTTAAGTTACTTTCTTAATGATTGCTATAGAATGTACAGTGAATATCCTACAGGTATACTGATGTTGTTTGAATTAATACCAATGTACCTTCAACAACACACCTTAACTCTGCTCCTATCCAGATCCATACCGCTCTTTATTATCATCACAAATTATGTCCTAGTATACTATATGCCAATTAACATTATTTTATGAATTTTCCTTTTAAATATTTTAGGAGAAAAAGAGGATCTAGAGACCAAAAATATAACAATACTAGCTTTCATATTTATCTATGTAGTTAACTTTACCAGAGAGATTTTTATTTGACATTTGAATCCACCCACTTGTGCCTCTGGGTGGTTTCTACTACTAGAGGAAGGTGCTGTGAAATCCTGTCACTGCGCAACTGCAGGAGGGCACAGAGACTTTCTCTCTAGGGAGGTTTCTGAGCAGAAAGCAGCTCATCTCATGCCTGCAGATGCTGGGAAGCCACCCCAGGCTGAGTGTTAGAGACACTAAAGGTCCCTTTCTGGCATGGTGGTGAGGGGACCTGGGCTTGGTGTGAACACCTTTGGTCAGTCATTACCCTTTCCTGGGCATTCCTTTCTTCTTCCTCTTCCTTAGGAGGATAAAGGCCTACAAGAATGGTTTTAAAAGTTATTTTAAACTACAGAACCTTTTCCTCAAAGTAGCTGTAACTCCTAAATTGAATATGTAGGCAAATGACCAAGTCACTTTTTGAAATACTATTTTTTTTTGTTTGACTTTCTGTGTCTTCTTCTTCTCCTTCTTCTCATTCTCCTCCTCCTCCTCCTCCTCCCCTCCTCCTCCTCCTTCTTCTTCTTTTCTTTTCCTAATGCAGAAGCCTGTTCCTAGCATGTCTTAGATGCAGGAATTTCTTTCAGTCGCAAATGTGAAGCTGTGTGACATCCATTGCTTTTTCCTTATAGATCATTATGCTTGTGTGGCAGCATGATGTGTACACAAATGGATGGAAAAGGGCATACCTTTGAGAGTTACAAAATTGAAGGTGAAGATTTTACTTCATGTGACAAAGGAGTGTAAAGTGGTATGTGTTTGGGACAAGGGGACATTAATCTAGAGCTAGAACTTGTGCTAAACTTCCTGTGTCTCAAATCAATGAACAGACCCTGGTCAAGGGCTGTGGGGTTAGCCCCACACAGGCATACCTTTATTTAACAAAAACTTGCACACTGTATCTGTGATCTCCAAGACAGGAACTTCCCACCAAAGGCATTCCCAGGTGGCAATGGGGACATGGATGGGAGCAGTAGCCATGATGGCCTGCATATTAGAGCCATGTTTCCATTTTCCCAGGCCCCAGGAGCCTCCCTGATTCATGTTGTTCTGTATGGCAGGGGTGCAGTAATGGCGGGGATTATGTTTCTGAGCAGTCCTACTAGATGTGCTTGTCTCCTTCAATGTGAATCTGTACACTGGCGTTTATATCTGCTACTTTGAAAACAAATAAAGTAAGGTTGCCCTGGTAATCTCTTCCCTATTTGTTGCCCTCTTTCCTAAGAAGGAAGCTCTGGTGTTCAGCAGCTTCACATCCACAAACTAAATGACGAAAGTCACTTCCAAAATTCATAGTCTTTGTCCTAGAGCATCATGCAATATTGTATTCATATTGCATGTAACTAGAAATAAAACTAAGATATGAATTCTAAATTCTAATGTATTTCTCACATGGGTCTATGCCTTATAGACAGATAGCGAGGATGTGAGAAACTGATGTGACTCCATTTTTGAAAACAGTTTCTATCTCAAAGCCTGTCCAAGGAAGGGGGCATGACCCTTGTCCCTGGAAAAACCAACAGGGCACTCCTAAGCACATACCCACCCTTCTGAGGTGTTTGTCTATAAATAACAAGAGATATGCAGTGCCAAGTGTCCCTTACTCAATTAAGCTAGGTGAAGACCCATAGCAACCCCCTAGCAACCTCCAATCAGCATGAGACAGGGAAAATGCCTGGGATTCCAGATGACTCCCCAGTAGTTTTTGGTGGCTGATAACATGTTGGGAAACCATGTAGTTTAGCACATACACCCCTTGTGGCTTAAACCAATCAGTTCAAAGGAATCCCCCTCTTGTACTAACCAATCATCCATACCCAACTTCTTCCTGCCAGTGAATGTGCTAATCAATGTTAAGAGTTGTTGTTTGATTTTCCCGCAGTATGGAATGATTTGCTGTGTGATGTTGTGACGCATATTCTACCCCCCAAAACCTACAAAATATCACTGAACAAAGGACAGGGATTCATTCCCTGAGACCACTGCATTAGAAAAGGTTGTGAGTCCAGGCTCTAGCTTGCAATAAAGACTCTTGTGTGATTGCATTGGATTTGGCTCCTGGAGGTCTATTGGGGTCCCACAAATCTGGCATTACAGATGGAGCAGGACAATTTGGAAAGTCTTCAACAGTGTTCATTCCACTTGGGTCTATTATCATTTTAACGGTATATCCCCAAGTTCTGGCCATTATGAAGTGCTCAATGAGTGTGATTGATGGAAAAAGCTGTGTTTCACAGTCCTTCTGCAGAAAAGCACTCTTTTATGGAACTTATACAACTGGTATAGCCTAGAAGACTAGCAGGATGTCTCAGGCTACAGGCTGGCAGTGACCAAGAGGACAGGCTGAAAGAGGCTTAGGCTGCTGAGTGATCAGGTGGCCAGTGGACCCTGAGCACATGGGAGAACACCAATCTGAAAGTGAGGGGTTGCTTTAGCTGTGCCCAAGTGAAAGAAGGACCAAGTGTTCTGGAGAGAGATCCTGCCAGCCAGGTCCTCCATGGACCCTGCGTGGTGCCAGCACTGCCCTGGTTCTTATGATGTCCCCTCTCTGCCAGGGCATGAGTTGGGCTGGCACCCCAATGGAAAGGCCTGATGGAAACCCATGGGGATCTGGGAGTCCTAGGTGGAGGGATTTGAGTAAGGGAGCAGCCCAGATCAGTGTGATCTTGAGAGGATTTGATAGAATATGAGCAGGGATGGAGAAGAATGGGCAGCCATGAAGTTTGAGGTCAAGGTGGACTCTGAACTCAGAGGAGGTCAGGGAAGGAATGTAATTCCATGTGAGAATGAGGGGCTATTCAAGGACTGTTCCTCTTAAGGATAAACCTGGGGAAGAGAAATATCCTGTTTAGGAGGGCCCTTCCTGTGCCCAGGGGGTAGGACCATGTCCTTTAGCAGTGACCTCAGCTGTGCCTACCTGGCCTCTAGGACCCATGGTGCTCTCCCCTTCCTCTCTGTCCCCTCATACAAGGAAGGAGGTAGAATACTCACCATGAGACCCAGGACAAGAGCCATTCAAAATTTCTCCTGGTGGTGCCCAGCTCCAACACTGGCAGAAAGGCAAGCCCCAGAGATACTGGAGGGGTGGGAAGGAGCTGGGTCACAGCTTTCTGTGGGATTTAGGCAGGTGTTGAGGGGAGAAAGAGGAGGGAAAAGCAGAAAATACAGAACTGTGACATTGGCTGCCTGGCACACAGACCCTGTGAATGAAGGCCAGTGAATAAAGAAGAGACCAGCCTTCTCACATGGCTAAGGGACATTTATTCAGTTGTGGGCACCTCCTCCAGGGTGATTCTAGACTCAGTTTCTGGAGAGAAGTTTAGTCCCATAGGTGCTTTAGTCTGTCTCCTGCAGTTGGTGGCTTTTCATGGTTTCCTTTATCCACTGTAGGAATCTGGAGACTTTGGTGTAGACACGAGGAGGTTTCCCATTTTTATTTCCATAAGAGACAATTCCTTGGGCCACATGGTTACACACAAGAGGGCCTCCGGAGTCCCCCTGTGAAGAGAGAAGAGGGAGGACTGAGCCTGTATCATCCTGGTTGGATCCTCCCTGCCATCTCAGGCTCCCTCTCAGACAAGGATGAAATGTAGGGTCTGCTTTCAGAGGACTATGCAGGACCCTGGAGGCCCTCAGCTGATATGTTCTGACTGTGGACATTGTTATTACCTCACCTCCTTCCCGGGGTAGCCTGTGTCCTGCTCCCCAGGTTCTGGGATCGTCTCCCTTTGAAAGTGTGAGGGACCACTGTTGCATTGTTCAAGGTTGTGGAAGCAGGTGAGTGGCACAGACACCAGCATGGAGGATGAGCCCAGGGACCAGGGTGGGTGCCAGTGCTGAGGAGCCACTTAGTGAGAGCAACTGCACACATAGGTGCACAGGTCTCTAATGCCTGTGAGCTGAGGCAGTGTGGAGCATTGCAAGCTCAGCTTTCCAGGCAGGCTTCATTCAATGCAGGCCCTAGGTACTCCCAGCTGCTCCCTTCTTCTCTTTCCAGGGAGAAATGACAGCCAACTGGGTGAGGGAGGCTCATGCTGCCTGGTCTCCTGGCCCCAGATCTTCCCCCAAACACCCCTCTCCTCAGAGCCAAGAGAGACAGAAGCTCAGTCTCACCTTAAAGGAAGCTTTGTTTTCCTTTGGATCCCCCACACATATCTGGATGCTACTCTTGTAGTACTCTTTTAAGAATTCCTCACGCTCGCACACCTGGTGCTTCTGCACTTTCAGCTTTACCTCCTGCAGTGTGTTGGAGCGTTGGCCATTTGGGGCCATTCTGCCCCAGCCAGCCACAAGACACACCTTCCCAGACTTCACCTTGTCCTTGCCCCTGGGCAGCTTGATAGGCTGCACAGCTGCATTCAACTTGGCTTTTTTCTCTAGCTATGGGGGAGAAGAAAGAGTTCAGTTCAGATAAGGGCCTCTGGGCCTGGACACCATGATGGCCAGGTTGCAAGTCAGTAAAAGCGCAGGGTCATGGTGGGAGGGTAGTACCTGTACTAGGGAGTCAGAAGTAGCTGGGAGAGGGACATACCTCCAATAACATGATGTCATTGTATAAGTAATGATCGTCATAATCTGGATGGGGGATGGTTCTTTTCACTGGGATGACCTGCTGGGTCTTCTCCAGATTCTTAATGTTGTGTGCCCCCAGGGTGACATTCATTGGCCTGCATAGAGAGTGCAGTGGTCATGGGTGATGTGGAGTCATAAAGAATATATCTAGGAGCTGTGAAGAGCAGGCTACAGCAGAGACAGGGTAGAGCTGTAGCTGAGGGGGAACAGAGAGGAGAGGAGACCTTGGGTTGTGTGACAGTGCCCTCTGTTATCAGTTGAGGAGATTTCTGAAGCCATAGGTTCTCAGGACTCAATAATGCCCAGGAAAACACATACAATTTTTTTTTTTTTTTAGTTTTCATTGTCATTTAAAAGCATGTTCCCAGCTCTTGATATGGCAGGCTTGGCCACTCTGGTCTTTCTTACTCAGTAGTGCCTCCAGAGTCACCTGCCTTGCTCTCCATAGGACTTGGCAATCCTCTTTCTTTCTCACCCCTAACGGCATCTCCTGCACATATTCTCCCAGGTGTCATTTTGTCTACTGGGAAGGAGGCAGAGGTCTCTGTGTAATGTTTGCAGGAGGGTCTGGGGTATCTTCTGGTCCTCACCTTCCTAAGCAGTGAGCGGCTGTCAGCACAAAGTCTTCTCTTATCAGGAAGCCACCACACTTCTTCCATACACCCTGAGCAACAAACTGAAGATAGGCCATGTAGGGGCGGGAGTGGGGTTTTGATTCATGTCCCCCGATGATCTCCCCTGAAGGAAAAGTCACCCTGCTTGTGTACCCACTGAATCCATCAGGTGGGCATCTGTTTCATGCCTCTAGATCCAGGGGGGGGACATTTGGGAATCTTGGATAATCTGAGTCTGGGCAGGGGCTGAGGATGGGGGCCTCAACTTCCTCTTCTTAAAAAGGGAAGGAAAGCAGGTGTTGGTCTATGAGTTTTTCTTCCTTACATAGGTGGAGTTGAGCATACATTTCTAGGGACAATGAAATCCCAGGGGAGCTTTCTGCTTCCAGAAATTTCTGAAGCCCTGCTGAGTTCTGTGATTCCTAGGACACTGGCTGCTTGCTAATGGACAGGACTTCAGTTTACTCCAGATGTTGTTCTGTCCTATTTCCTAGACCTGACGTGTAGCCCTTGGGATGCACAAAGGAATGGCTCTAGTTTGTCTCTGGGTGAGGGTTGGTAGGGCAGTGCTGCTGGGGTTCTGGAAAGCAGAGAAGTTAGTGTCTGCCACAGTGGCTCCTACTAGAAAACAGGGGAGTCACCAGAGGTCTAGGAAGAGAAACAGAGTTTGTGAAAGGGATGGAGTGGCTTGGGACCTGAGCAAAGGAAGTATTCTGAGGACAGTGATTCCATGATTTCTGAGGTCACCTAGGCTCTAGAGTTCTCTGCTAAGCAGTTGGCAAGGGTGCACCTGTTTCACCCCAGACATAAGTGCCAGACCCACTTTGCCCCTTTCTAGGAGAATTGAACATTTCCTCTCTTCCACCCTCTGGGTGCACTTGTAGCCAAACCCCACTTTCCAGATGACCAGGATGGTGTCTAGGCAGGGGACTGAATCCACTGACTCTTCTCCAAATCAGTCTCCTGCCCCCTATGTTCCTGTTTCTACTCTCCCAGTGTCTCCCTTGGGGTTTTGCAGTGGGGCTGGAACTTGGATTCAGAAGGCTCTGGGTAGAGGGATGGATCAGGGTGTGCAGAAAGGACAGGAATTCTGTGCCAGCTGTGGTTCAGGATTGGACCTCTGAGAGAGGGGATGGTCACTCACCTGTCCTTGCCTTGGGGGGCAGAAAGAAGGCCAACAGGAGCAGGTGCAAATGCATCTTCCTAGAAGTGCTTGTGGAGCTTCCTTTTGTTCTCTTTTTTTCCTCAGGGGCAGAAGAAAGTGGAATGGTTCCTTGATCTTGTGTTTCTATTCTTAAGGTGCTTTATAATAGAAGGCTTTCTATGAAAACGCCCTACTCCCACTGCCTGGCCTGATGACGTCTTCTGAGTTGTTGTGTGAGAATCAGGCAGTGACCACATCAGTACCCAGTGCTGATGACTCAGAGTGCCCCACCTATTCCAGCTCAGAATGGGAACCCAAGAGCATAAGGTGGAGACTGTAGGATGTGGTATTGGTCAGTGAAGCATTCTGGGTTCCCAGTGATACAACCATCCATGGTCTCCATGCCATGCTGCTAAGCTCAGTAGAGTAATTTTTGCAGCAGACATGCATTTAGCAGATGTGCCTCCATTTCTTATAGTAGGACCAAGCATGTTGGAGATGTGTCTCCTTTCCCTGACCTTCTGGTAGAAGATGATCAGGGAACAGTTTTTGGAGTGCCATAGTAGAGTGAGGAATAGTCAGTAACAAGGCACATCTACCACCATCTAATCCTACCTTGCAAATCGTTCATCATCATAGCTTCTTTCCAGGGCAATTTTATACATCTCTCATTTAATTATCAAAACTCAGTGTGATAGAGTCCACCTCTCATCTCAATGTTTCAAGTACAATTCTCACACTGAACATTCACTGGCCTAAATTAACAAGTTGCTGAGGCTCAAAGAGTTGAATCCTCTGATTGACCTCAGCCAGGTTACTCCTACTTCTCAGTGTAGACTGAGGTAGGTTCCACCCAAACCAATTGAGCTAAGGATGAAAGAGGGCTGGTATCCTAAAAGATAGTCAGGTCACTAATACAATGTGACATGAGAAAGCAAGCTGGGCAGCCAAATGACAATAATTGTCCTTTTAGTCCTCCATATGTTTGGCCAGGGAGGGAAGCTCTTGACAGAAGTCTCACAGTAGACACTGGTAATGCCCATGTTCATACTCCACTGGAAGTGAAGGATTGCTTCTAGCTGAGCCCATTCTCAGGTCTTTTATAAGAACAACTAATTACTGTTCACCTTTGAAAGTGTGGAGCTCACCTGGTGATGATCAGCATCACAGGGGCTTTTAAAGAGTTACAACATGGGAGCTCACTGCAACAGTAACTGGAGAAGGCTATGATATTACTGCAGTGGATGAGGATGTGCTGCAGTTCATTCAAGCTGTCAAGATTTAATGCAGCCTCTTCACTTTTTTTTTTTTGCCTTTCTCTCCACTGAGTGGAATTGTGTATGATCTGTGATTATGTGTGTGAGTTTTGATAAATTCTAACTTTTATAATAGATTTATGCATATTTAATTATAGCAAATCATAAAATGCATTTATGACATATCCTTTTCTTAATTTTTCTCAATAGTCTAGGCTATGAAGTTCCTTTTTCTTTTTAAAAATTTTCACAAATCCATCCTGCCAAAGTCCCCATCCAAGTGGACCTATCCAGTTCAAACCGATGTTGTTAAAAAGTTAACTATGTCTCGAAATTGTTAGATTCTTGTGATTTAAGTTTCCATCTTTGTGTTCTCTGTATTTTACAATCTTTCTAGGCAGAACATTAAGTTTCAAAATGAGTAATTCCAGTGTAGGCGTCCTCCTTGTCAGTGGAAAACCATCTACATTTATTAAAAGCTTTGCTTTTAAAAGAAACTTTATGTGCCCAACAGCAAGCATTTAAAAAGTAAATTACCTGTCTGATTGTGGTTATTATGTGTCATTAAGAAAATTTAGAAAGTAGAAAGGAAAAGTAACACATATTTTCCTGTCTCCCACAGACAGATGTTTAAAGTTAAGCAGTGTATTCTACTTGGGACAATACTGTATATGTAATGCAATTTCCTTTTATCCTCAACCCTACAGCTTAAACATTGTCTTAATGCTTTAAAAAAATCTATTATTCTCAGGTACATGGGAGGCTGAGGCAGGAGGATTGCAAGTATTGAGGACAGCCTGGGCATCTTAGTGAGACCCTGTCTCAAAATAAACAGGGGTAGAAGGGGGATCCAAGATGGTAGAATAGAGGGGGTAATGTTTCTGGCTGCTCTGTGGAATTAAACCAAGAAAATAGTCAGGAAGCATCTCCACAAGGCCTCAGCTAGATGGAATACAACATCTCAGAGCATGCAACAGGACCCCGACACAGCGGATTTTTCATAGAATACATCAGATCTGTGACGAACTGCACATAAATCAGAGCCTCTATGTTCCAGTAAGACTCCAGACCCAAAGCCAGCAGTTCTAGCACACACATGGCACTGAAGTTGTAAAGGTTAAATTTAAGTTTTTCTCTCCTGTTAAGTTTAAGTTTTGCTTTTCTGTAAGTTTAAGTTCTGTTTTCCTGGAACCCGAAACTTATGTTAAAAACAGTTACTTATGTCAAAATATACCCTGGCCCAACACCCCCTGACAAAACTCATGATTATTCTGTAATGGTTATTTTGTAAGAACCCCACTCTCGCACCCAAACTGCCATATGAACTTCCCTGTTTAAACACTGTATAAAAACTCTGCTTAAGCTGTACTCAGGGCTCCAGTTTCTCTCAGGAGAACTCTGGGCCCCAGCATGCTGGTCCCCCCCCCAATAAACCCTTTGCTTTTGCATGAGACAAGTCTCTTGGTGGTCTCTTCCTCTGACATTTGCCTGACCCTAACAAAGTAGAGTAACAGAAACACTTAATCAGTTGCGCATTTCTCCCACACAGGCCACAAGGCTGCAATCTAACCATAGCACAAAGCTATCCCAGCTCTCCCCACCTTACCAGACACCCCAGCGCTAGAGACAGACTGACTCCATCTCAGAAAACCCCTCCCGCCATTTTTTGGTGGGCGTGGCTATCAGTGGGGATTTCTGTTTTAACAGGTACCTGGTTCCCAACTTCCTCCCCCTGCCCCCTCCCCAGTTGTGATTACTCAGCACAGTGAATACCCAGCGCAAAAACCAGTAGCTGCTGAATGGGAATGGGAGCACTGGCTATCAGTGCAGACCTCTATTTGAATGGGCACCTGGTTTCCCCCTTCCTCCCTCCGCAGAGGTCATTACTCCGCACAGTGACTACCTAGCTCAAAAACCCATCTCGGCTGAATGGGAGCTAGAGCGCAGATCCACCAAGGTACTGCCCATGTGGTGCGAGCCCAGAGTGAGAAGTACTGCAGTTGAGACCTGATAAGCAAAGGAGGGGAGGGATCTAGTGACTTAAGCGTGAAAAACTTGAAGCAAATCAGAGAAACCAGGATTGGGGGAAGCTCCAGGCAGAAGAGGGAGAAATAGAGGAAGGGGTGGGGGTGGGGGCTCAAATCCTCTCACCCTGGTTAAGACAACTCCACCTACTGGAAGAGAAGATAAGCAGAAAGGAAATGGAATGCTAAGAGTTTTGTTTGCTGTTGTTGGTTTTTATTTACTTATTTAAAAAATTTTATTATTATTCTCTTTTCTTTTTCTTCTCTCTCTTTTCTTTCTTTCTTTCTTTCTTTCTTTCTTTCTTTCTTTCTTCTTCTTACACCCTCAAAACTTTACTATTTTAACAATCTGTAATTTTCTAAATACATATGTGTGTCTGTTTTTATGTACTCTACTGTCCTCCCATGTACTTGTCTACCATAAATTACCTCCTGTCTATTCCCCAGCCTCTAACCCTCTTCATTAGAGTTCTCCTTCAAATTTCCTAAGGTAAATTAACCCTCATATCTTTCCCACTTAGCATATTGTCCTATGCCCATCACCCGGTTCACTGTCTGCCACCAGAAAATTTTATGAAACTACTGATTATATTTTAAATAATAATTGAATCCCACATTTTTGGACATTGAGACTAAATAGAAATGTCTTAATAACAATAATTTGTTCATAGGTGATGTACTGATGATATTAGGATCTGTTAACATTGTCCTTCCCCACAAAGGAGGGATCTTGGAACGATATAAGAGCACTACAAATCTATAGGGTAAAAAAACAACATACCAGTAACATAGAGCAGGGGAAAAAAAAAGAAACGCAAGCAACATGAAAAGACAAGGGAAGAAAGTACCACAAATAATTCAGGACAGCACATCGTTAGAACAATTGACAGCTACAGCAGAAAGAATTTCAGAGAAAGGCTTCAGGATGTACATGAATAAATTGTTTTGGGGTCTCAAAGAAGACATTAGACAACAAATACAGGCAGAAAGAGATCACTTTGACAATGAACTACATAAACAAATCCAAGAAACAAAAGATCAACTCAACAGGGTGATAGAGGTTATACAAAAAAAAAAAAAAAAATCAGAAATCCTTGAAATGAAGAAAATATTAAACCAAATTAAAAACTCAAATGAGTGCATCACCAATAGAGTAGATCACTTAGAATATAGGACATCAATAATGAAGATAAATTATATCATATTGAAAAGAACATAGACAGCACAGTGAAAATGATAAGAAACCACAAGCAGAACATCCAAGAAATATGGGATAGCATAAAAAGACCAAAATTTAAAATTATGGGGAAGAGGAAGGCATAGAGGTCCAAATCAAAGGAATGAGCAATCTGTTCAATGAAATAATATCAGAAGAGATATATTATTTCCTGCTTCAACAGTGCTTGGACAGAACCCGGCGCTCAACCACCACCCCGGCTGGCTGCTCGGGCCAGCAGTCCTTCATCCCCTCTTCTCAGCACCCTTGGACTGCCCAAGGCCTTGGCCGCTGCTCCAGTGCCGCACCTCTCCTCAGCCCCCACCATGACTACCATGTCCCCCTCGCAGGTGTATCAGAACTACCACCAGGACTCGGAGGCCGCCATCAACCACCAGATCAACCTGGATCTCTGCACCTCCTATGTCTGTCCATGTCTTACTACTTTGACCGTGATGATGTGGCTTTGAAGAGCTTTGCCACATATTTTCTTCACCAATCTTATGAGGAGAGGGAACATGCCGAGAAACTGATGAAGCTGCAGAACCAAGGAGGTGGCCGAATTTTCCTTCAGGATATCAAGAAGCCAGATCGTGATGACTGGGAGAGTGGGCTCAATGCAATGGAGTGTGCTTTGCACTTGGAGAAAAGTGTGAACAGTCACTTCTGGAACTGCACAAACTGGCCAATGACAAAAATGACCCCTACTTGTGTAACTTCATTGAGACTCATTACCTGAATGAGTAGGTGAAATCCATCAAAGAATTGAGTGTTCATGTAACCAACTTGTGCAAGATGGGAGCCCCAGAATTGGCATGGCATACCTTGGGAGAAAGTGATAACGAGAGCTAAACCTTAGGCTGATTTTCCCATAGCAGTGGAAGTGACTTCTCTGGTCACTAAGGCAGTGCATGCATGTTGAGGTTACCTTTACCTTTTCTATAAGTTGTACCAAAACATCCACTTATGTTCTTTAATTTGTACCATTCCTTCAAATAAAGAAATTTGGTACCCCTCCCCAAAAATAATAATGTCATAAAACTTTCTAGACATGAAGAATGAAACAGAAATCCATATCCAAGAAGCCTATAGGACACCGAATGTACAAAATCACAATAGATCCACACCAAGACACATTATAATAAAAATGACCAACATACAGAATAAGAATAGAATTTTAAAAGCCACAAGAGAAAGGAATCAGATTACATATAGGGGTAAACCAATTAGGATAACAGCAGATTTTTGAACACAGACCCTGAAAGCTAGAAGATACTGGAACAACATTTTTCAAGTTCTGAAAGATAATGGGTGCCAACCAAGCATCTTGTATCCAGCAAAATTAAGCTTCAAATTTGAAGATGAAATAAAAACCTTCCATGATAAACAAAAGTTAAAAAAATTATAGCTAGAAAAACAGCACTACAAAACATCCTTGACAAAATATTTCATGAAAAAGAAACAGAAAACAACAATGAAAACCAGCAGAGGGAAGTAGCAACTAAAGGAAAAACTAATCTAAGAGGAAAACCAAGTCAAATTAAAAAAGAAAAATGAACAAATATGGCTGGAAGCAAAAACAATGTCTCAATAGTAACCCTAAATGTTACTAGCTTAAACTCACCAATCTAAAGACATAAGCTAGCAGATTGGATTTAAAAAGATCCAACAATATGCTACCTCCTGGAGACTCATTTGCTAGGAAAAGACATACACAGACTGAAGGTGAAAGGTTGGGAAAAATCTACCACCCAATGGACTATGGAAGCAAGCAAGGGTTTCCATCCTCATATCAAATAAAGTAGACTTCAAGCCGAAGTTAATCAAAAGGGATAAATATAGACATTACATACTGCTCAAGGGAACCATACACCAACAAGACATAACAATCGTAAATATATATGCCACAAACAAAGGTGCAGCTTTGTTCATCAAATAAACTTTTCTCAAATTCTAGAGTCAAATTGAACACAACACAATAATCATGGGTGGGGACTTGAACACACCTCTCTAACCACTGGATAGATCATCCAAAAAAAGTTTAATAAAGAAACTATGGAGCTCAATAACACAATTAATAACTTAGACTTAACTGACATATATAAAATATTTGAGTCAGCATCAAGCAGATACACTTTCTTCTCAGCAGTACATGGATCCTTCTCTAAAATAGACCCTATACTATGTTACAAAGCAACTCTTAGCAAATACAAAAAAGTAGAGATAGTACCATGTATTTTATCAGATCATAATGGAATGAAATTGGAAATCAACAACAAAATAAAAAAGAAAAATTTATGCATCATATGGAGACTAAACAATATGCTACTGAATGAACAATGGGTTACAGAAGATATAAAGGAGGAGATTAAAAAATTCTGACAGGTAGATGAGAACACAGACACAACATTTTGAAATCTCTGGGATACTATGAAAGCAGTACTAAGAGGAAAATTCAGTGCATGGAGCTCATTCCTTAAAAGGAGAAAGAGTTAACAAATAAATGACCTCACACTACATCTCAAAGCCCTAGAAAAAGAAGAACAAATCAGCAGCAAAAGCAGTAGAAGGCAAGAAATAACTAAAATTAGAGCAGAAATCAATTAAATTGAAACAAAAGAAACAATGGAAAAAAATGACAAAACTAAAAGTTAGTTCTTTGAAAAAATAAATAAAATTGACAGACCCTTAGCCATGCTAATGAAGAGAAGGAGAGAGAGAACTCCAATTACCAGATACATGGCAAAAAAGGAGATATCACAACAGACACTACAGAAATACAGAAGATAATTAAAAATTATTTTGAAACATTATACTCCAAGAAAATAGAAGGCATTGAAGGCATCAACAAATTCCTTAAGTCATATGATCTGCCTAGATTGAGTCAGGAAGATATACACAACTTAAACAGACCAATATTGAGCAAGGAAATAGAAGAAGCCATCAAAAGTTTACCAATGAAGAAAAGCCCAGGACCAGATGGATACACAGCTGAGTTCTTTGAGACCTTTAAAAAAGAACTAATACCAATACTCTTCAATTTATTTCAGGAAATAGAAAAAGAAGGAGCACTTCCAAACTCATTCTATGAGGCCAACATCACCCTGATTCCAAAACCAGAAAAAGACACTTCAAAGAAAGAAAACTTCAGACCAATATCTCCAATGAACATAGATGCAAAAATTCTCAATAAAATTCTGGCAAATCGAATATAAAAATATATCAAAAAGATTGTGCAGCATGCTTAAATGGGATTCATCCCAGGGATGCAAGGATGGTTCAATATACGGAAATCAATAAATGTAATTCATCACATCAATAGACTTAAAGATAAGAATCATATGATCATCTCTATAGATGCATAAAAATCATTTGACAAAATACAGCACCCCTTTATGCTCAAGACACTAGAAAAACTAGGGATAACAGGAACATATCTCAACATCATAAAGGCTACCTACACTAAGCCTCAGGCCAACATCATTCTAAACGGAGAAAAATTGAAGGTATTCACTCTAAAATCTGGAACAAGACAGGGATGCCCTCTTTCACCACTTCTATTTAACATAGTTCTTGAAACACTGGCGAGAGCAATTAGACAGACAAAAGAAATTAAACGAATATGTATAGGAAAAAAAAGAACTTAAATTATCTCTATTTGCTGACAATATGATTCTCTACCTAGAAGACCCCAAAAATTCCACCAGCAACTTCTAGAACTAGTAAATGAATTCAGCAAAGTATCAGGATATAAAATCAACACCCATAAATCAAAGGCATTTCTGCATATCAGTGACAAATCCTCTGAGAAGGAAATGAGAAAACTACTCCATTCACAATGTCCTCAAAAAAAAAAAAAGATACTTGGGAATCAACTTAACAAAAGAGGTGAAAGAACTATACGATGAAAACTGCAGAACCCTAAAGAAAGAAATAAAAGAATATTTTAGAAAATGGAAGGATCTACTTTCTCTTGGATAGGCAGAATTAATATTATCAAAATGACCATACTACCAAAAGCACTATACAGATTTAATGGAATTCCAATCAAAATCTCAATGTCATTCCTCATAGAAATAGAAAAAGCAATCAAGAAATTCAACTGGAAAAATAAGAGACCCAGAATAGTTAAAGCAATCCTAAGCAGGAAGAGTGAAGCAGGTGGTATCACTACACCCGGCCTTAAACTATACTTCAGAGCAATAGTAACAAAAACATAATGGTATTGGCACCAAAACAGACTGGTAGACCAATGATACAGCATAGAGGACACAGAGACTAACCCACAAAATTACAATTATTTTATATTAGACAAAGGTGCCAAAAACATGCACTGGAGAAAAGATAGCATCTTCAACAAATGATGCTGGGAAAACTGGAAATCCATATGCAACAAAATAAAATTAAACCCCTATCTCTCACCATGCACAAAACTTAACTCAAAATGGATGAAGGACCTAGGAATTAAAACCAGAGACTCTGCATCTAATAGAAGAAAAATTAGGTCCTAATCGTCATCATGTGGAATTAGGCCCCAATTTCCTTAATAAGACTCCTATAGCGCAAAAATTAAAACCAAGAATCAATAAATGAGATGGAATCAAACTAAAAAGTTTCTTTTCAGAAAAAGAAACAGTCTGTGAGTGAACAGAGAGCCTACCTCTACATTCTGGGAGCAAATTTTTACCTCACACATCAATTAGAGCACTACTCTCTAAGGTATATAAAGAACTCAAAAAGCTAAACACCAAAAAAGACAAATAACCCAATTAACAAATGGGCTAAGGACCTGAACAGATACTTCTCAGAAGAGGATATACAATCAATTATTATACATATGAAAAAATTCTCATAAATTCTAGCAATCAGAAAAATGCAAATAAATACCACTCTAAGATATCATCTCACTCCAGTCAGGATGGCAGCTATTATGAAGACAAACAACAATAAGCATAGGAGAGGATGTGGGGAAAAAGATACCCTCATACATTGTTGGTGGGAATGCAAATTGGTGCAGCCAGTATCGAAAGCAGTATGGAGATTCCTTGGAAATCTGGGAATAGAACCACTTTTTGACCCAGCTATCCCTCTCCTCAGACTCTACACAAAGGACTTAAAAAGAGCATACTACAGGGACACAGCCACATCAATGTTTATAGCAGCACAATTAACAATAGCTAAACTGTGGAGCCAACCTAGATGTCTTTCAACAGGTGAATGGATAAAGAAAATGTAGTGTATATATCCAGTAGAATTTTACTCGACCTTCAAGAAGAATGAATGATGGCATTTGCTGGTAAATGGATGGAGCTGAAGAATATCATGCTAAGTGAAATAAGCCAAACCTAAAAGACCAAAACCAGAGTGTTTTCTCTGATATGTAGATGATAATTCATAATAAGTGTGTGTTGGGGGGAGCTAGGGAAGAAGAGAGTTATTTCCTATAAGGCAGAATGGAGTATAGGGAGGGGGCAGGTATGGCACTAGGAAGGATAGTAGAATGAACCAGACATTATTACCCTATGTGCATATAGGTCTACATGACCAATGAGATTTTACATTATGTACAATCAGAAGAATGAGAAGTTATACTGCAGTCATGTATGATGTGTTAAAGTGCATTCTTTGTCATATATAACTAATTAGAGCAAACGAAGAAAGAAAAAATGTGTATAATTTCAGTGACATTTCATGGTTTCAAAATGTGCAAACACAACCTCTCTGTAATTCCAAGTTTTTCATCAGCCCAGGACACTCTGTAGCCTGTCAGTCACTCCACTTTCCCCTTTACACTACCATCCTCCACACTGCCCTTGACAACCGCTACTCTTTCAGTCTCTATGGATTTGCATATTCTGGATATTTCATAGAATTGAAATCATGTATGTATCTGTTGGGCCTGGCTTCTTTCACTTAGAATATTGTGCTGAGATCCATCTAACCCACAGCATGTATTGGTATTTATTCTGTCCTATGACTATTGTGTTACACCACAATTTATTCATTCATCTCTTGATGAGCATTTATATTGTTTCTACATTCTGACTGTTATGGTTAATTCAGAGATAAACATTTGTTTACAAATTTCTGTTGCCCAATATGTTTTTATTTCTTTCTCTTGGATACATATCTAGGAATGGAATTTCTGGGTCATCTGGTAATCCAATGTTGAAATTCTTTAGGAATCAACACATTATCCACAGTGGCTGCACCATTTTACATTCCAACCCACAATGTATGAGGGTACCTATTTCTCCATGTGCTTGCCAACATCTACTTTTTTGTTATTGTTATTATACTTGTTGTAGTAGTGTGAAGTGGGGTGACACTTTGGTTTTGATTTGCATTTCCTTAACGACTAATAATGTTGTACCGCTTTTTGAGTGTTCATTTGCATATCTTCTTTGGAAAGATGTTAACTCAAACCCTATCCCCATTTCAAAAATTACATTGTTTGCTTTTCCATTGTTGAGTTATCAGAGTTCTTCATATGTCATGGATACCAAACTATTTTAAGATATGTGATTTTTAAGCATTTTCTCCCTTTCTGCTGGTTGTCTTTTCATTTTCTCAACACTGTCATTTAATACACAAGATTTTTGTGAAATCCAATATATTTATTTCATGGTTTGTTTGTTGTTTTGGTGTCAGACCCAAGAATCTATTGTCAAATCAGAAGGGCATGAAGATTTCCCTGAGAATTTCTTCTAAGAGTTTTATGTTTTTAAATATTACATAGGCTGTTGATCTATTTTGATTTGATTATGAAGCATGGAATGAGATGGAGGTCCACCATATTCTTTTGCCTGTGGTTGTCCATGTGTCCCAGTTCCATTTGTTGAAGATTGCTGAGGGCCATTACCAAGTAGGTATGACGCATCGTAATCCTTGCCAGTGTACCCCATGTTAAATGGACTTGCCTTGGAAATTTGCTGCGACCTTGCTTGTGTGTTTGAGAAAGGTGACCCTGCTCAATCACCAGGGTGGATCCAGGATTAGGGTGTATTCCTGCAGGAAGTATCTCCGTCCTTGGGTTTAGGGCGTGACAATAGGAGTTTTAGGGAAGTTGAGGTTGAAGATTATTGCTGCTGGGATTAGGATGTTCCTGCTGCTTGTTCCCGTTGAGTTCTCATGAGATTAAAATGGGATTTGGAAAAAAGCCTCGTGGAGTAGGATTTGGGATCGGATATTGGAATTGCCCCTGAACGTGTGTGGAGGCTGGTGTGAGATCGGGAATAAAGAATTGCTGTTTGAACCTACAAAGCTGTGTGGTGGCTCGTGATTCTGTGCCAAGCCGAGACATTGGCACTTGGCATTTGGCATTTGGTGGCCCGTACACGGGATGTCTGAAGCTTGAGGGTAAGTCAATTTGCTCCCTCCCGAAGGAGAGCAAAAAAATGGGTGACCATTTCAAAAAACAATGTGTTCTTGTTGTGATTTATTTTGTTTTTATTTCAAGTTCCCTGTTCCTAGAACTTTCTCAGGCAAACTGGGGAAAATGGTTGACTCAAGGTTTGAAGTTGTTCGCCTCCAAGGAAAAGAAATTGTTAGAGGAAGGAGGCACCCCAATGAGACCAAGAACAGCTAGGACATATGTTGATAGGATACAAAAATGTAGCCCATGGCTTTTTAGAGACGAGTTATTAAGTATATCAATGGGGCCATCATGGTATCCTGTATTTTTCTTCAATAAGAAAGAGATGGCTAGTTCTGTTTACTATACTTGTCTAAGATCTTGGTTTTTACAGACATCTGATTAATTTACAAAGCTAAAGTGTTAAAATATTAACCATTAAATATAAAATCAAGTACTCTTATTAAGTTCCATAAGGTAATATATTTAAACATTATGTGTGTTTTCATAAATTGGTGAATGGAAAAAGGTTTAATATTGCTTTGGTCTGTGTCTTTGCTGAAACAAGATTACTAAGTGTTAAGATTCTATCATGTGTAATTTATATACATAGAGTATAAGAAGTTTCAGTTGGGTTTCAATTACAGTATAATAGTACCTTAGAAAACATGAAAGTATTTCATCTTATTAAAGTGGAGTAATTTGTCTGAATCAGAAATTTTATAAGGGTTGTTTCAGAATGTGAAGTTATAAAAAGGGTTAATGGTTAAAAAAGAGATATAAATAAGATTCAAGATGTGGAAATATATTTTAATATAAAAGGTTAAAGGAAAAAGAAATGTTTCTAGATGAGATAATCTCTGTGTGGTAAAGTAAAAGTTGTCAAATGCCAAATGCAAAGTGCCAATGTCTTGGCTTGGCACAGAATCATGAGCCACCACACAGCTTTGTAGGTTCAAACAGCAATTCTTTATTCCCGATCTCACACCAGCCTCCACACACGTTCAGGGGCAATTCCAATATCCGATCCCAAATCCTACTCCACGAGGCTTTTTTCCAAATCCCATTTTAATCTCATGAGAACTCAACGGGAACAAGCAGCAGGAACATCCTAATCCCAGCAGCAATAATCTTCAACCTCAACTTCCCTAAAACTCCTATTGTCACGCCCTAAACCCAAGGACGGAGATACTTCCTGCAGGAATACACCCTAATCCTGGATCCACCCTGGTGATTGAGCAGGGTCACCTTTCTCAAACACACAAGCAAGGTCACAGCAAATTTCCAAGGCAAGTCCATTTAACATGGGGTACACTGGCAAGGATTACGATGCGTCATACCTACTTGGTAATGGCCCTCAGCAGAAGATATTATTCTTTCTTCACTGAATGGTGAAGACTTCCTTGACCACTTTTATTAAAAATCAATTGGCGGCTGAGGAATGGATGTGCTGCGGTGTCTTGCGCCGGGGTGGGCTTCTAGCTGGATGGAGGCGACTTTGGAACAGCCCTTGGAGGATCTGTCCATTGTTTGAGTCCTGTGCACAGATTCACAAGGACTTAATCTGGGCTGTCGTGGGACTCTGTCAGATGAACATGCTGGGGTTATATCTGTTCTTGCCCAACAAGCAGCTAAGCTAACCTCTGACCCCACTGATATTCCTGTGGTTTGCCTAGAATCAGATAATGGGAACATTATGATCCAAAAACATAATGGCATCACTGTGGCAGTGCACAAAATGGCCTCTTGATGTCTCTCATCAGTTTTCAAGCAGCCTGTCACAGGGATTCAATCCTACTATGTTAATCATCTTACAAAACTAGTTAAGTTGCACTGATTAAGCCATTCATTGAATATGCATTGGGTACTTTTCTATTTATTTTACATCGAGTTGCTTTTTAAGCAATGTATCAGGATATTAATAAGGATCATGTTTTGAAGCAGCATGTCCAGATCACTTTGTATATAAAATTTTGTTAGGTTAAATAAATCTGCTTGGAGGAAAAAAAATCAATTGGCTATAAACTGGTTATTTCTGAACTCTCAATTCCATTCCATTGGTTCATGTGTCTCTCTTTATGCCAGTACCACCATGTTTTGATTACTATAATTTGTAAGTTTTGAAGTTGAGAAATGGAAGTCCTTTAACTTTTTTCATTGTCAGTATGGTTTTTGCCTCTTGGGATTAATTTTTATTTTATTTTTTGTAGTTGTAGTTTGTAGATTGACAAAATGACTTTATTTTATTTGTTTATTTTTATGTGGTCCTGAGAATGAAACCCAGTGCCTCACACATGCTAGGCAAGTGCTCTGCCACTGAGCTACAGCCTTAGCGCTTTTTGGGGATTCTTGCAATTCCATTGCATTGTCTTTTCCATTTGAGAAAACAAAAAGCCACTGGAATTTTCATAGTGTATTGCCATTTACCAATATTGTCTTTCAGTCTGTGAACATAGATGTGTCTGTCCTTTTAATTAGATCTTCTTTGCTTTATTTCAGCAATGCGCTGTAGTTTTCAGTGTACATTTTTTTATTTATCTGGTGAAATTTAGTTTTAGGTGTTTTGTTCTTTTGTATGTTCTCATCAATAGAATTGTTTTCCTAATTTCCTTTTCCTATCATACACATTGCTGGTATATAGAAACACAACTAATCTTGCATCTTTCAAATTGCTGAATTCATTTACTAAACTATGTCTGTTTTTGGTTTGGATCTTTGATGTTTTCTTTATATATAGTCTTTTTAAAAACTTTTTAAAAATTTGTTCTAATTAGTTATACATGACAGCTGAATGCATTTCAATTCATTGTACACAAATAGAGCATAGTTTTTCATTTCTCTGATTGTACACATGTAGAGTTGCACCATTTGTGCAATTGTATGTGTACTTAGGGTAATAGGTCTCCTTCTACCATCTTTCCTGCACTATACCCCCTCTCCTCCCAATCCTCTTCTTTGCCCAGTCCAAAGTTTCTCCATTCTTCCCAATTCCCCCCCATTATGGATCAGCATCCAATTATCAGAGAAAACATTTGGCCTTTGGTTTTTTTGAGATTGACTTATTTCGCTTAGCATGATATTCTCCATCCATTTACCTGCAAATAACTTTATTCCGTTTTAATGCTGAGTAATAATTCATTATGTATATATACTACATTATCTTTATCCATTCTTCTATTGGTGGGCATCTAGGTTGGTTCTACAGTTTAGCTGTTGGGAATTCACCTGCTATAAACTTTGATGTGGCTGTGTCACTATAGTATGCTCATTTTAAATCCTTTGGGTATAGACCAAGGAGTATAGACCAAGGGTATAGACCAAGCTGGGTCAAATGGTGGTTCCATTCCAAGTTTTCTAATGAATCTCCATACTGCTTTCTGGATGGTTACACCAAGTTGCAGTCCCACCAGAAATGTATGAGTGTACCTTTCCCCTCACATCCTTATCAACACTTATCATTGCTTGTATTTTTTCTTTTTTTTAAATTTATTTTATTTTTTTAGATACACGACAGTGGGATGTATTACAATTTTTATTACACTGCAGATCACAATTTTTCATATCTTTGCATGAAGTATGTTCATGCCAATTCATGTCTTTATACATGCACTTTGTTTTTTTCATTACAATTCTTATTACACATATATACCACAATTTTTCATATCTCTGTTTGTATATAAAGTAGGTTTACACCTAATTTGTCTTCATACATGTACTTTGGATAGTGATGTCCATCACATTCAACCATCCTTGTTCAGCACCTACCTCTTTCTTTACCCTTCCTCCCCTCTTCCCTATCTAGAATTCATCTATTCCCATGTTCCCCATCCCTACTCCACTATGAGTCAGCTTCCTTATATCAGAGAAAACATTAAGTATTTGTTTTTTTGGAATTGGCTAACTTCACTTAGCATTATCTTTTCCAACACCATCCATTTACCTGCAAATGCCATGATTTTATTCTCTTTTACTGCTGAGTAAAATTCCATTGTATATATATATATGCAACATTTTTTTATCCATTCATCCAATGAAGGACATATAGGTTGGCTCCACAGTTTAGCTATTATGAATTGTGCTGCTATAAACATTGATGTGACTGTGTCCCTGTACTATGCTGTTTCTAAGTCCTTTGTGTAGAGTTGGAGGAGAGGGATAGCTGGGTCAAATGGTGGGTCCATTTCCAGATTTCCAAGGAATCTCCATACTGCTTTTGATATTGGCTGCACCAATTTGCATTCCCACCAGCAATGTATGAATGTACCTTTTTCCCCACATCCTTGCCAATACTTATTGTTGTTTGTATTCTTGATAACTACCATCTGTCTGGAGTGAGATGAAATCGTGATTTTGATTTACATTTCTCTAATTATTAGAAATGTTGAACATTTTTTCATATATCTGTTGGTCACTTGCACAGGTTTGTGAAGTGTCTGTTCAATTTCTTAGCCCATTTATTGATTGGTTTATTATGTGTGTGTGTCTGTGTGTGTGTGTGTGTGTGTGTGTGTGTGTGTGTGTTAAGCTTTTTGAGTTCTTTATATATCCTGGAGATTAGTGCTCTATCTGATTTGCATGTGGTTAAGATATTCTTCCACTCCTTAGGCTCTCTTTTCACCTCATTGTTTCTTTTGCTGAGAAGAAGCTTTTTAGTTTGAATCCATCTATTTATTGATTCTTTATTTTATTTTTTGCACTTTAGGAGTCTTGTTAAGGAAGTCAGTACCTAATCTAACAAGATGAAGATTGGGGCCTGCTTTTTCTTCTGTTAGACGCAGGGTCTCTGGTCTAATTCCTAGGTCCTTGATCCACATGCAGTTGAGTCTTATGCATGGTGAGAGATAAGGATTTTTATTTTGGTGCATATGGATCTCCAGTTTTCCAAACACCATATGTTTTTTCCAATGTACGTTTTGGCACCTTTGTCTAGTATGGCATAACTGTATTTATATGGCTTTGTCTCTGTGTCTTCTATTCTGTACCATTGGTCTACATGTCTATTTTGTGCCATTAGTATCCGTTTTTGTTATTATAGCTTTGTAGTATAGGTTAAGTTCTGGTATTGTGATGCCTTCTGCTTCACTCTTCTTGCTAAGAATTGCTTTAGCTGTTTAGGGTCTCTCATTTTTCCAGATGAATTTCATGATTGCCTTTCTATTTCTATAAGGCATGTCATTGGTATTTTAATTGGAATTGCACTGAATCTGTATAGTTCTTTTGGTAGTATGGCCATTTTGACAATATGAATTCTGCCTATCCAAGAACATGGGAGATCTTTCCATCTTCTAAGGTCTTCTTTAATTTCTTTCTTTAGTGTTCTGTAGTATTCATTGTAGATGTCTTTCACCTCGTTTGTTAAATTGATTCCCAAGTATTTTTTTTTGAGGCTATTATGAATGGGGTAGTTTTCCTAATTTCTCTTTCAGAGACTTTATTATTGATATATGGAAATGCATTTGATTTGTGGGTATTGATTTCATATCTTTCTATTTGCTGAATTAATTTACTAGTTCTAGAAATTTTCTGATGGAATTTTTTGGGTCTTCTAGTTATAGAATCATATCATTGGTAAATAGTGCTAATTTGAGTTCTTCTTTTTCCTATCTGTTTCCCTTTCATTTCTTTCATCTGTCTAATTGCTCTGGCTAGAGGTTTGAGGATTATGTAGAAGTGGTCAAAGGGGATTATGTAATGGAAGTGGTGAAAGAGGGCATCCCTGTCTTGTTCCAGTTTTTAGAGGGAATGCTTACTTTTTTTCCATTTAGAATGTTTTTGGGTTTGGGTTTAGCATAGATAGCTTTTACAATGTTGAGGTAAGTTCCTACTGTGCCTGTTTTTTCTAGTGTTTTATATGTACATCTTGTGGTAAAGCTAGGGGGAAGCTTTCAGTCTTTCAACACTGTGTATGATGATAGCTTTGAGTTTTTGATGAACATCCTTCATTATGTTAAGGAATTTCTCTTTTTCCTAGTTTGTTGAATTTTGTAAATAATGAAGGAGTTTTGAATTTTTTCTAATGTGTTTTTCTGCATCTGTTTTGATGATTGTATGGCCTTTCTTCTACATTGTGTCAATATAGTGTGTCATCTTGATTAATTCCTTATGTTGAACCACACCCTGCTTTCCTGGAACAAATCTCACTTAGTCATGGATGTGTGATCCTTTTATTGTGCAGTAAGTTTTGATTTACTATATTTTGTTAGGATTTGTGCATGTATATTCATAAAGAATATTGGTGTATGATTTTCTTTTCTTTGGACATAATTACTTGACTTTTGTATCTGTGTTTTGGTCTCTTTGAATGTCAGGAAATGTTACCTCCTCTTCAATTTTTTTTTCAATATTTTTTTTAAATTTGCATTTGGACACAATACTTTTATTTATTTATTTTTATGTGGTGCTGAGGATCAAACCCAGGTCCTTGCACGTGCAAGGCAAGCGCTCTTCTGCTGAGCCACTACCCCAGCCCCTATTAGATTTTTTTTAAAGAAGAATTTGGTGACATTCTTAGGTAAATGTTTGGTAGAAATTGCCAGTGATGCTCTCTGGTCCTGAGGTTTTCTTTATTGGAAATTTTTAAATTATTGACTCAAACTCTTTTGTGGTTATAGGTCTAGTCACTTTTCTTATTTTTCTTGAATCAGTTGTGATGATTTCTGGATTTCTAGGAGTTTGTCCATTACATGTAAATTATCTAGTTTTACTGAGTTCAATTGTTCTTTTATAATCTATTTCATGGTTAGAAGTCTGTACTTTCAATTCTGCCTTTTGTAATATAAATATTTTGTTCTGAGTTGATCTAGCTAAAAGCTTGTCAATTTTGTTATCTTTTGAAAGAAACCACTTGTGATTTTGTTTCTTTCCATTTGGCTGATTTCTTTTAATCTTTATAATTTTCTTTCTTTGGCTGGGTTGAGTTATTTATTCGATTTTTTATTAGTTCTTTTTTTTGATAATAACAAAGTGACAATTATATAATAATTATAATTATGTTGGTACCCAACATTAGACCCTCTGTAAAATACATGTAAAAAGTAGAGAAAGATTGCAATACAGTACTAGTAGAGTACTTCAGTACCACAAGTTGACCATGGACAGATTATCTAGATAGAAAACTAATAAGGAAACATTAGACTTGAACTACAATTTTGAAGAAATGGGTCCAGGCATGAAGTATACATTTAAAATGCCAGCTACATGGGAGATAATGGGAGGAGGATGGTGAGCTTGACAAGTCTAGGTAGCTTAGATTCTGTCTCAGAAAAATAAAAAAAAATCACCTGCCTCATATACCACATGGACCTAACACACTTATGGAACATTTCAAAATGCAGCAGATGAGTACACATTATTCTCAAGTGTACATAGAACATTCTCCTGGGTAGTATGAGATCATACCAAATATCTATTCTATACACAATAGTATGAAACTAAAAATTAATAATGGAAGAAATTTTGAAAAATACACAAGTAGTTGAATATTAAACAACATGATCCCAACCAATGGATCAATGAGAAATTTAAAATAAATAGTGTCATTAGACAAAAATCAAACTGCAGCATAACAAAAATTATTGCATACATGAAAAACAGTACTAATAAAAAAGCTCATAGCAATAAATGCAAACATCAAAAGGAAGAAGTTCTTCCAGTTGTAAAGTTATGATGTTGAGTTGAGATCTTTCATTTTATGTAAATGTTTCCAGTTATATATTTCCCTCTGAGCACTGATTTGTCTGTATCCTATCCATTTTGTTATGTTTTATTTCCTTTCATCTCAAAGAGTTTTTTAATTTCTCTTGTGATTTCTTCTTTGACCCATTGATTATTTAAGTGGCTATTTCAGTTTCCAAGTTTGTGAACTTTTATTTTCCTTCTGTTATTGATTTCTAGCTTTCTTCTATTTTGACTAGAGAAAGGAATTTGAATTATTTCAATATTTTTTGAACACACTGAAAATTGGTTTATGGCATAATGCATTGTTTATTCTGAAGAACGTTTTATATGCACTTGAGAGAGATGTGCATTATTTTGCTATCAGAGAGTCTGGATGATTTATGTGTTGTTCAAGAATTCTGTGTCCTGTTGAACTTCTGTCTAGATGTTATATCCACTATTACAGCAAGGTATTGAAGCTCCCAAGGATTTTTATGGAACTGTTAATTTCTCCCTTCTGCTCTGCCAATGTTTGCTTCATCTTTCTGGAGAGCTGATGTTGGGTGCCTATATTTCTGTGAAGGTTACACTATATTGTCTTCTTGAGATATTGATTTTTATTCAATATGCAATGTACTTTGTGTCTTTTAATATGATTTATTTTACAGTCTATTTTGTCTGATGTTAACATAGCCACCCCAGGTCTCTTTAGATTACTTTTGCATGGAATATCTTCCCCTGTTCTTTCATTTTCACCCTTGTTATATAGTAGCATCTAAGGTAAGTCTCAAAAGCAGCTTATAGTTAGATCACAGTTTTAATCCATTTTTTCAGTTCCTGACATAATTGGTATAAGTGTAGTCCACTTACACTGAAGTGATTATTGATAACAATAAACATTTTTCTGTCATTTTGCTGTTTTTTATGTCGTATATTTTTTGCTCCTCAATTCATCCAATATTGCTGTCTTTTATGGTGGATTTTTTCTAAAGTTCCATTTTGAATGATTTGTTTACTTTTCTGAGTATATTTTTAAGTTATTTTCTTAATGATCACTATATAATATACAGTGAATATCCTACAAGTATACTGATGTTGCTTGAATTAATATCAATGTAGCTTCAACAACACAACTTAACTCTGCTCCTATCCAGATCCATACTGCTCTTTGTTATCATCACAAACTATGTCCTGGTATACTGTGTGCCAATTAACATTATTTTATGCATTTTTCTTTTAAATAATTTAGGAGAAAAAGAGGATCCTGAGACTAAAAAATACAACAATACTAGCTTTCATATTTATCCATATAGTTAACTTTACCAGAGAGATTTTCATTTGACATTTGAATCCACCCACTTGTGCCTCTGGGTGGTTTCTACTACTAGAGGAAGGTGCTGTGAAATCCTGTCACTGAGCAACTGCAGGAGGGCGCAGAGACTTTCTCTCTAGGGAGGTTTCTGAGGAGAAAGCAGCTCATCTCATGCCTGGAGATGCTGGGAAGCCACCCCGGGCTGAGTGATAGAGACACTTAAGGTCCCTTTCTGGCATGGTGGTGGGGGGACCTGGGCTTGGTGTGAACATCTTCGGACACACCTTTCCTGGACATTCCTTTCTTTTTCCTCTTCCTGAGGATGATAAAGGCCTACAACAATGATTTTTAAAGTTATTTTAAACCACAAAACCTTTTCCTCAAAGGAGATGTAACTCCTAAATTGAATATGTAGGCACATGACCAAGTCACTTTTTTAAATCCTATTTTTTGTTTGACTTTTCCTCCTCCTCCTCCTCCTCCTCCTCCTCCTCCTCCTCCTCCTCCTCCTCCTCCTAATGCAGAAGCCTGTTCCTAGCATGTCTTAGATGCAGGAATTTCTTTCAGTCCCAAATGTGAAGCTGTGTGACATCCATTGCTTTTTCCTTATAGATCATTATGATTGTGTGGCAGCATGATTTGTACACAAAGGGATGGAAAAGGGCATACCTTTGAGAGTTACATAATTGAAGGGGTCGATTTGACTTCATATCACAAAGGAGTATAAAGTGGTATGTGTTTGGGACAAGGGGGCATTAATCTAGAGCTAGAACTTGTGCTAAACTTCCAGTGCCCCATATAAATGAACAGACCCTTATCCAGGGCTGCGGGGTTAGCCACACATAGGCATATCTTTATTTAACAAAAAGTTGCACATCATATCCAAGAAGGAACTTCCCACCAAAGACATTCACAGGTGGCACTGGGGACATGGATGGGAACAGTAACCATCATGGCCTGAATATTAGAGCCATGTTTCCATTTTCCCAGGCCCCAGGAGTCTCCCTGATTCATGTTGTTCGGTATGGCAGGGGTGCAGTAATGACGGGGATTATGTTTCTGAGCAGTCCAACTGCATGTGTGTGTCTCCTTCAATGTGAATCTGTACACTGGCATTTATATCTGCTACTTTGAAAACAAATAAAGTAAGGTTGCCATAGTAATCTTCTTCCCTATTTGTTGCCCTCTTTCCTAAGAAGGAAGCTCTGGTGAATAGTTCAGCAGCTTCACATCCACAAACTAAATGACGAAAGTCACTTCCAAATTTCATAGTCTTTGTCCTAGAGCATCATGCAATATTGTATTCATATTGCCTGTAACTAGAAAGAAAACAAAGATATGAATTCTGAATTCTAATGTATTTCTCCCATAGGTCTATACCTTATGGACTGATAGGGAGGATGTGAGAAAATGATATGACTCCATTTTTGAAAACAGCCTGTCTCAAAGCCTGTCCAAGGAAGGGGGCATGACCCTTGTCCTTGGAAAAACCAACAGAGCACTCCTAAGTACATACCCACCCTGTTGAGTTGTTTCTCTACAAATAACATGAGAGATCTGCAGGTCCAGGTGTCCCTGACTCAGTTAGGCTAGGTGAGGACCCATAGCAACCCCCTAGCAACCTCCTATCAGCATGAGACAGGGAAAATACCTGGGATGCCAGATGACCCCCCAGTAGTTTATGGTGGCTGATAACATGTTGGGAAACCATGTGGTTTAGCACGTACACTCATCATGGATTAAACCAATCAGTTCAAAGGAATCCCTCCCCCCCTTGTACTTAACCAATCACCCCTAGCCAACTTGTTCCCTCCAGTGAATGTGCTAATCAATGTTAAGAGTTGTTGTTTGATTTTCCCGCAGTATGGAATAATTTGCTGTGTGATGTTGTGACGCATAGACTACCCCCCAAAACCTACAAAATATCACTGAACAAAGGACCGGGACTCACTCCCTAGACTGCTGCGTCAAAAACGGTTGTGAGTCCAGGCTCGAGCTTGCAATAAAGACTCTTGTGTGATTATATCGGATTCAGCTCCTGGAGGTCTATTTGGGTCCCCAGAATCTGGCATTACAGATGGAGCAGAACAATTTGGAAAGTCTCCAACACTGTCCATTCCACTTAGGTCTGTTTCTGTGTTAACTGCATGTCCCCAAGTTCTGGCCATTATAAAGTGCTCAATGAGTGTGATTGCTGGAAAAAGCTGTGTTTCACAGTCCTGCTGCAGAAAAGCACTCTTTTATGGAACTTATACAACTGATATAGCCTAGAAGACTAGCAGGAAGTCTCAGGCTACAGGCTGGCAGTGACCAAGAGGGACAGGCTGAAAGAGTCTTAGGCTGCTGAGTGATCAGGTGGCCAGTGGACCCTGAGCACATGGGAGAACACCAATCTGAAAGTGAGGGGTTGCTTTAGCTGTGCCCAAGTGAAAGAAGGACCAAGTGTTCTGGAGAGAGATCCTGCCAGCCAGGTCCTCCATGGACCCTGCACGATGCCAGCACTGCCCTGGTTCTTATGATGTCCCCTCTCTGCCAGGGCATGAGTTGGGCTGGCACCCCAATGGAAAGGCCTGATGGAACCCCACGGGGATCTGGGAGTCCTAAGTGGAGGGATTTGAGTAAGGCAGCAGCCCAGATCAGTGTGGTCTGGAGAGGAGTTGATAGAATATGAGCAGGGATGGAGAAGAATGGGCAGCCATGAGGTTGGAGGTCAGGGTGGACCCTAAACTCAGAGGAGGGCAGGGAAGAAATGTAATTCCATGTGAGAATGAGAGACTATTTAAGGACTGTCCATCTTATGGATGAACCTGGGGGAGAGAAATATCCTGTTTAGGAGGGCCCTTCATGTGCCCAGGGGGTAGGACCATGTCCTTGAGCAGTGACCTCAGCTCTGCCTACCTGGCCTCCAGGACCCATGGTGCTCTCCTCTTTGTTTTCCTTTGGATCTCCCACACATATCTTCCACCTCAACAAGCAAGGGGGTAGAAAACTCACTGCAAGACCCAGGCAAGAGCCATTCAAAATTTCTCCTGGTGGTGCCCAGTTCCAACACTGGCAGAAAGGCAAGCCCTAGAGATACTGGAGGGGTGGGAAGGAGGTGGGTCACAGCTTTGTGTGGAGTTTAGGCAGGTGTTGAGGGGAGAAAGAGGAGGGAAAAGCAGCAAAAAGGAGAACTGTGTCATTGGCTGCCTGGCACACAGACCCTGTGAATGAAGGCCAGTGAATAAAGAAGAGACCAGCCTTCCCACATGGCTAAGGGACATTTATTCAGTTGTGGGCACCTCCTCCAGGGTGATTCTAGACTCAGTTTCTGGAGAGAAGATTAGTCCCATAGGTGCTTTAGTCTGTCTCCTGCAGTTGGTGGCTTTTCATGGTTTCCTTTATCCACTGTAGGAATCTGGAGACTTTGGTGTAGACACGAGGAGGTTTCCCATTTTTATTTCCATAAGAGACAATTCCTTGGGCCACATGGTTACACACAAGAGGGCCTCCGGAGTCCCCCTGTGAAGAGAGAAGAGGGAGGACTGAGCCTGTATCATCCTGGTTGGATCCTCCCTGCCATCTCAGGCTCCCTCTCAGACAAGGATGAAATGTAGGGTCTATTTTCAGAGGACTATGCAGGACCCTGGAGGCCCTCAGCTGATATGTTCTGACTGTGGATATTGTTATTACCTCACCTCCCTCCCGTGGTAGCCTGTGTCCTGCTCCCCAGGTTCTGGGTCATCTCCCTATGAAAGTGTGAGGGACCACTGTTGCATTGTTCAAGGTTGTGGAAGCAGGTGAGTGGCACAGACACCAGCATGGAGGATGAGCCCAGGGACCAGGGTGGGTGCCAGCGCTGAGGAGCCACTTAGTGAGAGCAACTGCACCATATGTGCACAGGTCTCTAATGCCTGTGAGCTGAGGCAGTGTGGAGCATTGCAAGCTCAGCTTTCCAGGCAGGCTTCATTCAATGCAGGCCCCAGGTACTCCCAGCTGCTCCCTTCTTCTCTTTCCAGGGAGAAATGACAGCCAACTGGGTGAGGGAGGCTCATGCTGCCTGGTCTCCAGGCCCCAGATCTTCCCCCAAACACCCCTCTCCTCAGAGCCAAGAGAGACAGACACTCAGTCTCACCTGAAAGGAAGCTTTGTTTTCCTTTGGATCCCCCACACATATCTGGATGCTACTCTTGTAGAACTCTTTTAATAATTTCTCGCGCTCGCACACCTGGTGCTTCTGCACTTTCAGCTTTACCTCCTGCAGTGTGTTGGGGTATTTGCCATTTGTGGCCATTCTGCCCCAGCCAGCCACAATGCACACCTTCCCAGGCTTCACCTTGTCCTTGCCCCTGGGCAGCTTGATAGGCTGCACAGCTGGATTAAGGTTGGCTTTTTTCTCTAGCTATGGGGGGAGAAGAAAAAGAGTCCAGTTCAGACAAGGGCCTCTGGGCCTGGAGACCATCATGACCATGATGGTAGTGAGTAAAGGGGCAGGGTCAGTGTGGGAGGGTAGCACCTGTACTAGGGAGTCAGAGGTAGCTGGGAGAGGGACATACCTCCAATAACATGATGTCATTGTAGAAATAATGAATATCATAGTCTGGGTGGGGGATGGTTCTTTTCACTGGGATGACCTGCTGGGTCTTCTCCTGCTTCTCAATGTTGTGTGCCCCCAGGGTGACATTCATTGGCCTGCATAGAGAGTGCAGTGGTCATGGGTCATGTGGAGTCATAAAGAATACATCTAGGAGCTGTGAAAAGCAGGCTGCAGCAGAGCAGGGTAGAGCTGTAGCTGAGGGGGAACAGAGAGGAGAGGAACCTTGGGCTGAGTGACAGTGCCCTCTGCTTCTTACCAGTTGAGGAGATTTCTGAAGCCATTGGTATCTGAACCATACGTTCTCAGGACTCAATCATACCCAGGAAAACACATGTAAATATTTTTAGTTTGCATTGTCATAGCAAAGCATGCTCCCAGCTCTTGATATGGCAGGCTTGGCCACCCTGGTCTTTCTTGCACAGTAATGCCTCTTGAGTCACCTGCCTTGCCCCCCATAAGACTTGTCTCACCTTCTTTCCCACCTGTAAAGGCTTCTCCTGCACATATTCTCCCAGGTGTCTATGTGTACACTGAGAAGGAGGCACAGGTCTCTGTGTAATGTTTGCAGATGGGTCTGAGTTGTTTCCTGCTCCTCACCTTCCTAAGCAGTGAGCGGCCGTCAGCACAAAGTCTTCTCTTATCAGGAAGCCACCACACTTCTTCTGTACACCCTGAGCCACAAACTGAAGATAGGCCATGTAGGGCCGGGAGTGGGGCTTGGATTCATGTCCCCCGATGATCTCCCCTGAAGGAAAAGTCACCTCACTTGTGTGCACCCACTGAATCCAGCAGGTGGGCGTCTGTTCCATGCCTCCAGAACTGTGGGGCATTTGGGAACCTTGGATGACCTGAGTCTGGGCAGGGGCTGAGGGATAGGGCCTCAACTTCCTTTTCTGAAAAAGGAAAGGAAAGCAGGTGTTGGTCTATGAGTTTTTCTTCCTTACATAGGTGGACTTGAGCATACATTTTCAGGGACAATGAAATCCCAGGGGAGCTTTCTGCTTCCAGAAATTTCTGAGGCCCTCCTGAGTGCTGTGCTGCCTAGGACAGTGGCTGCTTGCTAATGGCCAGGATTTCAGTTCACTCTAGATGTTGTTCTGTTCTATTTCCTAGACCTGACGTGTAGTTGATGGGATGCACAAATGAATGGCTCCAGTTTGTCTCTGGGTGAGGGTTGGTAGGGCAGTGCTGCTGGGGTTCTGGAAAGCAGAGAAGTTAGTGTCTGCCACAGTGGCTCCTACTAGAAAACAGGGGAGTCACCAGAGGTCTGGGAAGAGAAACAGAGTTGGAGAAAGGGATGGAGTGGCTTGGGACAGAGCAAAGGAAGTATTCTGGGGACAGTGATTCCAGCATTTCTGAGGTCACCTGGGCTCTAGAGTTCTCTGCTAAGCAGTTGGCAAGGGTGCACCTGTCTCACCCCAGACATAGGTGCCAGACCCACTCTGCTCCTTTCCAGGAGAATTGAACATTTCCTCCCTTCCACCCTCTGGGGTGCACTTGTAGCCAAACCCCACATTCCAGATGAGAGGATGGGGTCTAGGCAGGGGTCTGCATCCACTGGCTCTTCTTCCAAACAGGCTTCTGCCCGCTCTGTTCCTGTTAGCTTTATCAGTGTCTCTCTTGGGGTTCTGCAGTGGGGCTGGAACTGGGATTCAGAAGACTCTGGGCAGAAGGATGGATCGGGGGTATGCAGAAGGGACAGGAGTTCTGTGCCAGCTGTGGGTCAGGGTTGGACCTCTGAGAAAGGGGATGGTCACTCACCTGCCTGTGCCTTGGGAGGCAGAAAGAAGGCCAATAGGAGCAGGCACAAATTCATCTTCCTAGGAGGGCTTGTGGAGCTTCGTCCTTGTTTTCTTTTAGTCCCCAGGGGCAGACGAAGGTGGAGTGGGCTCTGAGATCTTGTGTTTCTGTCTGTTTTTAAGGTGCTTCATCATAGAAGGCTTTCTATGAAAGCTCCCTACCCCCACTGCCTGGCCTGATGACGTCTTCTGAGTGGTTGTGTGAGAGAATCAGGCTGTGACCACATCAGTACCGGGTGCTGATGATTCAGAGTGCACCACCTGTTCCACCTCAGAACGGGAACCCAGAGCATAAGGTGGAGACTGTAGGATGTGGTATTGGTCAGTGAAGTGTTCTGGGTTCCCAGTGATACAACTATACATAGTCTCCATGCCCTGCTGCCGAGCTCAGTAGGGTAATTTCTGTAGCAGACGTGCATTTAGCAGATGTGCCTCCATCTCTTGTGCTAGGACCAAGCATGTTGGAGATGTGTCTCCTTCCCTTAGAGAGCTGACCTTCTGGTAGAAGATGAACAGGCATGGTTTGGGGAGGGCTAAGGTAGAGGGATGTATAGACAGTAACAAGGCAAGTCTACCATCCTCTAATCCTGCCTGGCAAACCATTCATCATCATGCCTTCTTCACAGGGGTATTTTATACATCTCTCATTAAATTACCAAAACTCAGTGTGACAGTGTCCACCTCTCATCTCAATGTTTTAAGAAAAACTCTCAGACCAAATATTCACTGGACTAAATTACTGAGTTGCTGAGGCTCCTGGAGTTGAATCCTCTGAGTGACCTGAGCCAGGTCACTCCTACTTCTCAGTGTAGACTGGGGTAGTTCCCACCCACCCAAACCACTTGAACTAAGGATGGGAGATGGCTGATGTCCTAAAGGCTAGTCAGGTCACTAATACCATGTGAAATGAGAAAGCATGTCGGGCAGCCAAAGGAAAATAATATCCTTTTAGTCCTGTCTATCTTTGGCCAGAGAGACACACTCTTGACAGGAAGGCTCACAATAGACACTGGTAATGCTGATGTTCATACTACAGTGGAAGTCACGGATTGCTTCTAGCTGAGCCCATGCTCAGGTTTTTTACAAGAACTACTAATTATGGTCCGACTTTTGAAAGTGTGGAGCTCACCTGGGGATGATCAGCCTCACAGGGGCTTTTAAAGCGTTACAACACAGGAGCTCACTGCAACAGCAACAGGAGATGGCTATGAAATTACTGCAATGGATGAGGATGTGCTGCAGTTCATTCATGCAGTAAGATTTAATGCAGCCTCTTCACTTGTTTTTTTTTTTTGCCTTTTTCTCCACTGAGTGGCATGGTGTATGATCTGAGTTTGTATGTGTGAGTTTTGATAAGTTTTAACTTTTATAATAGATGAATGCATACTCAATGGTAGCAGATGGTGAAATAGACCCTTACATATATACATTATATATATATATATATATATATATATATATATATATATATAAAATGTATTTATGACATACCATTTTTTTATTTTTCTCAATATTCTAGGCTATGAGGTTCCTTTTTTTCTCCAAAATTTTTACAAATCCACCTCACCACCAAAATCCACATATAAGCAGACCTATCCAGTTCAAACCCATGTTTTTCAAAGGTCAACTGTGTCTCGAAATTGTTAGATTCTGGTGATTTAAGTTTCCATCTTTGTGTTCTCTATATATTACTATCTTTCTAGGCAGAACATTAAGTTTCAAAATGAATAATTCCAGTGTAGGCATCCTCCTTGTCAATAGCAAATATAAATATAGCATCTATATTTATTAAAGCCTTACTTTTAAAAGAAACTTAATATGCCCGACAGCAAGCATTTAAAAAATAAATTACTTGTCTGATTGTGGTTATTCTGTGTCATTAAGAAAATTTAGAAAGTAGAAAGGAAAAGTAACACACATATTCCTGACTCCCACAGACAGATGTTTAAACTTAAGCAGTGTATTGTACTTGGGACAATACTGTACATGTAATGCAATTTCCTTTTATTCTTAACACTACAGCTTAAACATTCTCTTAATACTTTAAAAAATCTATTATTCTCAGGTACATGGAGGCTGAGGCAGGAGAATTACGTCTATTGAGGACAGCCTTGGCAACTTAGTGAGACCCTGTCTCAAAATAAACAGGGCTAGAGATGTAGCTCAATGATAGAGTCTGTGCAAATGCAAGGCCTTGAGTTCAATCCCTAGTACTGAAAAAAAAACAGTTAATATTTCCATAGTATCTTTTTCCTAGTTGTTAAAATTAATATGCATTTGGGCTGGGGATGTGGCTCAAGCAGTAGCATGCTTGCCTGGCATGCGCGGGGCGCTAGGTTCGATCCTCAGCACCACATAAAAAAAATAAAGATGTTGTGTCCACTGAAAACTAAAAACATAAATAAATATTAAAAAATTCTTTCTCAAAAAAAGATAAAAAATTAATATGCATTTAATTCTTAATGTTGTAAGATTTATAAAATACCTTAAGCAAATGAAATAAATTACCTGATTTCTTAGCATGCATTGATAATTACTTTTAATGTCTTCTATGATCTAATACATTTTTTTCTTGTGTAATATCTTCATTTTGTTTTAAATTAAAAAGGAATTATGTTAAGCACTGGGTATGGCCTATTTAAAAACCATTTAGGTTTTGATCTGGAAGTGTACCTTAGTGGTAAAGTGCTTGCCTAGCATGTATGAAGCTCTGACTTTGATTCCCAGCACTGCAGAAAAATAAATAAATATTGAGGTAAAATTCATATGATATACAATTAATTGCTTAAAAGTGTACAATTTCAACCTGGACATTACAAGCAACAGTGAAGGTTGGCAAGGATGTGGGAGAAAAGGTACACTCATACATTACTAGTGGGACTGCAAACTAGTGCAATCATTATGGAAAGTAGCGTGAATCTTTCTCAGAAAACTTGAAATGGGATCACCATTTGACTCCACTATTCTTGGTTTATCTAAAGGGCTTAAAATCAGAATACTACAGTGATGCAGCCACATCAGTATTTATAGAAGCTCAACTCACAATAGCTAAACTATGAAACCAACCTCCATGTCCTTCAACAGGTGAATGGATAAAGAAAATGTGGTGTATATATCCAGTAGAATTTTACTCAACCTTCAAGAAGAATGAAATGATGGTATTTGCTGGTAAATGGATGGAGCTGGAGAATATCATGCTAAGTGAAATAAGCCAATCCTAAAAACCAAAACCAGAGTGTTTTCTCTGATATGTAGATGATAATTCACAATAAGTGTGTGTCAGGGGAACCTAGGGAAGAACAGAGTTATTTCCTATAAGGCAGAGTGGAGTAAAAGGAGGGGGGAGATATGGCACTAGGAAGGATAATAGAATGAACCAGACATTATTATCCTATGGACATATAGGTCTACATGACCAGTGAGATTTTACATTATGTACAATCAGAAGAATGAGAAGTTATACTGCAGTCATGTATGATGTGTTAAAGTGCATTCTTTGTCATATATAACTAATTAGAGCAAACAAAGAAAGAAAAAATGTGTATAATTTCAGTGACATTTCATGGTTTCAAAATGTGCAAACACAGCCTCTCTGTAATTCCAAGTTTTTCATCAGCCCAGGACACTCTGTAGCCTGTCAGTCACTCCACTTTCCCCTTTACACTACCATCCTCCACACTGCCCCTGACAACCGCTACTCTTTCAGTCTCTATGGATTTGCATATTCTGGATATTTCATAGAATTAAAATCATGTATGTATCTGTTGGGCCTGGCTTCTTTCACTTAAATAACTATTCTGAGATCCATCCAAGCCATAGCAAGTATTGATATTCATTCTGTCTTATGACAAATGTGTTACAACACAATTTATTCACTCTTCTCTGGAGGAACATTTTTATTGTTTCTACATTTTGGCTGTTATGGTTAATTCAGCAATAAACATTTGTTTACAAATTTCTGTTGCCCAATTAGTTTTTCTTTCTATCTCTTGGATACATATCTAGGAATGGAATTTCTGAGTCATATGGTAATCCAATGTTGAAATTCTTGAGGATCCAAAGCATTATCCACAGTAGCTGACCATTTTACATTCCAACCCAAAATGTATGAGGGTTCCTATTTCTCCACATGCTTGCCAACACTTACTTTTTTGTTATTGTTAATATATTTGTTGTGGTGGTGTGAAGTGGGGTGACACTTTGATTTTGATTTGCATTTCCTTCATGACTAATAATGTTGTGCCCCTTTTTGAGTGTTTATTTGCATATCTTCTTTGGAAAGTTTTTAACTTGAGCCCTATCCCCATTTCAAAAATTACATTGTTTGCTTTTCCATTGTTGAGTTATCAGAGTTCTTCATATGTCATGGATACCAAACTATTTTAAGATATGTGATTTTTAAGCATTTTCTCCCTTTCTGCTGGTTGTCTTTTCATTTTCTCAACACTGAAATTTAATACACAAGATTTTTGTGAATTCCAACATATTTATTTCATGGTTTGTTTGTTCTTTTGGTGTCAGACCCAAGAATCCATTGTCAAATCATGAAGATTTCCCTAAGGATTTCGTCTAAGAGTTTTATGTTTTTAAGTTTTACATAGGCTGTTTTCTATTCTGTGTTGATTATGAAGCATGGAGTGAGATGGAATTCCACCATATTATTTTGCTTGTGGTTGACCATGTGTCCAGGTTCCATTTGTTGAAGATATTATTCTTTCTTCACTGAATGGTGAAGACTTCCTTGACCACTTTTATTAAAAATCAATTGGCTATAAACGTTAGGTTAACTCTGAACCCTCAATTCCATTCCATTGGTCCATGTGTATCTCTTCATGCTAGTACCACCATGTTTTGATTACTATAATTTGTAATAAGTTTTGAAATTGAGAAATGGAAGTGTTTTAACATTTTTCATTTTCAATTTGTTTTTTGCTTCTTAAGATTTATTTTTATTTTATTTTTTTAGTTGTAGTTTGTAGATGAACAGAATGCCTTTACTTTATTTGTTTATTTTTCTGTGGTCCTGAGGATCGAACCCAGTGCCTTTACATATGCTAGGTAAGTACTCTGCCACTGAGCTACAGCCTTAGCACTTCTTGGGGATTCTTGCAGTTTCATTGCATTGTCTTTTCCATTTGGGAAAACAAAAGGCCACTGGAATTTTCATAGTGTATTGAATCTGGAAAGTATTGCCATATACAATATCATCTTCCAGTCTGTGAACATAGATGTGTCTGTCCTTTTAATTATGTCTTCTTTACTTTATTTCAGTGGTGTATTGTAGTTTTCAGTGCACAATTATTCATTTCCTTGGTGAAATTTAGTTTTAGGTGTTTTGTTCTTTTGTATGTTCTCATCAAAAATTGTTTTCCTAATTTCCTTTTTCTGTCACACATTGCTAGTATATGGAAAAACAGCTAATCTCGAATCTTTCAAATTGCTGAATTAATTTACTAAACTAAGTCTGTTTTTGGTTTGGATATTTGATATTTTCTTTATATGCAGTCTTTTTTAAACTTTTAAATTTTGTTGTAATTAGTTATACATGACAGCTGAATGCATTTCAATTCATTGTACACAAATTGAGCACAGCTTTTCATTTCTCTGATTGTACATGATGTAGAGTTGCACCATTTGTGCAATTGTATGTGTACCTAGGGTAATGATGTCCATCTCATTCCACCATCTTTCCTGCACAATACTGCCTCCCCTCCCAATCCTCTCCTTTGTCCAGTCCAAAGTTTCTCCATTCTTCTCATTTACCCCCTATTATGGATCAGCATCCACTTACCAGAGAAAACATTTGGCCTTTGGTTTTTTTGAGATTGGTTTATTTTGCTTAGCATTGTATTCTTCATCTACATCCATTTACCTGCAAATGCCATAACTTTATTCCCTTTTAATGATGAGTAATAATTCATTGTGTATATATACTACAGTTTCTTAATCCATTCTTCTATTGGTGGGCATCTAGGTTGGTTCCATAGTTTAGCTGTTGTGAATTCACATGCTATAAACTTTGATGTGGCTGTGTCACTATAGTATGTGATTTTAAGTCCTTTGAGTATAGACCAAGGAATGGGGTAGCTGGGTCAAATGGTGGTTCCATTCTAAGTTTTCTAATGAATCTCCATACTGCTCTCTGGAATGGTTGCACCAAGTTGCAGTCCCACCAGAAATGTATGAGTGTACCTTTTCCCCCACATCCTTATCAACACTTATCATACTTGTATTTTTTCTTGTTTTTAAATTTATTTTAGGCTGTAGGCAGACCATGCGATCTGGAGAAGGGGCTCAGTGGCCCGTCAGTGCGGTAGACAGACCACTCCAACTGGAGGAGGGGCCCAGTGGCCCGCCTGCAAGATAGGCAGACCACCCCAGCTGAAGGAGGAACCCAGCCTCCCGCCTGCATGGTAGGGAGACCACGAAGCCTGGAGAGGGGGCCCAGTGGCCCGCCAGCACGGTAGACAGACCACCCCAACTGGAGGAGGGCCCAGCCGCCCGCCCGTGTGGTCACCTGACCGAGCTCTGGACAAACATAAGGTTTCCTCAACACCCCCCACCTCATCAAACACCTTATGAGAAAAACTGATGGAACTCATCTTGGAAAATCCCACCAACCCTTAAAACCCATCAACTGGTGGGCATGGCTACCAGCTCGGTTCTGCAGTGGATCAGGCACCTGATTTATATCTCAGATAATAAGAGTAGTCAGGCCACAGGTGGAAGCTCAAGTCCTCTCACACTGACTACCACCACCACCCTGAACCCAGAGACTCAAGCTAGGAATAGACAATGCCACCAAATGGAAGAAAAGAAAACAGAGTTCTGAGAGTCATTTTTTTCTTTCTTTTTTTCTCTTCCCTCTCTCTTTTCATCCATTCATCCATTCTCCTCTACCCTTCCCCCTCTGGTCCTCACAACCTCAACATATGTGAAACCAAGAATTGTGCATGAAAAAGGTCTTTAACAACTGAATCACCAGAATAATATAATATAGAGGAATTGCATATGCCCCACCTCCCCCCCCCCTTTTTATTTCTTTTCTTTTTTCTCTTATTTTCTTTTCCCCACTCTCTTTTTTCTCTTTCTTTCCTTGTTATTTGTTTTTCTCCTTCTTACTCCCTCTATCCCACTTGCAACCCCCTAAATGTTACTATTTATAAGTAGGGTAATCTTATAAATACAGATAGGAATTTGAATGTATACATTCTTCCATAAATTACCCATCTATTGGTTAGAACTTTCCAAAGTTGCTAAGTTAGATTAACCCTATACCCTCACTCCTTTCCCCCTAAACATAACATCTTACACTTGAAATTCAGTTTTCTTCAAGCTACCAGAAATGGTATGCCTTTCATGAAACTAATGATTATATTTGTAAACGATAATCAAAACCAACATTTGTAGACATAGAGTCTAGCTATAAATTTAGTAATAAGGAAAACATGTGCTTAGATGATGTACAATTGATATTGAGAACTGTTAACATTGTCTTTCTCCACAAAAGGGAGATTTGCAACTATACAAGAGCAATATAAACATATAGGGGGAAAATCAATAACACAACAGTTTCACAAAGCAGAAAGAAATGTGAGTAGTATGAAAAGACAAGGAAAGAAAGGACCACAAGCAATGCAGGTCAACTCAACTTTAGAAGAGGTAATATCTGCAACAGATGGAATGTCAGATAAATAATTCAGAATATACATGCTTCAGATGATCTGGAATCTCAAGGAAGACATTAGACAGCAAAATCAGACAACGAAAGATCACATTGACAATGAATTACATAAACAAATCCAAGAAGCAAAAGATCAACTATACAGGGAGATAGAGGTTATAAAAAACAAACAGAAATCCTAGAAATGCAGGAAGCAATAAACAAAATTAAAAACTCAAATGAGAGTACTACCAGCAGAGTAGAACACTTAGAAGATAGAACATCACAATGAAGACAAAGTATTTCAACTTGAAAAGAACATAGACAGCTCAGCGAGACTGTTAAGAAACCATGAGCAGAACATCCAAGAAATATGGGATAACATAAAGAGACCAAACTTAACAGTTATTGGGATACAGGAAGGTATAGAGGTCTAAACCTAAGGAATGAGCAATCTGTTCAATGAAATAATACGAGAAAACTTCCCAGACTTGAATAATGAAACAGAATTCCAAATCATAGAAGCCTACAGCATGCCAAATGTGCAAAATCATAAGAGATCCACACCAAGACACATTATAATGAAGATGCCCAACATACAGAATAAGGAGAGAATTTTAAAAGCTACAAGAGAAAGAAAGCAGATTACATTTAGGGGTAAAGCAATCAGAATAACAGCTGATCTTTCAACACAGACTCTGAAAGCTAGAAGATCCTGGAACAACATATTTCAATGCTGAAAGAAAATGGGTTCCAACCAAGAATCATGTGTCCAGTGAAATTAAGCTTCAGGGTGGAAGATGAAATTAAAACCTTCCACGATATACAGACATTAAAAGAATTTGCAGCTAGAAAACCATCTCTTCAAAACATCCTTCGCAAAACATTACAGGAAGAAGAAATGGAAAATAACAGTGAAAACCAACAGTGGGAGGTTGTATAGTAAAGGGAAAAAATAAAGAGGAAAAACAAATCATGTTAAGTAACATAAATAAACAAATATGGCTGGAAGTATAAACCATATCTCAATAGTAACCCTAAACATTAATGGCTTAAACTCACCAATCAAGAGACACAGGCTAGTAGAATGGATCAAAAAAAAGATCTAACAATATGCTGCCTACAGGAGATGCATTTGATAGGAAAAGACATACATAGACTGAAGGTGAAAGGTTGGGAAAAATCATATCACTCATATGGACCTCAGAAACAAGCAGGAGTGTCCATACTCATATCAAATAAAATAGACTTCAATCCAAAGTTAATCAAAAGGGATAAAGAAGGACACTACATACTGCTCAAGGGAACCATATACCAACAAGACATAACAATCATAAATATAAATGCTCCAAACAATGGTGCAGCTATGTTCATCAAAGAAACTCTTCTCAAGTTCAAGAGTCAAATAGACCACAATACAATAATTATGGGAGACTTCAACACCTCTCTCACCACTGGACAGATCTTCCAAACAAAAGTTGAATAAAGAAACTATAGAACTCAATAATACAATTAATAACATAGACTTAATTGACATATAGAATATACCACCCAACATCAAGCAGTTACACTTTTTTCTCAGCAGCACATGGATCCTTCTCAAAAATAGACCATATATTATGTCACAGGGCAACTCTTAGAAATTATAAAGGAGTAGAGATAATACCATGTATCCTATCTGATCATAATGGAATGACACTGGAAATCAATGATAAAAGAAGGAAGGAAAAATCCTGCATCACTTGGAGAATTAACAATATGTTAATGAATGATCAATGGCTTACAGAAGACATCAAGGAGAAAATAAAAAAATTCTTAGAGATAAATGAAAACACAGACACAATATATCAGAATCTATGGGACACAATAAAAGCAGTTCTAATAGGAAAATTCATTGCTTGGAGTTCATTCCTTAAAAAAAGAAAAAAACAACAAATAAATGATCTCACACTTCATCTCAAAACCCTAGAAAAAGAAGAGGAAAACAACAGCAAAAGTAGTAGAAGGCAAGAAATAATTAAAATCAGAGCTGAAATCAATGAAATTGAAACAAAAGAAACAATTGAAAAAATTGACAAAACTAAAAGTTGGTTCTTTGAAAAAATAAATAAGATCGACAGACCCTTAGCCATACTAATGAAGAGAAGAGAGAGAACTCAAATTAATAGCATACGGGATGAAAAAGGCAATATCACAACAGACACTACAGAAATACAGAAAATAATTAGAAATTATTTTGAATCCTTATACTCCAATAAAATAGAAGATAGTGAAGGCATTGATAAATTTCTTAAGTCATATGATCTGCCCAGATTGAGTCAGGAGGTTATACACAACCTAAACAGACCAATATCAATTGAGGAAATAGAAGAAGCCATCAAAAGACTACCAACTAAGAAAAGCCCAGGACCAGATGGGTATATAGCAGAGTTTTACAAAACCTTTAATGAAGAAATAACACCAATACTTTTCAAGCTATTTCAGAAAATAGAAAAAAAGGGAGAACTTCCAAATTCATTCTATGAGGCCAACATCACTCTGATTCCTAAACCAGACAAAGACTCTTCAAAGAAAGAAAACTACAGACCAATATGTCTAATGAACATAGATGCAAAAATCCTCAATAAAATTCTGGCAAATTGGATACAGAAACATATCAAAAACATGGTGCATCATGATCAAGTAGGATTCGTCCCTGGGATGCAAGGATGGTTCAATATATGGAAATCAATAAATGTTATTCACCACATCAATAGACTTAACGATAAGAACCATATGATCATCTTGATAGATGCAGAAAAAGCATTCGACAAAGTACAGCATCCCTTTATGTTCAAAACACTAGAAAAACTAGGGATAACAGGAACCTACCTCAATATTGTAAAAGCTATCTATGCTAAGCCTCAGGCTAGAGTCATTCTGAACAGAGAAAAATTGAAGGCATTCCCTCTAAAATGTGGAACAAGACAGGGATGCCCCCTCTCACCACTTCTGTTCAACATAGTCCTCGAAACACTGGCCAGAGCAATTAGCAGATGAAAGAAATTAAAGGCATTAAAATAGGAAAAGAAGAACTTAAATTATCACTATTTTCGGATGACAAGATTCTATACCTAGTAGACCCAAAAGGGTCTACAAAGAAACTACTAGAGCTAATAAATGAATTCAGCAAAGTGGCAGGATATAAAATCAATACACATAAATCAAAGGCATTCCTGTATATCAACGACAAATCTTCTAAAATGGAAATGAGAACAACCACCCCATTCACAATATCCTCAAAAAAAAATTACTTGGGAATCAACCTAACAAAAGAGGTGAAATATTTATACAATGAAAACTACAGAACCCTAAAGAGAGATATAGAAGAAGATCTTAGAAGATGGAAAAATATACCCTGTTCATGGATAGGCAGAACTAACATCATCAAAATGGCGATATTACCAAAAGTTCTCTATAGGTTTAGTGCAATGCCAATCAAAATCTCAATGGCATTTCTTGTAGAAATAGATAAAGCAATCATGAAATTCATATGGAAAAATAAAAGACCCAGAATAGCAAAAGCAATTCTAAGCAGGAAGTGTGAATCAGGCTATATAGCGATACCAGACTTCAAACTATACTACAGAGCAATAGTAACAAAAACAGCATGGGACTGGTACCAAAACAGGCGGGTGGACCAAAGGTACAGAATAGAGGACACAGAGACCAATCCACAAAATTACAACTATCTTGTATTTGATAAAGGGGCTAAAAGCATGAAATGGAGGAAGGATAGCATCTTCAACAAATGGTGCTGGGAAAACTGGAAATCCATATGCAACAAAATGAAACTGAATCCCTTTCTCTCGCCATGCACAAAAGTTAACTCAAAATGGATCAAGGAGCTTGATATCAAATCAGAGACTCTGTATCTGATAGAAGAAAAATTTGGCTCCAATCTACATATTGTGGGGTCGGGCTCCAAATTCCTTAATAGGATACCCATAGCACAAGAGTTAATAACAAGAATCAACAAATGGGACTTACTCAAACTAGAAAATTTTTTCTTAGCAAGAGAAACAATAAGAGAGGTAAACAGGGGGTCTACATCTTGGGAACAAATTTTTACTCCTCACACTTCAGATAGAGCCCTAATATCCAGAGTATACACAGAACTCAAAAAATTAAACAATAAGAAAAAAAATAACCCAATCAACAAATGGGCCAAGGACCTGAACAGACACTTCTCAGAGGAGGACATACAATCAATCAACAAGTACATGAAAAAATGCTCACCATCTCTAGCAGTCAGAGAAATGCAAATCAAAACCACCCTAAGATACCATCTCACTCCAGTAAGATTGGCAGCCATTACGAAGTCAAACAACAAGTGCTGGTGAGGATGTGGGGAAAAGGGTACACTTGTACATTGCTGGTGGGACTGCAAATTGGTGCAGTCAATTTGGAAAGTAGTATGGAGATTCCTTGGAAACCTGGGAATGGAACCACCATTTGATCCAGCTATTCCCCTTCTCGGACTATTCCCTAAAGACCTTAAAAGAGCATGCTATAGGGATACTGCTACATCAGTGTTCATAGCAGCACAGTTCACAATAGCTAGACTGTGGAACCAACCTAGATGCCCTTCAATAGATGAATGGATAAAAAAATGTGGCATTTATACACAATGGAGTATTACTCTGCACTAAAATATGACAAAATCATGGAGTTTGCAGGGAAATGGATGGCATTAGAGCAGATTATGCTAAGTGAAGCTAGCCAATCCCTAAAAAACAAATGCCAAATGTCTTCTTTGATATAAGGAGAACAACTAAGAACAGAGCAGGGAGGAAGAGCATGAGAAGAAGATTAACATTAAACAGGGATGAGAGGTTGGAGGGAAAGGGAGAGAGAAGGGAAATTGCATGGAATTAGAAGGAGACCCTCATTGTTATACAAAATTACATATAAGAGGAAGTGAGGGGAAAGGGAAAAACCAGGAGGAGAAATGAATTACAGTAGATGGGGTAGAGAGAGAAAATGGGAGGGGAGGGGGGATAGTAGAGGATAGGAAAGGCAGCAGAATACAACAGACACTAGTATGGCAGTAGGTAAAAATGTGGATGTATAACCGATGTGATTCTGCAATTTGTATACGGGGTAAAAATGGGAGTTCATAACCAACTTGAATCAAATGTATGAAATATGATATGGCAAGAACTATGTAATGTTTTGAACAACTAATAATAAAAATTTAAAAAAATTATTTTAATTGTTTTAAATACATGACAGTGGAATACATTACAATTATTATTACACATAGAGAGCACAATTTTTCATATTTTTGTATGAAATATGTTCACGCCAATTCATGTCTTTATACATGTACTTGTTTCTTTTTGCATTACAATTCTTATTACACATATATACCACAATTTTTCATATCTCTGTTTGTATATAAAGTAGGTTGACACCCAATTTCTGTCTTCATACATGTACTTTGGATAATGATGTCCATCACATTCTACCATCCTTGCTCATCCCCTGCCTTTTCCCTTTCCCTCCCTCCCCCTCTTCCCTGTCTAGAATTCATCTATTCTTCCCATGTTACCCCTCCCTACCCCACTATGAGTCAGCCTCCTTATATCAGAGAAAACATTGGGCATTTGGTTTTTTGGAATTGGATGACTTCACTTAGCATTATCTTCTCCAACACCATCCATTTACCTGCAAATGCCATGATTTTATTATCTTTTATTGCTGGGTAAAATTCCATTGTGTATATATGCCACATTTTTTTATCCATTCATCCATTGAAGGGCATATACATTGGCTCCACAGTTTAGCTATTGTGAATTGTGCTGCTATAAACATTGATGTGACTGTGTCCCTGTAGTATGCTGTTTTTAAGTCCTTTGTGTAGAGTCGGAGGAGAGGGATAGCTGGGTCAAATAGTGGTTCCATTTCCAGATTTCCAAGGATCTCCATACTGCTTTCCATATTGGCTGCATCAATTTTTAGTCCCACCAGCAATATATGAGTATACCTTATTCCCCACATTCTCGCAAACACTTATTGTTGTTTTTATTCTTGATAACTACCATATTTCTGGAGTGAGATGAAATCGTAGTTTTGATTTACATTTCTCTAATTATTAGAGATGTTGAACATTTTTTCATATACTTGTTGGTCACTTGTACAGGTTCTGTGAAGTGTCTGTTCAGTTTTTTAGCCCATTTATTGATTGGGTTATTGTTGTTTTTTTTTTTTTTTGTGTGTGTGTGTTTGTGTGTGTGTGGGGGGGTGGAGGTGTATGTTAAACGTTTTTGAGTTCTTTATATATCCTGGAGATTAGTGCTCTATCTGATTTGCTTGTGGTTAAGATATTCTTCCACTCGCTAGTCTCTCTTTTCACCTCATTGTTTCTTTTGCTGAGAAGAAGATTTTTAGTTTGAATCCATCCTATTTATTGATTCTTTATTTTATTTTTTGACTTTAAGAGTCTCGTTAAGGAAGTCAGTGCCTAATCTAAAAAGATGAAGATTGGGGACTGATTTTTCTTCTGTTAGATGCAGGGTCTCTGTCTAATTCCTGGGTCCTTGATCCACATACAGTCAAGTCTTATGCATGGTGAGAGATAAGAATTTTTATTTTGGTGTATCTCCAGTTTTCCCAGCACCATTTGTTAAAGAGGCTATCTTTTTTTCCCCCAATGTACGTTTTTTGCCACATTTGTCTAGTATGGCATAATTGTATTTATGTGGGTTTGTCTCTGTGTCTTCTATTTGGCACCATGGATCTACAGTCTATTTTGGTAACAATACCATGCTGTTTTTGTTACTATTGATCTGTAGTGTAGTTTAAGTCTTGGTATATTGATGCTACCTGCTTCACTCTTCTTGCTAAGAATTGCTTTAGCTATTCTGGGTCTCTTATTTTTCTAGATTAATTTTATGACTGCTTTTTCTATTTCTATAAGGAATGTCATTGGTATTTTAATTGGAATTGCATTGAATATGTGTAGTGCTTTTGGTAGTATGGCCATTTTGACAATATGAATTCTGCCTATCTAAGGACATGGGAGATCTTTCCATCTTCTAATGTCTTCTTCAATTTCTTTAGTGTTCTGTATTTTTCATTGCAGATGTCTTTCATCTCTTTTTGTTGATTCCCAAGTGAATGGGGTAGTTTTCCTAATTTCTCTTTCAGAGACTTCATCATTGATATATGGAAATGCATTTGATTTATGAGTATTGATTTTATATCTTTCTACTTTGCTGAATTCGTTTACTAGTTCTAGAAGTTTTCTGATGGAATTTTTGGGTCTTCTAGTTATAGAATCATATCATTGGTAAATAGTGCTAATTTGAGTTCTTCTTTTCCTATCTGTTTCCCTTTCATTTCTTTCATCTGTCTAATTGCTCTGGCTAGAGGTTTGAGGATTATGTAGAAGTGGTCAAAGAGGATTATGTAATAGAAGTGGTGAAAGAGGGCATCTCTGTCTTGTTCCAGTTTTTAGAGGGAATGCTTCCAATTTTTCTCCATTTAGAATGATGTTGGTTTTGGGTTTAGCATAGATAGCTTTTACAATGTTGAGGTAAGTTCCTACTGTGCCTGGTTTTTCTAGTGTTTTATATATACATCTTGTGTTAAAGCTAGGGGGAAGCTTTCAGTCTTCCAACACTGTATGATGATAGCTTTGGGATTTTGATAAACATCCTTTATAATGTTAAGGAATTTCTTATTTCTCTAGTTTGTTGAATTTTGTAAATCATAAGGAGTTTTGACTTTTTCTAATTTTTTTCCGCATCTGTTGTGATGATCATATGGCCTTGCTTCTCCATTCTCTCAATAGAGTGTATCATCTTGATTATTTCCTTATGTTGAACCAGGCTTTCCTGGAATAAATCTCACTTAGTCATGGATGTGTGATCCTTTTATTGTGCAGTCAGCTTTGATCTAGTATAATTTTGTTAGAATTTATGCATATATATTTATAAGGAATATTGGGCGAAGCAAGTGCTCTACTGCTGAGCCACAACCCCAGCCCTTCTTTGATTTTTTTTAAAAGAAAAATTTAGTGATATTCTTAGGTAAATGTTTGGTAGTAATTGCCAGTGAAGCTCTCTGTTCCTGAGGTTTTACTTATTGGGAGTTTTTAAAATTACTGACTCAAAGTCTTTACTGGTTACAAGTCTGGTCAGTTTTCTTATTTTTCTTGTGTCAGTTGTGATAATTTCTGGATTTCTAGAAGTTTGTCCATTCCATGTATATTATCAAATTTTACTGGGTTCAATTGTTCTTTTATAATCTGTTTCATGAGTAGAATGTCTCTACTTTCATTTCTGCCTTTAGTAATATGAATCATCTTGTTCTGAGTTGATCTAGCTAAAAGTTTGTCAATTTTGTTATCTTTTGAAAGAAACCACCTGTGGTTTGATTTTTTTCCATTTTATGGATTTCTTTCTAATCTTTATATTTTTCTTCCTTTAGCTGGGCTGAGTTATTTCATCTTTTATTAGTCCTTTCATGTATAAATTTATGATATTGACTTTAGATCTTTCCCTATTTATGTACATGTTCCCAGTTATATATTTCCTTCTGAGCACTGATTTGTCTATATCCCATCTATTTTGTTATGTTTTATTTACTTTCATCTCAAAGAATTTTCTAATTTCTCTTGTGATTTCTTCTTGGAAAAATTGGTTATTTAAGTGGCTATTTCAATTTTCCAGTTTGAGAACTTTTATTTTCCTTCTGTTATTGATTTCTAGCTTTCTTCTATTGTGACTAGAGAAAATAATTTGAATTATTTCAATATTTTTTGAACATACTGATAATTGGTTTATGGCATAATGTGTTGTGTATTCTGAAGAATGCTTTATTTGTACTTGAGAGAAATGTGCATTTTGCTGCTTTCAGAGAGTCTAGATGGCTTATAATTTGTTCTAGAATTCTGTATTTTCTTCATCTTCTGCCTAGATATTCTATCCACTATTATAGCAAGGTATTGAATCTCCCAAGGATTTTTATGGAACTGTCAATTTCTTCCTTCTGCTCTGCCAATGTTTACTTCATCGTTATGGATAGCTGATGTTTGGTGCATATATGTCTATGAACATTACATATATATTATCTTCTTGAGGTATTGACTTTTATTCAATATTCAATGTTGTTTGTGTCTTTTAATATGATTTATTTTACATTCTATTTTGTCTGATGTTAACATAGCCACCCAGCTCTTTTTAGATTACTTTTGCATGGAATATTGTTTCCTGTTCTTTAATTTTCACCCTTGTTATATAGTAGCATTTAAGGTAAGTCTCAAAAGCAGCATATAGTTAGATCATAATTTTAATCCATTTTTCCAATCCCTGATTTTGAACTGGTGAGTTTAGTCCATTTATACTGAAGTGATTATTGATAATGAGAAACTTTTTTCTGCCATTTTTGCTGTGTGTTTTTTATGTCATATATTTTTTGCTCCTCAATTCATCCAATATTGCTGTCTTTTATGGTGGATTTTTTCTAATGTACAATTTGAATCATTTGTTTACTTTTCTGAGTATATTTTTAAGTTACTTTCTTAATGGTTACTATAAAATGTACACTGAATATCCTACAGGTATACTGATGATGTTTGAATTAATACCAATGTAGCTTCAACAACACACCTTAACTCTGCTTCTATCCAGATCCATACTGCTCTTTGTTATCATCACAAATTATGTCCTAGTATACTGTGTGCCAATTAACATTATTTTATGCATTTTTCTTTAAAACATATAGGAGAAAAAGAGGATCTAGAGATCAAAAAATGCAACCATACTAGCTTTCATATTTGTCCATATAGTTAACTTTACCAGAGAGATTTTCATTTGACATTTGAATCCACCCACTTGTGCCTCTGGGTGGTTTCTACTACTGGAGGAAGGTGCTGTGAAATCCTGTCACTGAGCAACTGCAGGAGGGTGCAGAGACTTTCTCTCTAGGAAGGTTTCTGAGCAGAAAGCAGCTCATCTCATGCCTGGAGATGCTGGGAAGCCACCCCGGGCTGAGTGATAGAGACACTTAAGGTCTCTTTCTGGCATGGTGGTGGGGGGACCTGGGCTTGGTTTGAACATCTTTGGTCAGTCATTACCCTTTCCTGGGCATTCCTTTCTTCTTCCACTTCCTGAGGAGGAAAAATGCCCACAACAATGGTTTTTAAAGTTATTTTAAACCACAGAGCCTTTTCCTCAAAGTAGCTGTAACTCCTAAATTGAATATGTAGGCACATGACCAAGTCACTTTTTTAAATTCTATTTTTTTGTTTGACTTTTCCTCCTCCTCCTCCTCCTCTTCCTCCTCCTCCTCCTCCTCTTCCTCCTCCTCCTCCTCCTCTTCCTCCTCCTCCTCCTCCTCCTCCTCCTCCTCCTCCTCCTAATGCAGAAGCCTGTTCCTAGCATGTCTTAGATGCAGGAATTTCTTTCAGTCGCAAATGTGAAGCTGTGTGACATCCATTGCTTTTTCCTTATAGATCATTATGATTGTGTGGCAGCATGATTTGTACACAAAGGGATGGAAAAGGGCATACCTTTGAGAGTTACATAATTGAAGGGGTCGATTTGACTTCATGTCACAAAGGCGTATAAAGTGGTATGTGTTTTTGGTTCAAAGGGGCATTAATCTAGAGCTAGAACTTGTGCTAATCTTCCAGTGCCCTGTATGAATGGACAGACCCTGATCCAAGGCTGTGGGGTTAGCCCCACATAGGCATACCTTTATTTAACAAAAAGTTACACACTGTATCTGTGATCTCCAAGACAGGAACTTCCCACCAAAGAGACTCCCAGGTGGCAATGGGGACATGGATGGGAGCAGTAATCATGATGGCCTGAATATTAGAACCATGTTTCCATTTTCCCAGGCCCCAGGAGCCTCCCTGATTCATGTTGTTCTGTATGGCAGGGGATTATGTTTCTGAGCAGTCCAACTGGATATGTGTGTCTCCTTCAATGTGAATCTGTACACTGGTGTTTATATCTGCTACTTTGAAAACAAATGAAAGTAAGGTTGCCCTGGTAATCTTCTTCCGTATTTGTTGCCCTCTCTCCTAAGAAAGAATCTCTGGTGACTACTTCAGCAGCTTCACATCCACAAACTAAATGAAGAAAGTCACTTTCAAAGGGATTTGAGTAAGGGAGCAGTCCAGATCAGTGTCATAGTCTTTGTCCTAGAGTATCATGTGATATCATATTCATATTTCCTGTAACTGGAAATAAAACTAAGATATGAATTCTGAATTCTAAGGTATTTCTCCCATAGGTCTATGCCTTATGGGCTGATAGGGAGGGTAGAGCAGGACAATTTGGAAAGTCTCCCACACTGTCCATTCTACTTGGGTCTGTTAGTGTGTTAAGGTATATCCCCATGTTCTGGCCATTATGAAGTGCTCAATGAGTGTGATTGATGGAAAAAACTGTGTTTCCAGTCCTTCTGCAGAAAGGCACTCTTTTATGGAACTTTCACAACTGATATAGCCTAGCTGACTAGCAGGGAGTCTCAGGCTGCAGGCCAGCAGAGACCAAGAGGAACAAGCTGAAAGAGGCTTAGGCTGCTGAGTGATCAGGTGGCCAGTGGACCCTGAGCACAAGGGAGGACATCAAGCTGAAAGTGAGGTGTTGCTTTAGCTGTGCCCAAGTAAAAGAAGGACCAAGTGTTCTGGAGAGAGATTGTGCCAGACATGTTCTCTATGTACCCTGCATGGTGCCAGCACTGCCCTGGTCCTAATGATGTCCCCTCTGTGTCAGTTCGTGAGCTGGGCTGGCACCCCAATGGTGAGGCCTGATGGAACCCCACGGGGATCTGGGAGTCCTAGGTGGAGGGATTTGAGTAAGGGAGGAGCCCAGATCAGTTTTGTCTGGATAGGAGTTGATTGAATCTGAATACTCTGAGCAGGGATGGAGAAAAATGGGCAGCCATGAGGTTGGAGGTCAAGGTGGACCCTAAACTCAGAGGAAGGTAGGGAAGGAATGTAATTCCATGTTAGAATGAGGGGCTATTTAAGGACTGTCCCTCTTAAGGATGAACCTGGAGGAGAGAAATATCCTGTTTAGGAGGGCCCTTCCTGTGTCCAGGAGGTAGGACCCTGTCCTTGAGCAGTGGCTTCAGCTGTGCCTACCTGGCCTCCAGGACCCATGGTGCTCTCCCCTTCCTCTCTGTCCCCTCATACATGGAAGAAGGTAGAAAATTCACCAGGAGACCCAGGACAAGAGCCATCCAAAATTTCTCCTGGTGGTGCCCAGCTCCAACACTGGAAGAAGGGCAAGGCCTGAAGATACTGGAGGGGTGGGAAGGAGCTGGGTCACAGCTTTGTGTGGGGTTTAGGCAGGTGTTGAGGGGAGAAAGAGGAGGGAAAAGCAGAAAATAGGAGAACTGCCTGGCACACAGACCCTGTGAATGAAGGCCAGTGAATAAAGAAGAAACCAGCCTTCCCACATGGCTAAGGGACATTTATTCAGTTGTGGGCACCTCCTCCAGGGTGATTCTAGACTCAGTTCTGGGAAAGGAGGTTAGTTGCAGAGGTGGTTTAGTTTGTCTTCTGCAGTTGGTGGCTTTTCATGGTTTCCTTTATCCACTGTAGAAATCTGGAGACTTTGGTGTAGACGCCTGGAGGTGTCCCATTTATTTTTCCAGAAGAGACAATTCCTTGGGCCACATGGTTACACACAAGAGGGCCTCCGGAGTCCCCCTGTGAAGAGAGAAGAGGGAGGACTGAGCCTGTATCCTCCTGGTTGGATCCTACCTGCCATCTCAGGCTCCCTCTCAGACAAGGACGACCTGTAGAGTCTGCGTTCAGAGGACTATGCGGGACTCTAAGGGCCCTCAGCTGATATGTTCTGACTGTGAACATTGTTATTACCTCACCTCCCTCCTGGGGTCAGCCTCTGTCCTGCTCCCCAGGTTCTGGGATTGTCTCCCTTTGAAAGTGTGAGGGACCACTGTTGCATTGTTCAAGGTTGTGGAAGCAGGTGAGTGGCACAGACACCAGCATGGAGGATGAGCCCAGGGACCAAGGTGGGTGCCAGCGCTGAGGAGCCACTTAGTGAGAGCAACTGCACCATAGGTGCACAGGTCTCTAATGCCTGTGAGCTGAGGCAGTGTGGAGCATTGCAAGCTCAGCTTTCCAGGCAGGCTTCATTCAATGCAGGCCCCAGGTACTCCCAGCTGCTCCCTTCTTCTCTTTCCAGGGAGAAATGACAGCCAACTGGGTGAGGGAGGCTCATGCTGCCTGGTCTCCAGGCCCCAGATCTTCCCCCAAACACCCCTCTCCTCAGAGCCAAGAGAGACAGAAGCTCAGTCTCACCTTAAAGGAAGCTTTGTTTTCCTTTGGATCCCCCACACATATCTGGATGGTACTATTGTATTTTAATAATTTCTCGCGCTCGCACACCTGGTGCTTCTGCACTTTCAGCTTTACCTCCTGCAGTGTGTTGGAGGGTTTGCCATTTTTTGCCACTCTCCCCCAGCCAGCCACAAGGCACATCTTCCCAGGCTTCACCTTGTCCTTGCCCCTGGGCAGCTTGATAGGCTGCACAGCTGCATTCAACTTGGCTTTTTCCTCTAGCTATGGGGGATAAGAAAGAGTTCAGTTCAGATAAGGGCCTCTGGGCCTAGACACTATGATGGCCAGGATGGAAGTGAGTAAAGGGGCAGAGTCATGGTGGGAGGGTACCATCTGCACTAGTGAGGGCTAAGGCAGCAGGGAATAGGACATACCTCCAATAACATGATGTCATTGTACAAGTAATTATCATCGTAGTCTGGGTGGCGGATGGTTCTTTTCACTGGGATGACCTGCTGGGTCTTCTCCTGCTTTTCAATGTTGTGTGCCCCCAGGGTGACATTCATTGGCCTGCATAGAGAGTGCAGTGGTCATGGGTGATGTGGAGTCATAAAGAATATATCTAGGAGCTGTGAAGAGCAGGCTACATCAGGGCCAGGGTAGAGCTGTAGCTGAGGGGGGACAGAGAGGACAGGAGGCCTTGGCTGAGTGACAGTGCCCTCTACTTCTTAGCTGTTGAGGAGATTTCTGAAGCCATTGGTATCTGAACCATAGGTTTTCAGGAGTCAATCATGCCTAGGAAAACACATGCAAATTTTTTTAGTTTGCATTGTCATAGCAAAGCACGCTCCTAGGCTCCTAGCTCTTGATATGGCAGGCTTGGCCACTCTGGTTTTTCTTACTCAGTAGTGCCTCTAGAGTCACTGCCTTGCTCTCCATAGGACTTGGCCATCCTCTTTCTTTTTCACCCCTAAAGGCATCTCCTGCACATATTCTCCCAAGTGTCCATTTGTCTACTGAGAAAGAGGCAGAGGTCACTGTGTAATGTTTGCAGGAGGGTCTGGGCTATTTTCTGGTCCTCACCTTCCTAAGCAGTGAGCGGCCGTCAGCACAAAGTCTTCTCTTATCAGGAAGCCACCACACTTATGCAGTTTATGTTTAACAACAAACTGAAGATAGGCCATATAGGGCCGGGAGTGGGGCTTGGATTCATGTCCCCCGATGATCTCCCCTGAAAAAAAAGTCACTCTGTTTGTGTGCACTCACTGAATCCAGCAGGTGGGCGTCTGTTCCATGCCTCCAGAACTGTGGGGACATTTGGGAACCTTGGATGACCTGAGTCTGGGCAGGGGCTGAGGAAGGGGGCCTCAACTTCCTTTTCTGAAAAAGGGAAGGAAAGCAGGTGTTGGTCTATGAGTTTTTCTTCCTTACATAGGTGGAGTTGAGCATACATTTCTAGGGACAATGAAATCCCAGGGGAGCTTTCTGCTTCCAGAAATTTCTGAGGCCCTCCTGAGTGCTGTGCTGCCTAGGACAGTGGCTGCTTGCTAATGGCCAAGATTTCAGTTCACTCTAGATGTTGTTCTGTCCTATTTCCTAGGCCTGACGTGTAATTGATGGGATGCACAAAGGAATGGCTCCAGTTTGTCTCTGGGTGAGGGTTGGTAGGGCAGTGCTGCTGGGGTTGAGGAAAGCAGAGAAGTTAGTGTCTGCCACAGTGGCTCCTACCAGAAAACAGGGGAGTCACCAGAGGTCTGGGAAGAGAAACAGAGTTGGCGAAAGGGATAGAGTGGCTTGGGACTGAACAAAGGAATTATTCCAGGGAGAGTGATTCCACCATTTCTGGGGTCACCTGGGCTCTAGAGTTCTCTGCGAAGCAGTTGGCAAGGGGTACACCTGTGTCACCCCAGACGCAGGTGCCAGACCCACTTTTCCCCTTTTCAGGAGAATTGAACATTTCCTCCCGTCCACCCTCTGGGGTGCACTTGTAGCCAAGCCCCACTTTCCAGATGACCAGAATGGGGTCTAGGCAGAAGTCTACATCCACTGGCTCTTCTTCCAAACAGACTTCTGCCCCCACGTTCCTGTTGCTACTTACCCAGTGTCTCCCTTGGGGTTCTGCAGTGGAGCTGGAACTGGGATTCAGAAGGCTCTGGGTAGAAGGATGCATCAGGGTGTGCAGAAGGGACAGGAGTTCTGTGCCAGCTGTGGGTTAGGGTTGGACCTCTGAGGGAGGGAATGGTCACTCACCTGCCCTTGCTTTGGGAGGCAGAAAGAAGGCCAACAGCAGCAGGTGCAAATGCATCTTCTTAGAAGGGCTTGTGGAGCTTCCTCCTTGTTGTCTTTTAGTCCTCAGGGGCAGAAGAAGGTGGAGTGAGCTCTGAGATCTTGTGTTTCTGTCTGTTTTTAAGGTGCTTCATTATAGAAGGCTTTCTATGAAAGCTCCCTACCCCCACTGCCTGGCCTGATGACGTCTTCTGAGTGGTTGTGTGAGAATCAGGCTGTGACCACATCAGTACCTGGTGCTGATGATTCAGAGTGCACCACCTGTTCCACCTCAGAACTGAAACTCAAGAGCATAAGGTTGAGACTGTAGGATGTGGTACTGGAAGCTAGGTTCCCAGTGATACAACCATCCATGGTCTCCATTTCCTGCTGCTAAGCTTATTAGGGTAATTTCTGTAGCAGACATGAATTTAGCAGATGTGCCTCCATCTCTTGTGCTATGACCAAGCATGTTGGAGATGTGTCTCCTTTCCCTGACCTTCTGGTAGAAGATTAGCAGGGCATGGTTTGAGGAGAGCTAAGGTAGAGTGACGTATAGACAGTAACAAGGCAAGTCTACCATCCTCTAATCCTCCCTGGCAAGCCGTTCATCCTCATGCCTTCTTCCCAGGGGGATTTATACATCACTCATTTAATTACCAAAACTCAGTGTGATAGAGTCCACTTCTCATCTTAATGTTTTAAGCAAAATCTTCACATTGAACATTCACTGGCCTAAATTAACAAATTGCTGAAGCTCCAGGAGTTGAATTTTCTGATTGACCTGAGCCAAGTCACTCCTACTTCTCAGTGCAGACTGGGGTAGGTCCCACCCAAATTACTTGCACTAAGGATGGAAGAGGGCTGATATCCTAAAGGATAGTCAGGTCATGCCGTGCAGCCAAAGGACAATAATTGTCCTTTTAATTTTCCCTATGTTTGGTCAGAGAGGCATGCTCTTGACTGAAGGCTCACAGTAGAGACTGGTAATGCTGATGTTCATACTCCATGGGAAGTGAAGGATTGCTTCTAGCTGAGCCCATGCTCAGGTATTTTACAAGACCAACTAAATATGGTGCCGAAATTGTGGAGCTCACCTGGAGATGATCAGCATCACGGGGGCTTTTAAAGAGTTACAACACGGGAGCTCACTGCAACAGCAACAGGAGGTGGCTATGAAATTACTGTAGTGGATGAGGATGTGCTGCAGTTCATTCATGCAGTCAAGATTTAATGCAGCCTCTTTAATTTTTTTTTTTGCCTTTCCCTCCACTGAGTGGCATCGTGTATGATCCGAGTTTGTGTGTGTGAGTTTTGATAAATTTTAACCTTATAATAGATTCATGCATATTGAATGGTAGCGAATGCTAAAATAGACTACTATGTACATTTTTATGCATTTATCACATACTCTTTTCTTATTTTTTTTCAATATTCTAGGCTATGAGTTTCCTTTTTTTTTGTTTTCCAGATTTTCACAAATCCACCTGCCTACTATAGTCCACATATATGCAGACTTCTCCAATTGAAATTCATGTTGTTCTAATGTCAACTACATCCAGAAATAGTTGGATTTCCATCTTTGTTTTCTCTGTATTTTACAATCTTTCTAGGAGGAACATATGTTTCAACATGAATGATTCTATATCCTCCTTGTCAATAGCCAACTATCTACATTTATTAAAGCTCTACTTAAAAAAAAAAACTTAATGGGTCTGGGGTTGTGACTCAGTGGTAACATGTGGAGGCACTGGGTTGGATTCTCAGCACCGCAAATAAATGAGTAAAATAAATGAAGTTCCATGAACAACTAAAAAATTATAAAAAACATTAATGGGTCCAATAGTAAAATTTTAAAAATAAATTACCTTCCTGATTGTAGGTTATTATGGGTCATCAAGAAAATTTAGGAAGTAGAAAGGAAGGGCCTGGGTTGTGGCTCAGAGGTTGAACACTAGCTTACCATGTGTGAGATACTGGGTTCGATCCTCAACACTACATAAAAATAAAATAAAGATATTGTGTTCACCTATAACTAAAAAGTAAATATTTAAAAAAAGAAAGTAGAAAGGAAAAGTAACACATATTTTTTCTGTCTCCCACAGACAGATGTTTAAACTAAAGCAGTATATTCTAAATACTTGGGGCAATTCTGTACATGTAATGCAATTTCCTTTTATTCTCAACCCTACAGTGTAAACACTGTCTTTATGTTTAAAAAAAAATCTATTAGTCCCTTCTACACAGGAGGTTGAGGAGGAAGATTACAAGTATGGAGGACAGCCTGTGCAACTTAGTGAGACTCTGTCTCAAAATAAACAGAGCCAGAGATGTAGCTCAACGGTAGAATCTATGCAAATGCAGGGCCCTGAGTTTAATACCTAATACTGACAAAAAATCAGTTAATATTTCCTTAGTATCTTTTTCCTAGTTATTAAAAATTAATATGCATTTAATTGTTAAAGTTGTACAATTTAAAAAACAGTTTGAGCAAAAAGAATTAAAATTACCTGATTTTTCACCATGCATGGTAATTACCTTTAATGTCTTACATGATCTAACACTTTTTTCATATAATATCTGCATTTTTTAAATTAAAAAGAGATCATGATAAGCATGGATATGGCCTATTTATAAAGACATGGAAGTTGGACTAGAGGTGTAGTTCAGTACGTGTGAAGCCCTGGCTTTGATTTGCCATACTGCAGAAAAATAAATAAATATTGAGGTAGAATTCACAGAATACACAATTAATTACTTTAAAGTGTACAATTTCAGTGGCATTTCATGAATTCAAAATGTGTAAGTACAACCTGACTTTAATTCCAAGTTTTTCATCACCCCAGGACACTATGGTAGCCTGTCAGTAACTCCATTTTCCCCCTTTACACTACCATTCCCCACACCACCCTTGGCAACCACTACTTTTTCAATCTCTAAAGATTTGCATATTCTGGATATTTCATAGAATTGAAATCATGTATGTATCTGTTGGGCCTGGCTTCTTTCACTTAGATAAGTATTCTGAGATCCATCCAAGCCATAGCATGTAGTGGTATTCATTCTGTCCTATGACAACTGTGTTACACCACAATTTATTCACTCATCTCTTGAGGAGCATTCGTATTATTTCTACATTCTGACTGTTATGGTTAATTCAGCAATAAACATTTGTTTACAAATTTCTGTTGCCCAATATGTTATTCTTTCTTTCTCTTGGATACATAACTAGGAATGGAATTTCTGGGTCATATGGTAATCCAATGTTGAAATTCTTGAGGATCCAAAGCATTATCTACAGTAGCCGTGCCATTTTACATTCCAACCCACAATGTATGAGGGTTCCTATTTCTCCACTTGCTTGCGAACACTTACTTTGTTTTGTTATTGTTATTATACTTGTTGTAGTGAAGTGGGTGACACTTTGGTTTTGATTTGCATTTCCTTCATGACTAATAATATTGTGCCCCTTTTTGAGTGTTCATTTGCATATCTTCTTTGGAAAGATGTTAACTCAAGCCCTATGCCCATTTAAAAAATTACATTGTTTGGTGTTTCATTGTTGAGTTATCTGAGTTCTTCATATGTCATGGATACCAAACTCTTTTAAAAAGTCTTTATTCTAGAAAGTGCTGTAAATGATTTTATTACTTTCAGGTGTTATTTTTCCTAATTATTCAAGGCTATTTCCCAGGGTAGGAATAATACACTAGTGTTTCTTCTTGTATAGATGGAATATGCAACCATCCTGATTTTTCTGTGATTTTAAAGCATTTTTTCCCTTTCTGCTGGTTGACTTTTCATTTTCTCAACGCTGTCATTTAATACACAAGATTTTTGTGAAGTCCAACATATTTATTTCATGGTTTGTTTGTTCTGTTGGTGTCAGACCCAAGAATCCATTGTCAAATCAGAAGGGCATGAAGATTTCCCTGAGGATTATAGTTTTTAACTATTACATAGTCTGTTGATCTATTCTGAGTTAATTATGAAGCATGGAGTGAGATGGAGGTTCATCATATTCTTTTGCCTGTGGTTGTCCCATTGTCCCAGTTCCATTTATTGAAGATATTATTCTTTCTTCACTGAATGGTGAAAACTTCCTTGACCACTTTTATTAAAGATCAATTGGCTATAAATGTTGGGTTATTTCTGAACCTCAATTCCATTTCATTGGCCCATGTGTCTCTTTATACCAGTACCACCATATTTTGATTATTATAACTTATAGTAAGTTTTGAGAATTGGAAGTCCTTTAACTTTTTTCTTTTTCAATACTGTTTTTGCTTTTTGGGGATTCTTGCAATTCCATTGCATTATCTTTTTGATTTCAGAAGCAAAAGCCACTGGAATTTTGATAGATGGTATATTGAATCTGAGGAGCACTGCCATTTACTAATAATCTATTACCAATAATCTATTAATTCTAATCTGTTAACATGGAATATCTTTCCATTTAATTAGGCCTTCTGTACTTTATTTCAGCAATGCATTGTAGTTTTCAGTGCACAATTTCCCATTTCCTTTGTGAAATTTAGTTTTAGATATTTTATTCTTTTGGATATTCTCTTAAATGGAATTTTTTCTTAATTTTCTTTTCTGTCATACACATTGCTGGTATACAGAAACACAACTAATCTTGCATCTTGCAAATTGCTGAATTCATTTACTAAACTATGTCTGTTTTTTGTTTGGATATTCTATATATTCTTTATAATACAGTAAGCATCTGCAAATAAAAATAGTTTTACTTTTTTCTTCCAAGTTAAATGTCTTTTTTAAATCATTGTCTTGCCTACTTGCTTGTATAGGAAATCTTGTACAATGTTGAATAACAGTGGATATGCAGTGAAAGTGGACATTGTTATCTTGTTCCTAAAGCTAGGGGGAAGTTTTTAGTCTTCCAACACTGTGAATGATGGTAGCTTTTGGGTTTTGATAAACATCCTTTATGATGTTAAAGAATTTCTCCTTTCCCTAGTTTGCTGAATTTTGTAAATCATGAAGGAGTTTTGAATTTTTCTAATTTTTTTTTCTGTATCTATTAAGTTGACTGTATGGCCTTGCCTCTCTATTCTATCAATATAGTATATCACCTTGATTGTTTCCTTATGTTGAACTACCCATTGCATTCCTGGAATAAATCTCACTTAGTCATTGGGGTAAAATCCTCTTATTATGCAGTCAGCTTTGATTTACTATAATTTTGTTAGGATTTTTGTATGTATATTCATAAAGATTATTGGTGTGTGATTTTCTTTTCTTTGGACATTTTCACTTTAGTATCCTGGTGTTTGCCTCTTTATGTCAGGAAGTTTACCTCCTCTTCCGTTTTTTTGAGAGAAGAATTTGGTGTTAATCTTATGTAAATGTTTGTTATAATTTGCCAGTGAAGCTCTCTGGTCCTGAGGTTTTCTTTGTTAGGAGATTTTTTGATTACTGACTCAAACTCTTTACTGGTTATAGGTCAGTTTTCTCATTTTTCTTGAGTCAGTTGTGATAAGTTCTGGATTTCTAGGTGTTTGTCCATTTCATATAGATTATCCAATTTTGCTGGGTACAAATGTTCTTTTGTAACCTTTTCTTTATGGGTAGAATGTCTCTATTTTCATTTCTGCCTTTAGTAATATGAATCATTTTGTTCTGAGTTGATATAGCTAAAAGTTTGTCAATTTTGTTATCTTTTGAAAGAAACCACCTGTGGTTTTATTTCTTTCCATTTTGCTGATTTCTTTCTAATGTTCATAATTTTCTTCCTGTGGCTGGGTTGAGTTATTTGATCTTTTATTAATTCTTTCAAGTGTACAAAGTTGTGGTGTTGACTTGAGATCTTTCCTTTTTTATGTACATGTTTCTAGTTATATATTTCCCTCTGAGCACTGATTTTTCTGTATCCCATCCATTCTGTTATGTTATATTTCCTTTTATCTCAATAAATTGTCTAGTTTCTCTTGTGATTTCTTCTTTGACCCATTGATTACTTATGTGCGTATATCAATTTCTTAAGTTTGTAAACTTTTATTTTCCTTCTGTTATTGATTTCTAGCTTTCTTTTATTGTGATTAGAGAAAAGAATTTGAATTATTTCAATCTTTTGGTTTGTGGCACAGCATATTGTGTATTCTGGAGAATGATTCATATGCACTTGAGAGAAATGTGCATTCTGTTGCTGTCAGAGAGGTATGGAAGTTCCCAAAGATTTTTATATAACTGTCAATTTCTCCCTTCAACTCTGCCAATGTTTGCTTTATCTTTCTGGAGAGCTGATGTTTGGAGCATATATGTCTGTGAAGGTTACATATATATTGTCTTCTTGAAGTATTGGCTTTTATTCAATATGCAATGTTCTTTGTGTCTTTTAATATGATTTATTTTATAGTCTATTTTGTCTGATGTTAAATACACTTTAACTCTCTTTAGATTACTATTTGCATGGAATAGCTTTTCATGTTCTTTCATTCTCACCCTTTTTATATAGTAGGATCTAAGTTAAGTCTCAAAAGCAGCATATAGTTAGATCATAGTTTTAATCCATTTTTCCAATCCCTGCCTTTGAATTGGTGAGTTTAGTCCATCACACTGAAGTGATTATTGATAATGAGAAACTTTAGTGTCCTTTTGTTCAGCCTAAAGGACTCCCTTCAGCATTTCTTGGAGGCTGGTTCCCTACCTTTTTCCCCCCTCTAATATGTGGATATCTTCATTTATCCCTCAATTTTGAATGGCAGTTTTTCCAGATATAGAAATCTGACCTCAAAGGTTTTTTTTTTCTTTCTGCACTTTGAATATATCCTCTCACTTCTTTTTGGTTTCCATGGTTTCTGATAAAAAATCAACTATTGACCTTATTGAGGATCACTCATCTGTTTTATGTAGTTTTCTCTTTTTGTAATTGGATTATACTTTACTATTTCTTTGGGGTTTTGGGGTAATTTTTTGTTGATAACTGGACGTTGTGGATATTGTGATGTGGTTACTTTAGCAACTGTACCACTGAGGCCACTTCCTTCCCCCAAAGCTTCCTGTTTCCACGGGACCTAAAGGTAATATTTTAACTTTCTAGAGTGATGGATTCTTTCTGTTATCATCTTTCTCAGGCTCTCATGCTGTGTATGTTCTTACCATGTCTGCATAGGATGTGGCAAATAGTCTGGTTTGGGGTAAGTCAGAGGAATGCTGCTGAATCATTTACCAGAACCTCCCATATGTGATTGCAGAACTGATTATTCTTTCTCTTTATCTAATTCATGCCCAATAATCTCATGTCACATCTGCTTTCTATCATCTAATCTCATCCTGGTTGTATTTAGTTTTTTCTGCTTAAGACCAATATCTCTGGAACAATACAAGAAACACATGAACAGAGTAGAATATCTGGACCATTGCAGGTGATCCTTCAAGGCCTTCCTTATGAGAAATCAGGTATTGCAGAAACCTCTGCATCTCCGAGAGCATTATACCATGGTACAGTGACGGGGTGACTTACTGAGGAACCAACTCCAACATTCCAACTGCATTCCTTATGCTCATTTATGAGAACTTCCAACTATGACTGGAAACTGGACATTTTTATGTTCTCTTGTCTCGGGTTTCTAAGCATGGGAGACTCAGGACCATGCTAAAATCACCAAAGTATTGAATCTATCATTGAGGCTTAGAGGAGTCAGATATCCAATTCCCCCTGGAACTATATGCTAAGACTTTGGCTTCGCAGCTATGAGCATCTTAAATGCCTACACATGGGTCATAAATGGCACTCACTAACTCTTGAGAACAAAATGGGGACAGAATCACCAGGATAAGTATCAGTCCATGTCCTTTGGATTAGCTTCTTTCTTTCCAAAAATCTCACCTTTGCCCCAGTCCTTATAGCAACAGAGAAATCATGTTTTTCCCTCTTGTCTCCACAGTGGTTGTAACAGATTATAAAAGGGAGGAAAGTCTTATCCCAAGAGGATTTCCAGACAGGGCTCTGCTAAGTGTCCCAGAAGAAAGGGTCTTTACTGTGAAATTAACTCCTCGCTGACTCATGTAGGGAAAAGATGAACTGAGGTAAGGGGTACACCGTAGCTATCCAGAAATAGTTAAGGATGTCATTTAATAGCAGAATTAGTTGTTTTAAACAAGAATATAATGAAAAGGAAATTGAGGAAGAGAGAAGGCAGAGCACATTAATATTAGTTCATACCTTACCATGTCTTGAAGCATGTCTAAAGAGATTTATATGTTACCTCACTGAATTCTTCACATTATGCATGGGAGTTATCTTTTATCACATTTAAAGATGAAACAGACTCAGAAAGGTCCCACTGTTTCAGAAAGTGTACATGCACAAGATGCAAGCTTGCCACATTGAAAACTTCCCTCTCTACCACTCTGAGAAACAGTGGAAGCCACAGCGGGCAGATTTCAGCTCAGCAAAGGAAAGTGATCTTATAATGAGGCTTCCCTTGGGAGTGGCTGCTCTGGTGAGCCTAAGTGCTTTCCCTCCAGGGACGACAGAGGCTGAAGAGCACCTTATTGGACTGGGAAGTTGTCACTAATGGGGGGATAAGATCACTCGTTGGACCTCTTTTAGCTTTGAGTCTGTCTCTCACCTGGAAAAGACCTGACCTGGGTTAGGAACCCTGGCTCCTCTTCAGCTATGTGGCTCAGTTGCCTTTCTGGGATTCATGATCCTCATCTATCAAAAGGCATTACAGGCTACAATATAAGTTTTTAAATGTTATATAGTTAGATGTTTTAACTATAGATTCCTTTCCTCATGTGGATTATGTATGTGTCAAGGTAGCTTTTTGAAATAATTTCTTCTATATTTATATCTATACCTCTTTGTGCTTCTTTAACTCTCTTTTACCTCATTCTGTATTTATAGCTTTATGTATGTATTTCCACACATTTTAAAATATATATAGCTTTATATATTATTACATACATACATATATATTTGTGTGTGTGTGTGTGTGCATAGTCCGTGTGTGATTTTATTTGTTTGGATTTCTTCATCTTCCCTTTCTAAGCATAATCTTGGTACGTTTTCATCTCAGAAATAATTTCAGCACTCAAATAGAATGTCTGAAGTCAACTGCTCTCGCCTCATTATGAGGGTGGCCAAGATCATTAAGATATTCTGCTACAGAGGTCTTTGTGGGCCACAAGATGTGATGAGTTATAGGAATCTAGAAGAAGATATACCCCCCATGTAAAAATGAGTTTGATACTGGTGATATGTGTGTTTGGGTCAGGGGATATTTGTCCACAACTGTAACTAGACTTAACTTCAAAGCAGCAATCTAGATTGGCATCAAGACTGGTAGGAAATGACTGCTGGTCATGTCTGACTAGACTGGTCTAGGAACTGGGGGACCCAGTGTCAATAGAGTCTCATACTACAAGTGTGGCTTCCAAGTTAAGAGGTGGCTGACTTTGAAGAGTCACTGTGGGCTTGGAAAGTAGGGCTATAACAGTAGGCCATGACGTCCATCAGTTTTTCTGTTTCCTCATGGAGCCTCCTTGAATCTGGTGTCATTTAAAGAAGGATATTGGGTATCTCATCCATGTCAGAGTTTGTACTGAACTCTATACCCCACAGGGTACCCTAGATGTAAACAATAAAGAGATGGAACTCCTGGTATGTTTTACTCCCTACATTACTCCCACACTGGGGGAAGGGCTCCACTGAGTACCAAATTGGAACCTCCAAAAACATTTCCAATCCCATACTCTATGATTCTAGGCTCATGTTTTAACACGTGTAAAAACTGCAAATCTTAAAACAGATTTATGTTATCCTTAAACAAGAAGGCAGCCACTTGTGTGGATTTTCCATATAGACTCAGACCAGTCTGACAAGGAACAAGACTTTCTGATGAAAGCCCTATGACTTCACGTTTCATGAAGGCATAGAAAGCACCTACTGTCCTCCCTTTTGAAATTCCAGCACTTAGTGGACATTCAATATCTATTTGTTTGCTGATTAATGACAAAAGTAGTGCTTTTCAGTCCTGCTGGAGATGATTCCTTTCTTCCTCAACAGGAAGCTACAGCCTGAGTGGACAGCAAGACAAAGACTTTTGTAAGGATGGGTAGGGTCATTCTCCAAGGATGAACAGTGCAATTTATCAGGAAGACATAACAATTTAAAATTTTAATGCATCTAATCACATAGCCAGAAAACATAAAACAAAAATTGAAAGAACTCCAAGGAGATACATAAATCCCCAATCATCTCAGGAATTCACATAGTAAAGATGATGTGAACAGAACATCTAACACACTAGATCTAGCAGCTCTAGACCTCTGCACCTACCCACTACAGGATGTGTATTTTGTGAATGTGCACACAAAAATATTTGCCAGAATTGTGGCTGGGCCACAAAGTAGATCTTGAGAAATTCCAAATATGAAATCTTTAAAATGTTTCCTGGACACAATATAAGTAAGCTATAGATCAATAAAATGAATACTAGAAAAATCTTTATTATATTAGAAAAGAAGAAATACCTGTAAATCAAAATAAAATTTATAAAAATATTTAATGTTTTTCGTGGAATAGTAATAAGAACAATACTTAGTAAAAATTGTGGAATATAATTAAAATAGGTCTAGAAAATTTTATTCTTAAAAATCATTTACCACAAAAACTGAAATTATTGTGCCAATTATTTGTTAAGAAAATAGAAATTCATAAGTGAGATGAAGTAGAAAGAAGGAATAAGAGGCAGCAGAGTTTGATGAAATAACAAGAAAACATACAACAGAGAGATTTAATAAAGCAAAGATTAACTATTTGGAAAACTAATAAAGTTGACAAACCTCTAGAGAAATTAATCTAGGGAAAAAGAGAAGGCACAGATATTTAATATCAGAAATTAAAAAGGGAATATTTTTACAAATATTACAGACCTTTAAAAAGAAGTAAAAATATTATTTAAAATTTAAAGTTTTAGACAATACAGAAATATCACTGCCTATCACTGATTCAAAGAGAATCTGCCAACTTGAGTAATACTAGAAAATCAAAGAAATTGCATCAACAGTCAAATCATTTTCCACATGAAGAACCAACCTGGATGACTTTACTCTTAATTTCTGCTGAAGTTCAAAGAAGAAAAGCTTAGAACATTCTACAAACTCTTCTAGAAAAATGAAAGAGAAAGTGCACTAATCCATCCTATGTTATAAAGCTGGCATAACCAGGGTACAAAAAAAAAAATAAAAACAGAACAGGAAAGGAGATTTACAGGTCAGCCTCACTGATGACTCATAGACATAAAACTCCCACACAAAGCATCAGCTTTCAAAATTAGTCCAACAATATATAAAAAGGTTAATGAATCATGGGCAAGTTATGTTACTGCAGAACTCATTTAACCTTAGATCAATTAATGTGGGTTGTTATACACACTGACTTAAGAGAAAATCATAAAATCATTTCAATAAACATAAAAACATTTGATAAATGTCAATATCCATTCATGGTAACAAAAGTAACTTAGCAGACCAAAATGAAAATTTCATTATGCTAATTAATACTTCCTGTAAAACCTACAGAAGCCATTTAATCGATCCCTCATCTAGTCCAAAGTTCCCATCTCTCCCACTAGGACATAAGACAGCCCTTCTGTCCAGGCTGCTTTTCAGTCAGAGATGCTGGGACTCTCCTGCCAGCTCTCTTCCTTGAGTGAGATCCTTTCAGTGAAGTCTGTGGAAACCAGAGAGGGAAATGCAAAGAGCAGATCCAAGAGCAGCTCTGGGGCACAGATGGGGAGAGTTTGCAGGGTCTCTTTTCCCCAGTTCCCTAATCCCAGTTTCCTGGACCCAATGGTCAGCTCTGAAGAGTTCCTGGGGCTATCTTGTCGATGGGAGATCATCAGGTTACCGAGGCCATGCTCACTCTTTCCTCCATAAGGCACTCCTGCAAATTACTGCTATATAGTGAGACCAGGGTGGTCAGTTCCATGTGAGAGGAGTCCTTGTGATGGTCTCTCATTGAGCTGGGTAGTGAAAAGCCTTTGGCATCTTCTCTGTGTTGTGGGCAATCAGAATCGGAAGTTTATGGGGGCAAGTGTGGGCTCAAGTGTGCTGTTCATTTTTGAAGAAAATCAGAAGGAAGAACAGAGATTCCTGGTGTTTGCAGGATATTATACCTTGTGGCTCACCCCGTCCTGATCCTCTCCCCAGGAAGGGCTGTGTCTTAGTCCTCATCACCTCTCTAAATCTCCCACTACCTTATTGATAAGGCCTTCTTCCCAAGACTAAACTATCTGTGTGCTCTCTTATCCTTTGGCTTATTTTTTCTTCTTCACTCTCCCACATTCCTTTTCTTTCTCCTCTCATTCTCCTCCTCCTCCCCCTCTCTCTTTCTCCTTCCTTTCTTCCTCAGATGATGCCCTATCTATATTCTGTTGCCTCTCCAGGTTGAGGTTTGAGAAAAGCTGTGCACTATAAGGCCTGAAACTTGGCTTCCTGAATGCAAAGTCTTTGTTAAGCCAACCAGCTGCAGCTTCACCCCCTTGCTAGTGCTTCCATGGCTAAAACTCAGCCAATCCCCAAGCAGCCTCACTTCTGAAGCCTGCTAATCTCTGGATTTCATGTTTCCCAAATCCTAGAAAAGATGAGCTCTTGCTTGATTTATAGGCATTGTTCTTTACAAGCACAGCTCTCCTTTGCATAGTAAGCAATCAATTTGATTTTTTGTTTCAGACATTGGATGCTAGTCTCTTCCTGTGACACTTCTTGCGATTTTTCTGAAGTCCTGGTGCTGAGCAACCAAGCTCGCTGAGAAACACCATGTCTCTCAGCAGTTCTTAGAAGTAGTGGCCAGCTGGGGTAACAGGATATATCACGTCCTAATGTGTCTTGTCTTGGCTCAGCTCTTTTTTCCTCACTGACACTGCTCCAGGTTTTCATCTCCTGAGTGAACTGTTATCACCTCATCTGCTTCAGGCTCTGCTTTCCATAGGAGCTTAATTAGGACAGAGTGGGAAAGTGCAATTTGGGGCATTTCATCCTTTATCTCAAGTTAAAGCTCAGAGGAAGCTCTCTCATAAATTACAAACAAGATAAAGCCCCTGAATGTCCTTCCATTAAAACATTTCTCCTTATAGTAACTTTTTCTAATAGTCTTTGGATATGGTTCATTCCTGTTGAACCAAGATTATAATGGAGGACATTTTCTTGTTACCTCTTATAATGATTTTCTGGGGGACTGAGCAGGGATTTCCCCTATGTACTTTCTATTGGCCGAGTGAAGCCAGCATTGCAACCTTAGACGATTTGGAGATTGTCAGCCCCACTGAGAGGAGGAAGTATGTTCTGTGTCTACTGTAGGCAAAACAGTTCCCTAAGAAAATTAGATGCCTGATATGGAAAATGCTTCAATAACAAAGGAAGAGTTGGCACTCAGTCCTCCATAGTCAAAGAATAACTGAATGGGCCCTACAGTGTGCTCAGTGACGGCCTTGAAGTGATGTACCTGTTGAGCTTCTCTGTTGGAACAATGGGATGATGGGAAATGAGGCAGAATAGAAAAGCTGTGATATTGAGGAGAGGTGTGAGAAGTGAAATGATAGTTTGTGAGTTACTTAGATAATCTAAAGATGGTTGAAGAATGAGTAATAGAAAAGAGAAATTTTCTAGAACCTTCTCAGGATCCCCAGGGAATCAGGCTTGGAATGATCTTTCAGAAATAATTCATTGTCTACAAAGTGTATTTTAGCATTTGTCTCAGTCATGCAACAAAAACTTCATCTCTCACGAATTCTGTCTCTCTGTAGATTATTTGATTTCGCCCCCTTTGTCTTTTTAAGTTGCTTTTAACCTGTGTGATGTTTGACCCCATTTGGGCATGTCTCGACCTTTTACCAGTAGGTTTCCTATTAAGGAACGTGGCATTCTAAAATTATGTATTCTCAATGTTACCTTTTCATATGAAAATTAATTTTTATTTTTAGGAATTCCACCAAATACTTCTTTTCTATGTGATATTCACCTGACTTTTCCTTCATTATATCAAACAACCGTATACCACAGGCCTGATATTTCATTTCAATGTCATCTTGCTTCCAAAATGGACTCTGGCCAGACTGAAGGGAGGAGGGCACAGATGATGTTCACTCGGAAACCTGTAACAGGCAGATGATGGGAGCATAGTGGGTGGGGATGTGCAGGAAGATCACCTACGCTGTGACTTCTAGATGGATAGTAAACATTCCAACATGGTCTGAATGTGTCATAATAATAAGTATTGACACCCCTCTTGGTTTCTAAGTTTAATAAGACATAAAGTAATTCCTTGAAAATGTGTCATAGAAAAAATGCAAAATACTGGGGGATGAGTTGAGGCTGAGAATTCATTGTGATTAGTCAATAACCACAAACTTGCAATTAACTGCTCTAACCATAAATCACCCTTCTAGGGTTCGCTCTGTTGAAAGAACCGTTGGCTATTTACAGTCATTGTAGCCACAGCTGGAACCTCAGAAATAGAAGATCACTGTGGGTCTTAGATCACAGATAGAGATACTATTTCTTGTGAATTTTAAAACTTTCCATTGTATGAGCTGATCTGGGGGAAGCCAAATTGCAGCATTATTGGAGAATCAGTCCCCAGGGAAGCACTTTTGTATAACACAGATGGAGATGGAATGTACAACTCTGGGCAATTTTCTTTCATTCAAAAAGAATATATTAATTTCTTAGTGGTACTTTAAAAGGCACTGGGAATCAAGTGGTGAGCACTAACAAATTTTGTTTCTTATCTTGAGGAACAGGGCATTCGTATATGATCATAAATGGTGGCAAGACCAAGGGAAAAAAAATTACAAGAGAATATAGCAGCTTAATCTGACCTTTTAATAGGGGTCAGAAAAGACCTTGCCAAGCAATTAATATTTGCCAGCCATACAAACAGACAGTTGAAAATGAAGTGTTCTCTGATCTGTTCAAGTAATTATCTTGAGGCTCACACATCAGATGTCTGTAGTGCCCAAGTATTTTAAAAAATAATGAGGAATTATGCTAAAATTAACTCCTATTTTCATCAAATATGTGAATCAAAGGCAATAGGCAGAAATGGTTAAACTGGAGTCTTTGAAAATTTAAATTTTCTGTTCAACCAAAGACATCATTAAGAGCAAAAGAAATTTTGCATTGAGAGACAAGGTATTTAATGACCTACCTCATGGAATATGACTTATCTATTGGAATATATAAAGCAAAATTAAAATAAATCATTAAGGGAAGCAATCAACTCAAATGTAAATGAGCAAGGTCTATGACAGACATTTCCTGGAAGAACAAATGCAAATGGATAATAAGTATTTGAAAAAATGATGGTCTATACCCAACAGGGAAGTGGTAGTAATAACTTCTGTACCTTACCATTACATACCTCTTATATCAACAAAAATTATTATGTTTTATAATATTAAACTGGTTGTTGAGGCATTAATAATAATAATTTTGTAAAGCAATCAAATAGTATTGGAGACAAGTGTGTCCTCTGTAACCTAGGGATCCCACTTTAAAAATACATGCTGGAAAGGGAGAGGGCAGGGGATTAGCAAAGTTGGTGGAATGTGATGGACATCATTATACAAAGTACATGTATGAAGACTTGAATTGGGTGTCAACATACGTTATATACAAATAGAGATACAAAAAATGTGGTATATGTGTGTATTAAGAATTGAAATGCAAAAAAAAAATGTTACCTTAGATTAGGTAGAGGGAAATGAAAGGAGGGGAAGGTAGGGGATGTGGGGGTAAGAAAGATAGTAGGATGAAACAGACATAATTACTTTATGTATGTATGTGACTGTATGACCAATGTGATTCTACAATATATATCCCATCTATGTATGATATATCAAAGTATATAAGTGCATTCTACTTTCATGTGTAACTAATTAAAACAAATAAAAAATTAAGAAAAAAGATGAAGGCAGCAATCAGAGAACAATAAAATGGTTGTATCTAAATTAAAAAAAAAATACATACTGGAAATTAGTGCAGCCAATATGGAAAGCAGTATGGAATTCCTTGGAAATCTGGGAATGGAACCACCATTTGACCCGCTATCCCTCTCTTTGGTCTATACCCAAAAGACTTAAAACCAGTATACTACAGGACACAGCCACATCAATGTTTATAGCAGCACAATTTACAATAGCTAAACTGTGGAGCCAACCTATATGACCTTCAGTGGAGGAATGGATAAAAAAAATGTGGCATATATCCACAATGAAATATTACTCAGCAATAAAAGAGAATAAAATCATGACATTTACAGGTAAATGGATGGAGTTAGAGAAGATAATGATAAGTGAAGTTAGCCAATCCCCCAAAACCAAATGCCAAAATGTTTTCTCTGATATAAGGAGGCTGACTCACAGTGGAGTAGGGAGGAGGAGCATGAGGGGAATAGATGAACTCTAGATAGGGCAGAGGGGTGGGAGGGAAAGGGAGGGGGCAGGGGATTAGCAAGGATGGTGGAATATGATAGACATCATTATCCAAAATACATGTATTGGTGTTTACATACTTTATATACAACCAGAGATATGAAGAATTGTGCTGTATATGTGTAGTAAGAATTGTAATGCATCCTGCTGTTACTTATTTTTTTAAAAAATAAAAAAAGTTAAAAAAATATTCTCAAGTTGGTAACTAAAAGCCACTGTATTATATACTTTAAATGAATTATATAGCATGTGAGTTATATTTCAATAATGCTACTTTTTAAAAACTTTTAAAAAATAAAGATACCTGCTGGAGAAATGCTTGCACCTGTGACATAGAGGGAATGCTCTTTGTAATATTTTTAGTAAGAAAATGGAAACAAAATAAATGTCCTAAGAATGGGTAATTAGTTATTTTCATGCATGGAGACATTGTGAGTCAGTTAAAATGAATGAACTATACTTACTGTGTGGACAGGAATAAAAATACATTATGGATTTGTTTCTCCCAGGGTTGGAAACAGGATGACTACAAATCAGAGGTGCAGGAAGGATTTTTATGTTTTAATGCTTTGGAAACTTTCACAATGTGAACATATTTCTTTTAAAAGTGCAATTAATTAAAAACATTGGGTGAAAATAAAGTTTCCAAGGTCTAATATAGGATAAACCACTTTTAAAAATTTGAAGAACAAAGAAAGAAAATCTGGGTCACTTCTGCACCCTTTCTTATCTCAACAGCATTCCACTGGTTGAACTCGTAGTTTAATTGGGAGTCCAATCTTCCCACTTGGTTTCTGAACCTAAGCCACTGCACTAGCTGGGAACCAAAGCTCTTGATTTTCTTCCACCATTGGCTTCTGACAATAAGGACAGCAGGGGAAGAAAATGTAGCAAGGAGCAGCAAGATGTCAGAACCTATAGGAGCAGGGAGAGAGAAGCAAGAGTTCCATCTCCTTCCACCTTGCATGGCAGGCACCTGCCCTGCAGAGCTGCCCCTGCCCTACACAGCCCTCCTGGAGAAGTCAGCTCCTCTGGCTGGTCTTGGTAGCTATTATTCCTCCTTCCAGGATTCTGTTTCACAGGGTCCCCAAGTGTGCAGGAGTTTGTGGGCATTTGGGGACTTTGTGGCATTTCTATTAGGGACAATGTCATCATTTTTTTCCTGTCTTCTTTCCTTAGGTTTCTTCTCAGACATTTTGCCTGGAAGGATCCCATCACTTTCCGGGAAGTCTAGGGAGTTAGATGGTTTCCAAATTTACAGCTCCTAAAAAATTCTCTACTGGGGCCCAGATATCATACTGGTCACTAAGCTTTTAAATGAAGATATCTCAGAGGCATTTAAAATTCAAAGTGTAGAAACAGAGCTCATCGTTTTTGTCCATGAATCTGATCATCTCTCCTTTTTCCTTCACTTGGAGAGTAGCACTACCATCATCCTGCCACCCTTCCTCACTACCCACATCAAATCCATTACTAAACCTGGCTCATCTTTTCTCCCAAGGATGGCTCAGAATGTCCCAGCCTGCCTCTTTTGACAGCTGCAGTGTTGGAGTGGACACTCAGCAAGTCATAACTGGACTCTCCTTGTGGGCTTCCTTGCCTCTGGTATTCTTAAGCATCTAGCTATCCACCTAAATCAGATTGAGATTTTCATTTTAAAGTCTGAGTACATGTATCTTCTTTAAAAAAAACTATTTAATAACTTCAAAATTCCCATCAGACAAAAATGAAGCTGCTTATAATGCAAAATGTGGGTGGGCGTAAGATGACTTCTATGTGCTAAGTCTGATCCTATCACTAACTTTTCCACTTGATATTAGAACAATGTAAGGCCACTTGAAGTTACTGGAAAATGCTGTTTAGATTCCCCAAACTGCAATTCCATGTGCTGTTTGGTGCACTCAGGATGCCTTGAGCCTATTTTTCTTTCTTTGGTCAGGTCTTTACTCAAAAGCTACCACCTCTAGAACCTCCCCCCTTCTCTCCCCTTGAAAGTTTAAAGACAGTTTCCTCTATAGTCTTGTGTCATTATTATCTTTTCTTACACAACTTATCAGGCAGCATTGTCAAAATTTGGTAGCAGATGGTACATCTCCTTCAGATTACAAATCTTTAAGGCAGGAGTTGTGCAGTTTAACCTTTTGTTCCTGAGCCCCAAGCCTATGCTCCAGATAGTAGAAGCTTAGTCTATTTGGGGGTCTTTGCCTCCAAGGCTGAGAATTTATGAGCTTCCAGGAAATAGAAAGTCTTAGGACCATTTCACTAAAAACAGGGTACTCAGCAGGGTATTCAGGTGCAGCACTAAAGGGCACAACCCTAGTCCCCTAGTCTTGCAGACTACTACCAGGTCAGTCAGGGCACAGAGAGTGGCAGGGGAAAACTAAGCAACTTAATCTCTGAAGTGAGGGATGGGCAGGTCTGTCTGTTTGCAGAGAGATCAGAAACCCATGGTGGAGGTACAAACTAGTGAAGAAAAAAAAGTACATAAACTGTATTTCATATTTTGACATTTTTATTAGTTCTTCAAATTAATCAGAATCCAGAAAAGTGTTTATGCCTAGAAGAATAAAAAGCAAAAGAATAAATAATAACTATTTAACATGGCCAACATGTTAGACCATGACACACAGTAGAAAAGTCATTTGTGTTTTCTCAAGATCATTTACGTTCTTTTATCAGAAAACAGTCACAATATACTGAGTTAGAACAAGGTACTTTGCTGAAATATGTTGTCAATTTTGTTCTAATAAAAACAAAAAATCTCAAGTGTACAATGTGAATGAGCACTCACTCAGGTGTCTAGGTCCTGGCATCTCTTAGCTTGGCTCTCTACTGAAGGAGAGTGGACTTCATGGATCCCTCTGGCTCGGGACCAGGTCTTAGCTTTATGCTTGCTTAACAGGGTCCCAGATCACTAGCTCAGCCTCTTCCCTCATTAAGTCCTTCTTCTCTGCCTCCCACTAATCTAGGCTGAACCAGTTTTCAAATTTCTTGGAGGAGCCCATGGAGACGAAAATATTTCCTTTCTTACAGGGATCATCAAGGGTCCTGACCTGTCCCTGATGTCTCATGATCCCCAAGATCTGGTCTCCCAGACTCCCAGGTCACGGCTTGAGCATGGCCTGCCCATAGAACCTCCTGTTCAGATCCTGCTCTGGTTCTGCCAAGGCCTCTCTGCCTTCTGACTGGATTAGTGACCATGTTTCCTGAGTGTCTGAGTCTTGAGATGCTTTTGAAACTGATCCAGAGAAGGTCTAATGTCTGGAGAGGCAGGTATTCCAAACTCCACACCTTACATGACCCCAAAGAACCTGCCTCCCCATTTCTCTCCCTTGTTTCATCTGAAAGCTTTGTCATTGTCACTCCTGGAGTTTGTGGCATTTGTGGTTTATAGCATTTGTGATAGGCTGAATCCCCTTAACCCTATAATCCCCTTCTCTTTGAGCATGGATGAAACCTGTGAACATGATGAGATGTACTTCCATGATTATGTCACATTCTACAGCAAAAGGGAAGTCGTCCCAGTGGGTGAAGCCCTAGGAACCCTTGGGGAGCAAGAGAGATCTTTCTCCATCTAATTGCAGGGGGAAAAAAAAGTCATAGAGGTTCCAGGGTTGAGAAGAACTTGAGGTAACACTGCGAGATAAAGACCAGGGTTCCAGGTGACAAGGATAGAGGGCAGCCTCCAAAAGCTGAGCACTGCCCCCTACTAGTGGCAGCTAGAAAACAGGCCCTAGTCCTACAACTCAAGGAATTGAATCCTGTATGACTTGATTGAGCTTGGAAGTGATGCCTCCCCAGAGCTCCTGAGGAGAACCCGGTGACACCTTGATTTGGCCCTTGAGCCTGGCTGAGCCCACCCAGGCCTCTAACCGACAGAACTATGAAACATTTTTGCTATTTTAAGCAGCTAAGTTTCTGGTAATTTGTCATGCAGTAATAGAACATGAATACAACATTAATCGGAAATAATCTACTGGCAAGAAACTTGATATCTTTCAGGTATAGTAAGATAGAGAAAAAGGAGAATAAAAAAACAAAACAAAACCACAACCACCTCGCCTGGAATATGATCTTGAAGAATTAAAAAATTCCTCTCTTTTCAGTTTTTCTCTTGTGTTCCTTACTCTGCTTCACTGGGATTTTTCTCTTTTTCATTCTCTCCTTTCCTCTCATCCTGAATTTCCTCTTGCACCTAAATTGAAATCTTGTGTGTGGGAGTGTGTAAAGGAGAGCTGTGGTTGTTTGATTGGGAGTGACACCTTCTGAAGCAAACAGGATCTCCCTCCTCTTTAAGGTCCAGCCCAGCTTTCCCTTCCCAGAGAAGCCAGGACCGGACCAGCAAACCAGTGAGCTACTGTGTGCTCCCTGCAGTAGGAACGGGATGATAAGGAACACGCAATATTTATCTAGTCCCTGTTCTGTATCATCTATGATATTGAGTGCTTTATATTAATTCATTTAATCCTGTAAGGGTCCCAAGAGGTTGTACTCTTATTGTCACCCTTTTACAGTGGAGGAACAAGGCACAGCCAGGCGAAATAGCTTTGCCAGGATTCACACTTAGGCAGTCCGGTTGTAGTGCATCCTTATCCAAGACAAAGTTACTTTAGTGAAAACTTAATATAACCCGTGTATCCTGCTGAATTCCAACCCTCATGAGCATTCTCTGCACTATGCACCTGGTGAGTATCCCCCTGGTGTTTTTAAAGCTCCCCTGACAGCCACGACAAAGTGAAATCTCCTGCACTTCTTGGGGGAGGTGAGGGCAAGAAGTCATCTTAAGTGATTTTCTTCCATTGGGAGTATCCTTGAGCCTCTTTTGGAGTTCAATTGAGAGGGGAAAGTCTCAGATAAAAAAGGTTTTATAGCTCACTCTGATCCTGGTAGTGACCAGGCTGGGTCAGTAAAGAGAAGCATCAGGTCAGGAAATGAAGGAGAGAGTCTGAGGTGTTAGGGTCTGAGGGTCACAAAGGCTTGGGCCTGCTTGGCCCTGCTGCCTGAGTTTCTAGAGAAGTGTGTTCCCTCCTCAGTCAGTGAGCTCACAGTCAGCTTTGCCCAGGCAAGTCCTGCACAGAGATCTCAGCCCCACCTCCTCAAACCTCCTCATGGTCTCAGAACAGGTTTCCCATCACTGGCTGGGAGACCTCGGAAGACCATAGATGTTTAGAAAACCCCAGTTAAGAAGAAAAATGACAGGCTTGTGGTTTTCTCCACTAACTCTTCAGCTGCTACCACCTGAGGACTTGGTGGGGTGGGGTGGGCAGATTTCTTCCTGTGCACTACCACAGGTCTGGCTGCAGGAGTCTCCTTCCTGGTAACTGAGCAACCACATCAAAATGTCTCTTACAGCCCCAAGTTCCACTAGGTCTCTTTATATTTAGTTGCAAATCTGAAGCACACGTTTTCATTACAGAGTTCATGTTTGACTTCCTTACAAGATAAGTTTATTAATGTCCTTCCAAACATCTGTAAAGATTTCCTGTTTATGGAGAAGGCTATAAGGTTTAGTGTTCTGATTTTTTTTAAATGGGGGTGTTATTTCTGGCTGACATTGATGCTCAGTATCCATTTTCACCTTTTCCTTATTAAAGAACCCTAATTTTTCTTAGAGTAGAAATATGCCCAGCTAAATATTCTCACCAGACTCCTTTGCATGTGACACAATTGTAAACAATTCAACTAGGATAAGGATGCTCTGTGGTGGTGAAGTGCGCACATGGCAGCCAGACTGCAAGGTGTGAATCCCGGATCCACCCTGGCAAATCTACTTAACCTGGCTGTGCCTTATTCCTCCACTGTGAAATAATGACAATCAGAGTGCGACCTTCTGGGACCCTTACCACCAAAACTTGTTAAATATGAAAACTTAAAATAGTTTATTTTTCTTCCTCCTTTCTCCTGACCTAGAAAGATAAAAAGGAATTGTTTCTCCTCCACCATTCTTTATTAGGGGTTGAAAAATTAAGCCTGGGTTCTGGGCCTGGCAACTTGAGAATGTCTATGGGGAATGGGAAACGGAAGTTAGAGTTTGAGGAGTGGGGAGGAATGTGACCTAAAGAATCAGGAGGTGGGAATGGACTTTCCTCAGCCTAGAAGAATATTTCCTTTGCTTGGAGATGGGGGGAAGGCTGTGCATTCTGAGACCTCTGAGACTGTCATATTCCTTGGAGGGAGAGACAGATAAGATAACTAGCTTTCATGGGAATGGAAGAAAAATGGGGCACTGGGATTGGGGCTCTTAGTCTCCATTGAAATTCCTGTTGTATTAGTGAGCATGAAGGTGGCAGAGAGCCAGAGGATGGGAGGAGACCCCATGCAGAGAGAGCAGGTGTATTAGCAATGAGCCTCCTGGTCTGATGGCATGTGACCAGGGACAGTTCATACTAGCTCCTCTGACTTGGTGTTTAGACTTTGAAACTATGACTTGACCCTAGAGAAAAACAGATCTCAAGAATAGCTAACCAAGTTGGTTGTACGTGTGCATATTTGTAATATGGGGATTGCAAGTTTGAGGCCGGCCTGGACAACTTAGTAAGACCCCGTCTCACCAAAAAAAAAAAAAAAAAAAAAAAAGACTAGAGAAGTAGCTCAGTTGTAAAGCACTGCTGGGTTCAATCCCTAGCACCCCTTCTTTCCCCCTCCACACACAAAAAGCTAATCATACACCAGTTCAAATGCATGGCATGCTGGAGTCAAAATTACATCAATTTATAGAAAATAAGAGACGTACTATATTTCAAATTCTGAGTTTAAAACTTTATGTGTGTATGTCTATAATTTTGAGTGTGTAGCTATGTTTTATATAAATACAATGTTATATCATTCTCATCAAAAGTCCAATAGAGTTTTTCAAGGAACTTCAGTTTTTTTAAATTTAAGTTGAAAACCAAAATATCTAGAATAACCAAGAAGAAACTGGAGAAGAATTTAGATAAGGCATATTTTGGCAAACATCAATATTTAGTTATTAAAACAATGTATTATTTATATAGGATTTTTAAAAAAAACTGTTGAAAGAGAATACAGAAAATTCAGAAATCAATCCTCATCTACAGACTTCATAGATGATAAAGCATGAGGAAAAAGTGGAAAAAAGGTGGATTCTGATTGATGGTGCAGGATAATTGGTTATTCATGTGGGGAAAATTAAATTATATCCTTGTTTCATACCATCACCAAATATAAATTAAAAAGTTAGGAACCTGAATGTAAAAAAAAAATGATTCTTTACAAGTTTAAAAGAAAGTATAGAATATCTTTATGACTTTAGAGTGAGTGGTGTTTCCTTAACAAGTTAAAAAAAAGCACAGACCATAAAAGAAAATATTACTACATTTGCCTAGTAAAAAAAATATGCACACTAAAAGAAACCATAAACAAAATTAAAAGATATGAATTTTAGAGTGATCTATGCCCTGAAACAACATGTTCTATTGCCAAGCAAGCAATAAGTTTACATATCAAATCAAGTACTAGTGTGACTGTTTTTTAACTTGTGAGTCAAGGCAGGTTATTTAAACTCCATGAGCTCTTTCTGAATGTTAACAATGTTGGTAGCAGGACTGTAAAAATGATTAGATGAGAGACTTCATCCCAGCTCCTGGCACACAGTGGATACCTCTCCTAGATGACTTTGCAGTAGTGACTGTAGGCTACCTGTGATGCAGTCTCACCTGGGCAGGTGCTGTTGAGCTTTCTATCTTCATTGTGAGCCAAACAAGTATAGTTGACCTATTTTGCAAATTTGTATCCTACAATTTCCCTTCCAAATGCCAGCTATTCAGAAATGTTTGGAAAACTCTTGTGTTGCCCTTAATCCTTTTATTTTTTGAAGGAGAGCACTATTTGTCTCCAATTTTCTATTTCTCTTATGAGATTATTTACAATATTATTATCTATGTCAAATTTTATCTTGACTTCTTTTTTTGCCCATGGAATAATTGGTAACCATCTTCCTCCTCTATAGCATTATTTATTGTAATGTAAGGCTTAGGCTACTATTTGGAATATGAAGCAGCCACCAAAGTTTTCCAACGTATAGACACTAGGTTGTCTGTGAAATTTCCTAGCTTAGTTCCTGGAACAAAACTTATGTGGACTCTAAATTGCCATAGTGTTTAAGATTCTATTAAAATTTTAATAACTATTTCAACATATAAATCACTGAGAAAATAGTACAGAAAATACCCATACACCCCTCATTCTGATTAAACTTTTATAAAATTTTGCCATATTTTCTTTTTAAAATGCCATTTTAATAATTAAATCATGCAAAGTAGCAACATACAAAAATCAATACCTATCTTATAACTCAATAATGAATCTACTGAGAAAGAAATCAAGAAAACTACCCCATTCACAATAACCTCAGAGATATTTATAAATAAATCTAATTCAGGAAGTGAAAGACCTCTACAATGAAAACTATAAAATACTAAGGAAAGAAATTGAAGAAGACATTAGAAGATGGAAAGAGCTACCATGCTCATGGATAGATAGAATAAATGTTGTCAAATGGCCATATTACCAAATCTACACATTCAATTCAATCGCCATTGAAACACCAATGACATTCTTCACAGAACTAAAAAAAAAAAAAAATAGTCTTAAGATTTATCTGGAAGAATAAAAGACCCAGAATAACCAAAGCAATCCTGAGCAACAATAGTGAGTCTGGAGGCATTACAATACCTGACTTCAAATACATTACAGAGCTTGAGTAACAAAAACAGCATGATATTGGCATAAAAATAGAAATGGATACCAATGGAATAGATTAGAAGACAAAGAGACAAACCCACATAAATACAATCATCTGATCCTCAACAAAGCTGCCAAAAGCATATATTGGAGAAAAGATATGCTTTTTAACAAATGGTGTTGGGAAAACTGAAAATCCACATGTACAAGAATGAAATTAGATGCCTACTTCTCACCCTTCACAAAGACCACTCAATGCAGATCAAACACCTAGGAATTAGACCAGAAACTGTGAAACTGCTTGAATAAAACATAGTATAACACTCTTAACACATTGGTGCAGGCACCAAATTCCTTAATAGGACTCCTAAAGCTCAATAAGTAAAACCAAGAATCAATAGATAAGGTAGCATTAAATTAAAAAGCTTCTACACAGCAAAGGAAACTTAAGAGCATAAAGAGAGCCTACAGAGTGGGAGAAATTCTTTGTCAGCAACTACTCTGATAGGGGATTCTCCAGAATATATAAAGAATTTTAAAAACTTAACACCAAAAATACCAATAATAAACCAATAATTAGGTAAAAGATGAGAAACATTTCTCAAAAGTACAAATTCAAATGGTCAAGAAAAACAGGAAAAAAAATGTTCAATATCCTTAGCAACAAGGGAAATTGCAAATCAAAACTACAGTGAGTTTTTTTTAATCTCATTGTAGTTGGCAATCATCAAGAATAAAATAATGATAATTGCTGACGAGGTTGTAAGATGAAAAGGTACACTTATACATTGCTGGTGAGACTGCAAATAGTTCAACCACTTTGGAAAGCAGTATGGAGATTCCTCAAAAGACTAGAAATGGAACCACCTATGACCAAGCTATATCACTCATCTGTATTTATCCAAAAGAACTAAAATTAGCATACTGTAGTGAAATGTGCATATTAATGTTTATAGCAGCACCATTCACAATAGCCAAGTTATGGAACCAGCCCGGGTGCCCATCAATAGAAAAATGGATAAAGAAAATGTGGTACATACATACTACGGAATTCCACTCAGTCATAAAGAAGAATGGAATTATATTGTTTGCTGCTAAGTAGAGGGGACTGGAGAACATCATGCTAAGTGAAATAAGCCAGACTCAGAAAGTCAAGGGTTGAATGCTTTCTATGATATGCAGAAGCTAAAGAGGAAAAAGAAAGAATAAAGGCGATCTCGTGAAAATAGTAGGGAGATTAGTAGAGTAGAAGTGGGGGACCAAGAGAGGGAGGACGGGGACAGGGAAAGAACTGGGGAATGAAGTTGGCCAAATTATACCAGGTGCATGTATGACTACACCACAAAGCTTCCAATTTTATGTATAACTATAATGCATCAATTAAACAAAGAAATAGAAAGGGGACCAGTAGAGGGGAAGGAGACTGGGGAAGAAGGAGAGGGAAAGAAGTATTTCTGGGGACCGAAATGGAGAAAACTATTATATGCATTTGTGAATATGTCCAAATGAACCCCACTATAATGTATAATTATAACACACTAACAATAAAAATTTTTTAAAGACACTTTAAATATTAATTGTGCCTCAACATTTTAAGTCAAACATTAGAAAAAAGTTGGAGAAGGGCATGACCTGGGTTTATTTCAGCCACAGCATCACTTCTCTTCTTGTGACACGTCCCATCACATTTTCTCTCCCATAAGCCCACACAAACCTCATGAATGAAATTCTGGGAAAGGTAAGGGAGGCCCCTTCTTCACACTTCATCAGGCACAGAGAGATGAAAGCTGATGGGGACGTGTCTGTGAGTGGTTTTTGGTAATGTGCAAACCATAGGTGAGATATTTCCATTACGAACTCCACTTTCATTAGAAATGATGAACGTGCCGGGATGGATGTGCTGGGCGCAGTGCTGGACTCGAGAGGCTGAGGTAGGAGGAACACAAATTTGAGGCTAGCTTCATCAACTTAGTGAGGCCCTAAGCAATTCAGTGAGACCCTGTCTCAAAATAAAATACAAAAAAGGCTGGGGATGTGGCTCAGTGGTTGAGTGTCCCTGGGTTCAATTCCTGGTACCAAGGAAAAGAGAGGGAAAAAAAATGAAAGTAAAGCTCACTCTGTTGAGAAGACTACCAGGTTCAGTGATAGGGTTTCTCTACCAGGACCTATATTCCACTGTATTTATGCTTAAGGAGCTTTGAGAAGAACCCAAATCTACAAAGGTGCATTAAACTTCTACCACCAGCATGATACTCTTTGGATACTCCATGGTCATATCAAATTCAAGGACACAAAGATAAATTATTTTCATTCCTTTTCCAAACAGAATCTTCTGGAAAAGAAGACTCTTCTGGAAAACCTCAGTATTCTCAGATTTCACTTTTACAAACTAAGCATAAATAAGCGTGGTGACACATACCTGTAATCCCAGCCACTAAGGAGGCTGAGGAGGCTGAGGAGGATCAGAAATTCAAAGTCAACCCTCAACAACTTAGCAAAACCCTGTGTCAAAATAAAAAAATAAAAATGGCTAGGGATGTGGGGATATAGCTCAGTGGTAGAGCATCCCTGGTTCAAGTACAAACAAACAAACAAACAAAACAAAGCAAACAAGCAAACAAACAAAAACAAGAGAGAGAGAAAAGAAAAGGAAAAAAGAGAAGAAGAAAAAAAAGCAAAGCATAGAAAAAAGGCATAAGTGTCCGGAAGACTCTGACTTTTTTTTTTTAAATTGAAGTAAAATTCATGTGTCATAAAATTAGCTGTTAATCATTGAAAGTGCACAATTGAGTGGCATTTAGTACTTTTCATGACATTTTGGAACCTTCTCTTCTTTCTAGTTGCAAGACATTGTCATCATACTGAAAGGAATACTCTTTACCTGGGAAGCAATCTCTCTCCATTTCAAATCCTCCCCACCCCACTGTCCTACTGACACCAGCTCTCCTGGAAAAAAAAAAAACAAGTGGCTTTCTATCTCTATGTATTTATCCTCCTCTGGATGTTTAAAATAAATGGAATCATGCAATATGTAATCTTTGAGTCTGGCTTCTTTAACCCAGGAAAATGTATTAAAGGTTCATCCACATTGAAGCATAAATCAGTTCTTCCTCTCTTTTTATGGCTGTATAACATTCCATTGCGTGGACATACTATTTTTTAAAATCTTTTTGAGGCTATTATGTATGGTGCTGCTATGAACATTTTATATACAAATGTGTTTGAATGCCTGTTTTACATTCATTGGATAATGCACTAGGAGTAGAATTGCTGGGTCCTATGGAAATTCTGTTTAACTTGTTGAACAACTGTGAAACTGTCTTCTGAGGCAGTTACATCATTTTACACAAGACACTGTGCATTTGACCTTCCATAGCAATGTGCCTGGGTTCTAATTTCTTCCACTCTTGCCAACACATGATATTTCCTTTTTTAAAAACTTTAGGTATGGTGGTTGTGAAATAGCATTTCATTGTGGTTTTGATTTGAGTTTCCTTACTAACGACGTTGAATGTTTTTTCAGATGCTTGTTGGCCATTTGCAAATCTTCTCGGAAGAAGAGTTCATTCAACTGCTTTCCGCATTTTACCATCAAGTCCCTGACTTGGTGTGAAAACATGGGTTGACTTTCAGACTATGAGCCTACCACATGGGACAGTCATTTAACTGAGGGCCAAGCAGTTGCAAAACCAGGAACTTTCTCCTCTGTAGTTGTTTTCTTGTACTCTCCTTTTGAGTGGGCAATTATAAAGAAAATTAACCAAGGCTTGAGGGAATCTTTTGTCTTGGTTAAGGGCATTACACTCTACCGTGGTCTGAGTCACTCCTTTCTCTCCCCATCTTCCAGTCTGCCTGTTAAATATGACACCAGGAAGAGCCCAATTTATAGATCTATTTAGAAACAATACTAAAGTTTAGAGTAGTATACTCTTGCATACTAACATTACTCCCAGCTTCATATTATATTCTTACCTGTATTTCCTTTTTATTTCCAATTCTTCATTTTAAAATTTTATGCTATGTAGTATGAAATCTTTATAAGCTGCCTTAAGTTTATTTTTTTTTAATTGAGAGTATGAGTAAATAAAAAACTCTGTATCATTTATCTCATAAACTTCTTTTTGTAAAAAAAAAAAAACCAGTTTGTTGTTTACCTAAGCACACATGAAATATATGCTTATTTTGAAATATATACTTATTTTGGGATTTTAGAAATTACTCACAATAAGCAAACAAGAAAAATGAATAAAATAAAACTCTCCTGTAAACTCAAGAATAACCATTGTTAATATTTTGGCATGTATCTCTTCAGTATTTATTGATCTAACATCTATTTAGGCAAACTATTTAAAAATAGAATTGTGTTATAAATTCTTTTTTATAACTTAACTATTTTCACCTAACAAAGTATCAAGATCATTTTTCTTCAAAATGAACTATACTTCCATAGATGTAAGTTCTTAAACTTCAATGTGTGTTAAGTTCACTGGAGGAACCTGTTCAAATAAAGATGCCAGTCTTCCTCCTGGAGCTTGGACTCCAGGAATTGGGATCCGTGCCCAGAAATGGGTGTTTTTAACAAGCCCCTGAGTGACTCTGATGCAGGCCAGCTTTCCTACATCTACAATTGTAACAATCGCCTAATTTTTCATTGTGTGGATGTGTTATTATGTATCACGTATTTGGCATCATTTAGGTTATTTGCATTTTCACGATTTTATTAATACATCTGCTTTAAACCTTCTGAAACCTGCCCTCAATTCTGCTTCTTGATTGTACTCTGATGTGTCCCCCCTGAGTACAATGGTGCTTTACAAAACTCCTGAGATGGTTGAAGGGAGGGGAAGCGAAGCTTGGAGGCTGAAGAGAGCCCTGAAGGAGAAGGTTGAAAGGAACTGGGGTTTCCCAGGGGAAAGGGAAGGAGAAGCAGCCGGAGTCCACCTCCATGCTGTTAAAGCTAGAGGCCCAAAGAGGTGACACTCCTGGGCCCAGCCAGCAGGGTGTCTTCCTTCTCTAGAAACCAGGAGAGGACTGGAGACACCCCTTTTGCTGAAAGAAGCTTCCAAGTGGATAAACAGCCTCAAAAAAGGGAGAGAGGGACAAGGACCACACACTTTCTGCCCTGCATGGAAGAGAGGTCATGGGCAGAGGAAAAAAAAAAAAAAGAATGCTTTCTTTTCACTGAGAATTTCTAAGAGATACCAAAGCACCAATGGAATGGCTTGGCTGCTGGGATATCAGGTTGACTCCCAGGAAAAGGGGAAGTGTCACACTAACCAGGCTTGTGAACACAGTAGTGAGGTGGGTGCTGTGAGAACTTCAAAGAAACAGCATCCTTTGGGGTCTCTGTGGCCTGTGACCAACCTAGGACATGAGAGGAGGCGACGGCTCTGTGGTGTCACCGCAGACAGTGCTGAGGGGCTTCAATGCAGCTTCTCAGGCACGTCTAGCTCATTCTGCATGTCTGAGAGCATTATACCATGGCAACTATGACTGGAAACCAGACATTTTTATGTTCCCTTTTCTCAGATTTCTAAGCAAGGAAGATTCAGGACCATGCATGCTAAAGTCACCAAAATATTCAATCTATCCTTGAGGCTTTGAGGAGTCCGACATCCAGTTCCCCCAGGGACCATATACTAAGACTTTGGCTTTGCAGCTATAAGCCTCTTAAATGCCTACACATTGGTCATAAATGTCTTCTCTCTTGAGGACGTAAGTCTGCAAGGTGTGCTGAAGACTTGCTTGTGAGCACTTATGGGGAAATCTCCTGGGGCTTCCAGGAATTATGTGGCAGAAGAAGCAGGCTAAGGATGAGAGTGTGGTGCCCGGAACATGGAACTTCTGCATTAGGAAGGGAGACAGAAGGCAGGGCCCAGGCCCTGGCAGGGCTTGAAGGGAGGGGGAAGCCTGGAGGCTGCAGAATGTGGTGTGTGATCACAGCAGGGGGTGGGGAAAAGGGACCTGCTGAGTCACTTATCAGAAGCCCCTCACAAGTGACCAAAATTGGGAGCTCTTTCTTAGAAAGGTCAGCCTCTTTTCTCACTTTGAAGTGGATAAGAGTCTTTTCTTCTACACCTCTTTCCCTTGCTCCCCACCCTAAGCACACTGATATTGGATACCCAACTCGGAAGCAGAGCCAGCTCTAGTGAGTCCCCAGCATCCCGCTCTACCTCAAACCACAGCGTGGACAGCGGGTGGGTAGGTGGAAGAAGTGCCTGGTGTGAGGATGGGCTGTCCCTGCAGTCTACACACATGCAAAGGGAGCCTTGGGAGGGTCTGGGGTGGAAGGAGGGGGTATATAGTGAATAAAGCATGCAACCTCTAGGTGTCTGGGTTGGACCCCCAAAGCCTAAGAGAGCCCAGAACAGGATGTGGTGGCTTCCTGTTTGTCATTTCATACAACCCCACAAAGAGCAGCAATATTTTTGGCCAGATCAAGATCACCATCTCCGTCTACTTGAATTAATGAATTATTTTTGGGGAGAATTGCCCTCTTTCAAATATCGAGTGTTCCTATTTATAACATTTAGCAATATTTTAGATTAAACCAAAAGAAACCTGACTTATAATAGTGCAAACAATAAGGGTTTAAATGACCCATGACAAGATTCTGGAGGTAGAAAGTCCAGGGCTGTTGCTGTGACTGTATGCTGTTGCTCATCAGTGTCCTGGACTTCTCTTGGTACCTGTTTATTTCCATCCTTATGCTTATTACATCTTTGTCATAAGATAGCTGCAGCTGATTTCTACCAAGAGAAAGGAAGATTCAGAAAGCAAAACAAAGAAATAAAATAACAACAAAATAGAAACTATCTCAGACATCTTTTTGCCTCTTAGTAGTCAGAACTTTGTCAAAATTTATGAATATCTTCAAGAAAAACATATTCATTCATATAAAAACATGTTCATTCTCCTCTCTTCCCAAATTTTGAATTTTTTTAGCAAAAAAAGAGCATATGATGTATAAATTTCATATAGGTAATTTGTAGATTCTCTATACCACCCATTGATATTATAAGTCATTTCAATTTATTTAGATATGTTTTACATTTTTATAAGTTTTTATTATTTTAATCTTTACATGTTTTATGTTTTTAAAAGATAGATTTGCTCCTGGGAAAGCTGTACTTTTTATTTTATTTTATTTTTTGATACTGGGGATTGAACCCAGGGAGGCTTTACCACTAGGCCATATCCTCAGTCAATTTTAAATTAAAATTCTCTTTTAATTTTTAAATTTTGAGACAGGGTGTCCCTACATTGCTGAGGCTAACCTTGAACTTGTCATCTTCCTGCCTCAGTCTCTCAAGTCACTAGGCTTACAATCATGTGCTACCATGCCCAGCAGAACCCTATAATTTTATTGCTATCACGTTATCTTTAAAAAATACATATCCTAGTTGGCTGTCGTAGAGGGATTGATTTTTGCATGTTGGTCTTGTGTGGTATAGTTGTGATAGTCTGTATGTTCTTTAGGGTCATCTATGTAGAGGTACACAGATCATCTGTGAAAAGTCACTATTTCATTTGTGTTGACATTCCCATTGCATTTCTTTTAACATTTTACTTTTCTTTTTCTTAATGACAGACTAGGCCTTAAATACCGTGTTGATTTAAAACAATACTGGAAAGGTAGATTTTCTAAGATCTGGCCATTTGCTTTGTTGTGGTTATTTGTGGTTGTGGTCCAGGCAAGAGGGATGGTTTGTATCAGGATAGTGGCAGTGGAGACAAAAAGAGAAGTGGCCGTACTGTCAAGATATTTAGCCGATAGAAAAATTGCAAGAATAATACAATGAATTTTTGTACACTCTTTACCAGGATTCCAAATGCCAATATTCTCTTTCTGTCTTCCCTGGTCTTGTCCTCTGCTTTTTTCCTCTCTCCATTCCTGCTTTTTTTTTTTTTTTTTTTTTTTCTGGATGGTGTAGGGGTGGAACTGCAGATTGAACCCAGGGATGCTTAACCACTGAACTACACCATCAGTCCTTTTAATTTTAATTTTTTGTTTTTTTGTTTTTGAGACAGGGTCTTCCTAAGTTGCCGAAGCTGGGCTCAAAGTTGCCCTCCTCCTGCCTCAGCCTATCAAATTTCTGAGACTGCAGGTGTGCACCACCATGCCCAGCTCCTTTCCTGCTCTTTCTCCTCTCTCCTTTCATTCCTATCCTCTTTCCATTACAGTTGCCTTGTTATGCCTAAATTCTTCAGTGTGTTTATTTTTCCCCAAATGAAATTCTCTTTTAAAACCCGGTAACATTATTTACATCAGAAATCAACATTATGATGTTAGGGGACAGAGAGATGTGAGTGGTGGGAACATGAGGTAAAGACAATAATTCTATAAAATAGGCCCACAGTGCTGACCCCCACATGCTTTCTTTTCCAAGAAGTAATATACCTGCCGTCATACCCAGCCTAAGTGGACATGTTACAGTGGATATGTTACAGTCCTCAGTAAATTATCTGTTCACTGCAGGAGAAATGCAGGCCCCCAAATAACGTTGATAAGAGGAAGCCAGGTTATGCTGAAGCAGGAGACTTTTGTTATCAGATCTTGAAATTCTGGGAGATAAGGATAAGATCTCAAAGAATTTATGGTAAAGAATCCATTTAGAATCATGGGCCAAGGTGACCTAGAGTTGCCATGACAGTGGGGACTTGAAAATCTGATGTTACCCTGCTGACAGTCAAAAGTGAAGATAGTCAAAAGTCAAGGTGTGGACCTGGGCGGGACTCTCTGGAAACCTCCCTGGGATCCCCGATAAAACTGGAGTGCAGGAGAGGCACATAGTTCCTCTTTTGAGAGGACCCATTCTCTCTCTTGAGAGTGTCCCTATCCCCTTTTCTATCCCTTCAATAAACTTATTCCTGTTACACTGAGCAACATGTCTGAAATCTTTCTAACTTGATCACAAGAATTGGGGTTTGAAGACGGGGGGTTTTACACTGCCTCAGTTTCTTGGAAGACCCCAGCTCCATAACAATGTTAATGCTATTATATAACCTACAGGAGACCTATTCATATTTCCCCAAGTGTTCCAATAATATCCCCTATAGCAAAAGAAAATTCAAGATCATGCATTGTATTTCATTGTCTATTTCCTTTGAAGCTCTGACAATTGAAGTTTTTGCATTTCATGGCCTTCATGGTTTTAAAAAATACAGGTCAGTTGTTTTGCAGAAGAGCCATTATGATTCTTGAGGATCAGGTCCAGAGGATCAGGTCCAGAGTACAGACTCTGGGCAGGATCCTCTAGAAGGGATGCTGAGCCCTCTGTGTACCAAGTCAGGAGCTGCGTTCTGTGAGAACCCCACTATGGGAGATGCTACCTGTGATCACTAGGTTGAGATTATACCTACCAGGTTTCTCCAGTAAATACTACAGTTACTATTTCACCTTTTGTAATTAGCTAAGTATCTACTGGAGAGAAACTTTGCAACTACATAACATCCTGTTACTCCTCAAATATTCTCCTAATAGAGGAATGATTCTTGCCTAAAAGAATTACTAGTAATATGGCTACAAAATGGTGATTTTCTAATTCTTCCATTCCTTCTACATTTACTACTAGTTGACTTCCTCTGTAAAGAAAAAAATACACTACTTCTTTCTAAATTACTTGAACATTATCTTATTTATGTAGCTTACAAATTCTTATTGTATTTACTAGACCATAATCCTTTATTGTCATTTATTTTTAATGCCCAATTTGTCCCATATTTGAGGCAGTCATCAATTTTAATGTCTAGATGTTTGGATTAGACAACTAACAGGTAGGGAGCTGTATTTAACTAAAGCATGAAGAGGAGAAAATGTTTCTCATTGTTGCTTTACTTCCCATCCTTCGATTACTTTGTGAACTATATTTTAATTCACCCATTTTGGTCTCTTTTTGTGTTATTCATGTCCTGTGTCTGTTTCCCTTTTTCTGACATAAACATTACAAATGGCTTATTTTGAGGATACAATGAACTAGAAACTTTATTTATTTTGCAACCTTCACAACAATCCCCTAACATAGCACTGATATTATTTTCATTTTATAAATGAGAAGGCAAGAGAGCCTAGAAACATTGCCCCAGGTCATGGACCAGCAAGCAAGGAAAGCCAGCAGTGAAATCCACATTATGTGGATTTTTTTCTATTTTTCATTTACAATTCTGTGTGCTGGGAAAATGTCTTAATTTTCATAAGAATCCTGGGAAAACTAATATAATCCCCAGAGCCCTTTTAAAGTTGCAATCACAAGGCCAATTACTGTAATCACATCTTAAATTCAGACTTCATGTACCCAGCATGGCAGCTAGAGGTGTGCCATTGCACTTAGGATGTGATGACTGTCTGCATGTGCAACTCACACTGGGAACACTGAAAGATAAGTAAGTAAAGGAGGTGAGTGCTCAGACTAAGGCTTGCTGAGGATAAAACGTGGTCCTGTAGGTGCTGATAACAGTTACACAGCAGTCCCTTTATCCTGTGGTTTCAGTTGCCCACAGTCAACCACTGTCTGAAAATATTAAATAGAAAATTCCATTAATAATTCATAAGATTTAAATAACTTTTATTACATGATATTGTTATAATGGTTCTATCTTATTATCATTGTTGATCTCTTACTATGCCTAAATTTATAAATCAAATTTTGGTGTGTGTGTGTGTGTGTGTGTGTGTGTGTGGTGCGCACATGCAGGGGAAGACAGTGTCTGCAGGGTTGGTCCCTTGGGGCAGGCTTCTGCAGATGGGGGAGGATGCACACTTTGTGAAGATGGCATGGTGTGGCCGTGAACAGAGGCTGGGGGCACAGTCACCTGGGAAGGCCTCTAACTTTAACCCCACGGAGCTGTCCATACTTCTTATCTAGGGAACAGAAAATTCAAAAAAGAATGGCTCCGGAGGCCCATATTTTAATCTGCATCCCAACCTCTTTTCTATGTGTCACTTTCCTTAACTCACTTTTTCTCTTCTGGTGTGCATTAGGCCTGCCAGACGCCCTCCTTGGAGGGAAGAGAGTCCTGTTTGGCCCTGCTACCTCCTGACACAACGGTCATATGCTAGTGACCTGGGAGCTGCCTCCTGGATTCATAGTTTCAGGAGTCGGGTTTCCACTAAGGAAGGAGGAAGGGGAGGGATCCTGGACCTGTGATTGCACCGGTTTGGTTCCTGCGTTCAACAACGTTTGCATGGCGCCCTCTAGTGCCCAGACTGCGTTCCTTCACCGTCTAGACCGGGCAGCACGGAGCAGATGTTTTAGTTTTTTTCCACGTGAGGGAGCAATTCAATTATTAGTACCCGTATTATTTTATTTTCAAATAATAATAGCTTTACTGACTTTCAAGAAAATATAAATTGTTAAAACTTAGATTATCCAATTTGTTAAATAAAGGATCAATAAAAATATAGGAAGAAACAGTTACTGAAATAGTAATAAGCACATTGGAGACAGCAACCCAGAGGAGACATCTAGTGGTTTATTCCTTATGCTCACACAGTCCTTTAGAGATCTCCAAGACTATGAATATATTTTATTTAATTTCAGTCCCTAAATACCGGAAGAGAGCTAGGAAATTCCAAATGGCCAGCTCAACTCCCCACGTAGTGCAATAAATAGACTTAACACATGTAACTGTGTGCAAAACAGGACTTTTTATTCATCGCCTCCCAAACCTGTTCTTCTTTCTTCTCTTCTGCTTTGGCACCTCCACCCACCTAGTCCTACAGCCCAGATCATTCTTGACCCCTCCCTTTCACACATCTTACCACCAAGTCACTGCTCTCCAGTTTATATGTGGGAAACAGAAACTCAAAAATTAAATTGACTTCCCCAATTCAAACAAAGACAGAATGAGAGGCAGACTGGAAGCTTTTCATCTTGCTCAATGCAGTGTTGACAGAACCCTTGTTGTTCTAGACACTGTGCCAGGTTCAGAGGCCATTGAGAAGATCTTGTCCCTTCTCCCAATTTCCTGTGTCCTCCAGCTGGTGGGAACAGGCAGAATGGTGTGTGAGCCCAGGACATGTCTCTGCAAGAGAGCCAGTGTCAGGATGATGAGGACTGTGCCCCACTGTTCTGAGACTTCTGGCACCCAGGGGCATGCCTGGTGGTCCATGAGCCTGTTCCTTCTAGTTACAGAGGGAATGTGGAACTGCCCTTCCATAGCATTGGCCCCTATGTCTGTTCCCATGTCTCTTTTCTACATTAAGACGCTGGAAAGGCCACATACAAGCCACCCTGGGTATTGCTGACCCATCCTAAGAGGATATAGATGGAAAATCACACTGGTCCACCATATCTTCTATGCCCAAGGGACCTGTGATGTGGAAGGGCATTGGGCAGTGGGAAAGGAGCAGGGCAATCTGTTTTGCCTTGATAGCAAAGGATGTATGGAGTAGGGGGTCACGTTCAGGGTAATTTAATATATATAAAACTATTCTTCCTCAGATGGCTACCCCTCCAAGTCTCAGTGTGATGGAAGGGGAGAGGAAAATGAAACAGATGTCTGATTATCTCTTCCTTTTAGCCCTTTCCCAAGCTCTTAAAATTTTAGCCTCTGTCCTTGGTCTTTTCCCCCCTTCCAATTATTTGCTTTAGAATTAGCTGGAAAAGTTTTGTTTTGTTTTCTTCTTCAGCATTTTGCTTACCCTGTTATTTATTGAGCCCCAGGGAATTTATGCCCTATAAATAAATAAAACTATTATTATTATGTAGCTCTACTCAGAGCATTAGTTGAAGGAGAGAAGTGACATTTTTCTTTATTTGCTTTAGAAATATGTTGCAGTCTCAACAGCTCTCCTCCTGCCTTGGATTAATGGCATAATTATTCACACTGGGCAACAGAGATGGAATGAGTTTGAACTTAGCATGAATTAATGCACCAAAATATGCCTCCTGCTCTCTCTCATTGTCTAATTAATTATGAATTATGAAATTTCTTTTGAGCTACCCAAAAAAGATTGGTCACTGGATTTCAGTGCAATTACTCTTTCTTTGCAATAAAAATCAAGAAATTTGATAGTTATAGGCCATTTGAAAGAAAGACTGTCCATTTGAGCATCCTGGAAGGGAGATAGCAGATATCATACCGGATCTTTCTAGAGGTTTTAAAGCAAAGAACTTGTGCATGATGTATGTGTGGGTCCCCCAAAGACACTTGAACTTTGCAGGGACTCACTTTATCTTTAGGGAAAGTGGTGGGGTGTGGGTAGAAGAATTACTCCCAGTCTCTCCAAGCCCTGTACCTTGCTGTCTGAAAATTTCATATGAAAGGTTAGAACACTGTCTTCAGAGAGTCCCAGTTAAATACAAATGAGTGGTTCATGGAGAACAGCATCATCTACTAACCACCAATGTTGGGGGAAGAGAACTTGCCATCCATCGCATGGCCACCTCTGCTGCCACCTTGGTAGCTACCTCTTCAAGGAAGGAAGAGTTACCAATGTGAATTACTAGAACCTATGGCTGGGCCACAACAGATAGTGGATGGCCGTTGTGGTATGAGAAACTCAAACAGCCCATGCGCTCTTGCTTTCTCTTCTGCCCTGTGGGGATGTGTTAGTGATTACTGTCTTCAATGAACCTTCTTCCTGCAGTTTTCTAGAGAGAACTCTTAACTTGGACAAAAGTCTGAACCATAGGATCTTAGTTAACCATTATTATAATTTTGACCTGGAGTATCGGGTACTTGAACAACATTAGTAGAGTGATATTTTTATTTTATTTGTTACTCCTTGTGGCCGTTCTCCTAACGCCTTCAGGAAATTGGAGGAAAGAAAATAATCTCTCTCTTTAGATTCTTGGCAAGGGTAAGATCTAATACTATCAATATATAATTTCCAGGATAAAAGATGGCAGTAATCAATACTCATCTGAGCATCAGTTTACTATATTGCCTTAAAATGAAGATTTTCTCCTGGATTTTTTTTTCAATTAACAAATAAACACTCTATATTAGTTCTCACTTGGAACAGCAGACAGAATTTCCTAAACCTCCTAACTCATTTTGGTTGTTTCTCCACATTTCTGTCTCCCTTTGCATAAAATTTATTAGAAATGTTGTCTGCACTTTTGCCTCCGTGTTCTCACCTCATGACCGTTCCAATTCTTGCCAATCGGTTTTCCCACCAACTCACTGAAATTATCTTTGTTAAAGTCATCAAAAGCCTCTTTCTGGTTAAATTTATTATCATTTCTGCCTTTTTCTTTCCTGTGCCCTTAGCTGTATTTGACATCCTGTTCCTCAGATGACTTCAGCCTCCGTTTCATGCAGGTACCTATCCAGATGTCACTCCTCAATGGGGACTTTTAGTCACCCATCCAAAATAGCCCAACTCCCATTCACATCATTTTATGCTGCCTTTTTACATGTAATATTGACCACTAATTACTTGACAGAATGTAATACATTCATCTGTTTGGTCTTCGTCTCCCTCACCTACGGAGAAGGACAGTCACACTCCCTGTCCCCATGCTCCCACTCTGAGGGGAAAGTGAGGGCAAGCACATGGACTGCATGGGTCCCGGCTGTGTTCCCACAAACCAGGACAGTAGTTAAAGCGTAAATAACACTCAATAAACATTGGTAGACTAAGTAATTCTACACTTGCACAAGTGAGTAAATGAATGTTGTGATTCAGATGTGAGGTGTCCCCCAAAAGCTCAGGTATGAGACAATGCAATCCTGTTCAGAGGTGAAAGGATCAGACTTTGCACTGCAGCCTAATCAGTGGATGAATCCCCTGGTGGATTGACTGGGTGGTAACTGTAGGCAGGCAGGGTGTGGCTACAGGAGGTAGGTCACAGGAGGTGTGAGGGTCCCTGGTTAGAAGAGCTCTCCTTCCACTTCTTGGTGGCCATATTCTTGGTGCTTCCCTCTGCCACATCCTTCTGCCATGATGTTCTACGTCACCTCATGCCCAGAGCTATGGAGTCAGCTGATTGTGAACTGAACCTCTGAAACTGTGAACCTACAAAAATAAACTTTCCCTTCTCTACATTGCTATTGTCAGACATTTTGGTCACAACAACAACAAAAAGCTGACTAAAACAATGAGACAGAATAAAAAAATTTGCAGGACAACAAGGAAAATGTACAGATGATTAAAAGTTATGATAAAACCACAGGAAATATATTCTTATAGAGAAGAAAACCAGGGCTTAGCTATTTGTCCACAGGTGGTAAGGGGGCAGAGTTAAGGCTTGGTCCAAAATCAATCTGATGTTAATGCACAAATGTAAACCTTATGCCCCGTGAGTAGCCAAGGGGACCCACGTTGAAATTCTGGGGTGTGGCAGGAAAATTAAAATGTCTATTTGTGTTCCTTTATAAGCATGTGATTTTTGTCTAGGCTTTATAACATAAGCAATGATTTAATGTGCGATTACTACATGGCATACTTTGTGCTACATAGATATTCAGAGAAAGGGAATATATGCTCCCCAAATGTTTAGAGACCACTTATCTGGATTGCCATTCAATTCTGGGAAGTTCTGAGCAGTGTGGGGTACTGTGTGTTGGTGAGGGTGTGGGCAGGAAGGGAGTGGGAGTGGAAGTACATTAAATGTGACACTGAATATGTGAGTGGGGCAAATATGTAGGGGTGACTGAAATAGGTCAGTCTTTCCAGACGTGTTCCTGGTGAGACACCCCCACACCCCCACCATCACCCTAGAAAATAGTGAATTAGTTTTAGAATAGGATTGAGCTCATAACCAGAGGAGGCTAAAGCCTTGAAGGATGTTCTTACCCATTCAAATTCAGGAGAAGTTCAGATTTGGAACGGTCCCCAATTCCTTCCTACTACGTAAATGCTTCTACCTTTTTGCCATGGTGGCGCATGCATACACACACAGCACAGATACACGCTTCCATACTTAGAACTCTCTGTCAGCTGGGGTGGAGACCTGGCTTGGAATGCAGAACTTGAGAGGTTAAAGGAACATAACAAATGATCCAGTCTAGATCTCTCATTCTATAGAATAGGACAGTGTGTTAAGTAAAAGGTTATTTTGGCATGTGGTTTTGGAGGTGCCAGTTTGCTATGGGTCAGCCTGGTTGGTTTGGTCTGTGATGAGTGAGCTTACCTAACGGCCAGAACACAAAAGGAAGAGAAAGGGGCTAAGTGCCCAGGTCCCTTCAAAGGCACCTCCACCATGACCTATGAGTGTCCTCTGAGGCCCCAACTCCTGGTTCCACAGTCTTCCAATTTCTCCACCCTGGGAATCAAGTCTTTAACATATGGGCCTTCAGGGGACATCTGAAATCTCAAGTACAGGAGCTGGGGAGGTGACTCAGTGGTAGAGCATTTGCCTTGTACATGGGAGGCTCTGAGTTCCATCCCCAGCATCACATAAAAATAAATAAACAAAATAAAGGTATTGTGTCCACCTACAACTAAAAAATAATAATAAAATATTTTAAATAAAATACAAATTACAGCAGACATAAGAGGTTCTAGATTTGGGACATAGCTAGTTTCTAGCAGAACCAGGACTAGGGTCCCTCAGTCTCCTAAAGGAGTCTTTCATCTGTGGAAGGCACTTCACCTCACTCATGCCCATTTTCTCACAGGCAGCTTCTCCCTGAAGACTGGCCACTTTCCCAGTCCTACTCCCATGGGCCCCTCAGTAAGGAGGATGCACATGGATGGGCCACCCCCTTCTCCTCGCTTCAGTATGACATGATCCTCAGGGGGTGAAGCCTGTGAAAGTCTCACACCCACACTCACTGGCTCTGTCATCTTTATTTCCAGACCTCCTCAGTGAGTACGCCCAGCCCCTGTCCTCTCTGAAGCAATTCCTCACTGCCATACAGAGCAGGGACCCAAGAAGCACTTGAAGCCTAATTGATCTGAATGTTTAGAATCAAACTTCATTAGCTCAAATTACTTCAGTTTGCCTAATTTGTTTCTCTATGTGAGCTCTGATAAGCTTGGTTTAACATCCTCCAAACGAAGGTGTTTATCATCATCAATGCATACTCAAACCGCCCCTACAGAGTAATGGACCAGGAGAAAAATGGTTTAAAAGGTACAGCTATTTCCTGTGCATATGTCTACACACATCACAATAATACATGGGTCTAAGGCACAGCAGAAATGCATTTATTTCCATAAGGCAACTCCACTTAAAAAAAAAAATGAGACACAGCCAGAAAAATCCTTTCAATCTTTAGTCTTCAAACATGTTTAGGTATTAGGAATTTCATAAACTTTGAGATTTTTTTTAATGGGCAGGGATAAATTCATTGTTTTGTTATTGTTCCAATCTGTTAAAGACTTTTGACTAACCTTTGTGTGTATATATGTTTACAGATATACTTACTTTTGTTTGTGGACAAAGTATCCACCGGAAAAGAGATGTTTCTCTAAGAATGGTCCTATTGACCCATCCAAGTACAAAGAAACTCTTAGCATTATTGAAATTCATACTCTGTCTCTGGAAGTACCTGGTAACAAAGAGGGGCACCCAGGGGGAGTTCTACTCTATACTTGTTTATCCAAGTTTAATTGCACATACAATCTTTTCCAAAAATTAAAAACAAAAGGTGCATTGTCAGTAAAGATAATCCCAAATAACCAATTTCTCTGTAGTATTTAGGGCTGTTAGCTGTCCTACATGTATAGCTCATAGTGTTGGGTAATTCTAAACACCTTCATTCAAGTGCATTAGGGCAATAGTCAGACAGGTTTTCAAAGTTGTGTTGACAGTCCGTCTGATGATTACAACTCTAACATGGACATCTGATGAGAAAGCACAGCCAACACTGAGAATACGGAGGCCTACTTTAACACCACTTTGCTGGCCTGCCTCAGTCTCCCTGTCATGTTTGGTCTTTGCTGGGTGCAGCTCTGAGGACGCTTGGCTTTAGTGCAGACCCCTGGTGGATTTCAGAGCGGTAGTGGGGATGCAGTCAGAGTTCTGAAAGGACAATTCCATTGAGATTATCAAGAGGGGTGTGTGGAGACCCTAGAATGAGTCTCGGGAGATTTATGAGAAAGACATTGTGCTGAGAAGATCTTTCACCATGTCCTAGTAGAGAACCTCTCTCCTGACTGCCATCAAGAACATTTACACTGTGTCACATTTGCCTGTCCCAGCTGGCTTGGCCACCCTGACTTCTACAGCGCCTGGGGCCTGAGGGCAGTTGTGTGTTAACTTTCTCCACCAAGATGAGCTCTGACGATCTGCTAAACAGAACATTGCTGGACACAGAGGCTTCTGAGCGCCTCTGACTTTACCAGTGTTTTGACCAGTATGAATCACTCCATTTGGATTAAATCTCTTGCCAAATAGCTCACGTGGATCAGAATTGGAAACCAGGTCTCCTGATTTCCAATCCAGTGTGTCACTCAGCATCTTTGGGAGGATTTTTATTTTCCCCTTAAGTTCTTATTGCTGGGCAAGGTTTGCAAGACTTTCCCTTGGCTTGCAATCTCAACCTGGGACCTGTGAGCGCATAAGGGGAGCATCTTACCATGTGGTGGGATGACACCATCTCAATTTGTCTCTGGTGCCTCACTTCAGGCTTCCTCCTGCTGAAGTCTTCACCCAGTTCGCCTTGGTCTGCCAGTGTCTTTTCTCAGTTCTAACCATGAACCGTGGCTGTATCTTCCCTACTGTACCACGCTCTCCTCCCCTGACTCAGAGTCCCACTGGGCAGATCTGTCAGGAGCTGTCTTCACATGGGCACAGCTGATGGCCTAAGGGACCTCACCTAGAAAGGTGCCAATGTGCATGGAATAGGCTTTTGGGTTCAGTGGCCCTAGAATCTCTCCTGACCCTCAGAACCCATAGAATTTTAGAACTCAGGAATGAACCTTCTCATGTGACACTGAACTGAATAAGTGCATATGCACTGACTGTGGACAGGGCGGGGGTAGTTTGATTAATTAGGGGCCCTTGTCATGCATCACAGCATAACTTCAGTGCACCTGCTGTTGCTGCACATTAGCATTCAGCTGTTGCAGAGCTTTAAATAGTTCCTGTTCCCCTGCAAGAAGACTTCAGGATCCATTCATTTACTGAAGGTTACTGTTTTTCCCAGGGGCTCAAGTGCTAGACTGTCAGCCCCAGGGCCTGGGAGGCTATGCAGAGCCCAGGGAAGGTTCTTCAGTCCTGCTTTCTCTGCATGATCCTGGGGAGGGAAACTTAGGCTTCCTACATTGTATGTTTTTGGTGAGAATAGACTTTGTTATCTTGGAAAACATTCTTTTCCTTTTAAGACAATGGGACATACAGTTCATCTTCCACTTTCTCTTGTTTTAAAAAAAGTTGAGGCTACTGCAATTTTTCAGCAAGCAAGATAAGGCTTAAGGCTGACAAATGCCAATGGCAATGGCAGGTCTCCACATTTGTAGAGTTAACACAAGTAGAAGAGCCTTTTCACACCCAGTAACCAATTTCATCTTAAGTGCATCCTGAGTGATTGGCAGAACAACTGCTGTTATCTCCGTTTTATGCAAAAAAATTCATTCTTTTGGCAAATAAGTATTCAGTACCCACTAAGGTCTCTTAGATAATATTTATTGAATCTTATTATATGACAGGTGTGGGTCACTTGCTGTCTAATCTAATGCTCCAGCGATGCCATGAAATAGATGCTATTATTAACATCACTTGGCAGATGAAGAAGCAGAAGCATAGAGAAATATGTGGTTTACCCAGGACACTAGAGGGTGGCAGACCTAGGATCTAACTCCAGAACCCATGCTGTGAACTGTTCCGCAGGACCAAGTGGTCTGTTAAACACAGGAGGAAATGATGATTCATTACAACTGTTGGGTGCTGGAAGGAAAAATACAGGTGCCATAAGGAAATGTAATTAGGGTCCTGACAGTCTGGGAAGCCAGAAAAGCCTTCTCCAAGGAGTAACACTTAATTTGAGGCCTGAGGGAGGGGTCAAAGCAAGAGGGGAGTGGGGTGAGGGGAGAAGACCATTCTAGATGAATAGAATAGCACAGGGAGCTGGAGGCAGGGAGGCTTCACCTTGAAAGACCTTAAAGAGCCTTGTATTTGCTGTGTGGAGAGCACGGCAAAGCAGAGAGAGATGAAGCTGGAGAGATGGACAGGGTAAGGCTTTATAGCTCATTTAAGACTCACTTTGCCCTAAGAGCACTGGGAACCCACTGATGGGAAGGCCTGGGCTTCTAAAGGCCCACTATGGCTGCTGTGAGAGGAGAGAATTAGAGGAGAAGCAGAAATAGGGGGAATGGCTAGGCGACTATTCCAGGAGGTGGGGATGGAGAGACATGGGCAGGTTGGAGGACTTTAGGAGGTAAAGATGATGTGGCCTGGTGACCAATGTGGCTGGGAGGAAGGGAAAGCAAATGGCATCCAGATCTGTGGCAAACCATCTCAGCTGATGGCACTACCATTTCTTCAGAGCAAACACCAAAGAAAAAACAGGTTGGTAGCCGGGGGAGTGACTATGGCCTAGGCCCAATTTGGGACAGGTTGACTTTCAGAGATGAGGGAGGTATGCCAAGGAAGGAGTGAGCCTGAGCCACAAAGGCTTAAGTGTGTATTGGCCTGTGTGTTTCCATGTGAATGTGTTTGAAGCCAGTTTGTAAGTTCAGATTCCAGTACTTCTAAAGAAGTTCCAAGGCAGTGTTCCTAGATACTGCAACAACTCGTTTGAAAGGAAAAGTAATTCAACTGTTTACTTGGACTTAAAGAGTGTGCTTAAAATATTTACCAGTTGTTTTGTCATTGGTAGATGTCATTTGGTATGACTTTTGTCCTCAACTGACCCTAAGAGATTGCTCTGGCCTCCAGCTATTCTTATATCCTGGAAACTGATAAAGTGGATCATTGTTTGTAATTTTCTAGTGGTCTCATGTTTGAAGTTGTTTTGAACACTTCCTGCTGTGTGGTAAGAGATCAGTGGTTGCAGGTCCTAGCCCTCTTCTTCCCCTTCCCTCCCCTTCTTGTCGTAGAAATAGCAGGTACAAAATTAGTCTGAAATAGCACATCCCGCCATGACATGCCACCACATTCAAATAAAACCCACCTAAGTTTGAGGCTTTTGAGCCTTCAAAGTAACTATCTATTTGAGAAAACACAACATAAGGCAATCCTTTGACGTAAGAGAAACTAAAAATAAGTTTCAGGGTTTTTCCCACAAAGCTGGTGCCTCTTGAATGGCATTGTCCCCATACCTGGAAAGCAGCTGACCTCTGAGACACATGGAGTTTTCCTCAAACCTCACTGAATTCTCTACACCAATAGATAGAAATTGATTGAACCTGAAGATGAGGAAACTCAAGGAAAACTCCTTGAAAAACTTATGGGAAAAAAATCCTTAATTGCAAAATTTCTCCAAGACATTTAATCTACTCACTTCTTTAATAAATATCTCTGCATTTTCTCAGTGAACCATGCAGAGGATATTTACTTGATTTGAATAAATGACTAGCTTTAAAGCTTCTCCTTAAAGTGTGTCAACTGATTAACGACTTGAGCAAAATTCACATTATGGTTTTTGGTGGCATGATTAGTCATTCTTTAGTAATGGGGTTTTGTCACTTTAAATTCCACTCTTTATGGAAACCCAGTTATGATCACCTGTGTTAGGAAAGGTTAGCCAGTGAGTACGTGACCATACTCCTTCTGTCACCATGAATCTGGCTTTGCAGGAAAAATTCACTAAGCTTTTTGACAGTAAACTCTTGAAGCCCACTGCCCAGTAATATATAGAATCATAACTCTGGAAAGACTTTTAGGTCTTCTCCTACCACAGCCCTTGATTTACAGAGGTCACAAAAGGTTATCTGTCAGGTTGCTCACCTTACATAACCTGAGTTTCTTAGATACCTCTGCCGGCCTTGTCCTGTGCTAAGAACTGAGGGAAACACATGGTTTCATCCTGAATTTACCCTATAGCTGGGAAGGTAAAATTGGCACTTGCAAATATTTTAAGATAGCCATAGAAATACATCAAGTATAAAATGTGGCTCATACTTAATGTAATAGGCTGTGTTTTATAGTCATGTTGCAGGTGAGGATTAGCTTAAAGTCCAGGTTGGAAAATGAAGCAAGCTTTGAGGCATAGTTGTTTGGGTTGGTGCTGGGCCATGTTTGGGTCATGAGTGGCAGAACTGCCAAGGGGAGCAGAGGGTGGGGCTGCAGCATGCAGAGAACCCAGCTTAGAACCACCAAGACAGAAAGATCAGAAAAGAGCTTCAGCTCTTACCCCACGGGATTTTCTTCCTCCTCATTCTGAGAGAATCATTCCAAACATAAGGTCGGTAGAGTGTAATAGCTAATAGCACAGTTTCTGGAGTCATCTGGACCCAGGTGAGAGTCCTAGCCCTGCTGCTTGGCTGTTGTATGAATTTGTGCAAGGTATTTTACTTGTTTAATTTCTTCCTCTGTAAAATGAGGATAATAATTAACTTCTGCCTAATATAATTCTGTGAAGATCAATTGAGATAATTCATGCATGTAAACACCCTGCACAGTATCTGACATAGAGCAATGCTTATTATAAGGATCTATTATTGATAGACCTGAATCAGTTATATATTAGCATCATTAATGGAGAGAGGTGGGGGTGAGGGACGAATTCTGTGAATATGTGTGTATGTATATGTGTTTCCATATACCAAGTTCTAGCTGTTTTAGCCATCAAGGAGGTGTTTGGTTTATGGAATCCAAGTGGTTACAAAATGAATAGCTAGCTCTGTAATGACTGAAGACTACAAATGGTGTTATGGCAGAAACATAAAGTGCAGCTCATTTGTAAGTGGTTCTGCCACTTGGTTAATCAATCGTTTTCTTTTTTATGGGAACAAAGGAAAATTACATTTCTCAGGCTCCCTCACAGGTTTAGACTGTGACTGCATTGTGGCCAACAAGACATGAGAACATAAATGTTGAACATAAAACCACTGTCTCCACTTTTTTCTCCTTCCATGGTTACACTCTCCAGAGAGCATAACTACTAAAAGGAAAGATCACATATCCCTGAGTTTGTAGTAGAGACAAGAAGTGGAGTGACCTGTATTAACTATATTAACGGAGTTAGTATAATGCAGTTACTATATTAAATATTAACTAGAAGTAAATTCTTATAGTGGTAAACCTCTGAGATTTGGCGATTAGTATAGAAGCTTGCATTAATTAGTCTAATTTTTAACTTCCTTGCAAACTGGCATCTGGAACTGTTCACATGCAAAAACAAACAAACAACCCCCCCCCCAATCAGACAACAAAAAAATCACATCCATTCCACAAAGATCATGTTTAATAGTAACAAGTTGTATTAATAAAATATATAAGCCATTTTTAACTTCACCAAAAATTATGTTTTCCTTTTGAATTTACTCTTAATGAAGTAGATGAGTTCTCTTTATTTATTTATTTATTTATTTATTTTTAATGCCCCAAGAGGAGGCATTCTGACTCAGGACTGAGAGTACATGTTCTGTTGTCAGAAAATGCCCCTTGCCCCATGTTGATGAGTGGAAGAAAAGGTCTCAACAGAGAACATATTGACCGCATTGAAAAAAGCCTACAATATCAACAGTGATGTCCCTCCTGGTGTTGGGATCATGGTCAACCAATCTTCAACAAGGGTGCCAATAACTCATTGTGGGAAAAAGAGAGGCTGTAACAAATGGTGTTGGAAACACTGGATATCCATACCCACATGAATCTATGTGTGTCTGCCAGTGACATCCAAATTCCTCAAGAGTTAAGAATTTTATCTAATACTTTTTTTTCCCTCTTATCTTCTACAGTGACCCAGAATTTTTTCAAGGTAGAGGCTGAGTAAATATTTTTAGTGGGGTTAAATAGCAAAGTGCTGCTGCTATTCACTTTTTTTTTTTTTAAACTCAGTTTAGGTTTAGAAATGATTAGAGTTGATGCTAAAGACCATTGTATCCTGTCTCCTAAACCCACTTTCCCAGCATTGCATAAATGAGAAAATCGCAATGGTTGTGAGCATCCTAGTCTAACACAGCTCATTAGTGGGACCATTAGAACATGACTTTTCAGTTCAGCGCTCCTTCCACCACAGTGCTGCCTCCAGTCATCTAATGGGGTCAGCAGGAAATGGGACATAAAATAGGGAAGTCCTGTAAGGGAGAAAGCATCAGGAAATGTTGAGAGAGTGAGATAGGATATGGGGCTGAGAAAGAGAAGCTACCAGAGGCCACTGTGGAATGTAAGGGCTCTGGGAAACAAACAGGAGAGCCTTGGGACTGATCTGCAGGAGTGGAGGGGCAAAGTTCATCTAACTTTGCTCTTTCGGAGGTCTGAGCCAGCTGTGGTAGATAGCATGTTCCAAACACAGCTGCAACAAGGTCATGTGTCCCAGGAGGTCTTCTACAGCATGGCTTTACCCAGCCCCCAGCAACAGGGGGTGTCTGACTCCTTCCCTTGGATCTGAACGGCCTATGACTTTCTGGTAACCACTAGAATGAGTTCATGTGACTTCTAAAGCTAAGTACAAAAAGGTCAGATAGCTTTTTTCTGGTTCTCTTGGAACTTGCCATGGGAGGTGGAGGGATAGCCTGCCACCATGGAACAAGTCTGACTACTCTGAGGCCCCCATGCTGAAGAACCCACATATAGACACTGCAGTGGATAGTCCCAGCTGAGCCCATGTTTCCAGACATCCCTGCTGTTTTAACCTATTTTTATTACTATCATGAAATACCTGAGACAGGCTGCTTTAGAAAAAAGAAAAAGATTTATTAGCTCATGGTCTTGAAGACTAAAATCCCAAGATTGGTGGTGGTGGGGCATCCATTTGACCCCTGGTAAAGACTTAATGGCAGAAGATATCATGATGGAACACATGTGGGAATGAGAGATTATCACCAGATGGGAAGAGAGAGAGAGGAGAGAGAGAGAGAGAGAGAGAGAGAGAGAGAGAGAGAGAGAGAGAGAGAGAGATATTCAGGAGTTGGACTCATTCTTATCACAACTCATCCCTTCAGGAGCTGAGGGGTCTCATGAGAGCTACCTTAATCTTTTTAAAGATGGTGCTCTAATGACCTAAGGACCTCCCACTAGGTACTGTCTCTTAAAGATTCCACCACCCCTCAGTACTATCACCCTGAAGACCAAGCTTCCAACATGGACCCCTGGGGGACAATCCACCATGCAAACCATAGCACCTGCCAAAGTGGTAGACATGAAAGGAACCCCATCTTGGGCCCTGTAGTGCAGCCCATCTGCCAGCTGAACACCACTGAGTGGCCTCAGCAGATGCCACAGGAGGGAGGGACAGAGGATTCATTCAGTCAAGTCTAACTCAACTCTTAACTGACATAACCTGTGATATATAGTAAAAAATGGTTCTGGACCACCACATTCTGGGTCAATTTGTTATGTAGCCACACTTAGTGGGAGTTTGACATCTACATTTATAACATACCACTCGGGCCTTTCTCACTGAGAGGATCTCATTTGCTGTGCCCTGGCACGTAACTAGTTGCCCGGGCTTGAGCTCTGAGGCCCTGTGGGTGTCAGTCAGCCAGAGAGCTTCTGTTTGCAAGTGGATGCCGAATGGTGTTACACGTCATGCCCAGTTCACTGTGCAGATAGAACTTGATTTTATTGAAAAGAGAAATTTAAAATACCCCCACATGGTGTCACTGTGCAAAGGAGAAAGCTGATTGGGGTAGAGAGAGATGGTGCTAAAGAGAGAGACCCAGAACTGCACAGCCTGGAGACACAAAGAATTATGTGACTTCATAGCCATTTTCATTAACATATTTCATAATTTGTACTGCAGCAAGGTTGTCTGTCCAAAATCTCTTCTGAGTGTAGGAAGGACCATGGCTCTCATTTTTGTGCTGGGGTTCTACCTGGTAGAGCTGGGCATGGGAAAGGCATAGGTGTGAGGGTATGTGTGGAATATGACATTTCCAAAGACAGCTGTAACAACCTCTCCTGTCGCATGAGTCACTCCATCATCAGGAGGGGAGTCTAATTTGCCTCCCTTTGAATCTGTGTCTCTTTTCAACAATAAAAGTGGTGGAGGAGATGTTTTGGGATTTCTAAACCATGGCACTCAGAAGACTGGGCAGCTCTCACGTTTTCTCTTTGGAGGATACCAGCATCCAGGTAAGAAGTCCAATTGTCCTGAGAGCCAGGCCATGAGAAGCCTGAGCTTGCTCTGTGGAGAGGGGAGAGGCCATGTGGAGAACTCAAGTTCCTGAGTGACAGCCCCACCTGAGTCCCTGCTGCCAGCCAGCACCAACCTGACAGCTACATGAGCGAGGACGTCTTGGTCACGGGTCCTCCAACCTGGGTCAAGATATCCAGGTTGACAGTTCATGGAAGGGGGTGAGCCACACCTGCTGAGATATACTCAAATTTTAGAATCCAAAACAAATAGCTAGTATGATTGTCCTAAGCCATGAAGTTCAAGGTGGTTTGTTATGAGAGATAACCAAAATAGTAGGAAGGTTGGCCTTTTGGCTTGTGAATATGGAACAATGGGGTTTTAAAAGAAAGTTCAGGGAAAAGGTTTGCAAATTCAGGGACAGGCCACAGCACTGGATTCAGAAGAGGTGGCTGAGAGTCATAAAACAGATTCCAAACAGAGAGTCTGCATCAGAAATTTGATAAACTGGAAGAATGAGGGACAGAGCCCAGGAGAATATACCAAAGGAGGCAGGTCTTTCTTTCTTTCTTCCTTTCTTTCTTTCTTTCTTTCTTTCTTTCTTTCTTTCTTTCTTTCTTTCTTTCTTTCTTTCTTTCTCTTTCTTTCTTTCTCTCTTTCTTTCTTTCTTTCTCTTAAGTGTAAACTAACAATTATTATTATTATTATTATTATTATTATTATTATTATTTTGGTACCAGGATTGAACCCAAGGGTGCTTAACCACTGAGCCACATCTCCAGTTTTTTTTTTTTTTCATTTTTAATTTTGAGACAGAGTCTCACTAATTTTGGTGAGGCTAGCTTTGAATCTGTGATCCGCCTCTCTCAGCTTCCTGAGCTGTGAGATTACAGGTTTGCACCACTGTGCCTAGCCCCAGATGGATTTTAAGTGGTTTTCCGTTATCTTTTCATAGAAATTGTTTAAAGAATACAACTAGAGCAAAAAAAATATTAAAAAAAATCTGTGCTTTTTATAGGGCTGGAAGGAAGTATGTATCCTCTGCCCCAGGGTAAGGTCAGCAGCTGTGTGAGATTCAGCTAAGTAGTCCCAGTGGGTGAAGCAGAAGGGGTGATTAGGATGCACTGTATTAAGTTCTCCATAGAGCAAATTTTATATGGGTCTAATTTCTTGCAAGTTCCCAGACATGGGCATCCAATTCCTTTGTTATTTTCATATAAGTTTGAGGGAAAAAGAGTCCCTCTAGGTACTAGTGTATAAATACATACTTAGGAGGAACCTACTAAAGTAAAGACTCTAGTTCTCACTCAGAATCTGTAAGAAGCTATGTGAGTATCACCTTTTCTAAAATTCTGTCTTCTTTGTATCCATTTCGAATTGTGTTTACTATGTGATACATTAACCTTGATCACAGTTCATGTACCATCACCTTAAAGAAACTGGATTTATTATTCTACCCATCGCCTGCTTCAATCATATGCAGAATGTTTTAAATTTCTAGTGTTTCAGCCAAAGCTATGCTGAGGAAAATGTTTTCCCTGGTCCTTTACAGAGCTGAACTTAAGCAACATTATGGAATTTTCCAAGGGTGTTTTCTCCTTCTGCACCCTCTTTATAAAACATTACCTCTTCCCCAGGGAAGATGGGAACACTCTTCTCCTCCTAAGCCCTCCAAGGCTTGCCCTCTCTCAGATTCATTTTCCTGACTCAGCCCTTCCCACAAACCACTGACTCATCCTGATGAGGAAATAGAATGGGACATAACATTTTTGAGTAAATTTTGTTGACGTGGTAAAATGTTTAAATATCACTAATTTTAAAAATTTAAATTTATTTATTTATTTATTTATTTATTTTTCATATGGTGCTGAGAACTGAACCCACTGCCTCACATGTGCTAGGCAAGTGCTCTACCACTGAGCCACAACCCCAGCCCCAATATCACTTATTTTTTAAAAGAATACAAAAATCATACAATATCCATAGTACTAAAAATGTCATAGAAGTAGACTTTTCATTGTTTGAACTATTGGCCGTAATATTCCTTTAAGGGGATGCTCTTCTAGCTTTGGAAAATAGTAGCTGGGTTAGAATGAAAGACCTGGGGGTAGGAGAGTTGGTAAGAGCCTGAGGAACTTGGGAAGTGATTGAACTGCTCCACAGTAGCTAGGGTCAGGAAAAGAGCCTGGAGTCATTCCCAGGCTGAGTTGCAGGGCACCTGGGGGCTGGTGGGAATGTCTGGCAGTGGGGATGGCGGAAGGGCATTGTTAGAAAGGCTGATCGGATGTTCTATCTAAAGCTCATGCTGCAATGTACACTTCTTCCTGGGCATCATCTTCCCACAGGCAGAAATGGGAGTGTTTGAGTGTGAGTGTGTATGTGTATGTATTTCCCAATGCATGTGCATGCGTGAAGGGACAGGGACCACTTGGGGATGAGCAAGAGTATCTGGGGGAGCCAAGAACAGACTAAAGTAAACTCATCCATCTGCAAAAATTTGGGGGAGGGCTCTGGGTTTCTACAAGAAGAGGAAAGGGGTTGGTGTCATTATTATTCTGACTTCAAGATCCGAGCCATTCCAGCTGACTTGCTGGTTACAGATAAATTTATAGATGTGTAGCTGGAAACAAGAATTTGATTTTAAGATTTATTATCTCATGGTGGCAGGGATAATTCTCTAGAGTTTTCTCTATTATTTATGTCTTCAATGATGAGCATTTATTATTTTTAAAAGTAGAAAAAAGTTGTTTTTAAAATATGTTCTTATTTCGAGCCTCCCAGTGTTAGTCATGAAATTAGGAAGAATTTAACAAATCAATAACATGCCTGCTGTTAAAGACTAATAATGTGTAATGAATGAATTCTAGTAGTAAATGGTTGTGGGATGATATATGGTTTAGCAGAGGACCCCTGGAAACCGTAATGGTGTGAGACAAAGGAGTGTAATTTCAACCAGACAAGACAAGCAGGGCTCAAGTCAGGTAGCTCCACAGTCGACCCACCAGCAGACTAACTTGCCCTTTAGCTGAAGATATGGATCAGCTCTGGAACTGGGAGGAGAGTCCTGTCTCATGAAAGATGTTTGAGAAATGAAGAGCTCTCCAAAGGATCCAGAGACTCACCTGTAGAAATTCTGGCTGTGTTTGGGAAAATTAATACTAGTATTTACGAGGGGGTGCTTTTTTTAATGCATGGAGAGCTTTACTCTTTGCATTCCAGTGTGGATGAAGTCCTAAATAGCTTGATGCTCAGGATTTGTGAATGTAAGTCCATGAGGCCAGGACCATGTCTGTCTTCTCCAGCTGCATCTCTAGGATCTAGAGCAAAGCCTGAGACATAGTAAAAGTTATGATAATGAATGATCATAGCTCCAGAACATTAAGTGGACACATTAAGTGATTTCCTGGGGTGGGAGGGTAGGGTGGAGGCAGAGGCACAGACTTCCTTGGGCTTCCTGAGTGTAATATTTACAGTGTGGCAGTTCTTGTTCTCAGTACTGTGGGTACCCTATGAGGATCTGAGGCACCCTTAGGACCTGTCTATGAGGTAAATACCATTTTTATCACCATTTTACAGATTCCAGAGCTCCTAGTCTGATTGCTTTGTTATGATAGCTGCTCAATAAATGAAAGAGAGGAATGAAAAAGTAAGAGGAGGAGAACATAGAGGGAGGTGAACAAGGAAGAAATTAGTTGGTTCTCTTCTCTCTTGATGAGAGGATGCTACAGAAGTCAAAAATTCCCTCTGAATACAACTGGGGAATCCCTTGATCCTTGAATAGGAGCAATAAAGAAGTTTGCTCATGTGTTTATCAGATGAGTAGGAATTTGAACTCCTCACATTAGGTGAAACATTTGAGGTCCACCTTGCATTTAGCTTTTCCTTCCCAAGTTGTTGGATGAGAAGCTGGGTCAGCAGTTGTTTCCCAGAGAGGTTGCTGCCATCCTGAAGCACAAGAGGGCAGTATTTCAACAGGCCTGAGGATTTCAAAAGCATTATAAAGTATGCTTCCATTATTTTCAGAAAAAAAAAAAAAAGACTGTTGGACTGATTATTTCAGCTCAAGAATTTTAGAGTCCAGGGGAGGATGCATTTTAATGACTCCAGGGAACGGATCAAATTAAACACATTATCCAGGATTTTCTTGCCGAGCCTCCTCTCACCCGCCTTCTCAGCGCTTCTGTCTGCGCTGCGAGAGTTCCAGCCCCATGGCCTGAACCACCCCTTTGTGGAGGCAGCCCTTGCTGAAGAGCCAAGGGCCAGAAAAGAACTCAGCAGCTTGTCTTGGCGCAGATCCTCCAAGGTCACCTTCCAGCAAGAAAAACTTTGGAACCTCTGGGAGCAGTGTGCCCATCCAGCAGGTCTGCAGCTGGACAAAAGGGCCCTGGAAGGGAAAACTAAACCCAGAGGGGGCAGCTACCACATCCTGATGACTTACTGAGAGCTATAGGCTCATCCAAGAATTTCCACATATATGTCCTCTATTCTTCCCAAAGCCTCTCAAGAAAGCCAGTCTTGCCATTATGCAGACAAAGAAACAGATACGGAGTAATTAAAACTGTGCTCAAGGTCACTGAGCTAGTAGGCGTGCAGCCAAGATTCACACCAGAATGTCCAGCCCAGGGCCTGAAACACATGACATCTTCCTAGATCCGAGCTTCTCTTTTCTTGTGCATGTAGGTATCCCAGGACAATGGACCAGAACATTAAGTGGACACATGAGGTGATTTCCTGGGGTGGGAGGGTGGAGGCAGAGGCACAGGCTTCCTTGGGCCTCCTGAGTATAAATTTCCAGATTCTCTTCATCTTCCAGCCCCAACAGCTCCTGGAATGTTCTGGCATTCAGTGACTCCTCAGTACTGCACAGATCGACCTAACTGCATTTAGTGAATTTCTGTGACTTCCTGGATCATTGGACAAAGTTACTCATGATTATAAAGAAGTTTGTTTCTACCCCTTTTTATGTAGGGGCTGTTTCTGCCCAGTGTTTTGTCAAAACACCTTCAGAAGCTCACAAGCAAATGTTGGAATGGGTTTCTAAGCTTTATACTCACCCATAAGAGACATAAGTGATTCTTTTTTTTTTTTTTAAAGGCAGAACTAACTAATCAATCAAAACAAGCAGCTGTAATCTGATTTTAGAGCAATCTGCATGATAAGAGTTGGCCAAGGAGAAATAATTTCCAATCACAGTAGGATAACATGCAAATGAAATTTAAACTCCAGGCTTCCTCACCTCACAGAATGTCAGAGAGGTGCCAAACAGAATGTGTTTAGGGATGGGAGCGCCAATGGTGTTATATTTTCTTAGGTTATTCTCAATCTTGTTTTCATAAGGGACAAAATAAGCCTAAACATTTCTAAATATTTTATTCCATATGGTTCAAATACCAAACTTAAAAATATCCACCAACTTCCCAGAGAATAAAAAAAAAAAAATAAGAATCAATTTTATTGGAAAATAGCCTCAGGAAAGTTTTCCCAGGGGCCAAAATATTGGCTGCCTGCCCTGCTGAATCTATTCTAGCAAAGGCTGGACAATTGTTCATTAATCCTGTGATACAAAGTGCATACTTAGTGAAATGTTGAACTAGGTGACCCGGGGGAAGGTTTTGTTAACTCAAAAATTCTTGCCAATGAAGCACACGAATAGAGATTGCCTTTAATCTTAAGAAATCCACCATATTGTCCTGCAAAGAACCAGGACCAGAGATCTTATCTCTCACAGTTCAACTTTCACCAGACCCATCTTCCAACTCCTGCAATGAGCACAGGCCAAAGGCTGTGAATAATGCTTCAAAGAAAAGGAGAGAAACGACAGTTGTTCAAATTGGGTCACCACTGAGAGAAACAGGTTAGGAAATGGTCACTGTACCTGAAATGAGAAAGTTCTATGACTCCTCTCATAATCTTGGCAGACACAACTTTCAACACAACCCTAATACCCAGCAAGCTGTGTTGGTGCCCGGATGCACTCCCTGGAGGCCTGCAGGACACTTGCAAGCATGTGGGCTCCTCTGGACGAGTGGAACAGCTGGCCTCCCACAGGGGCAGCACTGGGCATTTCATCCCCATTACACTTTCCCTCGCCTATTTAGCTCGTTTGAGTGTCTACTATATGCCAGGCACTGGCATAGGTACTTGGCAGGCAGCAGACAAAGAAGGTAAGTTTCCTGCTCTCATAGGGTGTACATTCTAGTAAGGGACAGTAACAGAAAGAATAAATTAGAGATAATAGTAATCATTGCTTTGAAGACAATATTACATGAAGGTGGGAAGGAGAGGGTCCAGCACATAGCCTGGGGCCAGGGAGGCCACCCTGAGGAGAAGCCTGAATGATGAGAAAAAGCCAACCTGTGCAAATCTGGCAAGACATTCCAGGCAGAGCAGAGCGCAGTCCAAGACTCGCAGGTGGAAACAACCTGGGTACCTGTGATGTGTGAATGGGGTCTGGTGAGAAGTGGCCGTCCTGCGCCTGGAGAGTGACTGCATCAGGACTGTACTTTGGGCTGTGTGGACCCAGTTTCAGTCGCTGTGCAAAGGATACTTCAGGACAACCTTGAAGCTTATTCAGGGCACCAGTTAGAATCTAGCCATAATTACAGTTGGCGGGGATGGCCAAAATTCCTTCAGAATGACCCTTTTTGAGCCTTGAATCCTCAAAGTCAGTTGGGCAAAGAAAAGAAGAGGAAAGAGAAGAAAAGAAAAGAAGAGGAAAGAGAAGAAAAGAAAATAAAAGAAGCCATTCTTGTGCCAGGCTTGTTGACACAGTCCTGTAATCCCAGTGGCTCGGGAGGCTGAGGCAGGAGGATCGGGAATTCAAAGCTAGCCTCAGCAACGATGAGGCACTAAGCAACTCAGTGAGACCCTGTCTCTAAATAAATACAAAATAGGGCTGGAGATATGGCTCAGAGGTTGAGTGCCCCTGAGTTCAATCCCTGGTACTAAAAAAATCCCTCACAAATAAAAAACCAAAAAAACTTCTCTTGTCCTTCATCAACTTTGGAAACACCATCAAACACCCATTTTCTCTGGATTTAAGAGCAGTGCCAATATTTCATGCTCTTCTAAACACCAGTGATTTTTCCCATTGTATCTCTGACTCAGCCAAATAAGAATTGACCTCAGAGTCCCATCACAACAGCATTCTCTGCTGATGTGAATAATTCTGAAAACATCGTATTATCACAGCAAACCAAATAACAGCCCAGAAGGGGTGCATTGACAACTGAGATTCTAGCACAAGCTGCAGCCTGGAGCCCTGCTGCACCCAACTCCACTTCCTTTGAGTATGTATTCCTCTCCCCTGAATTTTCTATATTACACTTAAATCCTGTTTATAAAGGCAGGTGGAAAATTCTGAGAAAACAGCTTTGAACAAGAAGCAATCAAAAGGCATCTGAAGAGAACCCGCTGGGGCTTGCTTCTCTGGGAGAAGTGTGTGCGGACACCAGCTTACCAATGCTAAGAGCCAGTCGGGATCCCATCTTTCCCTGTGCAGGTAAGGTAGAATCAAGCAGCCTCTGCATGTTGGCCTCCACCCTGTGGCTCAGACTTGCTGTGGGCCAGCTGTCAACTGCTCCCATGGAGTCACCTCCGATTGTGTTTCAGTATAAAGGACTGGGCATTAGCAACTTTACTTCTTACCACTTGTCTTGGCACACCACTTAACCTCCCAGCCACAGCTCAGGCCTTCATTTGTAACCCTCCACCTCCAACTAACTAAACTACTGTAATTTGACTAGACTTAGATGGCTGGTGGTTTTTTTGTTGTTTTGTTTTCTCTGTGGGATGACCCTTTTTTTTTGTTTTTTATTTTTTGGTATAGGGGATTGAACCCAGGAGAGATTTACCATCGAGCTAAGTCCCTATTTATTCCTGCTTTTTAAATTTTTTTTTTCAGTTTTTAATTTTGAAACAGGATCTCACTAAGTTGCTGAGGCTAGCCTCAAGCTTGAAGTCCTCTTGCCTCAGCCTCTTGAGTTGCTGGGATTACAGATGTGGGCTACCATACCTGGTCTATAGTAGGGTGACTCTTATGAAATGGGCTTATGAAGGAAGGAGTACCTTTGGAAGGACTCTGAGACCCTCTGGGTGCAGTGGGTGCAAACCTGTGAACTAACCTAGAATCCTGATATTAAATCCTTAAGCTCTTGTTACTTTCTTGCATGTCTGGGCTCTTCTCCAGTCAGAGCATCTAAATGGAAAGAGAAAGAAACAGTCAACGTTTAGTTTTATTTTCTTTGGTTTGCTTCCCAAACAAGGTTCTTGAGGATCAAAAGAGATGCCCTTGAGGGGATCTCTCCTGCCCAGTGTGGCACTGTCCCACCTTTCATCACTCCAGGATCCTGTCTTCTTTCAAGAAACAGAGCAAGAGATACTGAATTTGAGAAGGGTGGATGGTATAGGAAAAAACCAAAACACAACTCAAGCCCTAAGACATGTGTAGGGCTGGATGTGGAGGAAACATGCCTTATTACACATTCTCTGTGATCAGTTATGATGATTGGCATCAGCCCAGGAGAGTGTTGGAGTTTGAGGGAGTTCAATAAATGATATTTCCCCTTTCCCCATCATTTGGAGCACTATTCAGGAAACTTGAAAGACAAAAACAAGCAGTCACATTTGTAGAACCCAAAACACAAGGATTTGACTAACTGGTTTAAGCCTTAGGTGGAATAGGCATGGGTCTTGTGATTTTTTTTTAAACTTTGAGGATTTGTAGGTATTTGTAGTGCCACATGACTGATTTTTACAGTTGCATAATTGACTTTTGACTGGTGGGACGTGGGTTGGCAGTTTGGGGCCTTAGATATTAGTAAGCATAGTCCAAAGAGATTTTGACTTTGCAGCTAATGAAAATTTATCCACAGACAAGTAGCTGTTTTTGCACAGGCAGGGCAGCAAGGGGGCAGGCAGCCTTGCAAATGGGCAAGAGCTGCACTGGCCTCAGTAAACAGGGAGCTGAGGTGAGGCTTTGGTGAAAGGGGAAGAGAAGGGTCTCAATATGCCAGTCTTTCAAGTATAGGAGATGGAACAGCTTTCCTACTGCATGACTTCAAAACTAGAGTCCAAAGCCTTGAAAAGCAAAATAAACATGTCATGTATCATATGAGTAATTCATACACAGTGTTTAAAATTACATGCCTAGCATAAATAGGCAAGGCCAAATCAACCACCCAGCTTCTGCTCCTCTTTTATAATGTTTTTGAAAACTTAACAAGGACTATTACAAGGTATGGACAGTGATTTCTATGGTTTGGATATGGTGGAGTGTTCCCCAAATGTTCATGGGCTGGAGGTTTGATCCCCAGTGTGGCAATATTGAGAAGTGGAGAAACCTGTAAAAGGTGGGACTTAGAGAAGGGTAATTAAGTCACAGGGGCCCTATCCTTGGAAGAGATTAATACTGGTTCCCTAGAGTGGATTAATTCCCATTAGAAAGGACTGCTATAAAGGAGCCTGGAACTCCCCTAAATTCTTCTTCTACAGCTTAAATAAAATGGACAACTGTATTAAATCAATCAAATTACCACAGTTCAGTCGAAAAGAAAATAGAAAACTAAAGGTTACATACCTGTCCTTTTAGAGAAAATAAATCTAAGGAATAAAAGAATGGACAAATAAGCCATATCCATTAAAGAAATTAAAGTCATAATTGAATAAGCCACCAGGAAACCCCGGGACCAGATGGCTTCTCATAGTGAATAAACCTAAACGTTTAAGGAAGAAACATACCAACTCTATAGAAATGCTTCCTGAAAATAAAAGAGGAAATAATACTTCCAGTTAATATAATGAGGTCAGTGTTACCTTGGTAACAAAACCAGAGGAAAAAAAACATCATAGGAGAAGAAAACTACAGACCAGTATTTTTCATAAACCTAGATGTAAAAATATTCCGGAAACAACTTTAGCAAATTGAATCCTACATGTATAACAAGGATAACATGTAATGTCCCAGGGGGGCTCATGGCAAGAATGCCAGGTTGACTTAATATTAGAAATTCAGTGCTATCACTCACCATATTATTTACAGATTAAAAAGAAAAATCCCCACTCTCTGATGGATGCAGATGAACAATTAAAAACTGAAAATTTAAAATACCATAACAGCATCGAAAACATGAAAAACTTAAGCTAAATTTAACGACACATGTGAGACCTGAACTGCAAAATACTTCTGAGAAAAAAATATTTAAAGACCTAAACTAATAAAAAGATACACCATGCTCATGATTTAGAATGCTGAATATTATTTCTTTCCAACAGTGTATGGTTATGTAAAACAACACAGCTGCTTCAGGAAATAGTAACAGTATTAACTGTTACTATTCAACTACCAGTCTATACTGGTAGTATAGAACAAACCTAAACATTTAAGGAAGAAACACACCAACTCTATAGAAATGCTTCCTGAAAATAAAAGAGGAAATAATAAATATTTCCAGTTAATATGATGAGGTCAGTGTTACCTTGGTAACAAAACCAGAGGGAAAAAAACATAGGATGTAATTAAGGCATGGTTTCCTTCTAACAAAATGTAGATATTTGCAATGGTGACCAGCAGCATCCTGGCAAAGTTGAAACCAAGGATTCTCTCTCTCTCTCTCTCTCTCTCTCTCTCTCTCTCTCTCTCTCACTGGGGATTGAACCCAGGGGTGCTTAACTACTGAGCCACATCCTCAGCCCTGTTTATGTTTTATTTTGAGACAGGTCTCACTAAATTTTTGAGGCTGGCTTTGAACTCACAATCCACCAGCCTCACTGGTAGTATAGACTAGTAGTTGAATAGTAATAGTTAAGATGTTAACAGGAAACATATTAAACAACTGAATCTGCACCTACAATATGGCCCAACAATTCCACACATACATATTTAAGAGAATTAAAAACCATGTTCACAGAAAGACTTGTACATGTACGTTCATAGCAGTCTCATTCATAATTTCTAGAAACTAGAAACTACTCAGATGTCCACTAACTGATAATTGGACATATCCATGTTACCCAGTGATAAAGATGAATGACCCCAAACATATGCAAGAACAGGCATGCATCTGGAAAGCACAGGGTAAGAGAAACCCTCCCCGAGAGGGAGGCCTCCTGGGTCTCAGTAATCTCAGAGCAGAAAACAGTGACAACCAGCACTGTGAAGTAGACTAGAGGTGCCTAGATAGAGATGGGGGGACTGAGTCACTAGGCAGAACTCCATTCACTTAATGCCAGAAACTGTTTTCAAAGGCAAGTGAATGAGGGAGTTTTCAACTTACTGGGTTGGAAATAAAGTTATTTAAAAAAGACCTAGTGACTGGGCTGGTCACCATTGCAAATATCTATATTTTGATAGAAGGAAACCATGCCTCAAATTCCACCCTTTATTTACATAGTATGTATTTCTGCCCCCTACCCCTAACTTGGTGAAAATGTATATAATTAGCCTCTGTATAGGAGATAGTATTCAAATTTTGAGTTAAAAGTCATGGTGTCTTAACAAAGATACAGAAAGAGCAGCATCCTGGCAAAGTTGAAACCAAGGATTCTCTCTCTCTCTCTCTCTCTCTCTCTCTCTCTCTCTCTCTCTCTTTGGCACTGGGGACTGAACCCAAGGGTGCTTAACCACTGAGCCATATCACCAGCCCTTTTTATGTTTTATTTTGTGATAGGCCTCACTAAATTTTTGAGGCTGGCTTTGAACTCACAATCCTCCCGTCTCAGCCTCCCAAATCACTGGGATTACGGGTGTGTGCCACCATACCCCACCTGTCTACCTGTCTCCTTTTTATTAGTCTCCTTCTCAGATATCGGTGGTTCTCCTCTATGGTCTTTGGCAATTCTAAATTAAGGGTTCTGGGAATGAAACTCTGCCTGAGATATATGCTGACTGCTAAGGGTTGATGCGTTTTTAAAACTAGTGGGTGTGAGATTGGTAGTTGACTAGTATTCAAGGTTCTCTTTGATTTCTTCTAGAGGGAGACACATATGTATGCAGTGGAACTTTTAAGATCCTAAGAGAACTATACTTGCTCCAGTGGAAGAGAACTCAACTAGCTGCTGAAAAACCATAATTCTTCCTAGATATGGAGGACTCAGAAAGGGGGAGGATGGAATTTGGGTTTTTGATTTCTTTTGGCTTTTGACACAAGATAATTTGATTTTCGATGTTAATTTTCAAGGGATTTAATTTTGGAATTGTAAATTTTTATCTGGGAAATTCATGATGAAATATGAGGTGCACACTCAAATTTGCAACATTTTATTGTTGACATTTTATTGGAATATCTTAGTGCCGTCATCTAATTTCACTGCAGAATCTCTAATGAGCTACTCTGGACAAGCTTGAGTGGATATAACGTAGGACGGGAAATAGAGTAGGGAGTTATTGAATCCCATCCAGTCTTTGCATTAATTTAAGTTCTAATCCATCTCATAGCTTTCTGGGGACAAAAATCAACATTGTAAACTAGCAGTCCTATGAGGGAATAATAGTCAACATTGAGGGAGAAGCCTGCTGAAATGGGAACTGCACTGTTTTAATGAACTTCTCCTGGGGACAAGCCATACTCCTGCTAGACCATAGGATTAAATGCTCAACCTCATGAATTAAAAAGGAAAAGAAGATAGCCGAGGAATGAAAACACTGGAAAACAATGGAAACTTCTTTCCTAGTGGTTGCATTGTTTGTCAGTGGTGAGAAGCATTGCATTGGAGTGGTGATACGGTATCACAGAGGAGCTTGTTAGAAATGCAGATTCTCAGGTCTCACCCACTGGACCAGAAACTCTGCCTAGTAATCTCCGGTTATAACAAGACCTCCAAGGGATTTTGATACAGGCTAAAGTTTGAGAACCTCTGCAATGGTGCAACTCTGCTGGTCTCTCACCACCCTCTGGTTTATTTTTGGTGAGCAGAGAGAAGGTGGACGTGGCTGATCACATTAATAAGAATGGAAGAGAGAACGGAGCATGCAGGAGGCACTTCGAGCTTCTTTATTTAGTATCTTCTGGTTTCTCTTTCTTAGGAGCTGCCTGCATACAGAGCATATGCTGTTTTGGCCTACTCTCTCCACTGTGACAAGACTCAAGGGGAAGCCCTGCCCCCAACTAGACAGTCTGTGAGTCTGGGAGTATTAATTAATTCAGGCAACAACACCAAGTCCACTTGCTTTTCGTACCCAGGCCAGGTTCCCCAGAGCTGAATCATTAACAGTCGGTTTCCATTTATCTGATTCTTCTGTTCATCCTCTGTTGGTTCTGAACTTGAGTCCTCCTGAACTAACCTAGGGGACGGGTTGTGGGATGTGGGAGCTGGCCAAATGAGATGCTTTGAATCCCAATAAGCACCCTACACTGTGAAGGTTCTTTAGAGTATGGATAAGAAATGAGAAACAAACAGAAATTGTTTACTAGGTTCTGCTGTCTGGAGACTCAGAGCATCCTGAAACACCTCTAGTTCATCTGATTTTGGGGAAACATATATAAGGAGGAGAATATTATTTAAATAGGCTGAGGGCTCTTCATGAAAAATTACCAAAAAATGGGAAGGAATGAGGACTCAAGTTGGTTCATTATATTGTTTATTAGATCCAGAAGTACTTTCAAAAGTAATGGCTTTTGTCAACTCTTGAATTCTTTATGGAATATATATATGTTTGACTTACCCTTATCCACTCAAGATCACCAATAACTAAAAGACAAATTCGAGGGAGACCTAAAATAGAAGACACTTCCAAAATTGTAGGAGGCAAACAGCTAGAAAACTTCTTCAACCTGATTTTCAAATTTTATGACTACAAACATATATATATCCCCCTCCTATGACAATATTTTGTGATTAACTATGTAATTTCTTTGCTTTTATAGCCTCTGGGTCTCCAAAATTAAATTAGCTGCATGTCAATAAACTCTACATTTTCATTATTTCAACAAAATTGTGCCACTTCCTAAGATTAATTGTTGAAGTTCGGGAAAGGACACAGCCACAGGGAAGAAGATTAAATAAGTATAGGCTTTTGTATCTCATGAGTGTTTTCCCAGTGAATTTGTCTCCTAACTTTTTTTTCCCTCAAGTGAGGATTGAGTCAAAATCAGATATTATAATTATTCATGTGCAGAACCTGGAAACACAAACAATTAAGCATGATTGCCTACCTGGATTCTGTGCACCTTGGCTCAGCACTGAGCCCCACCTTGGAATAGACTAACCAAAGTAACAGGGTCAAAGGTGATAGCAAGATCCACCAAGCGTTGGTGCCAACAAAGAAAATAAGATCAGAATTCTACAGTCTACCCTTGCCTTATAAATGGGTTATATTTATTGTGTTCCAAAATTTCATTACTTGTCAGTTGTTCAGAACTTAAAATGCTTGAAATTCAATTTATCAACAAAGGTCAGTTCCCCCATCGAATCCATAGGGATATTTAATCCATAATTTGACCACATTTTACAACAAAATACTTTACGTTTGCAATAAAAAGTTGTGTTCTTCTGGTAGCTTTGGAAATTCAGCCAAGCAAAAGAAACAATGAATACCAAATAGGTGTTGTTTATTTTGAATGTTGTAGAGGATAAAGGGATAGAGGAAAAGTTTTGATAACATTTCAGACAGACTTTCTTTATTATTTTTTAAAAAATATTGTTTAGACTTATTTAATGCTGTTCTTAAAAATTTATTTTAATTTCTTATATATGACAGCAGGATGCATTTCAATTCATATTACACTTATAGAGGACAATTGTTCATACCTCTGATTGTACACAACATAGAGTCCCACCATTCGTGTCTTCATACATATACTTAGAGTAATGATGTCCATCAAGTGTTGTAGAATCGATGACACTGATACCTTCAGGGTAGTTTTCTTTTACTGAAAAGTTTCTAGGGAATTTTGAGTTATTTCTTACCCATTTAAGGAGGGGGGGGTGGCATTTCCAAAGGTGAATGGGCCAGAGTAAAAAGAGCCAGCAGGAGGGATGAGTTGAAGTATGTGTGTCTGTCTGTCTGTGTGTGTGTGTGTGTGTGTATGTCTTTATTAAGGTATAGAGCTACTTAGATAGAACCAACTGAGCTTGAAAAGCTGAAAAGTTTGAAGGAAACGAGGAAAAGTGGTACTGGAGGTTCCCACAGAAATTCACAAGAAAAGAGAAAGTAAATCTGTTTGAATGAGATACATGCATCGTTTCTTAAAGTGCCCTAGGTGGTGTTCACCCAGAACCTCATCACTTCTTGACTTGGGGGAGGACCCAAGCTGTCCCCAGGAGGTTGGTAGAAACTGTCCATTTGTGCATATTGAGGCTCATAGGTGAGCGCTCATAACTATAAGTCCTGTGTGTAAACTGACTTGCATATCAGCTTGCTTGGCTAAATTTTGGCCATGCCATGTCCTCTGGGTATTATTCAGAGGCAAATCAGAAGCTTCTGGATCCCTATGGTGCCTTGGAACCACTACTGAATTCTTGGCTTGGATTGATTTCCCCTCTTTGTATGAGCTCAGCTGGCATCTTAGTGACAGGGCAGTTAAAGCACTGAGGGGAAGGACTCCTGCCTCTTTACAAATTGCTCATGAATTTTCAAGTGTGCCTGTTGGCCGCTGATAGTGGCAGCTTCCTGAGACCTCCTACTGGATAATGCTCTTGGACATGGTTGCTGGAGAGACAGCAAATGAACTGAACTCCTTGTCTAGCCGTCAGATCAAAAGCAAACAGGCAAGGCCATGCCAAGTTTAATTCAGAAAAATGGCCCCGAGGAAATGAATGTAAGTATGAGTTGGGCTGCTCTCTACAAGGATAGGTCATTCCTATCTTTGTGAGCCTGCATCTGTTGCAGAGCAAATCACTCCCAAGCTGAAAACCAATTGAGAAAAGGGAGATATGAAGGGGTCAAGTGCTCAGGTAGTAGCTGTCTGCTGTAGCAAAGTGTCAGAAAGGACCTCAGCTGACAGGGGACCAGAACTACTATAAGACTCATTTCTGAATTGCAAAGAGATAAGTATGAAATGCACACATATTTCTTAGGACTTCATAATTTTCCTTTTGTAAGCAGAACATTGCATTCCCCTTTGCTTTGATAACCAAGTCTCACAGAGTGGGTGAATTCTGAGTCACTCTTGGCAAATGAGTTTCCCGAGACATTCAGAGGAAAGCCCTGAATCCAACAGAAAGAGGGATGAGCACATTTAAATGAAAAATCTGATCCTCTTGTCTGATAACATCTGGCATTTCCACTTTGGCTTACTTATTTGAAAATTAAACTTTCTACAAAATCTTAAGGGAAAGATCAACGATAAGTTTTTATTCTTTTCCTGTGAATACCAGCAATGGTAAAAAGTCTTATTCCCAGATTAATAGAAGAGCTGTCTTGATTAACAACTTTAAGTAACTACAAACCCCCAAGCAAGTTTAGGAAATTTAATGATAAATGCAACTGTATATATGCTGAATGAACATTTTGCTACATTCTAGTTGTAACCTGCTCTGTGGGGACAGTCATCTCCAGGGGGCCAGTGGTAGGTTCTTCTCAAATGTCCATCTGTGCATACAGAAGTTCCTAAGGTGCATTTTCACAACTCGGGTCCTGTGGTGAGGTTAGTTATATCAGCCAGTTTAATTTGCCATTCTTAAGAAGGTAACATTGTTGGTGGGGTCTTGGCATCATGGCTTACATCCTTTCAGATCTGTTTCCTTGTCTCCTCTTCTTCCTCTGCCTTCTATGTTGTGACTCTGCCTTCCTTCCTCAACCTGAGGACACAGGCTTTCAGGTCACTCCAGTGATGTGTTAAGGATTGGTGGGACCTAGCCCTTTGAAGGCTATCTTCCTTTTCATATAGTCCCCTTAGGCTCCAAATCCTAGGCCTAGAGACAATTTCCTTACTCCCTGTTCTTCATCCTCTGTGAACATCTCAGGCATTTGGCTTTGTACAAAAGCTAACCATCACTTTGAGAAGCCATTTGGCAGTATCTGTGGAAGCTGATCATATACATGAGTCCTGACCCACCCATTGCACTGATTGGCATATACCTCACAAAAATGGGTATTTATATACACAAGAACATGTGAACACTCACACCAACACTACTCAGATAGTAAAAAGCTGGAATCAACTCATTATAAGTAATCAATTAAAATCATGCTATATTTATAAACAAAATATAGCATTGGGGGTGAACAAACTGCAAATAACAAGAATTACACTTACAAAAATAATGTTGAGCAAAAGAAGCTAGACACAGAAGAATATATGCTGTGCAAGTATGTATTTTGCAAAACCAGGCAAAACCCATCTATGGTGCTAAAGGTCAGGATGGTAGTAGGGTGGAGTGGGACAGGGCTTCTAGGTGTTGAAATGACCTGTTTCTTGATTTGAGCATGAATTACCTGATACATGGTTGTTTCCTTTATATACTTTTCCATTTGCATGTTACAGTAAACTGGCACTTTAAAGAAAAAAGTCAAACAGTGAAAATCATTCTGAGACACATTCATCTTTTTTTAAAATATATACATCCTTTTCTGCACAAAACTTTACCACCCAGCAAGCCCAGTTCCACCAGGAGCAAGCTGTCTGTGCTGTCATCTTAGTAGTCACAGTTATTAGTGACAGAGGAGAAGCTCCACATCTGGCTGAAAACTTTCCTGGAATAGGTAGGCAGATGCTGACAGAAATCCACCAAATATTTGAAAGCCTAATATTGTCAGGGTGGAGTGAGGACAATGGTCCCTGTCTCCAAAGACCTCCTTGACTATGTCTGGACTTTCCTATTCCCCTGCCTTGCTCCACCTCATCTCATCCCACATACTCTGCTGAAGGCACCATGTTTTGCCCTCTTCTCCTTGAATTTACTAACGTTCTATTTTTAAATGATTCTGTAATGAAGTTGTAACTTGAAGGGCACCAGGGCAAGATGCCAACAGAGACCCGGACTTCAGGCATCGCTAGTCATGTGCCTGTCCCACCTCCCAGGTCATGGATCACCACCATGACAACCTCTGCTTGACTGCTTGTCATAGACAGTAACCTGGAACCTTAAAACTCAGCTGCAATCAATATTTGTAACTCTGGAATTCTATTGACTTTTGAGCCACAATATGATTAGTTTACACATCAAAATTATTTGAAGACTTGCATCCTTACCCGTAAGTAAGTGCTTACTAGTAAAACATTTCAGAAACATGCTTGTTAATTAGGTATTGTGATAGATATTCTAACATATTTTCAAGCCTGGGCCCATGGATCACTGGGTCCTTAAGTTATTTGCAATATGTTAAAAAGCAAGGCAGAAATTGCACAATTAAACACAATAATGTTTTTGTTTTCTTTTGTTTTGTTACTGGGGATTGAATCTGCGGTGCTTAACCACATCCCCAGCCTTTTTTTATATGTTATTTTGAGACAGGGTCTCACTAAGTTGCTTAGGGTCCTCCTTGAATTGCTGAGACAGGCTTTGAACTTACAATCCTCCTGCCGTGGCCTCTTGAGCCACTGGGATTACAGGCATGAGCCACTGTGCCTGGCCATAATAAGATTTTATACGCTAGGTAAAAGAAAATTTTTTAAAATGTTTGACTAGAAATAAGTAGTCTATGCATAGTTAACTTATTTATTACATATTGAATCCTAAGTTCTCACTGTCCTTTTTCTATGACTGATGAATGCAAATTGGTAGGCCAATAATTACTTAATAGGTAAAGTTTTCTTAAAAGGTAGATTGCAAAATGTGAGGTCCCTGGGGCTAATGAAATAATAAAATGGCTTCCTGGTAACAAAAAATTTGGCAAGCACATACTGTGATTTCAGGTGTCTTGTCTTTCTACAGACCAGCAGAGGGCGCTGGAACTAAATTATTCCCTGGAGTCATCCTTTCAAGGGCACTAGACAAAGAAGTGAGGATGATCAGAATAGAGGCAGAGTCCCCTAAAGATTGAAGGCTGACCGCATTAGGATGGTGATTCCAGCTCATACAAGAGCTTTTAAGGAGTAAGAGGAGTAATGGACAACAAGAACAGTTTTTTTGATGACAGCACTGTTTTTGTTATGGTCTGTAATTGCCCACAACCGTTCCGACAGTGTGCATTCATTTAGGGCAGAGCTGAGTGGAAGAGCCCCTCTCTGCCTTATCAGGGGTCATTTTCATCAAAGGAAGCAGGTCTGAGAATGTTACAAAGGTGAAATCATCTTGCATTTATGGGCTCGATTCCTCCTCCTCCTCCCCATCTCCTCTACAAGGCTGACCCTGGAGGAATTACTTCAGGCATTAGTAAAGAGGTTCTTTTGGTGAGGGGTTACAAATCTCCCTGCTCTTCTTGCCCAACAGATATAAGAAAGGTGCAAGCTGCCCTGCCAGCCTGGAGGGAGCTTCTGCCTCAAGGAATGGACACTGTCAGGACAGCCTAGACTCGGTCATTTCATTCTTCCACATGACTAATTATCTCTTTCTAGAGAAAGTGAACATGTGTCATCTTGCCTCACTGTTTTTTTATAAGTACACATTCAACTGATTACCGTTTTACACATTCAAATCAGGTTTCATTAGGCACTTAACCTTCTTAATTATAAGAATTCTTGTACTCATAATTTCTTCACATCTCAAATGTTCCTATAGTTTTCAAACTTGTTTTCTCAAGCTGGATACATGACTTCAAAAATCATTTAATTTTTTGAACTTTTGAGGATGTTTTTTTTTTTTTCTCTACTACTTTGAGTAAATGCTTGTCTGTCTGGAATTGTAACCTTGTATTTGGAATCCATATAAGAGAACTCCAGAGTAGGTAAAGCCTTTGGAGGTAACCCAGTTCCCTTCCACAGTATTCCTAAGAGTCCAGTCCTTTTCCTCACACTCAAGTCCTTCTATATGTGGAAAAAGTGCTTTAATTCATGGGGCAGAATTTCGGACCAATTTTGATATTCAATAGAAATCTGCTTCTTTGAATTGTCCAACAGTAGATTCATGTTCTGATCTTCCTCTCATCTGTCCTTCTGGTTTTTGAAAGCCAAATCCAGTTTTTCCTCTCCTTTCTTTTCCCCAGAGATTGAACATCTCTAAGACTTTTAAAAATGTCTCTTAAAGCATGAGGTTCCTTTATTATTATGATCAAAATTTCTCCATTTGTCTGTGCCTCTCCCAGAGAAGCGGATGCCTAGATTCTTGGGGATTTGTGGAGTTTTGTGTAGCATGAAGGTGAGTCTGGATGGATCACGGGGCTGCACACAAGGCTGGCAACCATGAGTGAGCCAAAAGGCAGCAACCTCAGGTGAAGCAGGGAGACAAGGTGAAATGATAATTCAAACATAGCTCCTGAATCTAAAGTAACTGGGCCCAGGAGCAGAAACCAGCTGAGAGGGGATGTGGAGCAGTGTGCAGTCTGCCTGAGGGCCTAGGATGGTCCTGCTGCAGTGCCCTGGTTGGAGGAAAGGGTTCTCCCTGCCTCTTTCTAACACTCTGTCCACATCAATCGATCAGTCTCTCTTACCTCCAACTGACAGCATCTTCTCAAGACCTGACCAATAGTTCCTGATGATTTTTTAATGGTGGAACGCTGGTGGTAACATTTGCTTTTTATAGTGAGGTATTTGCTGAGCTCAGTAAAGATTTTATGGATTTTCTTAGAGGTATAAGCATGTTAGTTTTTTTGACACCACATTTGAAACTCATGTTGGGTTTTTCATACCAATTCTCCAATTCTCTGACATCAATTTGGGTCCAATAATTAAAATTTATTCCGACACTATCAAGAGTTGGTGCAGACCTCACATTATTAAGGGCTCCATTCCATACTCACCCCCACGTCATGCTGCTTCAGATACCTGCAAATGAGGTGCCCAGATTATCCACATTTCTGCCCAAATGTATTACTACAACCCCAAGTTTGGTAATTTGCTAGAATGACTCACAGAACTCAGGAAAACACTTTACTTAATGGTTCATTATGAAAGATTCAGCTCAAGAACAGTGAAATGGAAGAGGTGGACACAACAAGGTATAGGGTGTTGGTGGTTTCCAGCTTCCATGCCCTCTCTGGACATACCACCTTCCAAGAATATCCATGTGTCCACCAATCCAGAAGCTCTCTGGATGTTATTGTCACAAATTTTCATAACCCAACCTCTAACCCTCTTACTCTCCAAAGGTTGTGGTGAGACTGAAAATTCTCACCTCTAATCACATATTTGGCCTTTTTGGTGACCAGTCTTCATCCTTCAGCTATTCAAAGCTCCTCTACTCTGAACTAGCTCATTTGCATAAAATTAGATAAGGTCCAGAGGGATTCATTAAGAAAAACAAAAGATATCCAGGAAATTCTTAGAGTTTTTTAGTGCTCTGTATCAGGCACCAAGACAAAGACCAAACATTTTGTTACTATTATTACTATACTACAGGGAGATAGAAACGTAGCTTGCAATTCTGAAGTTCAGTCTTCCTTTTGAGAATGAAATTAGAACATCAGATTAGATCAGATCTGACTAGATTTTAGAAAATGACCTGGGAATTCATGATGGGTAGTTTAAGAATACTTGAGCTCTAAAAATGTTAACTAGGTTTAGCCTCTGGAATATGTCAACATGTGCCAGTTTGAAGTTGTAACCTCATCAATTTATGTAGTCAGATTGAAAACATAAACTCTGCATTGAAATAAAGAATTTTGTCATCCTGCAGCCTAGAAAAAAAATAGGTGTTTGAGAGTTTGCTCAGTGCAGGCAAGGGAGAGATGAAAACCTGGGTGTAAGAGGTGAATTATTTGGGATTTGGTCTCCATTGCAGATCCTGGCATTTTTGGATGAACTCTTTTTCATGGTTCTCTGTTTCCCTGTGTCTGGATTCTTTGCTTACTGAGCAATATACTTGCTCAAGTTTTTTTGTTTTGTTTTGTTTTGTTTTTTTTGTTTTGTTTTTTTTTTTTAGCTTTTTGGGTTCCTTAATTCTAAGAAAGCACCATGGGCATCAGGTGAAGTATGTCTGGACATTGGAAAGGAATGTCAAATTCCTAAGTGTGTTTTCACTCTCAAAGTAGAAAAATTATAGTTGATGTGTCAGCCACACACACAGTCCCTTCCATAACTATTTATAGACTGTTGGTTCCTTAACCTAGTATCGTTGATGAGCTCTTGCTCTCGCTCTTTTATTTATTTATTTGGTACTGGAGATTTTACCTGGGGGTTATTTAACACTGAGCCACATCCCTTCCCCAGCCTTTTTTATTTTGAATTTTGAAAAAGCTCTCACTAAGATGCTGAGGCTGGCCTTGAACTTGCTATCCTCCTGTCTCAGCCTCCTGAGTTCCTGGGATTGTACCACCAGGCCCAGCTTGGTCAGACTTCTCTTGATAGAAACAGCAAACTGCCTAGTGCAATACCATTAGGTCACACGAGCAACTTAAATGCAATAGAAAATTTCTCACACCAACTTACTTGAATGTCTCTACGTCATCCACTTGTTGTTGTCCATGTCAGAAGGCTGAGAGGCATCTTTGCCCGTCACTGCCTCACTTTTCAGAATTAAGTACCAAATGCAATCCATTCCATCTCCTCCTCTTAATCTGCCCCTTTGTTGCAATATCACCACCTTAGCTCTTGCTTCCTGGCCCCATTCAGGATCACTGCAATAGAGAGCTGGTTTTCCATGCTCTCTTCTGCCCCCACGGCCAGAACGTTGGTACTAAAATTTACATAGGCTCATGTTAATTTTATGGATCCTTAAATTTTTAGGATTCAGACCCTTCAGCTTAGCCCCAGAGCACTCCATGATTTGATGCTCAGCTTGTCTCAAGTTCTTTCCCAAAAGATATCCAGTATTCCAGATATCCTGCATTCCAGATCTTACTATAGCTCCACAAATACACCATGCAGTATCACACCTAGGTTGTCTAATACAACTTATTTCCTTTTCCTTGTATATTCTCATTTTTCTGGGCTAGTCCTCCCTTCTTGTGATAACTAATATCAACTGTCTGTCTCTAGAAAGCCTTCTCCACCATCTGCCTTCAACCCAACCCTCAACATAGAGACTCTGGATTTTTCCTACAGTGATATTAGGGGATTACCTATTCCATTCCTCATGCCACTAGGTACTATATCTTATATCCAAGATCTGTTGGGGCACAAGTATCTAACATGGCTAAATGGGTAAATAAATAAAAAGTACACCTTTCTTCAAATGTTTGAGGATATTTTACTTATTCAACAAATTAATGACTTATCCTGAGGTGCTGAGGAATGAATGAGTAAGAGTTACATGGAATTCAATTTGTTTATTTTTAAGAATTTTTGTATCTAACAAAGAGAACTCCCTTCAAATTAAATCAACTGTTTATGGAGTGGGGATTTTCTGTTAGAGGAGAAGTTTGGTGACCTTTTTGGGACTGTCTTTGTAGAGACTCAAGCATCAGATGGGGACTGGACTCCATGGTAGTTATTAGGCTGGTAGGATCATACTTACCACCTGTTTGAAGTTAAGCACTGTTGGATACTTGGTTTTGGCCAAAGGCATGTGTAGAGGTGATGTGTGTCATTTCCAAACAGATTCCCAGTGCTCTATCCATTGAGGAGCAAGGTTGGAGTGACGCTTCGATCAGTCTGAAGTCCCAAGTAGACCCCTGGAGACCCCTGTAATGAGCTACATCAGACCTATGCGTGAATAAGAAATAAATTTTGTTGTGTTTAGCCACTGAGATTTGGGGTTTATTTACAAAGGATAACATACTCTATTTTGACTGGTTCTACTATAATGTTTCCATCCACATCCATCATTCTGTACCTTGATAAGGGGTAAAAAGGGATTGAGTGGCACTCATGGTCTGGAAAGGTAGATGGAACCTTGCCTTGGGAGTTCTGGGAAGGTGATGGCATATGAAGATCTTGGGGGAACAACCTTGGAGAGCTATGGTTTTGTTGGGGATCAGACCTCTGGCTTATAACTGCCAAGTATTCTCTTTGGAAAGCAAAAATGAAACTTTGCTGTTTCAGAAAAGTTCTGGTAAAGAGTTCTCTTTCTGATCTTGAGGCCAATGGACCATGCGCAGCCAGGTACCAATTGCCAAGGGCAATCACTAGAGATGGATGAAGGTGCAGGTTCCTGATTCTCAGAGTCGATGGGGCATTCACTGCTGGCTGCAGGCAGGAGAAAACAGGGACCCCACAGGTGACTGAACTCCAAATTGTAACTTAAGGACAAATGTAAACAACCTTATGGTCACACATCTGCCTCTAAGGCTGTGCATGTGACTTTGGGCTGGTCACTTACCTTAGCTGAACCTCAGCTTCCTCAGAAACAAAGAAGAAATAATAAGAAAAAAATCTCTCCTGCCTCATGGGAATTTTGTGGCAGTCAGGAGATAATGTGTGGGAAGTGCTTTGTAAATTGAAAACCACTAATCAGATATCAGAAATGACTGCTGTTGCTATTCTATTAATATTCTTCAGCTTGCCTGCCTTGCCTGATTTTCCTTCTCTTAAGTGCCTTAAGTAAAGTTCTTTAGGTACCTGGTAAAAATTGTATTATAAACTCTTTCATTTTATAGAACTAGCATACATACAGGCCTATCCTGTATATCCCATTTAACAATACCTCTGTGGAATTCCTCTTGGGTTTTTTACTACCAAAACTCTGAAAAACACATATTTATTAATAGTTTTTTGATTAATGTTTATATGCTAAAAATTTAAATTAAATAACAAATTCCACTATTTAAGAATACAATACACCAATACAAGTTTTTTTTTCATGCTGGGGATTGAACCCAGGGCCTTGTGCATGCAAAGCAAGCACTCTATCAACTGAGCTATACCCCCAGCCCCCAATATATATATATATATATATATATATATATATATATATATATATATATTTTAAATGAAGAGTTAAATAAAATGCACAGTGTTTAAGATATGAAGGAGAAGTGTTGAGTTAATGCTTTGAATATCCTTGGTAGGGCACTAGGAACCCATGTGCAGATGCTTGGAGAGCTTACCTGTATCCAAAATGACCTTGTGGGCACTGAGAGGACAAGTACACAAAAAAACCAATATTAACCATGTTGTTGATGGGTTGGTGATATAATTACCCATCCTACTGATTTCTGAGAGTGGTATTTTAAGTATTTCCCATTCTAACCTGGGATATTTTTTCTTATAATATGTAAGTTTCAATCATGTTTTAGGGAAGTGAATATTTGATTTTAGGTATTATAAGTTTTCCATTTAAAATAATAAGAAAAAGCCTCTGAATTGGAGGTTTCTTGATGAATATGTGACTTTCAGGGAGGGATTATAGATTTTAAGCATGAGATGTACGCAATATTATTCAATTTTGGTCTTTTCCACTCATAAAAATGAAAAATCTGAGAGTTAAAATTTTTCTTAACTCTACAGAACCAATCTCTTCATCCCCACAGCTCTGAGAAAGTTCAGGTGCCTCGGGATAACCTCTCCAGGGTCATGGGCACAATATCCTGAGTATTAGTCAGCTTGGGATACTGTTACAGGTTTTCACAGACTGGGTAGCTTAAACAACACACTCATTTTTCATAGTTCTGAAGGTAGAAAAGCCCCAAATCAGGTCACCATCATGGTCAGGCCTTTGGTAAGAAAATCAGAGACCCAGAAATAGTGAGATGATTGAATACACAATCAAAGACTTTAGAATTGCTATTGTATACCCTTAAGAATTTGGAGGAAAACCTGAGAATTATGAGGAAAATATATAAGGTATAAAAAAATCAAATGCAATCTCTAGGAGACGAAAAATAGAATATCTTAAATTTTGAAAAACAGTGGATACCATGGGTATTCTGCTGGCCCAGGTTCCCCAGAACCTTAGCAAGGTTACTCGCTTTCTCACTAATTTCCTGTGTTTTCTCTGAACCCAAACTGGCTCAGGCATGACTCTCTTCCTTCCTGAAATCCAGGACATCAGGACAAGGAAAGTTTGGGGTGCCATAAATCCCACCGTGTATAGTGTTCTGTGTAATAACCTCTTGTTCTGGAACATTTAGGACTACTTACATACTAGAGTTGGGAGAGAAAAGGAAGAGAAGTTACTCAAGTGATCATTTGTATAATTTGTTTTAATGCTTTTTCTTGATATTTAGTAATAGCAATTTCCAAGTTTACTAAGATATTATTTCAAAGTTCTCAGCTATTTCTCCTCCTAGAATATACATGGTAGACTCAGTGACAGGACCTTTGGGAGGACTTCTGGTCTTTAGTTGGGGACTGCTCAAATCCTCTTTACCCACAGATTCTTTTGTAAAATGAAATCATTTGGATTGTATGTAAAATATAATCATTTGGACTCTGCTTTTAGAACCAGTGCATTTAATGATTCTGATTACATAGACAATTGTTGAAAATGATCTTAGAATATCCCACCATTACAGGCATATATGGGGGATGAAAATTGGATCTAAAATTTATTTCCCAATTTTCTAAAAAGTTCTTCCAGCATCTCTGCAAAGAACTTGTGTGACTAATAGGCTATAAATAAATGTAACTTCGATGCATTATGCAGCATGTAGTCTGACTGGAACTGAGACAAATGAGGCAAATAGATGCTCTATTCAGAATCATCAGAATATTTAATGATAAAGTTCAACTACAGCATATGTGATTTTATCCAAAGAAATACTTTCAGATGATCCTCAAGTGCAGATGTTAGATTTCATGAGTTTTATTTCTTCCTTTTGCAAGATATAATAAAATGGAAAATTCATAAAATCACTAAGAAAATTAGCAAGCATTCCCTCAAACATGTTATTGGAGGGTGTTATGGTTTGTCACCTAAAAGTTCTTGTGTTAATGCAGGAATGTTTGAAGTTTACCTCATATGATTAAACTGCGAGAGCCCTAATCAATCCATCCTAGTTTGAATGGACTGACTGGTTGGTAACTGGTCAAGTGGAGTGTGTCTGTCTAGAGGAGGTGGGCCACTGGGGGTGTGCCCTGGACGGGTTCTTCTCTGCAATCCCTTCCCTTTCTTTCTCTGTTTCCAGGTTGCCATGTCCCAAGCAGCTGTCTCTGCCATGCCCTCTTCCATGATGTGCTGTCTCACCTTGGGCCCAGAGCAATGGGATCAATTGACCATGGACTAAACCTTTGAACCGTGAACCCCAAATAAACTCCCCCTCCTCTAAGTTGTTCTTTGTTGAGTATTTTGGTCACAGTGATGTGAACAAAGCTGACTAAGACAGGGAGTTCCCCATATCTGTCTTATTTCTCTTTTCATTATTATTTTGATAGGCATTTATGGTCAATTTTGTGCATTAACTTGACCAGGATAAGGGATGCCCATGCCAAAATATTATTTCTGAGTGTGTCCATAGGGGTGTTTTGGGAAGAGATCAGCATTTGAATGGGTGGACTTTGTGAAGAGAGTGGACCTCGTCCAACCTGATGAGGGACTGAATAGAACAAAAAGACAAAGGAAGGATGAATTTGCTCTGTTTCTCCTGTCCCCTTGGGTATCAATGCTTCTGATTCTGGGGACTTCGGATTCCAACCTTGACCTAGACCATTGACTTCTCTTTCTCAGATCTTCCAACTTGATCTGGACCTATACCATAATTTCCTGGGTCTTCAACTTGTCTGAATCAGTTCCTCAGAATAAGTTCATTGTTCTGCTTCTCTGGTGAACTCTGACAAATACAATAATACAGTCACGTGACTTAAAAATTATATGTAGAGATATATGTTTTTATGTGTGTTCATATGCACACATGTGTAAAACATCTCTTTAATTCCTCTTCCTCAGCTCAGAACCATACCACCACCTGATCCACTATTATTAGTCGTTCATTTATCTATACAGCATATCTTTTGTTTCATATTAAATCTGACACCAATATATATTCTTAATTTTCTTCCAGTTTGACCCAATGATAATATGAGGATACTAGGCACACTGCTGTGTCTCAGGCATGCCAATGGCATCCTATTGGCTCTGTTTCTCTGAAGAACCTTGTCTAGAATATAATGTGTTCTTTTAATTATATGCCAGAACTGTTTACAAATATTGTTTTGGAAATCTGGCAATTGATATTCATAAGTGAAACCATATATTTCCTCCCCCGTTTTGTTCTACCATTGTCAGGTTTGGATATCAAAATTATAGTCAAATCATAATCATACTTTTTTTCTGATGTTCTAGAATAATTGTGATAGCATTAAGATAATCTATACCCCCCACCCCGCAAGAATTGAGTAGAATTCTTCTGTGAAGCTATTTGGGACTGGTGCTATTTGGTGAATACTTTTTCTGAACTTTTGCGTAAATTTTATTTTCCTTAGAGAATAATCCATCTGATCCAAGTTTTAACATTTATTTGCACAGAATTTAGCAAAGTAGTTCATATGATTCTCATTTTTCTCCTTTTAGGAGACACACCCATTTGTTACCCTTTATTCATGCTTTCCCCTTTTGGGCTGCCTTATACCCCCCCACCTTGTGCTTCTGTTATTTACTTCCTGCTGAGAAGCTCCCTCATTTATTATTTTGAAGGATGCTAGAAGATTGATTCATTATTATGATAAATGGAAATAAAAGGAAGAATTGGGCATTTGTCTTGCCTTTCTCCTATGAATTCAGCATACCTCATGGTAACTAAGTACTTGCTGAAGGGAAATTTTCCTTTATGGAAGTATGGCAGTTAATAAATAGAAAAGGAATGATAGAATATCACCTTCTGCAAGTCCTAATGAATTAATAACTCTGGCCACTGATAGTCAATGGCTGCTAACATTACAAAAAGGGACAAACCTACATTATATACTTCTTATTAAAAATATAAAAATCACCCATGAGGTACTTTTGGCAAAACAGTGAATCTGAATTTGACCAAACCTGTAGATCTAACTGTCAATTTATAGGAAATGCAGAGGAGAGTGAAATATGAACAACAGCATTTATTCTTCCCTTTGTAAGAATGGACCTTGTTTTAGCTGTTTCTCTGAAAACTGGACATTGCTTATGTAGAACTGAGTTCTCACTGGTGAACTTCATCAGGAGAGGGAGGGCTATAAATAGACCATTCACAGCTATGGGTTTCCCTGGATGTGGTGATTTTTGTAGTAGGCGTATCCCTTGCCAATTTTTAGGAGCCATGTCTGTGGATGTTGGAAGAGATATTGGTTGCTATGGGGACACAGCCGGGGATGTCTTCCAACCTTCCTATACTTCCTATCTGATATCACTCTCCTGCATGTGAGCTGTCCCCTGAGGGGTCAAAGATTAGTCTGTGGACAGCAGTTAGGACTCCTACTCAAGAGAAATGCCCTGTGCTGGCATGTGCAATTCTTGCCCTTATATTTTTCTAAGTGATTTTCAATTCTAAGCGTGCCCTTTTTTGGAGTTGAGTGAGTCTGTATGTCAAGTTGAGACCAAAAGGAACCACAGAATAGGGAGTCACAAAAGAAGCCTGTGTGGGGTAAATGGCACTATGGGGATGCAACCAGCAAACCAATACTAAAAAAACCTCCATGGGACAAATGATGCAGGGTTCCTCAATACATAAATTGGAGGGAAAAGAAAGAGATGGAAGAAAACATGCACATTTTTTAGAAACTTGAAATATATATATCAACCACTACAATATATGGATTTTAAAATTTTGAATCAAATACACTGTGAAAAGTAATATGAAACTATGTAGGTAACTAAAACATTGGATATTATATGATATTCTGCTAATATTGCTACTTTTTTAGTTGTAATAACTTTGCTATGGTTGTTTTCTTAAAAAAATCATCCTTGTATTTAGAAAAATATATTAAAATATGTGTGGGGAAAGTGATCATAGTCTGGAACTGGCATCTAAGTTATCAAGAGGAATGTAACAATCACCAGCTTCTACAGTTACCAACACAAGATGGCTATGCCACAGCTCATCAAGAGTTCTCTGTACTTTCTCATATGCTTGAGATTTCTCCTAATGGAGATATTCTTTCTACTTTTCCTTTTTATGTGAAGCTTTGAAAATTTAATATGCATATGCTTTTCTTATGTTTCTATTGACAGCATTACTTTATTTCTGTTTTCTAGTTTATAAGAAACAGAGGATAGAGCTATAGGTTAAGTGACTATGTGAGGAGACATTTGGCCAAATCCCCATTCAGGATTTCAACTAGACTGTGCCTTCATAAAGTTAGTGTTAGAGAAAACAAAATAAGAAAACTATTGTTTTCCTATTCCCATTCCTATTAGAAGGGTCCAAAAAGAGGTAGCAATCAAATGCAATTTGGGAAATAGACAAGATGCTGGATAGTAGCAGAAGAAAGCAGTTTAAAAAGCTATTTTGAGGACAATTCAAAATTATCAATATCGACTGGAGTTTCAGGTGATATTAGACATTTTGTCATCGGAAATTTTCTTAGCTATAATAATAATATTATGGTTTTATAAGATAATGTCCTAATTCTTAAAACACATTCACTGAAATATTTAAAGCTCATGAGGACTGCAATTCTTTCAAAGGGTTTAGCATAAGAAAAATAAAACGAAAGAATCAAAATGTTACCAATATTTGCTGGTATTTGGAAGATCACTATATTTTTCTTTAAACTTTTCTGTATCTCTGAAATTTTTCAAAGTAAATAGTTATGGATAAAATCTCACAAAAATCAATTTGAGGCCCCTACTGGTCTAGGATGAGATAATTTGAGCATCAAAAAGAATAATAAATACAATTGTTTGGAACACTCTTCAATATATAAAAATTCATGAATTTATGATAACACTCCAAACAAAACATCTTATCAGTCACCATTGGATTTTGCTATTACATTAACTTATTATTCTGGGAATTGATAGATTAAAGAAAAGATTAAATATTTCTTTTATGTGTAAACAGTTTAAACTGTATAAACTGGGAAACTGTATTTCAGGGTGCCAGATATTGGATGTGGGAAAGTAGTTCTTTATAGAAGAATTACAGTAATAAATGCAGAAGGAATGATAGAATTGAACATCAGACATTTTCAACCTCAAATTAAATAAAGGTCCTGAACTATGGCCCCCATGGCTGCTAGGCTTGGTGGGTAATTTTATAATGAGAATCAAAATTGGATCAATATTTTTTAAAAATTTTTTTATTCTAATTTATTATATATGACAGCAGAATGCATTTCAATTCATATTACACAAATAGAGCACAGTTTTTCATATCTCTGGTTGTATACAAAGTATAGTTACCCATTCATGTCTTCATACATGTACTTAGGGTCATGATGCCCATCTCATTCTCCCTATTTAGAGTTCATCTAATCTTCCCATGCTCCACCTCCCAACCCCACTGTGAATCAGCCTCCTTATTATATCTGAGAAAACATTAGCATTTGGTTTTTTGGGACTGGCGAACTTCACTTAGCATTATATTCTCTAACTCCATCCACTTAGCTGCAAATGCCATGATTTTATTCTCTTTTATTGTGAGTGATATTCAATTGTGTATATATACCACATTTTCTTTATTCTTTCATTTACTGAAGGACATCTAGATTGGTTTCACAGTTTATGTACTGTGAATTGTGCTGCAATAAACATTGATGTGGCTGGGTCCCTATAGTATGCTGGGTTTTAAAAATTTTATCTTATTTGTTTTAATTACTTACACATGACAGTACAATGATCTTGACATATGCTGTTTTTAAGTCCTTTGGGTATAAGTAGCTGGGTCAAAGGTGGTTTCATTCCCAGTTTCTCAAGGAATCTCCATACTGCTTTCCATATTGGCTGCACTAATTTGCAGTCCCACCAGCAATGTATGAGTGTGCCTTTTCCCCTACATCCTCACCAACACTTAATGTTGTTTGTATTCTTAAGAGCTGCCATTCTGACTGGAGTGAAATGAAATCTTAAAGTAGTTTTGATTTGCATTTCTCTAATTGCTAGAGATGCTGAACATTTTTTCATATATTTGTTGATTGATTGCATATCACCTTCTGAGAAGTGTCTGTTCAGTTCCTTGGCCCATTATTGATTGGGTTATTTGGTTTTTTGGTGTTTAGCTTTTTGAGTTCTTTATATACTCTAGAGATTAGTGCTCTATCTGATGTGCAAGTGGTAAAAATTTGCTCCCTAGCTGTAAGCTCTCTATTCTCCTCACTGATTGTTTCTTTTGCTGAGGAGAAGCTTTTTAGTTTGAATCAATCCCATTTGTTGATTATTTTAATTCTTGTGCTATAGGAAACTTATTAAGGAAGTAGGGGCCTAATCTGATATAATGGAGATTTGGGCCTACTTTTTCTTCTATTAGACACTGGGTCTCTGGTTTAATTCCTAAGTCCTTGATCCACTTTGAATTGAGTTTTGTGCATGGTGAGAGATAGGGGTTTAATTTCATTTTGTTGCATAAGGATTTCTAGTTTTCCCAGCACCATGTGTTGAAGAGGCTATCTTTTCTCCAATGCATGTTTTTTGACACCTTTGTCTAATATAAGATAACTGTAATAATGTGGGTTAGTCTCTGTGTCCTCTATTCTGTATCATTGGTACACAAGTCTATTTTGGTGCCAATACGAGGCCGGTTTTGCTATTATTAATCTCTAGTATAGTTTAAGGTCTGGTATAGTGATGCCACTTGCTTCACTCTTCCTGCTAAGGATTGCTTTACCTATTCTGGGTCTCTTATTTTTCCAGATGAATTTCATGATTGCCTTTTCTATTTCTATGAGGAATGTCATTGGGATTTTTGACTGGAATTGCATTAAATCTGTATAATGCTTTTGGTAGTGTGGTCATTTTGACAATATTAATTCTGTCTATCCAAAAACAAGGGAGATCTTTCCATCTTCTTTAATTTCTTTCTTTATTGTTCTGTAGTTTTTGTTGTAGAGGTCTTTCACCTCTTTTGTTAGGTTGATTCCCAAGTATTTTTGTTTTCCTGATGCTATCATTTCCCATTCAGAGGATTTGTCACTCATTTACAGAAATGCCTTTGATTTATTGGTATTGATTTTGTATGCTGCTACTTTGCTGAATTCATTTACTAGTTCTAGAAGTTTTCTGGTGGAATTTTTTGGGTCTTCTAGGTATAGAATCATGTCAGGAAATAGTGCTAATTTGATTTCTTTTTTCTTATCTGTATCCCTTTAATTTCTTTCATCTGTCTAATTGCTCTGGACAGTGTTTCAAGAACTATGTTAAATAGAAGTGGTGTGTTGAGAGCCACAGCCAAAGGGACCCCAGCAAACTTTCAGCCAGCTGATGATTGGCTCACAGCAGCCCCAGCAACATCTAGCTGATTGGCTCCTCTGTGGTGATGCTCATTGGGCTGTTTCCCTGCCCTTTCAGACCACGGAGCTGCTCATTGGGGGACTTTTTGGCTCCGCCCACACGACCCAGCCAATCAGCCTCAAGAGCAGGAGGATTGTGAGAGGTGGAGAGGTTTGTGGTGGTGAGAGAGGCTTGTGGGAAGCCGGTGGTGGCAGTTTGGGCTCTGAGGGTTTTTCCTGAGGAGCTGTTTTGTTTGGCGTGTGTGGTTCTAAAAATAAAGTTAGTTTCTTTTGAAAAGTGGCTCCTGATTGTGCTCAGCCAGACTGGGCACAATACTACCCCAACACTACCACAAGTCACTGCACCAACAGATAGTTCACAATGCATACATATGTACTATTGGACAACCTAAGGCAGGCACAGTCCCTAAGCCACATGCTTGTTGTTTAAACAGAGAGGGGGAGATGTTGAGAGCCACAGCTGAAGGGGCCCCAGCAAACTTTCAGACTGCCAGCTGATGATTGGCTCACAGCGGCCCCAGCAACATCTAGCTGATTGGCTCCTGGAGTTGTTAAATATATCACAATGGAACCATCATGGTGAAGATTTTAAAAGAATAGAAAAGAAAAGCCCAGGGACTCTGCCAGTTGGCACATTGCCATTGTGGACATTCGTATCTGGTTTGCTTAGTCCATAGCCTTCAGTTCAGACAAAGATAGAGGAAGAAAGCTTAGAGCAGAAAAAGCCATCAGGGGGAAAGTTACAAAAGGATACTGCTACTAACAACTTTCTATCACCAGAAGGCGTAAGTGTCCAGGTAGAGAGAGGCTTGTGGGAAGCCGGTGGTGGCAGTTGGGCTCTGAAGGTTTTCCTGAGGAGTGGTTTTGTTTGGCGTGTGTGGTTCTAAAAATAAAGTTCATTTCTTTTGACAAGTGGCTCCTGAATTGTGCCCAGCCAGACTGTGGCATTTGGTGGCCCATTATCAGATGAGCTGACCTCAAGGTGTCAGCCTCCTGTCTTAGGTTGGTACCATTGCAATTGGATCTTACCCGTCACTAACTACCGGTCCAGTATACAGCCACACCTGTGGAGAGGTCTTTGTACCAGTGGGGGGGTGAGGTTCTTTGCCTCACCTCTGTTGGCCCCCAAATTTTAGCTGAACAATCATGACAAACCAGAGGGCATAAGTGTCCAACCAACAGCTCCACCTCTACAGGAGACTGCTACTAACACCTTTCTATCACCAGAGGATGTAAATGTCCAACTAACAAGGCCACCTCCATATGCTGGGAGGCCCCCAACCCCCGCAGTTGATAGTTGGGATCCTGAGACAGGATCTCAAGTATTAACATGCCCTGTATTTGAGGTAGGAGGGCAGCAAATTCACCATACTTTAAATTTCAAAACAGTGAAGCAGCTAAAAGAGGCTGTAACAACCTATGGTCCTCAAGCACCCTTCACTGTAAGCTTGGTCGAATCCATTAACAACTTGAACATGACACCAGCAGATTGGGCTAATATGTGTAAAGCTGTGCTAAATGGAGGTCAATACCTGTTATGGAAGGTTGCCAATGAGGAATTTTGCAAGGAGACGGCTAGGCGAAATTCAGCAGCCGGTTATCCTCAGAGAAATCTAGATATGTTGTTAGGAAAGGGACCTTATGAGGATCAGCAGCAACAAATTGCATATGATCCTGGCATATATGCACAAATTGCTGTAGAGGCGGTTAGGGCATGGAAGACTTTACAAGGACATGGAGGTTTACAAGGTCAATTATCTAAGATAATACAAGGAGCTAATGAATCTTACGCTGAATTTGTAGATAGGCTTATTCAAACAGCTACCAGAGTTTTTGGGAATACAGAACAAGCAATGCCATTAATAAAACAACTGGCTTATGACCAAGCTAATCATTGGTGCAGAGATATCATTAGACCATGGAAACAGGAAGATTTAAACACATATATTAAATTATGTAGAGACATTAATGAACAAGAGCAAGTCATGGCAGCTGCAGTAAAACAGGCTTTAGATGCCAGAGACATTAATGAACAAGGGCAAATTGTGGCAGCTGCAGTAATTCAGGCTTTAGATGCCAGGCCAAGAACATGCTACAATTGTGAACAAACAGGACATTTTAAAAGGAATTGCCCCATAGGAGGAGAGTTTAACAAAACTAGATATCAAAGGAGTAGAATACCGGGTATTTGCCCACGATGCCGTAGAGGGAGACATTGGGCTAATGAATGCCGTTCTCAAACCACCATAGAGGGTACTCCATTATCAAAAAATGAACAAGGACCAGGTGTTTATCCATGATATCCTGGAGAAAGGCATCGGGCTCCATTGCCAAAAAATGGACGGGGGGCCAATGCTCCGGGGCCCAAAACCACAAATATACAGAGCACTGGAGGAACCCAGCAACCCCATCAGGGTAGTGTCCAGGACACATTGTCCATCAGATCCCTCATCAGACAAACCAGATGGAGTGCCGGGTTTGACACTTACGCCTTCTGGTGATAGAAAGTTGTTAGTAGCAGTATCCTTTTGTAACTTTCCCCCTGATGGCTTTTTCTGCTCTAAGCTTTCTTCCTCTATCTTTGTCTGAACTGAAGGCTTTGGACTAAGCAAACCAGATACGAATGTCCACAATGGCAATGTGCCAACTGGCAGAGTCCCTGGGCTTTTCTTTTCTATTCTTTTAAAATCTTCACCATGATGGTTCCATTGTGATATATTTAACAAAGAGGGCATCACTGTCTTGTTCCAGTTTTTAGAGGAATGCTTTCAATTTTTATCCATTTAGAATGATGTTAGCTTGGGGCTTAGCATAGATAGCTTATACAATGTTGAGATATGTTCCTGTTATCCCTAGTTTTTCTAGTGTTTTGTACATAAAGGGTGATATATTTTGTCAAATACTTTTTCTGCATCTATTGAGATGATCATATGATTCTTATCTTAAGTCTATTGATGTGATGAATTACATTTATTGATTTCCATATGTTGAACCAAACTTGCATCTCTGGGATGAATCCCACTTGAGTATGGTGCACTATCTTTTTGGTATGTTTTTGTATTTGATTTGCCAGAATTTTATTGAGAATTTTTGCATCTATGTTCATTAGAGATATTGGTCTGAAGTTTTCTTTCTTTGATGTGTCTTTGCCTGGTTTTGGAGTCTGGGTGATATTGGCCTCATAGAATGAGTTTGGAAGGGCTCCCTCTTTTTCTCTTTTATGAAATAAATTGAAGAGTATTGGTATTAGTTCTTCTTTAAAGTTCTTGTGGAACTTGGCTGTGTATCCATCTGGTCCTAGGCTTTGCTTTGTTGTAGGCTTCTGATGGTGTCTTCTATTTCATTGCTTGAAATTGATCTGTTTAAATTGTATATATCATCCTGATTCAATTTGGGCAAATAATATAACTCTAGAAATTTGTCAATGCCTTTAATATTTTGTATTTTATTGGAGTACAAGTTTTCAAAATAATTTCTAATTATATTTTGTATTTCTGTAGTGTCTGTTTTGATATTTTCTTTTTCATCACATATGTTAGTAATTTGAGTTTTCTCTCTCCTTCTCTTTGTTAGCATGGCTAAGTGTTTGTCAATTTTATTTATTTTTTCAAAGAACTAACTTTTTGTTTTGTCAGTCTTTTCAGTTGTTTCTTTTGTTTCAATTTCATTGATTTCAGCTGTGCTTTTAATTATTTCCTGTCTTGTACAGTTTTTGGTGTGGATTTGTTCTTTTTTTATAGGGCTTTGAGATGTAATCGTAAGTAATTTATTTGTTGACTTTTTCTTCCTTACAGGATAAATTCCATGCAATGAATTTCTCTCTTAGTACTGCCTTCATGGTATCCCAGAGGTATGTTGTATCTGTGTTCTCATTCACCTCTAAAAAATTTTTAATCTCCTCCTTGATGTCTTTTACAACCCATTGTTCATTCAGTAGCATATTATTTAGTCTTGAGGTGTTGGAGTAGCTTTTATTTCTTATTTTATCATTGATTTCTAATTTCATTCCATTATGATCTGATAGAATGCAGAGTAGTATCTCTACTTTTTTGTATTTGCTAAGAACTGCTTTGTGGCATAATATATGGTTTATTTTAGAGAAGGATCCATGTGCTGCTGAGAAAAAAAATGTATTTGCTCATTGGTGGAAGAAATATTCCAAATATGTCAATTAAGTCTAAGTTATTGATTGTATTATTGAGTTCTATAGTTTCTTTGTATAGCTTTTGTTGGGGTAATCTATCCAGTTGTAAAAGAGGTGTGTTAAAGTCACCCAGAATTATTTTGTTGTGATCTACTTGACTCTTAAACTTTAGAAGAGTTTGTTTGATGAAGGTAGACACTCCATTGTTTGGGGTATATAAATTTATTATTATTGTTATGTCTTATTGATGAATGGTTCCCTTAAGCAGCATGAAATATCCTTCTTTATCCCTTTTGATTAACTTTGACTTGAAGTCTACTTTATTTGACTTGAGGATGGAGACCCCTGCATTTTAGTGGTATGATTTTCCCCAACCTTTCACCTTCAGTCTGTAAATATCTTTTCCTATGAGATGAGTCTCTTGGAGGCAGCATACTGTTGGATCTTTTATTTTTTTTCTTTTTCTTTTTTTTTTAGTCCAATCTGCCAGTCTATGTCTTTTGATTGGTGAGTTTAGGCCATTAACATTCAGGGTTATTATTGAGACATGATTTGTATTTCCCAAACTTTTTTGTTTATTTTTGGTATTAAACTTGACTTGTTTTCTCCTTTGATTGGCTTTTCCTTTAGTGTAATACCTCCTTTTGCTAATTTTCATTGCTGTTTTTCATTTCCTCTTCATGGAATATTTTGCTGAGGATGTTGTGTAGTGTATTCTTTCTGCTATAAATTCTTTTAACTTTTGTTTATCATGAAAGATTTTTATTTCATCATCAAATCAAAAGCTTAATTTTGCTGGATATAAGATTCTTGGTAGGGCTGGGGTTGTGGCTCAGAGGTAGAGCGCTCGTCTAGTATGTGTGAGGCCCTGGGTTCAATCCTCAGCACCACATAAAAATAAATAAAAAATAAAGGTATTGTGTCCAACTACTTCTAAAATATAAATGTTAAAAAAAGATTCTTGTTTGGCTTCCATTTTCTTTCAGGGCTTGATATATGTTGTTCCAGGTTCTTCTAGCTTTCAATGTGTGGGCTGAAAAATCTGCACATAATCTAATTGGTCTCCCCCTATATGTAATCTGATTCCTTTCTATCATGGCTTTTAATATTCTTTCCTTATTCTGTATTTTCATTATAATGTGCCTTGGTGTGGGTCTGTTGTGATTTTGTACATTTGGCATCTTGTAAGCCTCTTGTATTTGGTTTTCCAATTCATTCTTCATGTTTAAAATTTTTTCTGATATTATTTTATTTAATAGATTTCTCATCCCTTTGGTTTGGAACTCTGTTCCTTCCTCTATCCCAATAACTCTTAAATTTGGTCTTTTTATGCTATCCCATATTTCTTGAATGTTCTGCTCATGGTTTCTTACCATTTTCACTGTGTGTTCTCCATTCTTTTCAAGATTATATATTTTGTCTTCATTGTCTGAGGTCCTGTCTTCCAAGTGGACTAAACTGTTGGTGATGCTTTCAACTGAACTTTTAGTTTAGTTTATTGTTTCTTTCATTTCAAGGATTTCTGTTTTTTTTAAGAACCTCTATTTCCCTATTGAAGTAATCTTTTGCTTCCTATTTTTTATGTAGCTCTTTGTCAAAATGATCTTATGTTGCCTATATCTACTGTCTTATATCATCCTTTAATTCGCAGAACATTTTAATTATATGCATCCTGAACTCCTTTTCTGTAATTTCTTCTGCTGTGTGGGTCATGGATTTTAATAATGCAGTATCTTAATTTGTTTGGGGCACTTTCTTCCCTTGTCTTTTCTTATTGCTTGTGTGTCTTCCCTTCTAGCACTGTGGATCCTAGGCAATACTATTTTTTACCCTATAGGATTATAGTGCCTATAGGGTAGGGATCCAATACCTCTCCTTTGAGGTGAATGACTGTTAGTCTGTAAACAAGTCTGGATGGTGCCTGGCATTTTGCCAGAGGGAGTGGTTTGTGAAGTAATGCCAGCAAGCCATTAAGTGTGGAGATTCCTTATTGGTTGACTGTTGTATCGAGTTTATGTTAATTAAGATAAGCTGTGTGGAATGTATAAATACCTCTGTTGTCCTACAATAAATGGCTCCCACTCCTGCTGTATCAATCTACACAAGTTGCTCATCACCCCCCAGTTATTTTTCTGCAGCTGGACTGCGGCAGATGGTGGCCAGGACACTCGGGGGTAAGTTGATGAAAAAAAGCTGCCTGTCCCTAGATAGTACGGGAGCAAATCTGCTCGTCCCTAGATAGGGTGAGAGGAAAAATGGCCATTTTGAGAAAATGGAGAAGATTGATACAGTATGTTTGTGTCTTATTTTGTCTTGGTATGTTGTATTGTCTTTGTGACGAAAATATGGAAGGGGTGAGAAGTAAATTACTAAGGGAAGAAGGCATCCCAGTGGAACCAAGAGCAGTTAGGGCCTGTGTTGATAAAAGCCCAGGAACTCTAGTCAGAAAGAAAAAGAAAGTTCAGAAGAGGAAGTATTATCTGGAAAAAAGTTGCAGCAAAAGGCTATTACTAAATAGTTTTTGTTACCGGAGGGTGCATGAATCAACGAGGCTGCGGCTGCCACGTGCACGAGCCAGTCATGGTGCAGCAAGGACTTTCCAAGGGGCGGCAGTGGGCCCTTCCCCGCCCCCCACCCGGGGAACGGATCGCCACTGCGAGAGCCCAAATCCAAACCTGACCCGGAGGCACAGTCTCACAGGCTCTTGCTCCCTGTGCCCAGGGGCAGTTTGAATCCAGGACTCTCCCCAGGGCCATCTGGGGCTGCCTGGGACGGGATGCTGCAGGCAGAAGATGGCCCTGCCTCCCTGAAGTTTGATCATTTCCAAGGCCAGTAACTACAAAGCTTCTCCCACACCTGGAAGCTAATGAGTAATGAGCACTATTAAAGCTTATTTCAAATGTAAAAAAACTTGAGATAATGTACTAAATTGTTCAGAAGTTTGTTTTCTTAGTGGAATACTACAGGATTTTCTTTAGCAGCATTGCCAGATTTCCTGCCTTCATCCCAGTGCCGGTGAGGACCAGGGTGGAAAAATTTCCAGTGTTGCTGAACACCGGACGAGACTTCGGCTGAGAAACGGATGAGACTTCGGATCAAGCTAGCTGCCTGCAGAACTTACCTGGACTGTGATTTAAGCTAGCTGCCTACACAACTTACCTGGACTGTGTTTTACCTGGACTGTGAGTTAATCTATTGAGACACTACTTTACCTAGACTGAGACAACAAACTGTAATCTACAACAAATGGTAACTCGGTATCTTTGCTAACAGTGTCATTGCTGGTATAATTTTTCCAAGGGCTTCTTGCATGGAGCCATCAATTGGCTTGGTATTGTGGCATTTTGTATCCTCCTCTTCTGCTTGTAGCAGATTGTTTGTGGTGTTTGTGTAAAAACCACTATGGTCGTTATTTAAATTAAACAAAAGGGGGAAATGTTAAGAGTCTGTAAACAAGTCTGGATGGCACCTGGCATTTTGCCAGAGGGAGTGGTTTGTGAAGTAATGCCAGCAAGCCATTAAGTGTGGAGATTCCTTATTGGTTGACTGCTGTATCGAGTTTATGTTAATTAAGATAAGCTGTGTGGAATGTATATATACCGCTCCTGTCCTACAATAAACAGCTCCCACACGGCTCCTACTCCTGCTGTATCAATCTACACAAGTTGCTTGTCACCCCCCCCCCCCCCCCGGTTATTTTGCTGCAACCGGACTGCGGCAAATGACAATGTTTTCAGATCCCAATTAAGATGTTTACAGTTAGGTCACAATGTACAGAAATGGTGAATTCAATTATTGTCTACAATATACTCAGTAGGTTTGTAAAAGGGTTTACAGTTTCTGATGGTGGACAAAGAACTGGGGTGGGGAGTAGGATGATATGTGGAGTGGGTAGGTGGTAAGGATATAGAGTTTTATATCTTAGGAAGTGTGAAAGAGAAATCTAAAGAGGAAGATTGGCAGCAGAAGAAGAGAGAGGAAGTAATTTTGGGTAGTCAAGTAAGTGGGAAGATAGTAAAGTACATAAAACAGACACATAAATAAAAAATGTTAAAATAGTAGAAATTGGTGGGCAAAAAGAAAAAAGAATATACAACACAACTGTAATATACTATTCAGATGTCCCAGTCCTTAAAATCTTAACTCATGCAAAGTATGTGGTTCACATATGTTGGGGATGTGAGGGCAGGAGAATAGAGATGGAGAGGGAAAAAAAATCTTGAAGGAAGAAACAGGGATTGTTTTGGTTGGAAATCAGCATCTTTCCTCCTTCCCTTCTCATCCAATAAGTGGGGTTGTCTGTTGTTAGCTGGTATGTCTACCCTCAGGATGGTGAAGGTAACCAGGGTGTCACTGTGCCAGGGTAGCAGATGCTGGGGGGAAGGGTAGTTAGAAACTGGGTACCTGGCCAGCTGGAGTTCTAAACTTGGAGTTGCCCCCCCACTGAAGATGGTGATGAAGGTGACCCAAGATGGAGGCGCCTGCTTTCAGCGGTGGGTAGACCGGTCCAGTGGGGGGAGCCAAGTGATGACATTGGACGGTGAGTTCAGAGAGGAGCTCTGTGCCTTGCAGTGTGTGTGGCTGTTGGCTGACTTCAGAGCCTGTGTGAAGTTCTTGGGTGCAGGCAGGCTACAGCATAGGGGACTATCTCTGCTGCTGCAGAGTCCCAAGATGGTGAGGACTGGGGGAGTCCCACGTTGGTAAATGGGTTCCACATGGGAGTGGCAGCTGTAATTCCTTCATGTGGGAAGCTGCCGGGAGTCCTGTGTGGGAATGGCGTTGGTGATTTCTGCTCAGGTGGGTGGCCGAAAGTTCTGGGTGGGTGCTGATGGTCCCACCTGGGTACCCGGTAGTCTTGGGTGGGTGAGTAGTTGGGAGACCTACTCTGACGCTATGGCCTGGAGCCCTAGACGGGCACGGTGATTGTGAGTCCTGCGCAGGAGCAAGAATATCATTCGCAGAAGAAGCAGTATTCTCACTACTTGAGTCCCAGGTCACAGAGCGACACAGAATGCTGCCTCCCTTTGGCTCACCACCTTGGATCCTCTCTAAACTGTGGATCAATCTTTATATCATTTAAAACAAGATGATGATGATGCCATGAACTAGGAAGACCTAGTATCACTTAGGATGTTTTCTTGCTATATATATTTTACTTAAATGTAACCAAGCTTCTAGAACTATACCAGTGTGCAGGAAATAGAAGCATGGAGAGACAAATTAAGTAACACCGAGAGGAAGTGATGTATGAAATCTACAATGTGCAGTATTCTGCAGGACAAAAAGAGGGATGGATTAAAAGAGACAGAAATGATATAAAAACTAAACATAATATGTGACCTCACTAGGATGATGATTCAAGACAAAAATGATATTTTTGAGACAGTCAAAAAGATTGTTATGCTGACTCCAAAAAGATCTAAAACTTTCTGCTGAAATCCATTTTCTCTGTGAGATAGAATTTTATTCAATGCTCTAAATTTAAAGGAAACTTGCTTGTTTACTTATTGTACATGCATTCATTGATAAATTCTGTTCTGAGTCCATGCTATGTACAAAGCAATGGACATCCATCCATCAGCTCTGTCTAATGCATTATGGAAGAGGTGCACTGTGGGAGGAATAAGCTCGTGGAAGCCTGGGTTGGGGAAATTCTTTTGGTTGCAGGGAGCAGAGAAGGCTTTTGAGAGAAGTGGTGAGCTGAGCCTTAAATTGGGGTGAGCTTATTGGGTAGAGATAAGGGAAGGAGTCTTTACTTTTATCACCAAATTCTTCTCTTGCTTTGTTTCTTGGTCATATGGAAACAAGATAAAAAAAAATGTTCCATTTCTCACTTCTTTGCCCCATGCTTTTTTTGTTTGTTTGTTTTTTTCAACTGACACAAGAGTAAAACCTTTCCTTTTTTTACTTCCTGTTCTTCTTCTGGCAATTATATTATTTTTCAGAATGCCTGAAAAACAAGTTCTTACCTTGACCTATTTATCCTTTATATAAATATTCACAGAGCATACAGTAAGTCTGACTGGATAAATACCCTTACTTTTCCCTTAGTCTGAGAGGACAGATCTTAAGTTAACTACATCTGGAAAAGATCAGATTGGTCAATTGTTGGGTTTTCAGAATATTTTCTTTCTTTCTGATGAATAACAAGCTGGGGCCTTATTACTCCCATGGGGAAAAGTGGCATCCATCTCCAGGGACTACTGGGAAAGCATCATCTACTGGAATTGTATGAGCCCTGTAAGCTCAAGTCTTTTTCTGAAATCTTTTCCCTCTGTGCCTATAAAGTCTGCAGAGTAAATCCTTATTAAACTGATAGCTATTATTCAAAACAGCTCACATTTCAGAGCAATTAGTAATCCCCAGTCAACTAAATGCCCAATTAGTCTTTAATAAAAACAGCACCTAGTACATTGCCCAGTGGAGAAAGGTATTTAACAAATCCTTTATTGACCAATTCATTTGACTTGAGGGACCTAAATAACATGTATGCAATTTTCCCCCTAAAATAAAAACTACCCAGAGATTGGCGATAGAGGGATTATTCTGACTAACTCCCTTGCTATAAAGAATACTGGGAGGGTCATACATCATTCTTCTGTGAGGACGGTCCTCACATCATCCCTGTGAAGAACAAAATAACTGGTTCTCATGATTCTTTAACATAGACTCAATCTAGTGAAATGGTCACATAAGTTTTCCTTCCTTGTCCCAACTCCTAATCTTCCTGTCTCTGAGGTGTGTGGCAGGGCAGATGGGCAGGGATAACGATCCTCCATGAGCATTGCAAGCAACCTCTGGTTGGCAAACTCCACCAGTGTACATACTGTTGTATTGGAATTCTTAGAATTATAACCAAGAATTTTTTTTTAAAGTGAACTATCAAAGTGGATAATCTTAAATGGGATTATTAGATTTAACTATTTTTAGCTTAATTTTGACCACCAATTTCTCCCACCAGAAAGCAGGCAATAGCTCTTTATCTGGAGTATCCAAGTAAAGCATCTGGGTCTTGCTTCCTAACCATTATGTGTTGATATGTCATCCTCTTTTTATTTACAGAATTGTAGTTCTTTGAAAGATTGAGTGTTGGCTGGGCGAGGTGGCAAGAGTCTGTAATCCCAGCGGTCTGGGAGGCTGAGGCAGAAGAACTGCAAGTTTAAGGCCAACCTCAGCAACTTAATGAGGCCCCAAGCAACTTAGAACTTAGAACTTGTTTCAAAATTTTAAAAAAGTGGGAGTGGTGGTGGCTGGGGATGTGGCTCAGTGCCCCAGTATGCAATTCTTTAATTCAAAGACATTTTTTGTTCTTGCTGCAAGTTCTGACAGGGACGTTTTCCCCTACACAGTGTGATAACCTCAACTGCCTTCCTCTGACTTCTGCTGTTTGCCTTGAGACTGGGCATCGTGCTCTTGCCCTGCACATCTCTCACTCGGGTGCTGGCTGTAAATATGGTCATTTGCAGCAGAACCGTCTGAAATCCTGTTGTTCGTTTGAGCTCTCCCTGCATGGCAATGAGTGTTTTCTTTCAATAAGCAGCATGATGTTTTGAAAGAACATAAAATTTGGAGACTCGAGTTCAAATCCCAGTTCTGTTGCTTGCCAAACATGTGGTTTAGACAAATTTATTAATGTCTTTGGTTCTCACTTCTCTAGTCTATTAAATGAGAACAATAATATTACCAACCTTGTAGAATTCTGTAATGATTAAGTGTTCTAAAATAGATAATATTCCTAACACATAGTCTGTGTTCAATACTGTGCTTCATTGACACTGGGGTACCACTAGTATTACAATTAACTCTGGGAGCAGGACTTAATATCAGAAGGACAGGCACCAGTAGATTCTGTGTACCCAGGGAAAACAGGTGATATGAAAACTGGACAAAGACAAAAACAGGGAGGCAGAGAATGCTAAGGGAAAATTCTTACCTATTTTTCTTTGGCCTAGCTATAAATCTTCCAATAGAAGAACTAATATTTATGATTCATTTGAACCATGTTTTGGTCTCCTGATCTCTCTGAGTCCCTCCTCCACATCCCTTTGACAATATTTCTCTTAATTCCAATTCCTTAAATTATTCCAAAGAAGATTCAGATTGTCTAAGAGAGATGCTGGGCATCATTTCTTTTCCAGCTGTTGTAGAATAAATCTCCTCAGGAGGTCGCCAGGAGAACCTTGGGGGTGAACATCCATCAAGCTATTTATATCCATAAAACATCCATCAAACGATTTCCACATCCATCAAACTGCTTACCATGAAGCAGCCTGTGGCTTCCCACCCCATGGTGACACAAGTCAAGAAAAGGGAAGAGGACGGGCATCAGGGCCGGGGGCTGTACTGTCCTGCCCAGACAGCAGTTCCTGAAGAAAGAAGAAGCCGTTTCTTGCCTCATGAGGAAGGCCTGGCTGTCCTGTGGTTGTTGGGGTTGCAATCATGAGGGAAAGTCCAGGGCACCGTGGTGGACTGTGCTTTGAATGCACAGTCTCATGCACGGCCAGAGGGTTTCCCATCTTAAAGGTCACCATGACACCAGAATAGGGTCTTCCGTTTGTAAGGTCACAGTCGATAACTATTTCCTGAAGCCAGAGGAATTTCAACAGGCATGAAATTCTTTGGGCAGGAATAAAATGATTTCTCTACTTTTTGCTCTATGCTCTGAGAGCTCCAGCTTGCTCACCAAACGGCTGCATCGTGTGTTTGCTGACGCAGAAGAACCGCACTTCCCTATGGCACACCACCAGATGGTAATTGGATTCTAATAATAGAACAAAATACAGAGAAATCCCACTGCTTGACTGGGTTTTAACTGATGGGACAGCAGAGAGTCAGCCCCTCCACTGGGTCCTGCATGGGAGTAAGCTGTGAGGATTTTGACCTGTAAAACTCCCGTGGAAGCCCCCGGGCCAGGGAGGAGTCACACAGTTACTGGTTGGGGTGGCCCTGGGCCTCCAGCTTTCTTTTTGGCTGACTTCAGACACTCAGCTGCTCCTTGTCACAGCATTTTCAGAAACCCACAGGAGGATCTGGCCTTCTGCATTGGAAGCTTCTTCAGTCCTCTGCAGAATTCAGGAGTCAGTCTTCTGAAGCCAGAGTGCTGATCTCAGTGGGGAGCCAGTTTCTCTCTTTACCACCCCCACCTTGTCCACATTCAAGCATTCCATGACTCCCCGCCTCAAGACAAGGCTTACCTTGGATAAAATCAATTTTTCCTCAGTGCCTTAACTCCAATTTCTGGAAGACAGGAATTATGTAATTCAGATAGGGGAAAAGCAACCTGCAGTACATAGCGATTTATCTATGGCTACCTAGAGGGCTGAAAGGGACAGAAACAAAACCCAATTCCGAGGCCTCTGGAAGATCTGAGAGAAATATGTGCTGTCCCTTAGTTGAAAGACACACTGGACCTGCTTTCTCTCCCAGTTCTTCTCAAGGGAGAACAAATGAGTCATCAGAAAGTTTGGCTCCCCTCTAAAAGAAGAGGGCCAGCTAATTAATGTAGTGTCTGTTTCCAGTGATCCTTTCTGAACATGCCTATGATGTCAATCCATTGGGATCAGGGTTCACCTACCAAGGAAATAGGACAGTAAAATCATATAAAATAATCACTGATTCCTCAATTAATCCAACAATACTAAGCACCAATATTTGCTCCCAGGAGCCACAAATAAATGTGTAGATAGATAGATAATTAAATAAATAAAATCAAGATATGGGAGCTCAGACCTAAAAGTATTTATAATCTGAGTTATATATAGATGGGCCCTTAAAAGTCACCTAGTCCAGGCCCCTTCTTTTTAAATGTAAGGGAAACAGGAATCTGAGAAAAAATTTAACTGGTCCAAAGTCATGAAACTAAATGGTAAAAGACCCAGGATTGGCACCTCTAAATCATGTCCATAACTCTGTAGAAAAGTTTATTTTTATATATAAACTATTACATATACTGAAATAAATTAGAAAAGAGAGTATCTGTAGAGAAGGGGGAAGATCAGAACTCAAATGTCTTGGCCTCTGGCTTTGTGTCTTGCGAGGGACTGTAGCTAGCCCTGTAGACAGCTTGGGGAACCTGAAGAGACACAGAAAAGGAGAACAAACCCTACACGGGTGAGGCCTTTGCATTCTCGGTGCTAAGATCAGAGAGATTCCTTTAGGCTGAGCAATAAGGGGAAGAGTTCCTGGAGGTAAGAGCATTTGAACCAAACTTGGAAGGATAGCTGCAATTCAGGTGAGGAGTGAGAGTAAGATCAGCAGGTCCATCCTGGCCTCCCAGGGCATATGTAGAAGGACCGTTACTAACATGAAGCTTGGTGCCCTGTTAAAGGTGGCTAGAAAGAGATCTAGAAGCCTGCATTATCTAAGAAAAAAATAATGAAAATGGTTAAACACCAGAGGTTAACCATCAGTTTCAAGAAGGAGAAAGTCAGTGATCTGGTACAGTGGTAGAAAAACTCAAAAATGTTGCCCATCATAAAGTTAAGTTTAGCCTTGAATTGTATATCTGCCCATGTTGGCAAGACACCAACAAATCTTAAAGAATGATAAAATAATAGAAAATCCTGGGTTGATTTTAGAAATTGAGTATGAGCCAGAAGGAAATGTCTAGCAAAGAGCAGGGGATAGCACTCATGGATCTAGATGTTCTCGGGGTTTCAGTTAGTGGATAAACTGCTCTGGAGGTTACATAGGCAGGTGTTTCCTGCCTTGTGGTGACCCAATGAGAGGATGGCTCCCCCCTTTGGGCCAACCCCAAAGATTTCACATAAAAAAGTTTGATTATATCTAATATCATAGTAAAAATGTAAAAAGATCTTGGATAGGCAGAAGGTGATGGGTACCAGAATATTGGTGTGTGTGTGTGTGTGTGTGTGTGTGTGTGTGTGTGTTGTGTACAGAGCTAGAGAAGGCTGGTGCCAAAACTAGAAATAGACTAGAGCAGAGTTTTCAAGCTGCTCATTCTTTCACTTGGTTATGGGTAGAAAATGACTCCCCAGGTATAAAATCAACCTTGTTGCCTCTTTACCAGGTAGAAGCATCAGGGTGACCCACAGACGGTGCTGGAGCCCACTGGGGTGGCAAGCAGATAATGAACTGGAACAGGCAGAAAGCCTGACTGTGAGGTTCGCTCTTTCCCAGGCCTCCCTTGTCCACAATATAAAGGTTACAGGCGTGGACTGTCAAGCCAAATTGCCCAGATCTTCATCCTGCCCCCAACTGTTTACTTCTCAGGGACTTTGGGGGCAGTTACTTACTTTCTCTGTCTCTGTTTTCTCATCTTTGAAATAGATACAGTAAGACTACCTACCTCTCAGGTGGTTTAAGATGGCATATTATTTAGGGGTGCTTAAAACTGGGACAGATACATAAAAGTGCTCAAGAAATCTTAGCTATTATTTTGAAAACTGGAAAAAGTAGTCTTGAAGGGTAGAGTCACTTATTTGTGAGTTAGTGAGTAAATACAGAATAGGGGAGCCTGAGTTACATTCTTTACACGTTGCACAATCCCTAAACTCACCAGGGGAGGCAGAAGCCAGGACTTGAAATGTCACCTTTTCCTCCACATATTCACTGTTGGTCAAGACAGTTGATGCTCCCAGGGCAACACAAGTCATAGAGAAAAGGTGACAATACCCTTGCACTCTCAAAGCACAATGACAAAGAGAAAACTTGCAGCAAAGTGTACATTAGACAGGTTTAAAATAAGCCCAGGAAGTACCCTTAATAGGATAACAAGGATTGGGAAAAATGAAATGAAGACCAAAATGGTCTTCATTTCATTTTTCCCAATCCTTGCTGGATTTTTATGTATATTAGCAATGAAAAAATATAATTGTTAACATACAGAACTCAACAGACTATTTGAATCACAGAATGGACAGAGCTACAAGTAACTAACTAAATAAATAAAATAAAATTTAAAAAGAAAGAAAGATCATGTCAAGAACTCCCCAAAAGATTTTAATAAAGATTAAAATGGTATGATAATAAAAGCTAAGAGAGATGAGAAATGAGGATGAAAATAGAAGTTAACATCTGTATGTTAGCAATCTCAGGAGAGAACAAAAGTAAGTATGGGGGAGGAGATACTTGAAAAGACAATCAAAAATTTTCTAGAATTAAAGGAGAATGCAGTGTAGTATGTAGTAACAGGCCGAAGTTGTTTCAAATCTCTGAATCCATTTGTTAGTCCCCTCCCACAGTGAATTCTGGGTGTGGCCATGTGACTTATTTACCTAACAGACAGAGCAAACCTGATGAGCATGGAGACTTGGAAGTGCTACACGCTGGGACCTACTGTCTTTGGTTGCTCTTTGAAGCCTGAGCCATCATATGAATAAGCCCAAGCCAGTCAGATGGATGATGAGGAACATGGCCTTCATTCTGCAGCTGACTGCCAGTCCACACCCAGAAGCAGAACCATTTAGCTGATGAGCTGCTGACTGCAGAAGAATTGTGAGCAGAACCCAGCCCAAACTACCAACCCATAGAACCATGAATTAGCAAGAATTGCCTTTTAAACCACTAAGTTTTGGACATTACATAGCAATGGAAAGCTGATACAGTTGTGTTCTCTCTTAGACTAAAAGGGTTGAGAGAATGCTAAACAGCATAGATTTTTAAAATACACATACATTTTGAATAAGAATACAAAGGAGAGAAAATTCCAAAAGCTTTGGGGTAGGGAAAAAGCAAATCATCTGCAAATGAAAATGAATCAGATTGGCATCAGGTTTCTCAACAATCCTGGACATAACATGTTTGACAATATTTTCCAAGAATTAAAGGAATATTTTCCAAGTATTAAAGGAAGCTTCAAATCTGGAATTTTGTATTTAACCAAACAATCATTTAAATATAATGGCAAAATAAAGATATTCTCATGCATGCTAGGCCCCAGGAAGTTTAACATATGAAACGCTTCTTGAAAAAATTTATTGAAAGAATTACTTCAGGGCTGGGGTTGTAGCTCAGTGGCAGAGTACTTGCCTAGCATGCATGAGGCACTGGGTTTGATCCTCAGCACCATATAAAAATAAACAAACAAAATAAAGGCATTCTGTCCATCTACAACTACAAAAAAATTAAAAAAGAATCTGAGACGATAGGAAAAAAAAAGAATTATTTCAACAAGAAGAGAAATTAAAACCAAAGGCTGTGGATGAGAAAATAGGTTATTAAATTTAAGTTTTATCAGAATAGGCACTGAAGAAAGGAAGAAAGAGTGGGGAGAAGAAAGAAAGGGAGGATGTGCATACTTTAAATAATCCAGAGCTAAAATCCTATAGGACAGTAGCAGAAGGTACCTGATTTCCATTGTAGTTAAGCACTTGGACGCCTCAGCCAAATGCCCTGGGTCCAAATTCCATGGCAATCATTCTAGCTGGATGACTTTCAATGGGTTAACCTCACTGGACCTCAGTTGCATTGGTCATAAAACATAATTGATTAAACAGAACCTAAATCATAGAATTATTGTGAGAACTAAATGAGTCTGATTGTAAAGCCATTGGATTCATACCTAGTTTAGAGTAAATGCTCAATAAATGTTTAATGTTATTATTAATACGGGTAGGAGCCAGAGGGAAGAGGGAGATGGACAATAAAATAAATGAATCACATTAGTTTAGACAAAAATGAATAATTTGAAGATAATGCATGGCAGTGGGACAGAGACCATGTGTTAGATATTCAGGGGAGGTCTCTCTGCAGAAGGAGGTTTTGAGCTGTGATTCAAATCATGATGCAAATTACCAGGGGCAGAACCCCACTTCATTAAAGCATCCCAGGGAAGGAGCAGGTGAGACCTCAGTGAGGAATGGATCCTGCTTTCCAGAGAAGTACATCCTAGAAGCAGGACCCACTAATGCAACGATTTCTGTGTTCATGGTTGGTATAGTCAAAGCAGAGACTCCTGTTTTCAAAGAGCTTTGTGAGCTTAAAAAAATAACCCAGGGACCAATTGCCAGAGGGGCCTTCCTGACCTGCTCTGCAAAGGAACTTCAGAACTTTTGTTATATCTAAGGCCAAGAGCAGAGAGGAGAGAGAACTTTAGCAAAGATTGACATTGAACTTCCCACCAGTTCAGAGGGATAGGAATCTCAAAGTCGGCTTTATTTTTAAAATGTGACATTTTACATTCTAGTTAGTGCAGTAAAAAATTACATGTTTGCTATAAAAGCGATTCTTTAACTTTTTGTTTCTTGTATGTTCCTTCCTCTTCCTTCAATCCAATCCTATAATACTCATATTTGAAATCCTTCAGAAGGAATACACATTGATTTGACTGGATTCAGCAAAGGGGCTCCATTCCTGAGACACCTGTAAACAGAGCCAGATCTTTTCATTACAGCAGTGTCCACCCAAGAAGCTCAAGCCAAGTCTCTTTGGAGTGAAGAACTTTTCTGAATCCAGAATTTGAAATCTAAGTTCAGGAGAAATGTCACAGTGACCAGAATTAAAGATCCTTTTCCATATCTCCTTGAAGAGATGAGCAGCATTGCCACCAGCATTCTCCTGGTCTCACTGGGACTCAAACCATTTCTGATTTTTTTTAAAATAACGCCTATTAGCACCAAATGTTTGCCTACAGTGTTCTGAATTTTCCCAGTAACTTTAGGTCTCTGATCACTCTGACTCCCTGATGGGTTTTTTGGAGCTCAGCTTTGTTAGAATGGCCATGGTTTGGGCCATTAGCTGGTAATGCATTCTAAGGTTCTATTGGACTTTCAAAACATATCATCATGGAAAAATATTAGCCAACTTGTCAATTTTATAAGAATATTAAAGCTCTAAAACTCTGTGACTCTGGGCTGGGGATATAGCTCAGCTGGTAGAGTACTTGCCTAGCATGCACACCCCCTGGGTTCAATCTCCAGCACCACAAAAATAAAAATGACTCTGCATATCTTATTGTATGGCCTTGGGTAAGTTACTTAACCTGTCCAGTTTCCTTATCTATGAAGTGGAGGAAGTGATAGGATTGAACTTAAAAGGCTATGATTAAGATGAGATAATATGTATAAAGCAATAAAGTAAATGGCTCATTGGTAGCTTGCAGGAAGTTCTAGACAATTTTTGCAATACATGGCATTGATGGAAAGGAAGAGGTTTATATGAGACAGGGTCCAGTCAGGAAAACAGAAGTCATGCTCTTCATCCCTGGAGTTACAGGTCTTAATATAGAGATTCAGGGGCTTACACAGCCACTGGAAGAGATGGGAAGACAGAACGTCAGGAAAATCATCCCCCAAATATCAGTATGAATTACTCAAGGGAGTGCTTCTCATGAGCTTGCCAGAAAGCATTGCAATTCTTAACCACTTCTGGGGCCCCTCTATCAAGGATTTCAGTCTGTGTGGTGAAGAAAGTACAACACATCAAAAGCTTCTTGGGAAGATGCTGGGAATCACAGGTCTTCCCAGATCTGGTTGCCACTGTCCCTCCCCATCTTCCCAAGAGAGTAAGTCTCAACACCTCTTCTTCCTGCAAGCCTGGCGTGAGTGCCCTGCAGTGATACATATAGTCCAGAACCATACAGGATGGGGCTGGGCTGCTCCCAAGCCTTCATTTGCATCTCCTCCAAAGCTTTAACCAGACTCTCACATCAATTAGCAAGCTGAACTGGTTAGATTTTTCTCATCTGATTTCTACTCTGAGCTGGGAACTAGTCCAGAGATTAAAACATAGAAAGTGACTTGTGTAACTGAGCAAGTGATCCTGGAATACTGAGGTTTTGCTGTAATCATTTGAGACTTTATTTATTTATTTATTTATTTATTTTTTGGAGAGAATTCTTCACATCACCTGGGGATACATCTATTATTAAAATACTGATGGCTTGTATGTATACAGTATCCTTCAGTTTGTAAAGACTTCTGTGATCATTATTTTCATTTTTACCTTCCTAACACACCTAATAATATATGAGGGATATATTATCATTCCAGGGTCACAAATTTGAAAGCCAAGGCTCAGAGACTCTGCCCGCCAAGATTCTCAACCTGTGTTACCCCCTTCCTTCTGTATGTGATGCACAAGTAAAAAACAAATAAATTAATAAGGAAGCAAACATCTGTTTGTGCTAAAAGTAAAAACAATCCAAATACAAAATTTGAAGAGTATGTTATTATGTTAAAAGTTTTCAAATGTATACTACAAGGCACAGGGTCTTTTGTAAGTTACAATTGGACTGTCAGGATATTAAACTTATATAGGATCCACAGCCCAATCTCCTTGGTCCTGGGAGGTAAACCACTTGCCTCACTTGTTTGGAGGAGAGGAGACTGAGGATAAACAGAGGAGAGAAGATTGAGGATAAACTGGAACCCACTAGCACCTTGGAATCTTTCAGTCACTGCATCTGACCTTGATGATCTTCAGCCACTAACCATTGTTGCTGTACTTCTCATTTCCAAATCCATGCAAGTTCCATTTTTGGCCATCTCTCAAGCAGAACTATATAAGGAAGGGGATTTTAGGAGACAACTGAATGGTGTTGGGTGAGAAAGACTACTCCATAGGGTAAGTTCTCCATAGTGTGACTAGGAGCTGAAATTTCAGGTTAGCAGGCAGGGTAGGGGAAGGCAGGAAGAAGAAGGGACATGGTGGCCCAAGGTTGGGTCAAGAATTCAAGGGGCAGGGCTTGGAAAAGTTGCATGGTCTGAATAATGATAATAATGACTTTAGAATCTAAATTCCAGTTGCTGGACTTCAAGACCCACTGTCAACATGGCCTTGGTACATTGCATATCAGTTTTAGTTCCTGAGATTATCTCTAATTTTCAGTACTCTTCTTGCCCTACTGCTTATAGGAATTATGGATATCACTGGCTTTTATTCTACACAGTAAGTCTTTGATTAAACTTGGGAGGCCCAAGCACAAACTTCTGATTGACAATAATGTAATCCAGGGCAGGAAGTGAGCTTGAAATGGGTTCTCAGGAAGATAGTTCCAATATGCCTCAAACATGCTGAAAACAGCTGCACCAATTAAAAGGCAATTAAATGTGTAATAAATGGAAATGCTACAAAATTGTTCTGTAAAAAAAAAAAAATCCAAATGGGAATTGCTGGGGTGTACTCGCTGAGGGAGAAATATGTGCCAAGACTCAGGTTATCCATTATTTTTTTAAAGCTGATGTGCTGGTTGGCAATACTGGTGAGGCATCTTTAAAAGCAACAACTCAGAAACAGTTCTCTTCAGAGTGCCACTCCTGTAGGTGAGAATGGGGTAATTTTTACTGGCCCCCTTGCAAGGGAGGAAAAGGAATGCAAAAACACACAAGTGGGGGTTGGGAGGGAGTGAGAGGGAGACAGAGACAGGGAGAGTGACACTGCTTGGCAGACTGCCACGGCTTGGAGGCTGTGAATCTGAGCATTAAATGGTGTGAGGGGCAGGACGGAAGCAACAGAACAGGAAAATGATGTTTTGAGCTAGCAAAATGAGCTAATAAGGAGCTTTATGGACTATTGCAGTCAATATTCCTCTTTTTGGAGAAGGGCCATTCCATCTATTCTGCCTGATTTCATAGCACTCCATAATCTGAAAAAGAAAATTACCCTGGTTGAATCTTAATATATCAAGTATTTATTACTCAGGTCTATATGATAGGCCTTTTGTGGGCACTAGATAATGGGTCAATCAGTCATGGTCAATCTGGCAAATAGGACCATATTCATGCAGTTCAGGGTCATTATAGGACTTTGACCTAACTCCCCTATGACAGGAGCTGGAGAGGTGAAGGTCCAAGAAGGAAACTGGAGGACCAGAGAGTCAACATGCCATTTGTCTGAGAGGTCAAGTCCAAGGGCAGTTGTGACTCTGCAGTCTGCCAGCAAATGGGTTGGACTGGAGCTATTGTTGGTCAACAGGATCAATGGTCAGGAAGAATTGCTGAACACAGAGGAGAGGAGACTGAGGAGAACCCACTGGCACCTTGGAATCTTTCAGTCACTGCATCTGACCTTGATGATCTTCAGCCACTAACCATTGTTGCTGTACTTCTCACTTCCAAATCCCATGCAAGTTCCATTTTTGGCCATCTCTCAAGCAGAACTATATAAGGAAGGGATTTTAGGAGATAACTGAGTAGTGTCGGGCAAGAAAGACTACTCCATAGGGTAAATTCTCCATAGTGTGACTGAATTGAAATTTCAGGTTAGCGGGCAGGGTAGGGGAAGGCAGGAAGAAGAAGGGACATGGTGGCCCAAGGTTGGGTCAAGAATTCAAGGGGCAGGGCTTGGAAATGTTGCATGGTCTGAACGAATACATTTTGGGAAAAATAGAATTAGCTTCATTTCACAGTGTGTACCAAAGCCTTGAGTCGTGGGCACTCCATTGTGTTGACTTGAAGGTGGGTATGAGGTTTAGGTTAAAAGGATCTATATAACTAAGATGGTTCCTTTGGTCAAAGCAGCATCACCAGGACCAACATAAAGATTTGGCTTAGCCACCTGAATTCAAGTGTCTCTCCACAACAGGGACATTTCTTCCACATTAAGTTTTAGAATAACAACAAAAGGAACAGCTTGAGAGAGACTCAATTACACTATGGATGAATTTGTAGAAGCCTGCTTCGGTAGGCCGGTAGAGAGAAGTAGACTTACAGGTACACGAAACCAGTGATCTCCACATAAATTTCCAAGCGCTCCTCCACTGCCATTTCCTCCTAATGGTGGCATTCACTGCTCACCCAGGATTCAACTCAGGGTTGGAGTACACTTACCCCAAAATGGACAAGGAAACATTACTGTAGGAGTTTCCTGGATCTTGCAGGTAGTAAATAAGAATGATAAATCCACAGGAAGCTAGGCTTAAGGTTATAAACTCAGACAGGAAACTTTTATAAAGTTTTCCTCTGGAACTCATGTCAAGACAAGCCAGCTTCCTTTGCTGGTGAGACATTTTTGTTTTTCTCCCTATGGTGTCTTTTTCTAGGGTAGAGGCTTTTGAGGCGCCTGAATTCAAATGGGGTTCCCTACCCCCTTCTTGGTATGAGTCAAGACCTTGTCTCCTGCCACCAGCATAGCCATTAATACTCAAGCCTTTTTGTTCATGAAATTGACTCATAGTTTGGCATACAGCTCTGCAAGTAGTACTCTCTTCATCTTAGTTCCTTGGAATTTCCCTGCTTTCTTCTGAACTCAACCATGCCTACGTAAACTACTTTGTGTGTTTAATGCTGTATTTCCTGTATCTTCTATGAGAGTTGTTCAGTGGTTTTAGAATTTATTACAGATTTCCAGGAAATAAAGTTGCCAAGATGTTCACTAAAATTTCTCCTAGGTTGTACTAAAGCACAGTCTGACTGGAAATCTAAGCCTTAACCAGAATCCAAAGAAAGCAGGACTGGATAGAATAGCTTTCCTTAAGTGCTATACTGTAGGAGTCTGTGTTGAGGGCATATCCCTGTTCCCACCACCCTACACTCAATACAGTGAGAGATAGCTTTTCCTTCCTAGACTTTGATTGTTTAAGTTTATGGATGGTGAGAATCCTAATCATTACCAATCTCTGAGGGGAAAAAGTAGCTTAGCACTCTCGTGTGGTTTTTAAGCTCCAAATTAATGATCTGTTGAGTAATGGAAATAAACTCCTGGGAATTTCTACATCTAGTAAACCATCTGTTTTCTCCAGTGCACTGAAGATAACCCAAGCCCACAAGTTAACATGTCTTTTTTAGATTAAGCACGAGATGGTACCAGGAATAAAGGAAAAGAAGTGGAAAATAACTTTCTTTTCTAGGGTAGAAACCTTAAAATGGAGACCTTGATCTTCTGTTTTGATTATTTGGGTGCTTCTTCAGTGAGGGTAATAAAGATCTCTTACCTAAGAGAGAATGAAAGTGGAAATAAAGTCCATTCATTGTGCTGCTTCTATGTCAATATTAGGCAAGAAAAGAAAAAGCCTCCCAAGAGGTGAGGGGATCAGGAGACCTAAGATTTGGGATACTGCAACCTACAAATCTCCATCAGCAGAAACCAGATAAATGGCAGATGATGGGCTGCTCTCGGCCTCTCTTTGCTAATTAGAGTAGATGTGGTTCAAAGCAGGATAGAACACCCCAGTGGATGCACTCTTGCATCTGTGAATCAGGGTGAAAGAGGCATGTGGAGTAGAGAGAGGAGACAAATGTGCTCCCCCAAAGATGATTCTGTTGGAGACCTCAGGCCAAGTGGAAAGTGCACACCATCAATGTGTCCAATAAAAGTCCTTATCTTATACATTTCACCACAGCAGAAAGGAATTGAGTCTTTATAAGGGAATACAAAGAAAGATGGAATGCTATCTTGACTTTGAAGTCATACATTTAATTATTATTTTTAATTATTGCCATTGTACTTTCTTAGATGTGTGATTGGTGGGTTAGTATAGACTCCTCAGTTCCCCTCATTTTCTAACACTAGCTGATGTCTCCCCGCCATCCCAGCACCACCAGCCATTCTCCTTTTGAACTCCATCATCTTTGCTTCCATTGACATTTGGCCAACAGGAGGTATTACCAAAATTCTTGAAGCAAAGCCCTTTCATACTGAGACTATAGGGCCTGGAAAGCAGCAGCTGCTTACGATATATTTGCTAAATAAATGAAAAGATGAGCAAGGGACGGAGTGAAAGAGGAAAGGAGGGGAGCTTCAGGTCTATTGCAGAGGAGTTTATGGGTGTCCATGCCAGGAGAAACAGTTTCCCACAAGTGGGATATTTATGGATAATTGCCCTTTCTTAGGACTTTAGAAGGGTGTGGATTTGCTGCCTGTTAAAGACCAAGAAGCTCTTTCAGGTCTTTGACAATTGAAAAATAGCTGGACAGCATCTCAGGACCTAAACGCCATGAACATTAAGGAATACAGGGAGTTCATGTTAACTGGTTAAACAGTTTAAAAAAATGAATAGAGGAGCTGGGGTTGTAGCTCAGTGGTAGAGCGTTTGCCTAGCATGTGTGAGGCACTGGGTTCTATTCTCAGTACCACATATAAATAAGTGAATAAAATAAAGGTTCATCAACATCAAAAAATATTTTTTAAAAATGAATGGAAAGGTGTCAGTGCATCGTCCTTCTGCAATGTCATCAGCATCATCAAGGTCTCTCTGTGGTAGCACCAACAGGAAAGTTGAATGAAAAGTTTATATACTGGCCTCTTGTGCTGAATGCTGCCGAGAAGAAAGTGACAGACATATAGTCTTCTCCCATAGCTCAGAGAGCCCTCTGTGGTTCCACTTGATCTGGACCACAAACATCAATCCCCATGAAGAGATTGTTATGGTTTGGATGTGAGGTGTCCCTCAAAAGCTCACATGTGAGACAGTGCAAGAAGGTCTGGAGGAGAAATGATTGGGTTGTAAGAGTCTTAACCCAATCAGTGATTTAATCCTCTGATAGGGATTAACGGAGTGATAATTGAAGTGGGAGGGTGTGGCTGGAGGATGTGAGAATTAGGGTGTGGCTTTGGGTATATATTTGTTCCTGGGGGGGGGGGATCTCTCTTTCTGCTTCTTGATCACCATGACATAAGCTGCTTCCCTCTGCCACCCCTTCTGCCTTGATGTTCAGCCTCACTTTGATCCCCAAGGAATGGAGCCAGCCTTCTATGGACTAAGACCTCTGAAACCATGAGCCCTCAAATAAATTCTTCCTCCACTACAGTTGTTATAGTCAGATTCTTTAGTCACAGCAGCGAAAAAGCTGACTGAAACAGAGATATTGCCAGCTTCCGTTCCAAGATCACAATTAAATTGTAAGTTGATTTTGGCTGAAATTAATAACAGGTAAATAAATATAATTTGCACAAATGAAAACAATATAATTATACAAACACAAAGAGATAAGCATAAATATATGTAGCTTTGTATCCAGACAATCCAGCTGCAGGGCTGGGAGGGATGGGTGATTTGGAGAAAGGGGGGATGGAAATGAAAAAGGGCTCAAACAGAGTAAGTTAGGAAACCCAGCACTGAATGAAACTTGCCCAGTCATAAAATTTCCTTAAGCTGGGCTCTTTGAAATATCCCCATTAACGAAGATAAAGAGCCTACAGATGTTCAGCCAGTCTAAGCAGTTGATTAGCAGAACATCTAAATGCCTCCATTATGAAAAGTGATACTTTCTCATTCAGAAGCAATAATGAGCTGTTTCTCAAGGATTCCATTGGGAGGAAGTCTACAGGACTTCAATATTTTCTCCTTCTGTGATGCTATTATAATATTAAGTGCTAAATGTTAATATTAAAGAGAAATCCACTCCACTCATAGCTAAGTCTCTCTTAGCACCTGCCCTTTGCTGAAGGGAGGTGCCATGTGGAAGGTTCTGCAATCTTCCATGGGGTCAGCCTATATCCAGTGACTGATGGATGCATCTGTTTTGATTCAGAACATCTCAGAAGGGCCATTCTTGTGGAATTGGATAGACCACATTACAGTTCAACTTATCCTTTTACTCAATCCTGCTTCTCTCACTCCCCTACAGAATAATAGTCTCAGGTTATTCTAATCTGCAATAAACCACTTTTATGCAAATCTATCTCAGAATCTATTTTCCAGGGAACCCTATCCAAGACGAGCACTGAACTGCTTCCATGACACCTACAAGCATCACTATTTCTTCAGGACTTTCCCTTCTGTAGAAAACCTTTCCCTCTTGTGGTGCATGCTGTGATCTAGAACCCAGACCCCCTTCAGGAATGAAGGGTTGAGATCCCCAGCACCTGGAATTTCTGCTGGAAAACAGCTCTTAGCTGTCAGCCCTCGTTTAAAGAAAATGACACTCTAAACCACCTCCTTCTAGGGGAAGCCCTCATTCAATGACTGGTGAACGTGATGGTATGATGTCCGGGCTCCCTCGCTCCTACTCAGAAAAAGTCTGAAGGGGGATTGACTGAGGCCTTTGGACTCTATCACAGCTCAAATAATTCTTCTCCCAAATCCTGCATCTGTCTCCTCCCAAGAGCATACCTTAATGAATGCTTCAGGTACTAATCCCCCATTTTAGAATCTGCTTCCTGGTGAACCTGACATGCAGAGTCTTTCCTTTTCAAGGTAATTATTACACGGTATTACAAGGTAATTATGAATGGAGGAGCTGGGGCTGTAGCTCAGTGGTAGAGCGTTTGCCTAGCATGTAAGAGGCACTGGGTTCTATCACAGCTCAATTCATTCTTCTACATATCTTTTAAGAACTCAGTTCAGGACTCCCCACCTCTGTAACATCCCCAGGCATGTCCCATACCTTAACTCCCCTTCCAGACTGGTTAATTTCCCTTTGTTAGTGTTCCTATAACATCCTATATGAATCTGTCACCTCCAACATAGCAATTCTCTCTCTTTTAAAATTTATTTACCTATGTGTTTTTCCTTGCACTAAACTGTGTGCTTTTTGTGTTGCCCAACAGGTCATCTCAAGGGTAGAAGAGAAAACACTAAGGTGTGCTCCAGAGGTTTGAATCTATCTGAGTTCACCTAGTAATTTTCCATGTGTCTTACCTCCATGTGTTGAGATGTGCATAATAGCAAAATTAGTCTGGTAATCTCCATCTGCCCTCCTTACTCAGTGAGTTCAAAATCTACCATTATAGTTAGGGAAAATTCCTGCAGGGCTCCCTCAGGGGTGTTAAATATACTCTCCATTTAACAAAGGCCACCTGTGCAGGCTTCCTCAGGGTGGGCATGAGAACCAGCTGCCATACTACCAGTACTGGTCTTCAGGCTGAGGATGTACTAATATGAGCATAAGTCCAGGATATTCCAGGGCAGCCCCAATTTATTTTTTTGATTAAAATGATTATTTAAGCATATTTAACATAATTAACATTTATGCTTTTGTGTACTTTACACAAAAAAAACAAACAATTCCTAAAATAACAAAAATAAATCCTTTACTAGGCTATGTGGTCCAATTCAGATTTTGGAAATTATTATTCTGTATAACACACTGAATCAAAGAAGTAAATTGATACTTTAATAAACTGGCATTCTAATAACTTCCTCTTATGAGTCTGATTTGTGCAAATCAATTCCCTGGATCCCAGGGTCATACCTGTGCAATAAAATTTAATTGTTAAAATTTTAAGGCTGAGGCTCTGACTTCTGGAAGTGTTCAGCAAAATGAAGCCACTCCTAAAAACCCGTTTAAAATGATAACATGTAGGGACAATTTGTTGACCTCCTAGTGTTGGCCACTTTGCAGTTATTACTTTAATCTTTATAAAAATCATACAAGTTGCCATATCCCTAATGTACAGATAAAGAAACTGAGGCTTGGATGGGCCAGAAGAGCCAAGAGTACAAATCTCTCTCCAACTTTGCATTTGGTAGCTTGAAATCAGCCTTGATAGGAGAATTTACACCACAGAAATGGGCACATTTTATAAATAAAGGCTTTATTTATTTTGAGACCTGTTGTTAAACATTCATTAGCACTCCATGGCTTGCTAATAACCAGCTGGTTCAAGATTCAAGCTCAGTCTCCAAGTTCTGGTTCAGTCTCCAACTCTGCTAGTTCCCTCATGATGGGAGAATCTAGAGGCTCAGCTTCAGAGCACATTACTTTCCTAAGGTTCTGAAACTCTCTGCTCACCAGACCCCCATCCCTTCCACAAATAAATCTTACTAACTAAAAATAGGAAGACAATCTCAGCCAGGGGCTCTCCAGCATTCCCTTTATTCCCAGGGTTCAATTCTTGCTATAAAAGAAAAGTCAAGTGGTGAAACTGTTAGAGAAAAACAAGAGACAAAGACAATTTGATTCGTGTTTGGTATACATGAATAAACGCAAAGGAGGAAATGAATAAACCATTAGTTCCCAAATGCTTTGAGGAGACCCACTGGAGAGCTCTTTTACTTGGCAGTGAGAAGAAGGACCCCATGGAAGCATTAATCGACACCATCTAATTACAAGAGACGGAGTTTAATTTCTGGGCCAAGTGTCCATCTGCTTCCCATTTCCAATCAGTTAGCACAATTAAAAGTGAGCACAACATAAACTCAGAACAACCTCTGATGCATTACATTTCCAAGGCAGGAGTAAGATGAGAAATGAACTTCAAGGGAGAGAGCAGCAGAAGGGGCCAAGTGCTGGCTCAGTCTGGCAAGGATTACAGTCAGATATTGAGAAAATGGACTTCAATAGATAAGTTCTTCTTCTTCTTTTTTTTTTAATGGCATGGGACTCCACACTGGCTATGATGACATTTCAATCCTGAGGCAATATTTAATAACCTTGCATTTTCCTCTTGTATATATTTTATAGTCTTTTCCTTTGTATATTAGTTCCATATTAAGGTTCTAATTAATTCTTTGGGGATAGAGACCATATCTATAAAGTCTTTATGATAAAAAGTCGAGTGCTTTTGGCATAATAAATATACCCTAAGGTTGAGCTGCTTCTGCTGACGACTATTTCACACTTGCAGAGCAATCTTTCAGAGCCATTCCTCCATTTTCACATGTTGACAATGTTTCCCATGATCCGGGGCTTTCCGCTTGTGTACTTTGTTTCAGATTAAGCAGGGCAAGGGTGGAGCCCAGGGATGGCGTAGAGCAGTATTCTCCTCATGCCCCACTCAGAAACTACCACCTCTGCTCCTGAAAAGTACATTCCTTTTTCAATCAGCCAGGAGTGTATACAATCAGCTACTTAACATCAACCCAAGCCAAAAGGCAAGTCTTGAAAGAAGTCAGAGGAAAACTCTCTTGCCAGCAACCAAGGAAAGTATGGTGAAGAGGAACATTGTCCTTGATGACTAACAATGGGCACATTACCCAGAGTAGTATCACCAGGATTTTGGAAAAGCACCAGTCCTAGGGTGACACAGATAACAACTTTGCTCCCTACTCCCCACGTTCACATCTCCTCTGTGATATACTTTCTCCTCACTTTTCAGATGAAATCAAGAATACATACCATGGTTTCCAGATCATGCTCAGACAGGGAAGAGTCTTGTAGCCACTAAATAAAATATACTAACTCAGTAACTAAAATGCCCAGTAACTAAAATGCCTTTCAAAGACATGTTTGAAACTCCTTCAACCCCAACATAAGATAGGAAGCCAGCAATGGAAAGACAGGACACCATAGGTTGGAGAGGTGGGGAAGGGCTGAGTGGCTGGTTTCTTTTTTCTTGATTCTGCCAACTGTTTCCCCCACTCCACTCCCAATTTGCTAGGTGGGAGTTCTGTTGTCCTCCAGTGCTGGAAAGGAGGGGAAGATTAGAGGCGATAGGGCTGCACAGGTCTTGGCTCTTTCTTTTCTGGGCATGGCAGATGTTTAGAGCTTTCTTATTTATTGCACTGGTGAGAACTTCCAGGAGTGCAATACTGATTATTCTGCAGCTTATTGTTGTTTTGTAGGTCCTTTTGGACTTATAGTTTGCTAGAAGTTCATAATCTGAATGTTCACTAAATTTTGTAAAAAAAAAAAAAACTTTCTGCATTCATTGTTTGGTTATATTATCTCTTTTTCTTTATTCTCTTATTATGTGAATTACACCAGTTGATTTTTCAAAGATTAACTTTTATGTTTGTGGTCTAGTGCCGCAGTCTGGCTGGGCACAATTCAGGAGCCACTTGTCAAAAGAGACTAATTTTATTTTTAGAACCACACAGGCCAAACAAAATAGCTCCTCAGGAAAAACCCTCAGAGCCCAACTGCCACCACCGGCTTCCCACAAGCCTCTCACCCCAACACCAGCCTCTCCACCTCCCACAATCTTCCTGCTCTTGAGGCCGATTGGCTGGGTCGCGTGGGTGGAGCCAAAGAAGTCCCCCAATGAGCAGCTCCGTGGTCTGAAAGGGCAGGGAAACAGCCCAATGAGCATCACCGCAGAGGAGCCAATCAGCTAGATGTTGCTGGGGCCGCTGTGAGCCAATCATCAGCCAGCAGCTGGAAGTTTGCTGGCAGCTGGAAGTTTGCTGGGGCCCCTTTGGCTGTGGCTCTCAACAGTCTAGATTAAATCCCACTCAATTACAATGTATTGTTGTTATGGTTTGGATGTGAGAAGTCCCCCAAAAGCTCATGTGTGAGACATTGCAAGAATTTTCAGAGAAAAAATGTTTGGGTTTTGAGAGACTTAACCCAGTTAGTGATTTAATCACTTGATGGGATTGAATGGTAACTAAAGATACATGGTGTGTGGCTGGAGGAAATGATTCATTGGAGGCATGGCTTTGGGGTATATATTTTGTATCTGGCAAGCGGAGTCTCTCTCTCTCTCTCTCTCTCTCTCTCTCTCTCTCTCTCTCTCTCTCTCTCCTTCCTGATCATCATGTGAGCTGCTTCCCTCTGCCACACTCTTCCACCATCATGTCCTGCCTCACCTTGATCCCCCAGGAATGAAGCTGGCTGTCTATAGACTGAAATCTCTGAAACCATGAGCTCCCCCAAGAAAACTTTTCCTTCTCATTGTTCAGGTCAGGTCTTTTAGTCGCAGCACCAAAAAAGCTAACTAAAACATTTGTCCTTTCCCAAACCATTGAATTAAACTTATTAATATCGTGTTTAAGATTTTACACTTATATTTTTGAAAAAAACTGGTTCAAAATTTTTTTCCTGCAATTTCTTTATCAGTTTTTTTTAAAATCATGTTTATGCAGTCTTCATACAATTATTTGAGCAGTATACCCTCTTTTTCTATTCTCTGTTGAAGTTATATGACTGATACTTCCTTAAATGTTTGATAGGATTTGCTAGTGAAAACACTAGTTCTGGAGATTCTTTGGAGAATAAATGAATAAAACTACTTCTTTGGATGCTCTGTTGGAGATTCCCCATCATCAGGGACCACTCTCTTATCAATCTCTGCTTCAGTGGATGCACTTTTTAGCTGGCATCCTGCTGCCTAAGACTTTGATTCTCTGCCAACTACCTCACATAGGTCCCTCCCCTGGTCTCCCCTCCTTTTCCTTCAGATGGCCTCATGGGTGAAGTCCGTTTGAGATGGCTCCTTCTCCCTCTCCCCCGTCTTCTTCCCTGTTTCTCAACTTCTTCATTTCCCTGTCTGCTTACTTCTGGTGCACAGAAAATATCTTCATCTTAAATCCTTCCATATAGGGAGTGCAAATTGCTCTCTAAGCAGGGATCTCTGCTCTGTTCCCACATGTTAACTGTGAATTAGACAGAGAACTGCTGCCTGGGGCTCACTTGCAGTCTTCTGCAGAGGCTCCTTGAGGCCCTGGTCACTAGGCTTGCAGTGAGGCATCAGCCTCCCTCATGGAGGGGGTGAAGAGGCTGTAGCCCACTTATCTCCTAAGAAAAGCCTCTCTCTAATCCCCATCCTTCCTTCTGGTCTATTCAATCATTTTTATTGGGTGGAGCTGAGTATTGGACTAAGAGTCACAAAAACTGGCTTTCATAGGCTCCCTTACCTGCTTGCTTAAGTATTATAGCTGGCCTGGTGAGTGGTCCACAGTCTTGAAGCCTCTGCTACAATTGAGAACGACCCCTCTTAACACCTTTCTCCACTAGCTAGCATACCATAAGACACCTCTTTTGATAAATTGTATAGGCAAACATTTTAAACTGAGATAATTCTTAAGCAGCCCGTGATAACAATTTAAAAATTATACTCTATGACCAGGTATGGTGGTGTAATCCACCATAATCACTGTAATCCCAGTGGCTCTGGAGGTTAAGGTAGGAGAATTGCCAAGGTGTCCCAAAATAAAAAATGAAAAGGACTAATGGGTAACTCAGCAGTAAAGCATTCCTGGGTTCAATCCCAGTGCCAAAAAACAAAACACAAAACCAAACTATTCTACAAAATTTAAGTCTATCAGCCTATTTCTTAATTGCCTGAATTTATCTTAAAATTTAAAATGCTGCTAGCACTTGACATAGATGATTTTGTGTTTCACAGTGCCATCCTCACACAGGCCATGTTCTACTTTCCCTTTGAGAGTTAGGATCTAGGAAACCCATTCCTTCTACAGCATCTCTTGCTCAGATCCCAGGTTTACTGCTCTGATATTATAGAAAGAGACCTTAGTTTTCTATCAGGCTGTTTGCTCATGGGTATCTGAAAGGATTTGATCACTATGAAGAGGAAATAGATGATAACTACAAAGAAGTGAACAGAATAAGACACTTAAACAATCAAGAAGCAGAAATGAGGCTTTAACCTGAGGTTAAAGAGAAAGGCCATCAATGCCTTGGCCAGATGGGGAGCTGCGGATGCAACCGTCATGGCCGAGTGATGCCTGGCACAGGGGAGTGCTTTTGATTGTAAACAGCAAAAAAAAAAAAAAAATGGTGTAGAAATGGACAATTATCTTTTTCTAGACTTTGATCTACCCAATTTTGAGATTGCTTTGCAGATGGGTGTCAGAAGACTATCATGGACAAATTGATTCTGAAACTCTGAAATTTCTTGGTATGCCAGAGTGGTTTGGAATTAGAGGAATTGTTTATAGACACTGAAAATCTTCCAGTTTAGTGACAGTAAGATCTGTGGCTGATGAGTCTACTCCCAGTTCCATGTAGAAGCAATGTCAGTGGGTGTATAATGTACATGAAATGCTGTTTTGAAGGACTCCCAAATATTGAGAGGGTTCCATTGTCAGGAACTAGCTCCTTTTAAAAATGATCTCAAGGAAGTTGGGGCCTAATCCCACATGATGGAGATTAGGGCCTACTTTTTCTTCTATTAGAACAAGGTCTCTGGTTTAATTCCTAGGTCCTTGATCCACTTTGAGTTGAGTTTTGTGCATGGTGAGAGATAGGGATTTAATTTCATTTTGTTAAATATGGATTTCCAGTTTTCCCAGCACCATTTTTTGAAGAAACTATCTTTTCTCCAATGCATGTTTTTGGCACCTTTGTCTAAGATACGATATTTGTAATTTTGTGGGTTATTCTCTGTGTCCTTTGGTGCAAGAATTAAAATCAAGAATCAATAAATGAGATGGACTCAGACTAAAAAGTTTCTTCTCAGCAAAAGAAACAATCTTGGGAGCAAATACTTACCCATCACACATCAGATTGATCACTAATATCTATAATGTATAAAGAACACAAAAAGCTAAACACCAAAAACAAGCAAACAAACAAACAAACAAAAAATAACTCAATAAATGGGCCAAGGACCTAAACAGACACTTCTCAGAAGATGATATACAATCGATCAACAAATATATGAAAAAAATGTTCGTGATCTCTAGCAATTAGAGAAATGCAAATTAAAACTACTCCAAGATTTCATCTCACTCCAATCAGAATGGCAGCAATTATGAATACAAACAACAATAAGTGTTGGCAAGGAGTGGGGAGAAAGGTACACTCATACACTGTTGGTGGGACTGAAAATTGGAGCAGCCAATATGGAAAACAGTATGAAGATTCCTTGGAAAACTGGGAATAAAACCACCATCTGACCCAGCTGACCCTCTCCTTGCTCTATACACAAAGGACTTAAAAACAGCACACTACAGGGACACAGCCACTTCAGTGTTTATAGCAGCACAATTCACAATAGCTAAACTGTGGAACCAACCTAGATGCTCTTCAATAGTTGAATGGATAAAGAAAATGTGGTATATGTACACGTTGGAATACTATTCAGCATTAAAAGAAAATAAAATCATGGCATTTGCAGATAAATGGATGGAGTTAGAGAAGTTAATGCTAAGTGAAGTTAGCCAATCCCCAAAAGCCAAATGCTGAATGTTGTCTCAGATCTAAAGAGGCTGATTCATAGTGGAGTAGGGAGAAGGAGCTTAGGAGGAATAGACGAACTCTAGATAGGGCAGAGGGTTGTGAAGGGAAGGGAGGGGGCAAGGGGTTAGAAATGATGGTGGAATGTGATGGATATTATTATTCAACGTACATGTTTGAAGACACGAATTGGTGTGAATAGACTTTTTGTACAACCAGAGATATGAAAAATTCTGCTCTATATGTGTAATAAGAATTGTAATGCATTCTGCTGTCATATATAAATAAAAGAATTAATAATAAAAAAGATTAAGTTAGGCTAATATTAGGGTGGAGTAGGAAATAAAGAAAAGGTAATAGTTTGCTTATTTTAAAATATATTTTTGGAAAATTAAAAAATAAATAAATAAATATGATCTCAAGGCCTTGCACATACCTTTTCTTCATTTGGAATTCAGATGGTTCACCACAATGACCATTATGGGTGAGATGTTTTGAGATGCTTTTGCTTATTGGAAGGACACCACCCACCATAAAAGGGAACATTTGAAATCATTTAAATAATTTGAATGATCTTAAGTATACTTTTGCAAAATGGATTTTGCATTGCTTTTCTCTTTTCAAACTCACTTGTGCTTCTGACTGTAACATAAAAGAAGGAGTGCCATAGACCACATTTTATGTATCCATTCATCTGTTGATGGATATCTGGGCTGATTCCACAACTTGGCTATTGTGAATTGTGCTACTATAAGCATTGGCATGCGTTTATCACTATGGTATGCTGACTTTAGTTCTTGAGGCTAAATACCAATAAATGGGTAGGTGGTTCCATTTCTAGTCTTTTGAAGATTCTTCATTGTTTTCCAAAGTGTCTATTCCACATTGAATTTTACACCTTCATGTATATCTATAAAGGATCAACTTAAAAATAAATAAATAAATAAACAAACAAACAAATAAATAAATAAATGGAAGACCAGTAGAGAAGAGGCACAAGGGAGAGGAAGTGGAAGTACTGGGGATTGAGTTGGGGCAAATTATGTTCCATGCATGTATGAATGTCAAAAGGAACCCCGCTATTATGAATAACTATCATGTACCAATAAAGACATAAAAAACAAAACAAAACAAAAAACCCAGTCATGATAGGAAGCACATTACTCTTCCCAGAACTAAAAAGGAATACATCTAATGTTTATGGGGTCGTGGTGGTGGATATTTTAGTAAATAACTTTTTTTTTTTTAGAGAGAATTTTTTTTTAATATTTATTTTTTAGTTTTTCGGCGGACACAACATCTTTGTTTGTAATGTAGTGCTGAGGATCGAACCCAGGCAGCACGCATGCCAGGCAAGCGCGCTACCGCTTGAGCCACATCCCCAGCCCCAAGTAAATAACTTTTATATAAAAAAAAAAGAGTCACAGCATGAGTGGTCCTGGGGTGGTATTGTGAGGCAGTTGTGAGGCTACTGGGCCATGGAAACAAGCTGAGATCCTTTGGCTTTTCCAGGGAGATTGATGAGAGAGAGAGAGAGAGAGAGAGAGAGAGAGAGAGAGGAAGTCAGGAAAAAGGTTAAAGAGATAGTGAGGAAGATTTCTTCACATTCATTTTTACCTGCATTTTCTCCAATTCAATTGAAAGAAGTTTCTCTGAAACAAAAGATTAGTAGACTCTTTTCTTGCTGTATCAGTTTGCTGCGGCCACTGTAACAAAAGCACCACAGACTGGGTGGCTTAAATAACAGAAATCTATGGTCTCACAGCTCTGGAGGCTAATGTCTGAGATCAAGATGTCAACAGGGCTGATTCCTTCTGAGGGCTAAGAGGAAAGTCTGTTGCAGGGCTCTCTCCTTGGCTTGTGGATGGCTGGCCATCTTCTGGCCACGTCTCACATTATCTTCCCATTTGTCTTCTGTTCAGCTTTCTCCTTCTTATGGGGACAGCAGCCATATTGGATCAAGGCCCACACTAATGGCCTCATTTAACTTGACTACCTCCGCAAAGACACTAACTTCAAGTAAGGTCATATTCTGAGGTATTAGATGTTAAGTCTTCAACAGATTAAGTTCTCTTGGAGAGGGACAGACCCCATTCAACCCCAAACGGATGCCAACAATGAAGGCTGTTGGCTCATCCGCAGGGCTCCAGCCTCAGATCAGATACCTTACTCTGTTCACATAAGAAGGGCAGGGGAAAAACATGGGTCAGGCCCCATGGCATCAGTCCCAGTTCTATCCCCAACTGCTCACATGGCTCTTGACAAGTTCGTCTCCTCTCTCAGCCTCTGATGTGACACGTAGAAAATGAAGGACTTGAACCAAAGTCCCTGAAGCTCTGACCTTCTACAGCTCTAGGGGCTCTGCAGGAGAGAGCCAAGATGGCCGGAGCTGTGCCACCAGTGGGACGGAGGAAACTCGGGTGGTCGTGGGGTGTACCGAATCTCTGTTCCTGACAAGCTATCAAGCAAGGCAAGGCAGACAATCAACACTGGGCTTGGGGTTGATTGGTGGTTATTTTTTTATTTTTGTTTGTTTTTTTTGTTTTGCTTTGTTCAAGTACTAAGTAGATTGTTAGCTGGTCAGACTCTCTTGGAATACAAACTGTGTATTTTCTTTGGCTGCTTTTCTTCCTCTTGTAAGCCAATGAGAGGATTATCGACAAGAAGCTTTATTTCTGACCTTTGAGAGGGCAAAGGAAAGTTAAATAAGAGAAGTGGATCAATGCAGCATTGTTTCTGCTCACAAGGACTTAGAATTACAGGACATTAAATCTGGGGCCCTTCAATGACACCTAGACCTACATTTTATAGCTAGACATACTAAAGGGTCACTCATACTGCTAGTTAGAGAGAGCCTCAGGATTAGAATCAAGCCACATTTTTGGGTCTGATTCTGTGTTTCTATATATAGAAAGAAGGATACATCCTTAGATATATGGAAATAAAGAACTGAAAACCATTTTTGCTTTTAGAGTGAACAACTTTGCAGGCATCTTCCCTGCTGAAAAATCAATTATTTTTCTCCCTACCCTGAGAGAAGCAGTATGGTGGTGGGGTGGGAGGTGGGGCAATTATATTATCTAATTTAGGCAGCTAATTTCTGGGGATTAGAAATCTAAACTAAGAAATTCCAGTTCAGACTGGGTTTCCTTTCAACCCTTGAGCTATTCTGAAGCCATTTTTATCTGCCATGTGGCCTAACTGGCTCAGAAGGAGGATATTCAGGGGAAGAAGAGATGGGAGATGGAGAGGTCATATGTCTGGTCTCAAGGACTTTCCCAAAACCTGGTTCGGTTCTCTCTCAAGTTCTTCAGCCTTCCTGTCCTTAGAGTCTGTGAAATACTTACAACTTAATATGCATCGTCCTCCTCTCCTCTCTCCCCACAAAACAGGTGGGTGATGTTTCTTGCAGCCAACAATTTTAACTAATGTGGTTCCTTCTTATCTTCAGGAGGAGAGACATCTCCAAGAGTTGGACAGATTTTTATTTCCATTGAGTTTGATGGACACATGGTCACAGAGGACCACTCTTCTCTTCGATTCTCCAGAAGCCAATACAATAGAGCCTCCTCTCTCCCATCCAATCAGTTGCCAAATCTGGAAACTGTTTTTCCTTATGAAGATCCTTAAATCTATTTCTCTTACCCCTATCTACTTCCATTCAATTTAGGACTTTATTTCTTCGTGTGGGCCATTTGCAATAGTTTTCCAATTATCCCTTTAGATCCAGCTTCTGGAACTTGCTTTGATTATGACCTGAAGTGCTAAAGTGTCAGGATTTGAACGACAGAACAGGAGAGGACTGTGTATTCTTTTTCTATTACTGCATAACAAATCACCATAAATTTAACATTGTAAAAAAACAACATCCACTACAGCCTCAGAGTTCTGTAGTCACATGTCTAGCAGACATGACTGGGTTCTATGTCAGGGTGTTGGAAGGCAGAATCAAGGGTCTTGACCAGAGTAGGCCTTTATTTGGAGGCTCTAGGGAAGAATCTTCTAAGCCATTCACTTTTTTTTTTTTTTTTTTTTGGTGGGATTCAATGCCTTGCAGCCATAGGACTGATGTCTGCTTCCTTGCTGGCTGTCAGCTGGCGTCAGTCTCTGCCCGAGTCACCCACATTCCTTCTTAGGTGGTCCTCTGTTTGCAAAGCAGCATCAGCACTAGTCCTCATGGTTGAGTCTCTCTGACTTGCCTCCTGCCACCACCTGGAGAAGGCTTTCTTCTGTTAGAGGGTTGGGTGATTAGAACAGGCTCCCCTGACTGATCTGTAGCCTGACTTCCATCTGCATTGAGTCATACGGCATCACAGGAATGGGGGCTCCTCCTATCCACAGCTTCTGCCCACCCTTCAGGTGAGGAGATGACACAAAGCTGAGAGTCCCTGGTTCATTCTTAGAATTGTGCTGGCCACAGACCGTCACAGGTGGGATTGCTCACCTACGTGATTTGGAAGTGGCAGAGGCATGAATTCAGGCTTGGTACATGTCCTGGGCTGCGCAGTTGTGACTTGAGCCCTGAGGAAGTCAAGGAAGCAGCTGGGCCAAAGCTGGGGACAGCGGGAGGACTTTTCCCACTGTGTGTGTGGGGGGGGGGAGGTGGGCAAGGCCATGAGAAGAAGGAGAGTGGTGGGCGAGGGTGGGGCACAAGGGGAAGGTGGTGGTGAGTTATTTGTTATTGTACAAGCCTTATCAACAAGCAGCCAGATGGACTCACAGAGTCTTCTTTTTTCCCCCTCAGGGTAGCCCCAGCTCCCCTTGTTGCTCTCCCACCTCAAATACCCCGCAGCTTCCCCATTCTCCTGTCTGGCATTTGATGCTTTCCCTTTTCAGGCTCCCACCTGCGCTGTGTAGCCCTATTTCTCACAGGCGTTCCTTCCAGGGCTCCTTGGCTGAAGTCTCTGTATCGTTGATACACAGAGAAATTGCTGTCACAGTGAAGGGATCGATGCCAGCAATTGTCTCCCAAGCGATATCACAGGTGGCACTGACACTGTGGACAGTTTACGGCCATCTGGGGTTTGTCTCATCTTCAGGCTCTCTGTCAGTACATTACAAGTGGGCCCCCAAATGGGGAAGGACTCAATAGACAGATATTTGCTCTCTCTGTCTCCCTGGCCACATGGTTTGATCATTGCCTCTCCCTACTTGCTGACCTCTGTTACCCCTGAGGATTTATTTCCAGCCTCTCACCTTAGGCTCAGGAGGCATTTCTTCCTGAGCCTTTACTAGTTCTATCCCTTTTCCAACAATTGTAGCAGAACCAGTCATATAATTTGTGAGGCTCAGGCAAAATGAAAATGAGAGGCTCTTGTTCAAAAATGAATTCAAGAATTTTGAGTTTTGAATTTCAAGATGGCAACTACAGAATATAAAAGTGAATGCAGGGCCCTGTGCCACTGCACAGGTTAATGCTTGTGAAACTGGCTCTCCCCTGTGGGACTTCCTAGTCTCTCCCTATTCTCACTCCTGTTCACACCTACATAGTGAATTCTTGAAAATCCCTTTTGAATGAAAACTAAGAATCTCAGAAGTACTGAAATGATATGGAGCTTTTAAATGTTCTCTAAATCCTTAAACATTGCATTGAAAGGAAATGTTTATTACTCAGCAATAAAAGAGAACAAAATCATGGCATTCGCAGGTAAATGGATGGTGCTGGAGAAAATAAGGCTAAGCCAATCCCCCAAAAAACAAATGCCGAATGTTTTCTCTAATATAAGGTGACTTAATCATAATGGGGTAGGGAGGGCGAGCATGGGAGGAATAGACAAACTCTAGATAGGGCTGAGGGGTGGGAAGGGAAGGAAGGGGGCAGGGGATTAGAAATGATGGTGGAGTGTGATGGACATTATTATCCAAAGTACATGTATGAAGACATGAATTGGTGTCAACATACTTTGCATACAAACAGAGATATGAAAAATTGTGCTCTATATGTGTTATAAGAATTGTAATGCATTCCATTGTCATGTATTTAAAAAATAAAATCAATAAAAAAAAGAAAGGAAGTGTTTAGCTTAATGCATGCTATAAAAATGATAATAGAAATATCTGGACTTTTAAGTAGAAAAATGACAACTCAGTACAGTATGGGAAAAGTCCAGTCTTTGAAATATGCAATTCATGAAAGCAGCAAATAGTAAAGAAGGCATGTGTCTCCTTTTTGGAGCTGTAAGTGGGAAAGAGGACAGAGTAAAAAAATAAAGATAAAACCAACAACTAAAGGCCCAATAAAGGCTTTTAGGCTTCTGACACCTGTTTTTCTAAAGGTGCTGGGGGTTCATGGAAGGGCCTTGGAGTAGGATTTGGCCCTGGGGCTGGATGGAGGAGCCGGACAGGGGTGAGAGGCACTGTCTTTAAAAGAACCACCATCTAATGAGCTTGAATAATTAGCAGGGCTGCGTCTGCCTTCCGCCCTGGCCTGACAGGACGATGAGAATTATGAAATGGCTGCGGGCAGATGAATGGGGTTGCCTCTGCCATCTGTCTTCCAAATGATCCTGTAGGTACGGCTATTATTTCAGTCAGACTCTGGCAGGCGGGCAATTGTTCACAGCCGCTATGAAGAATAGCGGCTGTCAAGGGTTTGGTGAGTGTTACAACTTTCCGCAGACCCATTTTCGGCTTGTCTGAGACATTAAACACGGAGCAGACCCAGGGCCTGAGACTGACCAGGAGCACTTAGTGGTCTCCTCCTCACCTGGTCACTCCATGCCTCTTCTTACCCTCCCTTCCTCCAACCCTGCTCCCCTCCATACCCTTACCCCTCACCTCAGGCTTTCTTTCCTCCTCATCTCTTCTCCTTTCCATTTTTTTTTTTTTCTCTTTCACACACGAAACTACTATAAATGCCTTGGGAGGTAAGTCACTGTTGCCTTGGGGAGGCCTGGAATGTGGGGAAGGGAAGGAGACAGGCATGTGGGTAGGATATGCAGAGGAACCGAGACTGGACTGAAACCAACTCAGGCAAATCCAACCAGAGGGTGGCTTCGGGAGTCCTGGTGGTGTTATCTCAGGGAAGTGGGGGTACAAAGTGGAACTAAAAAACCAACAAACAAAACCAGAAGAAGAGGTGCCTCCAAAGGCTCCCAGTATTAAATGTGTTAATCCTGGCTAATACATTTGTTGTTCGATAAGAGAAAAAACAGCTGGAAGGCAGTCTCATTAAAATCCCCCAAAGGTAGACGTGAACTCGAGCTCATTAAATAGCTTCCTAGAATCGGATGTGCTCATTTTGTTAGCAGTTTAATTTTCATTCCTTCATGGACCAATTTGAGTGACATATTCAGCCCACACCTGGTTTGATGTGACAGATCAGAAGCAGCACACCTGGCTCTGAGCTTTACCCTCCCAGGGACCCTAGAAGCACAGACCCGGGGTAGAATGGCACCCCATTCTCCAACCACCCATGTGGAGCAGGCTGTGTCTTTGAAAGGACGGCACCTGGAGAATCAAGTTCAGGGGTGGAATTGAACGATTGATCTTCAAGCCTGGAGAACAGGGCAAGACATCTAGAACTCACTGTCCTTTCCCTTCAACCTTGCTTGTATTGTTATGTTCTTTATCTTCAATTCTTTCTCCTCTTCCCTTCCTGAACCTGCCACCCCACCACCAACTTGCTTTAAGCATGTCTTAAAAACAAAACAACACAAACACCTTCTCCCCAGCTGCTGCAGCTGCGGGAGCTGTCATATATTAAAATCACGGCAGCTCATTAGATAGTGTAATTTAAGTTTCCTCACTTCAACTTTGCCAGGAAAGGAACCAAATATTATTGAAATGTCTGTGTTACTCACAATGAACCCCAAATATTCTCTACTAAGATTTTAATGGCGTAACACTGTGGGGGGCATTCTTGGTACTGCATTGAGATTTAAGTTTAAAGCCGTTCCTAACAGGGCATGGTGTATCCAGTGGCTTCCTGTCCAATGTCCCATCAGAGTGACCATACAGTTTATCATGAAGCAGGCATTTCTGAGGATGACCGGAATCCCTATTCATGATGACACCAAGACAACAGACACAGGCATGCACTATCCTGGATCAACCTGGATGCACAGCCCCATGCCCACATGAAAAGTCTGAAAAGGAGGAGGAGCATGTCTTTACAAGCAAGATGGTTGCCTCCTCTGAATGTCTAATGCATAGCTGATTTTGCCTTTTTCTTTCTTTTTTTTTTTTTTTTTTTTTCGGTGATGCTCCCAGGGCCTTGTGTCGATTAGCATCATCTCATTTAAAATCCTATTTTCCTTCATGTGGCTGTCCTTGAGGTTGGGGTCTGGGTTCATATTTCTGTTTTCTGGCAGAGATTCATAAGTCCTCAATAAATGCTTGTTGGTCATGATCATGGCTGGCCTGGAAGTATCTATTAGTTTTCCTGGTGTTGGGGAAACATCACTTCCCTTGCCCTGTGGGATATCCTTCCCAAGAACTGAAACACACTTCATCTTGGGGGTCAAGGACTGTATCATTTTCTTATCAAGCCAACACAGATTTATTACCATATATATGTTTCTAGAGGTCAAAAGTCCTAAAATCAAGATGCTGGCAGGGCTGCTTTCCTTCTGGAAGATCTAGGGACCCCCTCCTCTTGTCTTCAAAGCCAGCAGTTTAACACCTTTCAATTTTTCATTATCCAATCTACCACAAGGATCCTCACAAACCAGATTTTTGGGTGGTCCTCATACTTTAACTATCTAAAGGTCACAGCCATCAGTGGTGTTTCTCCTAGGTCTGCTGCAAGTCTCTCTGAACAGAGGAAATGTATCCTTCATACTAAACAGAGAGTAGCCATCTAAGTGCCTTTCTGAGGCAGTCAGGGGAGTGAAGAAGTTCAGTGTGACAGTAAGTGGCCAGAAGAGCCACTGGTCACAGAAGAGAAGAGAAGTTCATCCCAAATGACATAGACATCCACCTGCTGGGGCTTGATCCTTCCTCTGAAGTCTCTTCTGGCCTTGGTTTGCACCTTGGACATGGCTACATGCATGATCTCCATTTGTTTTCCGGAGAGGAGTGAGGAGGGAAGCTTCAGCAGTCAGGAGAGATACCCAGAATGTAAGAGTACATCACCTGCCCTCTCCTCAGGCCTAAGTGTCCTTGCAAAGGACTTGGCCCTCTCTGGCAACTCTCTGCCCCACCCTCACGCCCAGCTCCACCTCACTTAACCAGAAGCACCAGATTATTGGCACCTGCACTTTGTGTCAAACAATCAGCTGCATCCCCTGAACCATTACTATACAGTGTCACTGGTCAAGATTTTTGATGTCACCTCCATCCTGGCCTCTCACCCTTCTGTTCCAGAGACGTAATACCCTCACCCTCATTTTGGATGACCAGTTAGGGGGTTATTCTCTACACAATGTGCATTGCCATCGTTCTCACATGCCTGTACTCTCAATGGTCTTTCAGGTCTATTTTACTGTGAAAACAAAGATTTCAGTGGTCTCACAGCCAAACAAACATATGTATGACTAAAACCATGACAGGTTAACATGTGTTGAATGCCTACAGCACGCAAATCATCATGCTAAGTAGTTAACATATGCCAAGTTTAATTCTTACAACAATCTTATGAAGTGAGTTTTACTTTCTAATATTACAAATGAGGGCTCTAAGTTTGAGAGCAATGGCTTGTCTGATGTGTGCTTGCACACAGGTGCACACACACATACACACACACACACACACACACACACACACACTTCTCAGCAGAGTTTAGAATCATGAGAAAAATATCCTAAAGTTAATCTACATAGAAACAATAAAAACATAATAAGGATAAAATACTGTATCTTCTCCTGGGCTGAGAATAAGAAATAACAAAGTATTTTGGTAGCTTATTGCTATTCATATGTTCATTTCATACATGAACACACATTTATTAAGTATCTACTCATGTGTGCTCTTTGACATGTAGATATAACCGAGATTCATGTTCAGTTCTCTGGGAGCCACCAGTGTAGCAAAAAAACAAATCAAATCTACAATATATAGTAAAATGTTCCAGAGAACCAAGAAAAGCAATGAGAATGTGCAAGAAGTAGTTACTTCAGCTTGGTAAAAAATTGGGGAATTTTGCCCAAAGAGGGTTGTTGTGTGAAGACAGGCAGAACAGGAATGCAAGGTAGGGGAGAGCATCCCAGGCTAGCACTTGATGTGACCAAAGGCTTGAGGTGGAAAGAGGTGGCCTCGTGTAGAACTATGACTGAGCCATCAAGTGTGAAAATGAGGAGTGGGTTGGGAAGATGGTTAGGGTTATATCATGAGGACCTTACATGCTGGACTGCAGATTCAGATTTTATTTGCAGATTATGAGGAGGACCTAATGTTTTTTGAGTAGGACATCGACATAAACTGGCCACCAAAGTTTCAGATGTTATCTACTGATGTGCTTTGCTTGGCTCAAACAAAGGTTTTGCATAGAAATGCCTAATCCTTGCCTCTCTTTGAAAAGGCTGGAACATCTGGCCTGCCTCCCACGTTGCCAGGATGGGGGAACTGAAGTAGTGGTGCCTCTTTAGGACACACTTGCACTCCACCTTGCTGCAGTCCATACCACTCCTTATAGCCCTCTGTGACAGATTTCATTCAGGTTTGCATGTGACTCCTGTTGACATATCACTTGGTGAACTCTGACATAAATGGTCAGATTTGTCTTCCCGAAGGTAAACCTGACCTACTTCCAGGCAGTCTGGAGGGGAGGAGGAAGAACTCTGTTGCAATCCTTAATCTCTGGTGCACTCCTTATTTTACTTGGGTTGTATTCCATTCATAGAGTTCCCTTTCTTACCAGAGTAGAAAGCAGATCTATTTGAGACTGGGATTAATTATCTTAGTATCACTCTCCTCTGGGAACATTCCCATATCAACATGTGCAAAACACATGTGTCAGCAGCCTATTGATAAATGTCAACCAATTTCACCAGTTCAGATAAACATTGATGAGAATTAGAGCTAAATAGGGGCAATGATGGAAAAATTATGAGTAAGAAAGGCTGCGTATGAGAAGCAGAATTGACAGACTTGCATCTACTCAATGGGTGATAGTAACTAAACAAACAGTTGTCGGGCATAATGGCTACTATTGTTGATGGAGCAGCAGGAGGAGATGGGGATAAAGGGATCCAGAAGAGGGGTCTTCCTTAAACAGGTGGAGGATTACTAAAGGTGGGAGTGCACAAGAACTTAGACAAGTTGAGGATTATTTTTAGTAGGATAGTCCTGATCTTAGCAAAGCAGGAAATTAGATCCTTTGCCCAAAGTATGAGACTTTTTTTTTTTTTAAGAGAGAGAGAGAGAGAGAGAAAATTTTTAATATTTATTTCTTAGTTTTCGGCAGACATAACATCTTTGTTTGTATGTGGTGCTGAGGATCGAACCCGGGCCGCACGCATGCTAGGCGAGTGCGCTACCACTTGAGCCACATCCCCAGCTCCAAAGTATGAGACTTGTGAAAGCAACTCGGGGAGAATGGTAAAGTTCTGGAACAGGAACTAAGCCACATTATCTGAGAATCTAGGCAGGGCTCAAGCAGGAGAAAGAAACCAGGCAGGTAATGTGAACAGGACAAATATAATGTAAGGGACTGTTAATCAGTGCAAAGCAGCTAACTATTCAAAGGTTCAGAAGTAGTAGGTGCAATGTTGAGATTTTAGCTCTGGGATCACAAAGCAGGACATAGAAGGCTGAATTTGAAATGGAGAGATGATAAATTGATAATTGGTCAAGATGAGTAAAAGAATTTCCCAATACAGCAGATAAATAGTTTTGCAGCGGTAGAAACCAAGTTTTCTTTCTTTCCCTTCCAGTTTCAGGATCCCAAAGAAAGGGAAAGCACGGAGGAGACAGGGGAAAGTGCTTGGCTGAAGAAGTTGGATGGGAACCACAGAAGAATCTGCCAACATGGAATGTTGGATAACAGGACAACAACAAGCACAAATCATTTTATCTGTTTTGGGGACTTTATGTTCTCTGAAAATACTTTCAGCCTTCCAGAGGCTGTAGTGCAGCTGCTCCAAGGAGAGTGAGCTAAGCAACAGCATCCTTTGTGGGAGACACAGTGCTGAGTCATCTAAATCGCTGGTGGCTAGAGACTCCCAGAGAAGTCCTGGGGTGGAGCTGAGTTGGCATGGGAGGTACAAGTCATTGAAATCCTGAAAAATGTTGACAATTTGTTTTCTAAGATGTGGTCTCCATTTATACTCCCAATCAACAAGTATTTGGTTATTAAATGCAATCAAGCTTTTTCAAATGCTGTCTTTTTAAAAATTTGGATTTTTCTATGAGTGGGGCTGAATATCTTTCCATATGTTTAGCCATTTGGACTTTTTTTCTGCGCACTTCCATTCATGTCCTTCTGCATGGAGCTTTAAGCAGAGGGCAGGCTCATTCAGTTTTGCAGCGTACTAAGAATGTACTAAGTGTCCTAAGTGTGTGTTGAATCTCAGGCCCTGGATGCAGCCTGGTGAACAAAACAGACATGATCTCTGGCTTCTTAGAACTAAGAAGTAAGCAAATGTAGAGCACACACATTTCCATAGGCTTTGTAAGGTAGGAAGAGGATGCTGTGAGAGGGAGCCTGTAGGAATCTGCTTTGGATGTGATGGGCAGGGCAGGTCTGTCTGAGAACACATTGAAGCGGAGACTTGATAGAGGAGAATTGAGCAGCGTGTGATGCTCTGGGGAAGAAAGTCATGGACAGCAGAAGCAGTGTATGTGAAGGTTTCAATAGCAAAAGAGCCTGGCAGGCCATAAGGACTGACAGTGGCCAGGCCAGTTACAGGTAGTGAGTAATGAGGGTCCTTATTCACAGTCTCCTTATTGATTCTAGGGGACTTATTTCTCTTGGTCTAAGCAGAACTGGGAACTACTTTTGACGCTTTCTTTTACTAAACAAAACCCTATAATAATTTTTTTAGGACAATATCTTTGGTGTGTTTGTTTATGGAACTGAGGTCGGAGGGTACTGCTAGAAGGCTGTCCTCAACTGATAAGCAAGACCAGCCCTGGGTTTTCAGGGGTCTGTCCTTGCCCCTGTTACCCCTTCCTGTGACCCACACTTTTTAAGAATAATATTCATCAGAGTTCACCTCTCCTCCTGCGGCAACAGCTGCCTCCATTTGCCTTTTGCCCACCCTGGTGACCCCTCAGAGCAGGAAGTGAATAAGAGGAACTATAGAGTGGGGGGCTGCAGGAGCCCAATGGGTCCCAAGGCACCCCTCTATTTGACCCCGTATATTTCAGTTTCTGAAATTTTGTTCTGTTTGTTTTCAAGTCTTCCCCAATAGGTAGTCTTCTCCAAGAAGATGTTAGGACTCTCAGGAGTCACAAGAGGTCGCGTAGTGAGTTGCAGCCGGGATGACCTGTCTGCTCTGAGCGTTTCCCCACGGTGTTCCTGCTAAGCTCCACTGTCTCCACCACACTGTCCCCTACTATTGCCTTTGTTCCACTTTTCATAATGGCAAGTAGAGTCACAGTGTCTGGGGGGTTTTCTTTTTCCTTTGATGGGGGCAAGAAAGTCCAGTGGCTCAGGGATGGTCCGGTTGAACTCACCCCTATAGGGGGAGGTGTGGTAGATAAAGAAATCCCGTGGGCTTTGGATAGGGACAGTGGAAGACCAAGCTTGGATAAGGAACCCGCACCTCCTTAGAGCTTTGCCTTCTCAGGACTTTGTCGGCTTCCACATCTCCCTTTATTCACAAGAGACAGGATGGATGGGGATTATTTTCCTCTGAGACATAAAGAACTAGATACAGAAAAATAATACAATTTGCCTATGTACACAAAGCTGGTGATGGAGCCAGGAAACTCTCAGCTTGGAAGGATTCTAATTAATTTACTTTATCAGAAAGCATTCTGCATGACTCAGTTTGATAAAAATACATACAAACAAGTATAACTGTACTGCAATATTTAGCAAGCAGAATTTGGGATTTGGGTTGAGCCAGGCTCACTGTTAGAACCAGCTTGAGTCCTCTTGCCTGGACAGTTCTTTACAAATACTGAATAATAATATTGGGTTTACCAGGAGTTTACAAATGACAGCACCATGACAACTATGTGGACAGCATGGTTTTTCTGAGATCTTTCCTTCTCTGAGCTGAATATATCAAGATGCTTCCAGAAAAAGTGTGTTATCACCAATTTACATTTTAGTGAGACACTAGTTACTTTTTTTTTTCTTAGAGGTGTTTTCACTCTAGGCCCAAGTTCAATTTGTGGGGTCAGTGGTTCTTTTCAAATTACGTTTGGGAACTGGGCATAGTGTTGTACATAATCTCAGCTACTATGGAGGCTGACACAGAAGGATTTCAAATTTGAGACCTGCCTGAGCAACTTACTGAGACCCTGATCTCAAAATAAAAATGGCTGAGGATGTGGCTCAATCCTCAGCCCCTGGGTTCAATCCCCAGTACCATATATACACACAAATTATACCTGGGAATGGCTTATTTTTGAGAAGGGGCATCTCACCTTCTTAACACCCTTGGAATCATACTGATACATCTGCAGAACCAACTTGAACTTCTTCTTTAAAGAGGAATTTGAATTACTGTCTAAAAGATATGTCAAATAACCTCCCAGGCCATGAATCATTCACTTCCACTCCCATCATTGATGACAGATACAGAGGTCAATTGCTCTCACTTCTCTTTCTTGTGAATTTAACCTTCTTGGAAATGTCTCCCATAATGTCACTACTGTGTGCTGTAGGCTGGAAGTCTATTCTTTCTCCGAGAGCTGTCATCTATGGCATGTTGAGGGATCTATGTCCGTGGGCCATAAAAATAGCCAGGAGGTGTGGAGAACATCTTCCTTATATGCCCTATGCCAGAAAGGATTTAAGGAAAGCATTTTACCAGCCAGCACCATGGTCTGGCAGGCACCACAAGCCTGTAAAATTCACCTCTTTGTTTTGAGTCTATCATAGAAAAGACCACTGCAATCTGGGGTGTCTTGAACCTGGACAAGGCAGGCATCCGGCTAAAGGCTTTCCATTAACTGTTTCATTCAATTCTTATAGCAATCATCCCCATTTTAAAGCTAAGTAAACTGAGAGTCAGTAAGTTGCCCAAGGCAGGATTTCAAAGCAGGGAAGATGGACCAGGGTCTATTTCTCAACCACCATGCAACGCTGACTCCAGAAAATCACCACAAGGGGGCGCCCCGCCCTCACCCACTCCAGTTAAAAGGCGATGTGTTGTTTTTCCATCCTGGGTACGTTGAGGTAGGGCACAATGTACACACAAGCCCCAGTCATTTTCTTTTCCTATAATTCCAAGGCTCCTTCAATATTGAAAAGTTTCAGACCAGTGTAAAAGTGTCTACTAATATCGGTCATTATAATCCCAGTCAAAAAAGAAAAAAAATAGAACTCCCAGAAAGAAGTCACAGTACTATGAATAAAAAGACATGCTTAGTAGTAGGTAGGAACTATATTTTCCTTCCTTGAATGGGAACAGAAAGGATTGGTTTTAAGGAAAACTAACAGAAGGCATGAAGCTTCAATCACCAAAGATGCAGTGTGTAATTAAACAGATCATTTGGCATACACGGTCAGAACTTACAACAGGAATTTTCCTTGGAAATCCTGGATCCTCCAAGCCTGTTTTAAAGCTACAAGATAAAGCTCAAAGAATTCATGGGCTCATTTTTCTTCTTTCAGTGTCTTCTGACAAATGATCAAAGTGGCAAAGCAATTATGATACAATGTCACAGGACAAAGGCTCCATATCTAATATTGACAAGAGAGACCTGGGATCTCAGGGCTGGAAATTCCTGTCCAACCCCTGACACATCTAAGTCTGGAAGTGTGATGAGGCCAGGCCCCATTTAATTAGGCATCCCTTGGCAGGTTGAGCACATGAAAGACAGAAAAAATGTATATGCTATAAAAAGAAATCTTCCCTCCACCCGAATCAATAGCATTTAAAATATCTAATGGCCAAGACGTGAGAAAAATGACAATACACATGAGCAACCAACTCAGAGTCACGTAGCCTGACAGTCCCTGTGGGCTGGAGGAGGCAAGCAGCTGTGTTTCACAGAACTGCATCCAGTGGTGCTCCAAGGGATGGGCCACTGCAGAGACCGCCCTGAAGACCTCTGGGCTCAGCCATGACTCAACAGCAGAAAGAACACAAGGCAGAAAACTTCAGGGGAGGGAGGGAGGCGGAAAGTGAAAACAACACTCAGGAAATACGGTAGCTCCAGATGAGACTCAAGGGAGAAAAAAGTGGGGTCACGGCAGGAGGTTGCACCATAGATATAATAGAGCTTAAATGCACGTCACATTCAATTTTATCGACAACCTTCATTATATAAATCTAGTACGCATCTGGGGAAGACAGGTGCCCCACAGTCTTGGACCTGCAGGAGTCATTTTTTTTTTTTTCATTTGCAAAAGACCAGATGACAAGAGACATCAAAAAGGCAATTGGGATGTGGTGGAACCTTAAAGAATTTGGAACTAGTGGGAGGTCATTAGGAATGTCTTTTAAGGGGAATGTGGGACCCCAATCTCTTCCTTTATTTTTCACTTTCTGACCATGAAGTATGCTACTATCATGTGCTATCCCCCAACCAGAGACCTAGCAGGAATAGGTCTTCCCTGATCATAGACTGGTGTCTCAAAAACTGTGAGCCCAAGTAAATCTTTTCTCTTTATAATTTGATTACTTCAACTATTTGTTACAGTGTTGGAACTCTGAGGTATAATTTCTGGATTTTTAAAAAGTAAACCAAAAGAAAGTCCCTCCATTGCATCATCTCATTGAAGAGGACTGTTAGCACATTTAGAGAAATAAGGTGACATTTCCCATGTCTCTTATTATCTAGGAGCACAGCACAGCCCTTTTCTCAGTGCTAGCTGTACAAGTGTATGTGAGTTGCACACAGACCCAGGCTAGCCCCTGCCAGAGAGGGGCACGCACCAGTACCAGTAGGAAATCATTGTTCTGACATTTGAATTGTGCTTTGAAATGTGTTTGATATTTTCCACTACCCTTCTTCTTTTCTTTTTTGCCCACCTTCATGAACTGATTATTTAGGCAGATAATGATTGTGACAGATCAATAATGTTTCCTAATCATGTTCCCAATGACAACAGGGAAAAGGCACAATCAATTTTTTAAAAAACATTTTTCATATTAATCCTCCCATAAAATTTAAGAGTTGGTCATGGTATAACTGCTAACATGCATATTAAGAAAAAAAGATCATCTTTGTAAGGCAACTAACTGGCTTATAGTTTAGTTCATAAGAACTGGTGTCTTTAAATGCATAAGTTACTTAAATGTAGACCATCATCTAGCCAGACTATCTCTCTACCTACTTTTCTGAGCAGAGGAGAATGCAGCCTGTCCCTTCTACCTGCAGACCTCCCAGGAAATGTTTCCAAGTCCTGCCTGCTTTACCAAGTTTCCATGCCAACCTGGAAATGGCTGTTCTGCTAGGGTGGTCATTCAAGTTGCTTCCTTGAAAGCACATGGAGCAACACACTGAGATGCATTTGCTTTTCCATAAAAATAAATGGATGTAAAATGATCAAGTTTTCTTTCCAATTTAACAGGGCATGAAACTAGTCTGCTGAATGAGGGCACACTATAAGTACTTAAGCTGAGCACATCACTAATATCAGCAGAAAGGTGACTATTAGCTTAATTGATTCATCCATGAGAAGAAAACACAAAAACCAAAACAACTCTTGCTGGATTTAGATGTCCACTGCCCAAACTGAGGCTAGCTCTTTAGCCTTTTTAACATTTCACGTTCTTCCATTAGAAAGTATATAGTAAACCTTCATCATCTTGCTAAATCTAGTTCTGAGGTTTCCTGTACACACATGAGATTTTCACATTAGCATAAAAATGTGGCAGTGTGCATCTGTTTGGTTGCGTTAATAGATTCCACAAATAACTGAGAGAAACAAACTTTCACCACAGAGTTAAAATATTTAATGACAAAATTAGAGTTTGCCATAATAGTGAATCAACAGAGCAGGTGTTACTTGTCTCTGAATAAAACAAAAATTATGTTTGACATCTTAGGGAACTTCTGAAGAATTAATAACTGTACAACAGACATTAGCAGTGTTACATTTCTGAAAATTAAGAGTGAAACCTATCTTAAATATCCCTTACTTAGGGAATCCTGTAAATATTTTTACATAAATGCACAACCTTTGCTAGCCACAAGAGTATTAAAACAGATTTCACTATAAGTCTAACACATGATCTTATTTTTTTTTCAGAGCTTAAAAAAAGTCAACTACTAATTGTTACATTTTACAAATACATTCTTTAAAATGAAACATTAACCTGAATAACTGCATACTTCTTGTACACAGATATCTAATAACTAGTGAAGATACTATAACTACATTCCAGGAAGAAGTGGTAATACTGGAGAGTTTTTCTTTCTGTGTTGTCAGTATAATATGAGAAGTCCTTCACAGAAATGTAGTATCCCCCAATTCAAAGTGAAGTGCAGAAATGAAACAAATGAATTAAATGTCCTCTAGCAAGCTCAACCAAATGAGCTGGTTCCAAACAATTTATTTTTAGCAATTTTCTCTAGGTTAGACGGTATTCATATTTTGTATCACAGCACCTTCTACAAAAGGATAGCAAAGAACTTTAAATGTAGTGAAGTCATGGGGCTCCTCTAGGAGAGGCTGGAAGGGAAGTGCTGTGTGGCCAGTTTGGCAGAGGCCAAGTAGGACTTTGACACAGGGAGGTCAAGGGCATGACCACGGCCTAAAAGCTAATGAAGAGAGGAAGCTAATAAAGAGTCAGATGGGCTTTCTTCTAATTAGGCTATTTCCAATAAGACTTAGGTCTAAAAGGATCAACAGAGTGAGGAGAGAGGGCAAGATGTGGAATACTTACATTTATGAAGAATAACTATCAGAATTTTACCAGCGAGGAGGAATCTCAGATTTCACAGTCTGCTTATGACCTCATCCTCTGCCACTTTAGAAGCAGCTTCCCAAACACTGTTGTTAGATAGCTGGCAACCAATTTTATTCTTGAACTTGGCCGATTGTCAGGGGCTTTAGATTTATTCTTTCAATTATTCATACCAACTATGTCTGAAACCAGATCCAGTTTGGGAAGTTGAAAATATAACTGCGTGCATGCGTGGTGTGCACGTGTGTTTTCTGAACAGAAGTCTGCAAACAAAAGCTATTTGGAATGATATTTGGGGTTTTTCTTAGAAAATTTCTAGTGGTATTCAACAAATGGCAGGCTCCTTGCTTCTTTAACCTTTTAAGACACCAAAAGTACAAAGTATTATAGTAAACTATAGATGTTTACTATAGTTTCCTATATAAATTTTATAGTTTTCTTGAATTGGATCATCTCTCTAAGAGAATTCAAAAATTTGTCTCCAGCAAATCCCATCTCCTTTTTGACAAGTACTGCCTATGATTTTTATTTTCCAATAGTCATACTTTCTGTCTCCCTGGGAATGCTTTATCAGGAGAACTTAAGCTATTTAAATCAGCATTAGTAATCCAAAAGTCATCTTATGCTGCTTGGTAAGAGGCTACTATACACATACACTCAATTGGCTCAATGGATGCGAAGGGGCAGAATGGGGTGCCACCAAGACTCAGGCATCTTGATTCCTGCTGGAAGAGCTGACAGCGTTATCTGGGGGTGCAGCTCACCAACTTGTCTCATGAGGAACAAGCACAGCTTTTTTTGGTTTAATGCTCAGGAAGCAAAACTTCCAGACTTTAAACCCTGCATTACCTTGAGCAATAAGCAATCAAAAGGTGTGTGACTAAGTATATTCAATGTGACAGCAGTTTAACGGCTTGGTGACCATGCTGTCTTAAAGACTAGGCCAGCTACAATTGCCATGATATGCAATTTGTCAAGAAACACTCATGTTAAGTTACATTAAATAAATAGACAGCAATAATAACATCCGAACCTCCAAAACTAGATACCAAAAACAAAACAAAACAAAACAAAACAAAAAACCCCAAACTAAAGGTTCTTTCCCAAGGACATAGTGAGGGTGTTTTAAAAATGGGCATGGCTTTGTTAAAAAAAATATTTTAAATGTAGTTAACTTTTCACATTATCATTTATATAGACTTTTATTTGGGCAAATGAATTTTTGATAAAAATCCAAGCTCTTTTCAATATCAGCTACTGTAATTTGGGACAGTATAAAAGAGAGAAACACCCATGAAGATTTTTAGAGGTTTTTAAAGTAGGCTTTTCCTTAGGTCTTTACTCTCAAATTTTTATCTTTCATATGATAATTCCAAATAATCAGCCTGGAAAGAAGTAGCAGAAGTATTTAAGCTGCAGCTCACAAAGTAGATTTCTATTTGTGATTCTGATTTGTTTTTTTGAATGCTGGTGATGGTTCATGAAAAAGATTAATATGCAAAGAGCAAAATCTAAGACTGCTATTTCCCCTGATAAACGCAAGTGTTTTTCCATAATATAGACTATGTCTCAGGATACAGAATTTTAATTTTACTCTTCAAATTAAAAGTATTAGGAGAGTGAGTGAAACCATTCGCTGCTCGACTTTTATTTCATCCAGGAACAATGACATCTGGTATCATCACATTGAACTTGCTTAATAACAGGGAGAAAAAAAATACATGTTGCCTGTTGAGACCCAGCTTGGCTTATCATTTGGTCCAAATTTTATATTCAAACTACCAAAAAAATTCATCTTAAAAAGAAAAACATGAACAATTCACCGCCCCCACCCCCACCCCACATTCTGGGAAAAATCAAAATAAAACTAATGCTATTGTAGCATTTCTTAGCAAGATAATTAGGGAAATGTATAAACACAACACCTTTTAATTCATATTAACATCTGAAACTGAAAAACAAAAACCCTAAATGTCCATATATTGGAAAAAAGAAGCAAGTGGAGGTTTGGAATTCTCGTGAAAACTGCTGAACATTCTCTTCCATTGCTTTCAAGAGGGTCATCAGGATGGCAGTTTCTCAACATTTGTGCTTCATGGCAAGCTAAGGAGAGAGAGGGATGAGAAAAGTGAGACCTCAGTAATAGGTAGATCCCTCTGCTGCCTCCTCCCCACATCCACATCAAGAAGCAGAACCAAGACTTCACTCTCTCTGTTCATCACTGTGACTATTCACAGTGGCACCTTGTAGATGAGCAACACTTTCCAAATAGTTCAAATAGTTCAGTGGACACTGGCTTACTTCTCTTCCTGTGTTAATTTAAGTGGTGTACGTGTCCAGTGGGAGAAAGTGTGGTGCTGTATTCTTTCAGCCCATTGAAGGAACAACCAGAAAAACTGATGTACAGGCAGAACTTACCCTAGAAAAGTTGGGATTCCCAGGTTACCAATTATCCAGGAAAAGCAGTACTCCTACAATATAAGTATCTACTGATATCCCATGATGTATAAAAACTAAATGGCCTGTAGTGGGACAATATGCAATCATGTACTCACTACCCAGTCCGGACCTTCAACCAAGTCCGAAGACCTTGACAATTATATTGAGTTGCTGACTTGGGCAGAACAACTGACCAAATTCAGACCTTGACTTACTACTTCTCCAACTGGTATCTGAGGAATGTGATCTATTGAAACGTTAGCTCGTTAGCTCTTTATAAATAGGAACACCAAATAGCCCACTTGGGAGATCAGGATCATGTATTTAAAAAAACGTTATGCAGATACAGAATATGAGTTAAATATTTCTTTTCTTATCTAGATCTTCTCCCAAGGGACCCATAGAAAGCACAGTAGAGACTGTGTTCAGAGTCTGACATTGGGGATGAATCCCAGTGATTGGGCTGGGAATGACCAGGAGGAGAGTTCTGTGATGCAGAATTCCTTTGAGTAAAGAACAGATGGCGCTGTGAGGCAATAGCTTTGTTAAAATCCTGCCATTGCATCATGATCAGATTCTCTGCCTTTTAAGAGTTAGGTGTGGACCTGCCCTCATGTTGGAAGGTTAACCTTTGTGTTTTACAAAGAGCATGTGAAGTTGAGTATGCACAGGCTGCTAGGCTGAGTGCTGTGGGGTTCTGCCAAGAAGTGTGGAGGTGGCTAATAACTCCTGATCTCAAAGAGTCAAGAGTCCGGGACAGTAAAAAGAATTATAAACTCCAGTGAGTAAAAAGACAAAGCCAGGGCTCTACCTCAGATTGGTCCCACTCCTTGGCCACCCTCTTTACTGTAAGGCCTCCCCTTCTTGCTCTGCCTCCATTCCTCAAACATTATTTAGCAATGAGGACCATCAAATAAACACAGAGCTGTTAAGTGTCATGCATATTGAATATCAAGCATGAATATTTGATTAGTGCCACCGTTCTGGTATTCATTGAGCTGTTAACTTTCCACTAAGGCACCTGTGCCAATTCACACATAGCCATTAATCTTCAATGGTGATTGTGCTGCTGCTCAAACTACACCCCAGTTTCCAGGACAGTGCATCTGGAATGGAGCTCAGGGGACCACCCGGTTGTGACCAGCTGTGCTTTGCAGAAACACAACCTCATGTGCTATTTCAAGTACCTTTATGGTCTGAATGTTTGTGTCCCCCTACCTGCCGTTCATAATCTAAAACTTAATCCCCTATGATATGGTATTAGCAATTGTGGCCTTTGGGAAGTACGTAGGTCATGAGGGTAGTGTCTTTATAAATGGGATTATGTCCTTATAAAGAGGGTAGAGAAAGGCCCCTAGCCCTTTCCACCATTAGAGGGCACTCTGAAAAGTTGTCATCTATGAATCAGAAAACTGGCCTTCAGCAGACATGAAATCTTCTGCCACCAGGCTCTTAGATTTCTCAGTCTCCAGAACTGTGAGCAACAAAGTTCTGTTGTTTTATCAGTTTTATGGCATTTTGTTACAGTAGCCTGAATGACCTATGATAGGCATTTTTGCAGAAAGTGGCATCATTTACTTTTTAAGAGAAATCCCCTGGGAATTGGGAGCTTTAGAATAAAAGGCAGGATGGTAAGAGCAGGAAGAACACTAGACTAAACAAGGTCAGGACACCTGGTTACAAATTTTCTGTGTGACCTTCAGCTCTAAGGTCACAGCTGTTCCATACCTTAGCTTCCTTATATATCTATTAAAACATCTCCAACTCTATGGATTAATTTAAGTGTCAGAATTCCCAAAGAAGTTTAAAATTTCCTTTTGATCTATTCTGTTTTCCTAATTTCTCATGGAAAACTTCCTCTTTCAATGTAATCTATCTAAATAATGATAATTAAAAAATCATCACTGATACTTGGTAGATACTTATAGGAGGCCTGAGACCCTTCCCTCTGGGCCTAGAGGTCCACAGGAAACAGCTGGCTGTAGTACCTGGAGAGTTGGCCATTCCCTTGCAGTGAGATGAATGCCACTTGCCCTTCCTTTGCCCCCGACAATGTGGGTTTCTACAGAATGGGGCATATTCCTGCTCCTTTCTGGGAGAAGTGTCATCTGAGGATGCCTAGGTGTGGGTAATACTTGCCTGCTGACTCATGGCCCGTGGCGGGCTGTGGGTACTGCACACACTGTAGCGCTGTGCTTTTGGGGGCAGGGCTGCTCTGTGGTGGAGCTGTTCTTTCCTAACAGCTGGGACTGTGCCCAGTCCATGGCTCAGGAAGGAACCGCACTTCCTGAAGCCGGGCTAACCAGGGCGGAGATGAGAGATGCAGGGGAGTGGGGAGAAGGATCATTTTCCATTTGCTCTGTAGGGGACAAGCACCCCAATAGCATAAGGGCAGGACTGTGCAAAAGTGATTCCTCTACTCTCATACCTGGGTCATTGCAGGGATTCTGGGAAAGTTAGAAGGTCAAAGATCTGGTTCTATTGCAGTCTAGACAGGTGTTGGTATACCTTCCCACGAGGGGTGGTGTCCTGATTCAACTGGGAGCTTGGAGGAACTGTCACCTAGAATCACTGTTCTCTGCTCAGGGCTCTGCCATGGGTGCTGTGCCTCCACTTGTAAACATAGCCCACTCTGGATGAGTCAACAAAGCCACTTATGCCTGGGGGTGGAAGGCCTGGCTTCCATCTCTGAACTCTTTCCTCACCAGCAGGTCCCACTGGGGCCTGGCCAGTGAAATGACATCTTCTTGGTAAGCCTACTCTAGCAGGGCCAAATCAGCAGTCCTCATCCCTGGGAAAACAGCCACACCTTATCCAAAGAGGTCAATCTGCTCGTTAGGAATACTGCCAATGCCAGTGATTCATAAGCACATATCCCAGTTGTAGAAAACACCAAGTCTGGCTTTGATACTGTCTCACACTCCTGCAAACATGCTAATAGACTCCAGCAGCCACTCTCCCTGAAGAACACTGCAGGAGGGGAAACGGACCCAATGCCAACTGCCCCTGCCTCGTTCCTCTCGACCAAAAGCAGGTAACTAACTGCCTCTGCCTCAGACCCTCCCATGGTCAAAGCCAGAGTCTCCTCTGCCTTGGGTGGCTTTGTCAGGTTCCTGTTTCAAGTTGCTCTCCATGTAGAGGGGATGGACTTGTAGTAGGAGGCCCCCCACCCCAGTGTCCCTCCATTTTTTTCTCTCTTGTTATTTTGAGCAGCCTCTGTCACTAGTAACACTTCTCCAGCTCCTGTGTAGTGCTCATTGTGACTGAAAGGGCAGGTTTAGCAGAAACTATTTTTATGGAAGTAATTTTAAATAATAAAAATTCAGATTTATACATGTTACATACTGTGCTGATAGATTCAAACTCATTAAATTCTTTAACACCCTAGAAAGTAGTACTATTATTAATTAGCTGTGTTTTACTGATGAGGAAACTGGGGCTAAGAGAAATTTAGCACTTGTCCAAGGTCACTCAGATGGTAAATAACGGGTCTGAATTCAAACAAGATGTTAATTACCATACAATATTGCTTCCCAATCACCTAGCCAACTTGGCCATGATATCAGGGAAACACAGTTGCCAAGGCCAAGGATTCAGGCCATCTGGTTAGGTTATCCTCTTGGGTGTTTGTACAACCCCCTCTGATAGGGACGCTTTTATGGAAGGCATCCAGGTATTGTCTATGCCACCTTAAGAAGAGCAATTTCATAGTCTCCCTTGCTAACCTGGTTCATGGTTAAATCATTACCCTCAATTCTGGTTTTAGCAGAATTTTATCAGTACTCTATTGATTGCTCCATGCTGTGTGACAAGCCATGAAAGAGAACTGCTGCACTTCACCCTTCCCAGTCCTCAGGGAGTTAGGAAATCATTCCCTTTAGCCTTCTCTTTCCCAGCTCAACATTTAAAATGTTTCTCCAAATTTCTACTGACCATTCCCATCTGAATTATTTAAGTTGCTGCTATATGAATGTGGGACTGAATTCCAGCATTTCTATCTCATTTCCACCTCTGTACACAAAGGCTGGAGAAGGGAGGGAGGGACTAGGGAAACTTCAAATCCGAGTTCACTTCCTCTGTAACAGCTGCAGCAATGACGCCCTGGCCTCCAGCAGGGCTGTTACATTTTCAGAAAGATCAGGCCAATTCTTTAAGGGTCTCCAAAGGGTCCCAGAGGTAGCAGTGCAGTAAGACACTGTGGCTGTGGCAATAGAGAATCAATGATACCCCCGACTGGTCTGTGCAAAGTTGATGCAGGGAGGAACAGCAGGAGGCACCTACCTGGAGTCACATGCTCAGGTGGGACTGAATGTGAGCCTGGGAGAGGCCACTCTGCTGTGGTTATTTTTCTTTCTTTCAGGTTTTTTTTTTTTTTTTTTTTTGGTGCTGGGGATTGAATCCAGGGTCTTCTGCATGTTATTTACAAAACCCCAGCCCTGAGGTTATTTTTCTTATTGCTTTTTAGGTTGCCCATTTTTGTTTCCTCAGCAGCAATAGGACTTTCTGTTGGTGCAAATTAATTTTTTTTCCTCAAAAGTCACTGAAAAGCATATCTAAAGGTCCAGATTATGAGTCTGACAGACCATCATCAGCAGTGTTTGTTTCTGGAAGCCTAAATTCCAATCCCTAGCCAGAAAAAGAACTGCCCTTTGATCTGAAGCACAGGGACAGCATAAATCCTCTTTATCACCTGACCAACAGGGCCCCTCATCTTCTGTTTGTGAATGCCTTAGGAAGTGACTACCAATAAAAACTCCCACTTCACCTTCTGAAAGGCGCTGTTCTTAGCAAGGGTATGGAGGCACGTGGTGTGCACCCAGTGATACGGGGAATGCCATTCTCTAGACTTGGAGGGAGGAGGCATCTTGCAGCTTCACACCCTCTGAGCCCAGAATCCATACACTGAAATAAAACCTGACCCCTGTCAGTGGGCACACCAGCCCTGAGACTGGAGCTTGCTTTGTGCCTGGGGAAAAGACAAGAACACGAGATGCCAGCTACAGGACAGGAAAGAGACAGGATAGAAAAGTAAGCCCAAGCAGCTTAAGGCCCACCAAGGACACTTTCAGGCCTTGGCAGGGGTGGGGGATATGTTTGGAGACTGGATGTCATTTCTGCCTCATCCTGTGCCCTGAAACTTGAATCCTGACCTCCTGGGCACCAACTAAAAATGTTCCAGATTTCCTAAAGAGGCAAGGTTGGAAGGTCAGAGATAGGGATGAGATGAGGACATCAGAAAGGCCATAACAAAGAAACCAGATACAGAAGAAATTTTTCATAACTCTGGTACTTAGTAAGTAGCATATGGAAATTATCAAAGAGGCATTTTTTAAAAAAGCTGCTTGATTTTATATCTTGCACCACAGGAAACATGGCTGAAATTAAAAGTTTCTTGGTACTATAACTTCCTGGCAGCCCAGAGCTAAGACCCCGGCCCTCAGCTGGCCCACCTTATGTGCAGTTTCCGCAAACTGCTGGGCACTATTCTTCAGGTCTTCCGTCTTCTCCTCTGCTCGGCCTAACCGCTCCCCACGCTCATTCAAGGCCTGGCTAGCCTTCTGTACTGCGCTGGTCACGCTATCAGCGGCCGAGTGGAGGATGCTGTTTCCTGGAAGAAGAAGAGCAAGAGCATCAGGAGCTAGCTTAGTTGACCCACAGTGGCCAGACCCTATCCTATGGAAAAGCCTCCAGCACCCTGGAAGCAAGCTGACATTTCTTCTGATTCTGTCTGACTCACTGTAGAAGACTACCACAGATGGACAGCAGAACCCAGGTAGATTCTGGATGCTTCTCTCCACACCCATCGATTTTGCCAGTGTTCTGTCTGCTGAGGCTCAAAAAGCTGGGGCCCATCTGGATTTAAGACTTGGCTTGCAAAAGTAAATGAGAATCCTGACAAGTTCACAGAATTAGGCAAGTTCAATGAGTCATGTCTGGACCTTATGTGCATTTCCTTTTGGTTTGCAAATTTAGGAGAATCATCACAGGAAAAATGGGGCCACAGGAGTTTTCCAGATACAATGCTCTGTAATTCCTTTAATTCTTCCCTTTCATTTTCTTCTTTCATCCAGCAAGTAAGAAATACCCCCAAATATATAGCTCTCAAGAGCTACGACTCAGTCTCAAAGTTTAAGGTAGATGTGTTGGCTTCCAACCTTGAATCCTGTGCCATGGCTAGGATTGCTGGGCCTACTGATCTCTGATTCCCAGTATATGGAATAGGAAGCCTCAGCATGAGCAGGTAGAAAACTAGTACACAAAACAATGTACAGGAAATTTGATATTCCCAAACTCAGGAATGATGATAATGAGAAAATGAAAAAGCATCCCATCTCAAAGGGTCATGCATTCTCAACATCCTATTTGCCAAAGACTGGTCAGCAAAACTTGATGGTGAAGAAGTTGCAGACGCATAACCCACTGAGAAGCAGCAACTTGCAAATGACAACCAAAGGAAATTTATAGCTGTATTTTGTTAACACTGAGTGGAAGATATTTAATGGCATTTCATGTAATAGCTTTATGTCTTGAATAAGTTTATGACATCATTTAACTTGGTACCAAGGATGGATGCATCTAGCCACAGATAGCTTTTAACAGAAATGTAATTTCCACTGGTCTTGGCTGCAAAGACTTCCTAATTTCTCCTCTGTAGGAACAGCCTGTGGTTTGTGGAAAAGGATCTCACAAAGAAAGTGCCTGGTCTAGAGGAAGCACTTAGTGAGTTGTTTTCCATTTTTCTTCTTTAGGAGTAGACTTGAAGGGCTTCAAACACACACTAAGGGAAGGAGAATGGGATTAACTTAGTATTACTATTTGCAGAAAGCATCACATGAACCAGCATTTAAAAAAAATGTGTACAAAAGAGCAGGGAGCAGAGGAGATGTAACTCTGGAGACATTTGGTGGAACACAGGCTTGGAGTGGAAGGTCTGGGACTTTGGAACAGATTTAGGGGGAGACATCTTAGTCCCCTTTTGTTTTCATGTCATTCTCATGACTATGATGAAAGCCTATTATCCAACCTAATATTTATATAGCATTTTGCAATCATCAATCACCTTCACAAATACTACCTCACTTGATTATCCAAAAATCCTACTGAGAAGACAGAGTGGAGAGGTGGAAAGGCCTGCCCAAGATTGTATCACTAGGGAAATGACACACCAGCACAGGGACCTGCTTCCTCCAATGACTTTTCCTTATTTTGTACCCCCTTCTTTGCAGATATGGTGTGGGTCTGGGGAAGCAATCACTAAGCATTGTGATTGTGGTAGCATAGGGACAGGTTTCAAAGGTTATTTCCCAAGGTAATGCCTGACCATTTCTGTCTTCAAAGTATTCCACTTGGTAAATTAAGAGCTACCCATGTCACATTGCAAGTCCTATGATCTGAAGATGGAAGAGACCAATGGTGTGTGATAAGAAGATGGCTTAGAGCCTGGGAGGTGTTGGGAGGGGAGTGGCACAAGGAAATCCCTCCATATTCCTACAGTTTAGCCACACAAGGACTGGGAAAACACAGGGCAGGCCGCTTCATGGCTAGGAATAGCTACATTAAATCAAAGGGATTTTAGAAAATTAGTTGCTATAAATTTAAGAGGGTGTGTAAAGAGGATTTGCCTTTCCCTTTGGAAGTGACCCATGTGATCTAAAAGTTATATACTGACCTGCTACACATAAGCCATACTACTTTTTCATCATGACTTCCCTGAAATTAGTCTGGTACATGATATCAGATAATATCACACCCAGTTTTATATGATAACCAATAGTTGTTATAAAAAATAGAACCAAACGGTACAACTGAAAGGGAACCAAATGCTGCCTTTACTGTTCAAAGATGACACTGTGGACCACCATCAATAAGAAATCTACCTTCAGTGATTTTCAGGCACAAGAATGAATTTGGACAAATCTCATTCTCCTAGTTGAAATGCTCTCTCCCAGTCTCAATTCTATGCACAATTCAGGCCTAATGAAGTCCCATCACCTTTATCAAGCTCTAGATCAATTCCCTTCTCCTCCTCAACTCTAAGTGCTACCTCTGTCCTCGTTGGGTGCTTCATCAAGTATTATCTGGGGCAACTTTTCTCCTACCTCACTTCAGTGACATCCAGCTGGGTTAAAAATCCCCTGAGATTATCATTTCATTCTGTTGACCAAATAAATTTTAGATCACATTGGTCATTTCCAAATCTTCAAGTGTCCCCCTTTTTTGACGTAGATCTTCTGTTCACTTATTTTCTTCTCTCTGGGATTCCTTGCTCAAACTATAATTCTAGGGTTCTGTCCTTCACCCTCTTCAGAGTCTCTGTGGAACAATCTTATTCAGTTCATGACTTCAGTTTCCAATTCTTTATCTTTCATAAGCTCAGTTGTTCTAGACACTCCAACTAATTGACCCAAAGTCATCTCAAATTCAGTATTTCTAAACCTGATCCCATTATCTTTCCCTTCATGCCTGCTTTCCTTTGGGATCCTTGTTTTAGCAACTAATCCCAATATCCACCCAGGTCTTCATTCCAGCCAAAAAATCTAGGATCTACTCTTGATTCCTCCCTCATTTTTAAATTTTTATATTGAGGATTGAACCCAGGGATGCTTAACCACTAAGCCATATCCATTTTTTTACATTTTACTTTTGGAGACAGGGTCTTGCTGAGTTGCTAAGTGCCTCCTTAAGTTGCTGAGGCTGGCTTTGAACTTATGATCCTCCTGTCTCAATCTCCTGAACCACTGGGATTATAGACATGTTCCATAGCACCTGGCTTCCTCTCTCATTTTTATTCCATAGGATGCACTTGGAAGTTTGTCTCTCTACCTGCCTAAAGAGCACATCTGTTCTTTAGGGAATGTGGGAATAATGGAACAATCCTACTTGGTTCAACTCAGTTTGAAGTTCACGGAAGACACTCCTCAGATATCTTGGTGTGTAGCACGGTGTGTTGGTCACAGTATTGAGACATATTTATTCAATCAAGGCATACTTTGTAAATAGGATGCCTTACTCAAAAGTTTGGGCCCATCATACTGTGCCAAGTTAAATCTGGAAGTGAGGCAGTCTCCTGAGGCAGATAGAACAGTAATTCTCTCTAAATAGACAGGAAGCATATTAATACCCAAATTTATTCAAGCAATTTGAGAAGAAGCTGTCAACCACAGCAAATAAAGTCAACTTCCTTTTGAATTACAGACTCTGGAGAGTACAGCAGAAACCAGTCTTGCTTCATTGACACTCTCTTCACATCAGTCCCAGTCAGTGTGTGCTTTTAAAAACATATATGCTAGCATCTTTTATGTTAAGTGATTTAAAAGACTTTTTTAAAAAGAAACTTGAAATAAAGCATTGTATTCAGTTACTGTTAGAAAACACAATTAAAATAAATTTAAATGCACAGGAAAAGAATAAAGTATATTGAAAAGTGACAGTAGAAGAGAAAAAAGAGGAAGAAAGTATGTTTTGGAAGTACACAGAATATACCAACAACTCAAATATCAACAAAATTTCATTTGGTCCTTCGGGAGTTCAGGCTACATCGTGGTAATTAAAAATTCTAATTCTATAGCTAATAAAGAGGCAACTTAAACAGAATTTTTGGGGGCTACTTTCTATATAAAATACATAAAGTAGATATTTCAAATATAAAATACTCATCCAGTTTAGAAAGTAAGGCAGGAGAAAAACTGTCTTAAAAAAATAAATGATCAATAGATATATGCCCATATATACTCAGTGCTGAGCAAACATGGTCATCTAAAAACAATCTTCTAAAACATAAATGTCTTAATAGCTTTACTTGAACTATTTCTATTTCATCATCAATTTAACTGCTTGGGAATAGTCACACAATAAATTATCCAAACAACCAAAAAAAGAGTCCCGGCTTTGAAACAGAGGAGAGAAGAGGCCCAGTTTGGCTCCAGACACCGGTCGGACCACAGTGGAGAACAGCAGCCGCCATTTCGGAGAGATGATGTAATCATCCCCGTGTTCTACTGATCTCAGCCCATTCAACTACGAACAGGTGATATCAGGCTGGTATTTGCCTGCTTCTAGCAGACAGATTTTCTGCTCAGGCTCGGGGCGGGGGTTCTTGTGGAGAATACTCCTAGAGGCTCGTGCCTGGCAAGGCGTGCGCCGGGCACTGAGCAGCTGGATTCGGGTTCCCGGGGCTAACCTGGCCCAGGTCTGAGGAAACTGCGGAGACTGCCGGCGGAGGCCAGCTCCAAGTGGAGCGTGCGCTGAGCTTGGGGCGACTGGGTTCTGACTCCCGGAACAGTTTTGGCCTGGGGCTGGGGAACCCGTGGGGTCGCTCCCTGGAGCCAGCTCCCAGCGGAGAGTGTATCAGATAGGAGAGGCGGGGTTCCGGCTACCTAAGCTGCTTTGGCCCAAGGCTAGGGAACCGGCGGTGACTGCTTCTCAATCAGGGTCCGGCGGGGTGTTGTAGGGACAGAGTGGATCTTCCTCCTGCGCCCAGAGCAGTCCAAGTGACCCGCCGGCGTGGTGCCATGACACCCCAAACGCAGCTGGGGCTGAAGAGAGCAGCCGCCCACGCCTAGAATAGGACCAGCGATTCCGCGGCACAGCAGCCAAGTAACCTCATTTGGAGTAGGGGCTGTGCGGAGCTGCCATCCGAGCAAGCAGGGCAGGCAGACCTGCCGCCAACTGGCAAGACAGGCCAGGTAGCTTGCCAGCGGGGTGGACACGTAACACCGAGGCAGTCGCGTCACACTGGTTGGAGTGGGGGTGGAGCAGGGTCGCCGCCCGGGTCCGGAGGGGGCTCAGCGACCCGTTGGAGAGGTAGTTAGGTACCCCCATTGGGAGTGGGGGCTGTGCAGAACTGCGACCCACCGGCCTAGAGGTCTGCCAGCGCGGTAGACTCGTCACACCAATTGGAGCGGGGGGCCCAGCTGAGCCGCCACCCACATCCAGATCAGGACCAACGATCCCAGGGCGTGGTAGTTACCTTACCACAATTGGAGTGGGGGCAGAGCAAAGCCACCACCCGTGCCCGCAGCGGGGGCAGACCTGCGACCGATCAGCGGGGTAGACAGACCACCATAATTAGAGGAGGAGCACAGCCAATACCCGCCCTGCAAGGGAGACTTCCCAACTATACAAGAGCAACATAAATAAATAGGGGGTAAATTTCAAAAACACAACAGTGGCACCAAGCAGAAAGAAACATCAGCAGTATGAAAAGACAAGGAAAGAAAGGACCACAAGCAATGCAGGTCAACTCAACTTTAGAAGAGGTAATAGCTGCAACAGATGGAATGTCAGATAAAGACATCAGGATTTATATGCTTCAGATGATCTGGAGTCTCAAGGAAGACATGAGACAGCAAAATCAGACAATGAAAGATCACATTGACAAACAAATCCAGGAAGTAAAAGATCAATTTCACAAGGAGATAGAGGTAATAAAAAACAAACAAATAGAAATTCTAGAAATGCAGGAAGCTATAAACCAACTTAAAAACTCAATTGAGAATACTACCAGTAGATAGTAGTAGATACTAGTAGATCACTTAGAAGAGAGAACATCAGACAATGAAGACAAAGTATTTCAACTGGAAAAGAACATAGACAGCTCAGCAAGTCTGCTAAGAAACCATGAGCAGAACATCCAAGAATTATGGGATAATATCAAAAGACCAAATTTAAGAGTCATTGGGATACAGGAAGGCACAGAGCTCCAAACCAAAGGAATAAAAAGTCTTTTCAGTGAAATAATACGAGAAAACTTCCCAGACTTGAAGAATGAGACAGAATCCCAAATCCTAGAAGCCTACAGGACGCCGAATGTGCAAAATCTTAAGAGATCCACACCTAGACACATTATAATGAAAATGTCCAACATACAGAATAAGGAGAGAATTTTAAAAGCTGCAAGAGAAAGAAAGCAGATTACATTTAGGGGTAAACCAATCAGGATAACAGCTGATCTCTCAACACAGACTCTGAAAGCTAGAAGATCCTGGAATAACATATTTCAAACACTGAAAGAAAATGGGTTCCAACCAAGAATCGTGTATCCCGCGAAATTAAGCTTCAGATTAGAAGATGAAATTAAAACCTTCCACGATAAACAAAAGTTAAAAGAATTCGCAGCTAGAAAACCATCTCTTCAAAAAATCCTTGGCAAAACATTACAGGAAGAGGAAATGGAAAATAACTTTGAAAACCAACAATGGGAGGTAGGACAGTAAAGGGGGGAAAGTAGTCAAAGAGGATAACAAATCAGGTTTAGTAACATCAATAAACAAATATGGATAGAAGAACAAACCATATCTCAATAATAACCCTAAATGTTAATGGCTTAAACTCACCAATTAAGAGACACAGGCTAGTAGAATGGATCAAAAAACAAGACCCAACAATATGCTGTCTACAGGAGACGCATTTGATAGGAAAAGATATACATAGACTGAAGGTGAAAGGTTGGGAAAAATCATATCACTCATATGGACCGCGGAAACAAGCAGGAGTGTCCATACTCATATCTAATAAAATAGATTTCAAGCCAAAGCTAATCAAAAGGGATATAGAAGGACACTTCATACTGCTCAAGGGAACCATACACCAACAAGACATAACAATCATAAATATATATGCCCCAAATAATGGTGCAGCTGTGTTCATCAAGCAAACTCTTCTCAAGTTCAAGAGTCTAATAGACCAACATACAATAATCATGGGAGACTTCAACACACCTCTCTCACCACTGGACAGATCTTCCAAACAAAAGTTAAATAAGGAAACTATAGAACTCAATAACACAATTAACAACCTAGACTTAATTGACATATATAGACTATACCACCCAACATCAAGTAGCTACACTTTTTTCTCAGCAGCACATGGAACCTTCTCAAAAATAGACCATATACTATGTCACAGGGCAACTCTTAGACAATACAAAGGGGTAGAGATAATACCATGCATCTTATCTGATCATAATGGAATGAAACTGAAAATCAATGATAAAAGAAGAAAGGAAAAATCAAGCATCACCTGGAGAATGAACAATAGGTTGCTGAGTGATCAATGGGTTTTAGAAGACATCAAGGAGGAAATTAAAAAATTCCTAGAGTTAAATGAAAACACAGACACAACATATCGGAATCTATGGGACACATTGAAAGCAGTTCTAAGAGGAAAATTCATTGCTTGGAGTTCATTCCTCAAAAAAAGAAAAAACCAACAAATAAATGATCTCATACTTCATCTCAAAATCCTAGAAAAAAGAAGAGCAAAACAACAGCAAAAGAAGTAGAAGGCAAGAAATAATTAAAATCAGAGCTGAAATTAATGAAATTGAAACAAAAGAAACAATTGAAAAAATTGACAAAACTAAAAGCTGGTTCTTTGAAAAAATAAATAAAATTGACAGACCCTTATCCATGCTAACGAAGAGAAGAAGAGAGAGAACCCAAATTACTAGCATACGGGATGAAAAAGGCAATATCACAACAGACACTTCAGAAATACAGAAGATAATCAGAAATTACTTTGAATCCTTATACTCCAATAAAATAGAAGATACTGAAGGCATAGATAAATTCCTTGAGTCCTATGATCTGCCCAGATTGAGCCAGGAGGATATAGACAACCTAAACAGACCAATAACAATAGAGGAAATAGAAGAAACCATCAAAAGACTACCAACTAAGAAAAGCCCAGGACCGGATGGGTATACAGCAGAGTTTTACAAAACCTTTAAAGAGGAACTAACACCAATACTTTTCAAGCTATTTCAGGAAATAGAAAAAGAGGGAGAACTTCCAAATTCATTCTACGAGGCCAACATCACCCTGATTCCGAAACCAGACAAAGACACTTCAAAGAAGGAAAACTACAGACCAATATCTCTAATGAACCTTGACGCAAAAATCCTCAATAAAATTCTGGCGAATCGGATTCAAATACATATCAAAAAAATTATACATCATGATCAAGTAGGATTCATCCCTGGGATGCAAGGCTGGTTTAATATACGGAAATCAATAAATGTTATTCACCACATCAATAGACTTAAAAATAAGAACCATATGATCATCTCAATAGATGCAGAAAAAGCATTCGACAAAGTACAGCATCCCTTTATGTTCAAAACGCTAGAAAAATTAGGGATAACAGGATCATACCTCAACATTGTAAAAGCAATCTATGATAAGCCACAGGCCAGCATCATTCTGAATGGAGAAAAATTGAAGGCATTCCCTCTAAGATCTGGTACAAGACAGGGATGCCCTCTCTCACCACTTCTGTTCAACATAGTCCTCGAAACACTGGCTAGAGCAATTAGACAGACAAAAGAAATTAAAGGCATAAAAATAGGAAAAGAAGAACTTAAATTATCACTATTTGCAGATGATATGATTCTATACCTAGCAGACCCAAAAGGGTCTACAAAGAAGCTATTAGAGCTAATAAATGAATTCAGCAAAGTGGCAGGATATAAGATCAACACGCATAAATCAAAGGCATTCCTGTATATCAGCGACAAATCCTCTGAAACGGAAATGAGGACAACTACTCCATTCACAATATCCCCCCCAAAAATAAAATACTTGGGAATCAACCTAACAAAAGAGGTGAAAGATTTATACAATGAAAATTACAGAACCCTAAAGAAAGACATAGAAGAAGACCTTAGAAGATGGAAAAATATACCCTGCTCATGGATAGGCAGAACTAACATCATCAAAATGGCGATATTACCAAAAGTTCTCTATAAGTTCAATGCAATGCCAATCAAAATCCCAACAGCATATCTTGTAGAAATAGATAAAAGAATCATGAAATTCATATGGAATAATAAAAGACCCAGAATAGCAAAAACAATACTAAGCAGGAAGTGTGAATCAGGCGGTATAGCGATACCAGACTTCAAACTATACTACAGAGCAATAGTAACAAAAACAGCATGGTACTGGTACCAAAACAGGCGGGTGGACCAATGGTACAGAATAGAGGACACAGTAACCAATCCACAAAACTACAACTATCTTATATTTGATAAAGGGGCTAAAAGCATGCAATGGAGGAAGGATAGCATCTTCAACAAATGGTGCTGGGAAAACTGGAAATCCATTTGCACCAAAATGAATCTGAATCCCTATCTCTCGCCGTGCACAAAAGTTAACTCAAAATGGATCAAGGAGCTTGATATTAAATCAGAGACACGGCATCTGATAGAAGAAAAAGTTGGTTATGATCTACACGCTGTGGGATCGGGCTCCAAATTCCTCAATAGGACACCCATAGCGCTAGAGTTAACAAATAGAATCAACAAATGGGACTTACTCAAACTAAAAAGTTTTTTCTCAGCAAAAGAAACAATAAGAGAGATAAACAGGGAGCCTACATCCTGGGAACAAATCTTTACTCCACACACTTCAGATAGAGCCCTAATAACCAGAATATACAAAGAACTCAAAAAATTAGACAATAAGATAACAAATAACCCAATCAATAAATGGGCCAAGGACCTGAACAGACACTTCTCAGAGGAGGACATACAATCAATCAACAAGTACATGAAAAAATGCTCACCATCGCTAGCAGTCAGAGAAATGCAAATCAAAACTACCCTAAGATACCATCTCACTCCAGTAAGTCTGGCAGCCATTAGGAAGTCAAACAACAATAAGTGCTGGAGAGGATGCGGGGAAAAGGGCACTCTTTTTCATTGCTGGTGGGACTGCAAATTGGTGCAGCCAATTTGGAAAGCAGTATGGAGATTTCTCGGAAAGCTGGGAATGGAACCACCATTTGACCCAGCTATTCCCCTTCTCGGTCTATTCCCTAAAGCCCTAACAAGAGCATGCTACAGGGACACTGCTACATCGATGTTCATAGCAGCTCAATTCACGATAGCAAGACTGTGGAACCAGCCTAGATGCCCTTCAATAGATGAATGGATAAAAAAATGTGGCATTTATATACAATGGAGTATTATTCTGCATTAAAAAATGACAAAATCATAGAATTTGGAGGGAAATGGATGGCATTAGAGCAGATTATGCTAAGTGAAGCTAGTCAATCTTTAAAAAACAAATACCAAATGACTCCTTTGATATAAGGGGAGTTAACAAGGACAGGGTAGGGACGAAGAGCTTGAGAAGAATATTTACATTAAACAGGGATGAGAGGTGGGAGGGAAAGGGAGTGAGAAGGGAAAGTGCATGGAAATGGAAGGCGATCCTCAGGGTTATACAAAATGTCATATAAGAGGAAAGGAGGGGTAAGACAAGATAATACAAATGGAAGAAATGATTTACGGTAAAAGGGGTAGAGAGAGAAAAGGGGAGGGGGGGAGGGGAGGGAAGGGGAGGGGAGGGGGGATAGTAGAGAATAGGACAGACAGCAGAATACATCAGACACTAGAAAGGCAATATGTCAATCAATGGAAGGGTAACTGATGTGATACAGCAATTTGTATACGGGGTAAAAGGGGGAGTTCATAATCCACTTGAATCAAACCGTGTAATATGATGTATTAAGAACTATGTAATGTTATGAACGACCAATAAAAAAAAAAAAAAAAAAAGAACTATTAAAAAAAAAAAAACAAACAACCAAAAAAAAAAAAAAAAGAAGAAGAAAACCAATTTAAATTATGGGGAAACACCACATACATATACACACAATGGATTTGAGTTCTAATTAACACAAAAATTGGCAAGGAGAATTATTATATTAAATCTGTTAACAGACTAGGAACACTAATAATCTCATACTGTATGCCCAAAATGTTCAATAATGATTTGTTCTCTGAGCGGATTAAATAGGCCCTATTCTGTTTTCATCTATGGTATTTTTTTTTTTTTACCAATACCACTTTCATGAGTAGGACACAAGGTACAATTAAGTCTCGTTCAATACCAGCAACATCTGAATTAATTTCATGGGATACTAATATGTGGGATTCACCTCAGATGATTTTTCCTTTCTTTCTCTACTTCTCGTCTAAGACATTTCACTGGTCAGGACCTCTCCCAGATCCCATGTTAACAAAACAAAGTTACACAAAGAACTGGTTCCTTGACAGCTCAGTCTCCTAGTCCCAAGGCCCCTCAGTACCACCTACAGGCTACTCCACTTCCTATGAAATGCCCCATTCCTCCCCCTCAGTGGTACTCAGTTACATGGTAGTCATGATGCTTCAAAGGAGACTGAGTCCACTTAGCACTGTGCCTTGAACTAAATATTTTATAAATGAATAATATTTAAATAATAAGGATGGTACTAGCTTTTACTTTTATAAACAGAGTGATTAAATGAAAAGTACCAGTGAAATGAGATGGCTTTTAATTCACGGACTCCATTAATTATTGAAGATTAATACAAGATTAAGAGCAACACCAAGCTCCTTTGGCATTACACTGACTAATCAATACTGTCATGCTGCTGCATTTCAATGTTAGACAACCTCTAGAATCATTTTTTAAGATAAGGATTCTTCCAAAAGGTTAAATTTCACTTGTACCTCTTTGGTAATGACTAGTCAGAAACATTCTTTTTAAAGTCCTGGGTTACATCAAGACTTTCTAAAGGAAGGGCATGCAGGCAGTGTGAACATCAGCTGTCACATCACAGAACAGGGACCATTCTCAAAGGCCAACCAGGTGGCAGATGCTGTGGTAAGCTGATACTTTCCTCAAAGCAAGATTTCTTACCCTTACTTTACAGTTAAGATTAGGGAGATGAAGGACTTACCCAAGACCATCCTGGTATTGACCCCAAAGCTCTCAACATATATGTCAGCACTTCCTAAAGTGGCTTTGTGGGTTAAAACAGTGCTACAAGGAAAAGTCGATTCTATGGTAAAATCACTTTAGAAATATGACCTTTCCTGGCTCTCTCCGGGAGACATTTGGAAAACCTTTAATAAACTAATGTAAACCAAAGGTAAAGGAGGTTGGGGTGGCAGGTCAGGGAGGTAATGCAGGGTTTCCCAAACACATTTATTCACAGGGCCCCCCTTGCACAGAGAATCTGAGATGGGAAATTCTACAATAAACTATACTGACTTCTAAGTTAAGGGAGAAAAAATAAATAAATCCAGCCTGTCCTCATCAATTTAATAATAGACAGACAAGTCATGTAATTACATTAGAAAGGCTTGCTTTATAGAGGCAGTAGAACAGATATAGCATGCTGAATGGCAGTTCCAGAATTATCTTTTGTTTCAAGTTGGTGGCTAATTTCAGGGACCATGAAACTTGCTTGTTGCCTGGAGCCGGATGACAAAGAAAAATGGACTCAGTGCTCAGGAATACTTTGTAAGTCCATAAACTCCAAAGCCTACTTGAAGGAGACCTTGGAGTTATCTATTTTTAGAGTTACCAAAGGAAGAAGAATGGGCCATTCTGTCAGGTAAACGGCTTCTGCTGGCTATGTTAAGGTAATTTAGTGGAGCCTTAAGGACTCAGGAAAAAGCCCAGTGTCCCCTTCCTATCTATATACAAGTGTGAGTTCATATTCTCCCCTCAGTTCCCTGTTCTAATATTCCCAATGACAAGAGCCAAACATTTAGGATTATATTCATGTCCCTTTCAACATTGAAATTCAGGATAGGCAGGGAAATTCATCAGTATGTTTAGTGTTCATTTAACCTTGGTTCTTATGAACATGCTCTTATAAGAGTTATGTGGCATCAGAATAATGAATTCAAGGACACATCTTTTGGTTCTGTTTTGTTCAAAGTATATCCGGCTCTCAGAAGGGTGGCTCAAGTGAAACTTCAAAGAGGGAACCCTTATTTTGAGGTTTAAACCTTAAGTGGCTGTAAATTTGGTAAAATAGATTTTGTTCCTTGTCTCTCCAGTTTGTGTGACAGCAAACCCGCTGTGACCTGCAGGTCTCTGCTTTTATTACAGTTGAGATGCTGGTGGAACTATAATTTCAAGTCTTGATACATACAATTTGAAAACCCGCTACATAATTCTGTAGGCTAAAGATGAATTCTGTTTGAGATGTGGAGCCTGGTGTTTACTAGCTGTGCAACCCTGAACAAGTTACTTTCTTCTTTATGCGTTGATTTCCTCACTAGTCATGGGGGTTGGTCTAGAGCCTACCTCATGACGTGGCCATGACGAACAGCTGAGGTGATGCACAAGTGGGACACCTAGAACACTGACTGGCACCCCTCAGACACCTGACCACTTTGCCTGGCCCATGAACATTCTTGAAGGAGAAGTCTCCTCTGCCTGCTGCTTCTCATGCTTCCTGTCATTTTGAATATTCAGTAGCATGCTTCCAACCCTCTCAACCAAGACTATTCTCTCAATCTGACCAGTGGCCTGGCCACTAGACCACAAGTTGATGGACTATTGCTTTAGAAAGCTGCTCTTTCTCTTGACTTCTAGAATATGCCATTTCTTGATTACCCCAATTACTTTGGTTGCTTCATTCTTTTTCTGGCTAGAGGTACAGGAGAGGTCTGGGCTTCACCTGGCTCTTGCCAAGTACCAGTAATGTGGCCTCAAGTAAGTTACTCCCTATGGGGTTATGGTTTCTCCCCAGTATAATGGCAATAAAAACAGCACCTTGGGCTGGGGTTGTGGCTCAGTGGTAGAGCACTTGCCTGGCAGTGGGAGGCACTGAGTTCGATCCTTAGTACCACATTAAAATAAAGGTACTGTGTCCATCTACAACTAAAGAACAACAACAAAAACAGTACCTGTATTTCATAGGGTCTACTGTGAGAACTGAATGAAATATATACTTAGCATCATCCCAGTAATGCAGTATGAGCTCAATGCACTCTCAGCGAATCAGTAACAACTGATTCATTTCATATTATTACAGAATATCCATGCACTAGATACTGCCTCATATAATTTATGACTGCTTCATAAATTATACCTTATTAACCCAGTCTCTCTCCTCACCCTCCATCTGTTCTGTTCTTCCTGAATTCATGATGTATTTACCTATCTCCCATGCCCATGCTCAGTTTACCTTGATTCTGATTTCTCCATCACATCCCACATTCCAATGTTGATGGAGTAACATTTCAATAAGGGTACTTTGCCATATATTTCTAGTCACTATGGTACTTTAAGTTCTCTTCCAGTCTTACTGGATAGCCACTGCAGCCTGGATGATTTTCCTACCACTGGTCCCTAGGTCTTCTAGTACCTTCTCATTCCAATGCTTTGCTGGCTCACCCATAATATACACAATCAACTCCAGCGGGCCCTTCTTGCTCTAGCTCCAGGCTTCTCACTGTAACCCTCCACTACTCCCAACCTTCATTTACTTTCTCAGTGTTCCTTGCAAATTTTAGAGAATTTTTAAAGTTTTTCAATTTCTTACTGTAAGTAGGGTAGAACATATAATATATTTTGAAAATGAATGTGAGTAAAAACTTTAACAGGGAATACTGTGGCCATCTTGAGGCCATCTCTGACACTCCTTGAGGGTGTCTCAACATTAGCAAACTTTTTAATTTTTTTATGCATCAGTACTCAAATGCAAAGCCAGCACTCAGACTTTGTTGTCTAGCAATATTTAATATTTTCCCCTAGAAGAAAGTAAAATTCTTTGGAAAGTAGTGGATTCTATACCTCAGGGCAAGAAAAAAACTCAGGCCTAAAATGTCTTATTACTGTCAGACAGCAAGAATACCTTAAAAAATGGTAAGGATAGTGCTAATAGACAAAAAAAGCACGTTTAAAGTGGATCCTACTGGGCAAGCTGTGATATTTAGAACATCAATAGCAATAAACACTACAAAACTGAAGATAATAATTATAGTAATTTTATATAGCATTGCAGAAGTCATAACTTCCTAAAAAATAAATAAAAGTTAATACAAAATGTAAGAAATGAAGTTTAAACACAAAACAAAATGGTAATGATAGGATGCTTAATTTGTTTTATTGATTTCAATTAGGAAGAAATACTAAAATATCTGGTTAATTCATTTCTTCTAAATATTTGTCCGTATCCAAAGCTGTGTGTTTGTCTCTCTGTGGGTACCAATTGGTAAACACAGGAAACTGAGTGAGCCAAAGAATTTCAGAAAGAGCAAGAAACTGTCACAGAAAAAGCTGATGAGCAATAATAGTGAAATGTAACCATTAATCAGAAAAAGTGACAGTGAGGTATTCCTCTCTCTTCAGAAATTTTATTGTTGAGAACAGATTGCAAGTCCTAGAGGAAGAAATATCTAGGTAGGTTACAAACTGCAGTAAGAAATGCATAAGGCATCTGTATGTTTCCATTAATGCTAATATACCAGATAGAGTATGATAATGATGCGGTGGAAGATTATGTAACACTGGCCAAGCAAAGCAAGAGATGCAGTTCTGGGAAAAAACCCATCAGGTTGAAAGTATGGGATGCTCATGTAAAGCGAGGGTTTAAACAGTGCTTCTGATGAGAAATGATAAGTTCAATGATAAATAGAGACCCAGTATGATATCCAGGGACTCAAGTTTGGATTGCTTTAGAAGGAGAAAGCAGGCCCTGTGCCCCCTCTAAAATCAACTGCTTGATAAAGAAATTCCTCTAACATCAGGAAATATGAAAAAAAGAAGAAAAAAAGGACTTTGATTAAATTTGGAAGATCTGGGAAGAAGCTAAGAACTAATGGAGACATAAACTCATGGTGTTGTTTACAACAGGTTGAAATATGATACTCCTTTAAGTATTATAATTGTTAATTGTTAAGTATTATAATTGTTAAGTATTATAAATGTTTATCAGTTGAAAGTATCTATAGCATGTAAAATAATGTCCTATTAAATTGTGATTGTAGCTTAAATTTTTTAAGATAATTCAAGAACTAAGTTTCATAAACAATGTTTAAAAGTTTAAGAAAGTTTGATTTTTCAAGTTGTGTTTAGTAGAAATACTTGAAAAACTGATCATGAAATAATTCTTTAAGGAAACAATTGTTATTCTCATGCACACATCTCCTTTCTTGCCTCTGAGACCTTGTATAGTCTGGTTACTCAACCAGTGATGCCTTTTCTCCCTCTCCCACATGGTCGTTCATATGCATCATATGTTCTTCCACCTTTGAAAACTTCCCTGCTGGTTTTTGAATTTATTGAATTATTTTTGGGCCACCAGTTTTTTGAATGGGTGCAGAAGTGGGCTTGGAAGGAGTGGGCTTGGAACACAGTCACAGGCAAAATAAATGTGCTGTCACACATACAACCCCCACCCCAAGCCAGGCAAGGAGCTTCTAGTATAGAAACAGGAGCAGAGTATGTATAAGTTAAAAAAAAGATATGTGTGTGTGTGTGTGTGTGTGTGTGTGTACATGTTACAATTAAAACGAAAATTATTAAAACACCATTAAAAATTGCCAGGCAGTTAAAAAATTAACACGTTAAAACATCTGCCAGGCAGTTAACAAACAATTAAAGAATTGCCAGGCAGTTACCAAACAATTTGCTGTGATATTGGAGGGGCATCGACAGGGTCAGTTAGGAAGACCTTTCTGAGGAGGTAATGTTTAAGATGTGACGCTGGACAGAGGAGCTGGGACAAAGTCCACACATAAAGGCTTGAAAGGGGGAAAAAAACCTTATGTGTTCTAGTAACTGAAAGGGTAATTGGTGAGGCTATAGAAATAGAAGGGGAGTGTGGGCTTGAGAAAGAGTAGTGGGACAAATGGAGCTGAATTGCAGAGGGGTTTAGAGATAGATCCAGAAGCCACTGCAGCAGTTTAAATAGGGGTAAGATGGACAGAGATCATTTCTGAAATGATACTCCGCCTATGGTTTGTGAAAGGAGCAAGAGAGGAAATAGAAAGAATGATCAAGAAGCTATTACAATAATTCAGGTAGGAGATAACGGTGGCCTGGACTAGGATGAGGGCCAGGAGACAAGATTAAGTGGAAAGGTTTAAGATACATACTGATGGACTGATGATGGAAATGATAGAAGATGAAGGATATTGACTAAATCCCAGGCTTCTCGCTTGAGAAATTGGATAGTAGTGCAATTTATAAGATTAAAAAAAAACTGTCAGGAAAACAAATTTCCTTGGAGGGTGGACAGATGTAAGAATCAGGTATTTCATTTTTTTGTAATGTTATACTTGGGTTGCTCATGAGATAGCCAAGTGGACTCCATAAAGCAAATACTGATTCCTATATGGAGCTCTGTAGAGAAGAAGCCTGGGATAGACACAAAGTTTGCAAGTCATCAGCACAAGAAGGGGGTGGAAATGGCCAAAGTACCTAGGAATTAATACCAAAGAGAGTAGGGGAAGGTTGGTAAGCCATACCTTTAGGGATTTTAACAGAGTAAGGTGAAGGTAAAAGGCCTGCTGAGAAAAATTGAGCAGAAATAGTCTGAGAAGCAGAAGAAATCCAAGGTGAATTTGGCAAGTTAGGTCAGGACAATATAACCAAGGGGCAGCCACAGTTCAATAGGGAAAATGGTCTCTTCAACAATGGTACTGGGGCAACAGGATAGCCACTTGCAAATGCATGAAGTTGGACCCCTACATGACACATACACACATTTAACTCAAAATAGATCAAACACCTAAACATAAGAGCCAGACTCTTAACTCTTAGGACAATGCCTAAGGGTAAATATTTAAGGCCTTAATTGAGATGGTTTCTTAGATATGACACCAAAAAAACAAAAGCAACGAAAGCAGAGACTGAACTTCATCAAAATTTGAAAAGAAGATTATGCTTTTAGTATAAATAACATGAGAATCTTCTATTATAGTTACCAAGGTCATATACTATTGGACTAGGTCATTATTGCTGTAGCTAAATCCTATTATTTAGAATAATGAGAACCAAGTCAGTCTGCAGCCTTGACCTGTTTTCTTTTGATACTGGCAACAAAGTGTGGGTCGATTATGTTTCAGACATTGTCATCAAGGGCAAAAGAATTCAGCACATAGTTCACTGAAGTACAGCTTTTCTTTCTTTTTTCCATGCTGGCACTCGTGAACTTGAGAACCACTTATTTTATTATTTTAATTTGGAGAATATAAAATTGAGAACCTCACCTCATTGACAGATTGGGCATATAATAATGAATAAGCCGGTATGCTAACAAATGTCACGTCTAATTTCTGTCCAGGTTGTTAGCTGTAGGGGCATTTTTTTTTTTTACTATTTCTCTGGAATCATACTTAACAATTTTGAAATTGCTATGAAATCACAATGGGAGTTATGACTATGCACTAGTTAGTCTTTGGTCTAGACATATTTTGTTTGATTACTAATGAGTTTGGGTGACACATTTTACTTCCTAAGACGGATGCTATAAAAATTCCTGCCACTGGTCATTAAAATCCACTACAATTTTATCCATGGAATCAAATTACTATCAATTAACAAAGAGAAATTAATCTATATTACACTGTTTTAAACACATTTTCAGTTCATACGAAGAACACACACATTGCAGGAGGGAATACCCACCAACCATAGATGTCTATTATCAAAGTTACAAATGCAACCCATTTCCACTTGTACTATTATCATTAGACACCATGGTTTGCTAACTGCCCAGTATGTGCCATGAACTACTCTCAGTGCTTTGCACCCACTATTAAACCTAGTGGCTACTCTTCAGTATATTATTCCCCTCTGAAAACTGATGACGTGCAGAAACTCACCCCCAAATAGACTTCTGATCAGTGATAAGACCTTGATTTGATCAAGTATGGTTGACTCCAAAATCACTATTCTTTTTTTTTTTTGCACTATGAGAGTTTCTGGCTTCTTAAAGGCATATTTTGTAAGGCAGAATCTAAGTGCCAAGGGTTGATTTCACTTGTCCCAGCATCATGCCCTTGTAGTTATTCCTTTGCATCAGCTTGCTCACCTCAGTCACAGCTCTTCTAGGCATCTGCTTCCCTGAGGGTGAGAGGCACTCTGTGCTCCTATGGTACCCTTTACATTTATTACAAGGCACCCAACTGTTGATCTACTTATTTATGTACCTCTTCAAACTAGGAGCCTCTTGAACATAGGGGTCGCCCCTTCATTTTTTGGCATCTCTAGACATAATGTCTATCACAGATGTTCAACAGATACTTGATGGTGGAAAGTACATTTAAAAGGAATGGAAGACATTCTGATTTTATAAAGACGTGATGAGGTTACTATTTATATCTAAATGCTTATTTTCTTTGACTTTCGTTTTGGACTATACTATTCTAATTAGTACATGGAAAAGCAAAACTTTTAGATGTGGAAAAATAAAACTGCAATTTGATTTCATTTTTCTAAATTGTTAGGGATTTTCTTATTCTGTTAAAGATATAATCACATGTAAAATATATCAAGTTCAGGATATTTGATGAATATGGAAAAATTATTTTCAATAGAAAACAGTACTGTTTCCAAAATCGTCGTTGTGGTTCTGATGGGAAAAAGATGACATCCCAAGTGAGCGAAAACCAAAACAGATTTTACTTCTTCCTGTGTTTATTCCATTTAGAAAATGAACTGAAGGCATATTTTTTGCACCTCTTCTGTATAAATACCACACTTTTAAAAAAAGAATTAAGCATTGAAAACTCAGTTTAGAAGACTGAACTTTTAGTATATTCCATCCCTAGCCATAAAGGTTAAAATGTGAACAGAATCAACTGTGTGTGGTGGCACATGCTTATAAACCCAGCTACTTGGAAGGTTGAGGCAGGAGGATCACAAGTTTGAGCAGATTGGTCAACTTAGTGAAACCCTGTCTTAAAATAAAGTTGAAAAAACTAGGGATATAGCTCAATGGCAGAGCACCACTGGGTTCAATCCCCAGTGTCACAATAAATTTTTAAAAAAATTTTTAATAGATTCACATCTAAAAGAAAGTTTTCTCACAATTTAAAAATATTTCATATTTCATTCATTGGTTTTCAAGCCATTTATAATCCTTGTGAGAAAAATTCTTACATCCTGAGGAATGAAGAATCCTCCTACCTTGAAGGCATGTGACTCTTAACACAATACTTAATTATATGGCCACTAATGCTCCTTGGAATTTTCAAGGTAGAGAGACCACCCAGTGTTGAAGAAAGGATGATCTGTCTGGGGTGTGGTTAGAATAATGAGAGGAAGTGAGGTGACCAGTATTGCAGATATTCAAGGAAAAGATGTGAAGGGCCTGAACTATAATGGAAAAGATGGGAAGGAAAATGCAAAGTTTTAAGAGACAGTGAGGGAGAAGGGCTTGTTGGCAGAGAATGGATCATGGCTTTTTAAAGGAAGAAAAGCAGAGTTTTACTATAAGATCAATTCGCATTACCTGATTTGAAATTAAGAATTAAAAAAAGTGCTTTTCGAAGTTTTCCTCTGCTATGCATAAAAGATTTGGCAGAAATAATGCTAGGTGTCCACAGAATTGTGTCTCATTTTTCTTCTTCCTGAATATATATTTTAAAGTCTGTATTTTCTGGCCTTCCTTGAAGTTCGATGGATAAGATGGCCAGTGGGTTGCAAGAAGAAGCACAACATTACTTCTCGGCTGAGGCAGCCCATAGGCAGCCCTCCAGCTCTTTCCCCTGGAAATTTGACTTTGGAATGCACTTCATATAGAGATGATGGAATGCCAAACTGGACCCTTGGGTCACAACTAAGAAGTTGCCTAGAGAAACACTGAAGTCACAGGCCTTGTTGGAGCGAAAATAACATTGTATATGTTAAGCCACTGAGATTGTAAGATATGATTGTTATTCAACATTACTGAATGTTGTTCTGACCAATAAAAGGGGCAATGTTCCCAATTTCAATGTACTCTGGAGAGAGTACCCAGATTTAGAAGACTCTCTTGAAAATGTTTTATTTACCTAAAACAAATTGAGTCAATGATATTATTTCTGTATATGGGAACAGGAGGAGTGAAATTGATAAATGCATACTTTAAGCACGTAGTGATGAAGTTAGTTATTTAAATATTTTTAAACCACCTAGGATAAAAATAAACACAGATTATCTAATTAAAAAAAATAAAAATGTAGTTTTTGGAAAGTTTTCCTTCATCTTTTTTAAGGACAAAAAAGTAGGTGCTATTACAAATAAGCATTAGTAAACCATATTTATAGTTTAAATATAAAAATATTGTGCTGAGAATGTAGTCCTTGTCTAGCATGCATGATGCTCTGGGTTCAATCCCCAGCATGACAAAATATAAGTAAAATAAAAATACAGACTTTACAGATTAATATATTAATATAAATATGCCACTTTCTGCTTTGAATTTTTAGCCATAGCAACTCTAGTAACAACATTCATAAAACCATTTTCTCTCTTGCACAGTGTGGCTACAAACACATTTCCATTTCGTTTCTTATTAAAAACGTAAACTTAAAGAACAGCATGGCAATAAGGTAAAATGACATTGTATCACACAAGTGTGACAATACATGGCTTTTAAAATAGCACAGGGGTGAAAGGAATCAGTAACTTTTCTCACTGCCGCTCCAGAAAGCCAGCACCAACATGCTTGTCAGCAAGCAATAACATACCTATAAATGTATGCATAAAGCCATGTACTTTGATACTTGATGATTTTTAACAAGACTGGTAAGATGTCTTTAAAACTGGTACTATTCACTTTAGGGTAGAAAGGAACTTTATAAGTAAAAAGTATTTATTTTGCATTCAAGACCTAGTCTAAATACTAAAGATAAAATAACATTTGGAAATTCACAACTTAGAAGTGAAAACCAATAACCAGTGAAAAAGGTGGACAAGACTAGTAAATTGCTGGACTAAATGGTTAATTCTTGTAACAGGAAGAAAGCAGGGTGGAAGGATGCCTTAAAGGTCAAAAAAAGAAGAAAAGAAGATGAATGGGAAAATAAAGTCTTTTTCTTAATTCCTTAAGTCTTTGGGAAAAAAGTCTTGCTTCAAGTAAAATCTTACACAAGTCTAATTAAGCATTTCTGCGGCAGGATGGAGCTATAATTAAGGCCTTACCTTAGATGGCTTACTAACTTGCAGCTGCAAGCTGAACGTTTTAACATATCATCATATTGGCATTAGTTTGACAAATGTAGTAATCATTTCCTTTTGTGGACTAGAAGACATCAAGAACATGCATATTTTAATTCGTATGTTAGCTGATCCAGACATAATTATTAGAGGTTACGGGGTATATATGGCACTACAATTTTTTCTAGTCTCCTTTCTTTTAGGTAATTGAATGCTTTGCTTATTTTGAATAAATGTAACTCGACACAAATGATCTAAAACAAGGGGTGAAACAACAGGGAAGATGAAAGAAAGTAGGACAAGTTTCTGAGCATTGTAAAACATGAAAATTAAGTACTTTTAAAGATAAAAGTGGTCTGAGAACTAGGCACTTGAGTGTCCACCAGTTATTTCTATCAAAATATGCAAATTCATACCCGAGACCCCGATAAGATGGTAGTGGCATCTTTCTCTGCCTCAGTACAGGATTGGATGCATATTTATCACTTGAAATCTGAAATCTTATTGCCACCTAACTATACTCTCAAGTCTCATAATCATGTGTTACATTCTTCCTGTGAACTTTTGTGACATGCCAGCAAAGTGTTGTTCTGTTGCTTTGGATTGGGGCGGGGGGGGGGGATCATGTGAGCAGGTGAAACCCCCAGGTCCCAGGACCTTGGAGCTGAGCAATGCAGAACAGCTCAAGCCACAATCAGCTGCTGCTTGGCTATGCTGGGTCCTGTGCTCCTTTCATCAAGGCTAGGACAGAACTGATCTTTATAAGATTAAGAATAAGCAAGGAGACAAATGTGTAAGGCTTACAATTCTGCCATTAATCCAAGAGGTCTGGATAGGGCCTTAATATGACTAGCTGTATATAAGGACCTTTACCTTTGACTCTCCCCTATAAGGTGAGTCTGTCAGAAAGACTGAATTATCTCTGGGGAGGGTAAGTGTTAGAGATGCCCAGCGAGCTTCGGGTGGCTAGAAATAGTAACTAGAAAGAAACAACAACAAGTAATGATCTCTAGGGATTTGGCAGCCAAAAAGCATCTTTTCCTTTTTGTTGAAATCTGATTAAAGATATGACTTATTTCTCAGCTGAGAGTTTCTCTGGTTTTTGAGTGAGCATCAACAAGTTTGTGGTCTATAGTGGTGGAATTGAAGGAAAGGTGGACATTTTTAAAAATGGCCAATATGTTAAGGGCTCTTCCCTGTCTTACTAAGAACCTACTGTATAATTCCTTCTAGAAATGTACCAAATGGGAAGTAAGCAAATTTGAGCATAGACACCTACATGTGTGGATAACTCAACCACCCTCGTGTATTTAATTCCTGCTTCTTTTTACTGATTTAAACATTTCCAACAGATTTCAACAGTGGTGTTTTCTAGGCTGAGATTAAAAAGTTGATCAAGTTAAAAAAAAAACAAAACAGAAAATGAGAAAAGAAACAACAAAGTATGGCCATTAAAAAAGAAAAGACAAGAAAAAGCTCATACCATCCACAATCCAATAGGCCTGGAAAATGAAGACTAAAAACATTACAAAGGTCTCCCCTTTCAACTGGGAACCTGGCCAGGCAAATCCACAGGGAGCTGAGCTCTGTGATTATGAGTGAAAGTTGCATTGTCTGTCCCTGTCTGCCCTCCTTCTGCTCTGTTCTCTAATTTTAGACATATTGGCCTTGACAGCATCCCTTAACAAAAAGATCAGCAGCAAGCAGTCCTAAATCTGACATTTCCCACACTAAGAAAGGAGCGGAATTCCACACCATCTTCTTGTAGGTTAATAGCTTTTATATAATTACAAAAACATCACAGGGTACTGGAACCATATAATTACCAATTTCTTTCTAATTTTGTTATCCTTTACTTTTCCAAAGTAAACATTTTATTAAATGTATCCATAAAATGTTGTTTCTGACTAAAGGCCTATTTGGAAGTCTTTAGGGTAGAAGTCAGCAAACTTCTATACAAGGCCAAAGAGTAAATGTTTTGGGCTTTTTGTGCGACAGCGTGTCTGGTGCAATTGCCACTGCAGCATGAAGGGGGTCACAGACAATATGTAAAAGATGGATTCCAATAAAACTTTATGTATAAAAACAGGTTGGATTTGGCCCACAGCAGTCTGTGGAATTCTGTTCTAAGATCCCAATTTATAAGTTATCACAACTGGCTGGCATGTAAACAATCTATACAACCAACGATGTTAATCTAGCTTAAAAAACAATTAACCATGGTTGAAAGAGATTTTGGATCATTATCTATAGATATAATGTATTCTCTAAACCAGAATTTAGAATACAAGACTAAGAAGTAGGGCAATACATCCTATGCCTAATGGGGGAAAAATTTGGTCAACGTTTGGTTTTATGTTTAAAGGATCACATCTCCTGAGAAGCTAATGGTCCCTAAAAATCTAATAAGTATGGTAACCATATCTGTGGCATAACTTGTCATTCTTGAAAAATAAAAGCACTAATAGCTAAGACATAATGAATATTTACTCCTCTCAAGGCACTGTTCAAAGTGGTCTTTAAGAATTAGCTTGTTGGACACAGTGGCTCACACCTATAATTTCAGTGACTCAGGAGGTTGAGGCAGGAGGATCACAAGTTCAAGGCTAGTCTCAGCAATTTAGTGAGGCCCCATCTCAAAGAATGTAAAGGACTGGAATATAGGTTGGTGGTAGAGTGCCCTGGGTTTAATCCCTGGTACCAAAACAAAACAGAAATAAAAATTTTGTCAGGTAGATACTACTTTACAAATGGGAAACCTGAGAACCAGATAAATAATGTGACTGGGATCATAGACTAGTAGGTGAAAGAGGTGGGATTTGAACACAGGCATTCTTTCTATTGAATCTGTGTAAGGAAAGCCAGTCAGTCAGTGCTCAGCCCTGGGAATTCCACCTATTGGTCTTTGTTGATCAGGGAATATTTACTGATACTTACAATGTAATGGGGAGCATGCTTGGTGTTTTACATATATTAATTTGTCCTAACCATGTCTCTATATGGGAAGCACTATTATCCTATTTTACAAAAACAGAAACAATATTCAGAAGCTTAAAGGTTGCCTAAGGACATACACTTAGTAAATATGGAACTACCAAGGCTGGTTCTGTTGGGGTTACTATTCACTTGAGAATAAGGTGATCACTTTCCAGTTCACATCACCAGGGAAGGAAGACCACAATCTAGGCTGGCAGGCAGGGGTTATTATTCTCCTTATCATGCAGGGTTGTATATGTCACAGAAGCCTCTTGAGACTTTACTTGCCCAAAAGGGATCTGTACTACAGGAAGGCTGGGAACTGAGTTTTTTTTCTTCCACCTTGCCCCATTAATAGACTGATACCTGCAAACATGGCTTTGGCTTTGAGTCTACATTCAGCCCTTCTTTTCTTGTTTATCAAGGCATCAGCCCATTCTGGGTCCATCAGACTCCCACAGCTTTCCAGGCATCTGCTCCATTGTTCCAAGGAAGGTGTTAATGGCACACACTTTGGACCATTTCATCTTGCAGGCTTTTGGCTTTGTCTGAGACCATAGCTTTGGTAGTTCTTTCCTAGGGTCCACTCTGACCTTTTCCAAGTTTATCAGTCTTTCCCAAATATAGGAGTCTATATTAGAGACAGCTATTTTTTTGATTAGAGATAGAATCTGTATTCATATATTCTCCTACTAGTTGATTTTGGGTATATTCAAGAAAAGAAGGGAAAATCCGTTTTTTATTCTATCATTTTAAAGCCAGAAATCGAACAAATGTCACTGGCATTTTTTTCTTCTATCAAAGTACAATTCACTCAGTAACTATGCTTCTTGAAAAAGACATTAGTGTGGATTAACTACTTACTGAGTACACAGCATTACTTCTTTCTATAACTTTATCTCCAGTTATTTTAAGAAAATATCCAAAATAACTTTTAAATAATCATTAAGCAATTAAGTTTGGCATTGTATTTTTACTGTATTTGTGATCATTGTTGTTTCTTACATACTACTGCTGCCCTTTGGGTTCATTTTGCTTCATGTTGAAATACACCAAGAAGGATTTCCTTCCACAAGGGTCTAGAGGTAGTTAATAATCAATCTTTGATTGTATGATATTAATATGTTGACTTTTGGCATCTCTTGTTGATGAAGACAAGTCAGCAGTTTGTTCTACTATTTTAGGAAAACTGTCCTTCATTTTTAACAGTAAGATTTTTCTCTGTTCTGAATGTTTTCCTGCTTTATCTAGAGAACTAGGTAAAACTCTGTTTTATTTTCAAGTGGTATTTGGTGCTACCCTTAGTCTGAACCTTCAATTCTGGAAAGGTTTTAGCCATTGTATTTTGGAATATTGTTTTTCTACCCGAATTAACCTCTTCTTCAGAAACTCCTATGATTGAATGGTAGAGCCTCTCATTCTATTGTCTATGTACAAATGCATTCTTCATTGCTCTGTACTATATTATGGGTAAATTTCTCATTATTATCTTTCAATTCATTAATTATATCTTTGATTATGTATATAGTCAAAGTATATAGAGTTTACTCTATCAAATGAGTATATATCAAAAAACTATTTTGGGGGGCTGGGGTTGTAGCTCAGTGGTAGAGCACTTGCCTAGCAAGTGTGAGACACTGGGTTTGATCCTCAGCACCAAATAAAAACAAATAAATAAAAATAAAAGTATTGTGTCCACCTACAACTAAAACCAATTTTAAAAAAACAATTTTTCATTTTCAGAACTATTTTCTCCCCTACTACCTCATCTTTTCATTTGCTTTTGTTTTATAAAATCTTACTGCTTTCCCCCAATTCCTTCATTTTTTTAATTTAAATTTTTTGGGGTACTGAGGATTAAACCCAGAGGTGTTTTGCCACTGAGCTCCAGCTCTAGCCCTTTCTATTTTTTATTTTAAGACAGGATCTAAGTTGCTTATGGACTTACTAAGTTATTGAGGCTGACCTTGAACTTGTGATCTTCCTCCCTCAGTCTCTCCAGCTCCTAGGATTACAGGTCTGCACCACCACACCCCGGTTCCTTTATCTTTTGAGTATCCTAAATATACTTAAGGTCATTTTCTATTTCTCTGCTCCCTCTACACCATTTCATTTGGGGTGAATTCAATTTGCAATTATTCTTTCTAGTGGCTTTCTCATCTACTACAGATTTTTGTTATTCTTCTTGAGATTTTAATTATTTTCCTCTTTTCCTCAATGACTTGGCCTGTAGGGAGCGACAAATGAATCATTGCTTTGAACTCCATAGCCATGGACAGTTAGTCTGCCCTTTTGGGTATCTCTCAATATTACGGTGCTGAAAGACATGCCATTTGCAGGTGGCCGCTGTGAATGGGGCAGATTCATGCCTGGCATGGAATTAATGGGTCCGATAACTTTGATTTCAGATACCTGCTTTCCTGGGGTAAAAGAAATATGGGCACGCTCAACAGCCTTGAGGTGCCAGCTGTCCAGAGCAAGAAGAGATCACGCAAATACCTCAAACAGTCCCCAATTAGCCTGTTCCTGTGACTTTGTTTACCTTGAAGAACCCTTCCTGACAATAAATCGCTTTGATCTGCTTTCCTATAAATAAAGCACACGGAGCCTCGCTCTTTATGTTAGAGATTGGACCCATCAGGTCCAAAACACCCACTATAAAACTATTTTTCTGTGTCTTTTGTATTTTACTTCTTATTATTTCAGTCTTTTAATTTCTCAGCCAGCTCATACACCCATGCGGTTATCTGATCCATCATTGTGCAGAACACAGTGACATTGGTCCATTCTCCCTATGGAATAGTTGATCATTACTTCCTGTACTGGCCCCTGGACTGAAAGTGTTGGTCTGAGGCTCTTTTCCTGGGTGATATTCTGGATGGGAGTGGCCAGTGGATCCAGGTTTTTGGTGGGAGACTATGTCTACTATCTCTGGCCTCCCTGGAATGCAGATTCTTATAAGCCACTGATCCAGGGAGCAGCTGGTCATAGCATATTGTGGTATATTTTGCGGGGCTCAGAAAATGTGGTTCCAAACAGGGAATCTGGCTCCTGTTTTGCATGGGATACTCTTAGTCTTTATTATAGCTCAGTGGATGATCAAGCTTCATTCTTACTAACTGCTTTATGATTCTGTTATGTTTCTGGCTTATGGGTATACTTATTTCTTTTTGCTGAACGTGTCCTATTGCTTTTTGATTTTCTTAATTTTGCATGTGGTAGTGCTGAAAGAGCCTCAAAGTGAAAATTTATAATGCCAAGCTGCTCTAATAGTCAATTTCTAAAACATGCATTTTCATCACTATAACAATCTAGATATTCTACATTGTTCAGCAGTAATATTTTTATTTTTCCCTTTATTTTCATCAACAAATAAAGAAAAAGCCGATTATGTTTTACTGATAAATTCTCTTAATTCACTAGAGGTAGATGGCCCCAAAATGATAAATTTATTTTTCTTAACAGGAAATAAAAAGAAAAAAGAAAAAGGTTAAGCAATTCAATGGTCCTATCTGTTGTTATCTGCATTACAGCTTAAAGCTTCTGCAGTTTTACCTAATCTTAATGCTTTTTTGTTTGTTTTGTGCTGAGGGACTGAATCCAGCACATTAGTCTGCTAAGCACATACTCCACTGAGCTATACCCCTTGCCCCTTACCCAATTTTAATCAGAAAGAAATCCAACTATCTGTTCATGCATTTAGTTAGCTTTTAATTGATGAAGCTGAGATGTAGAATAGGCCCAAAAGATGGGAGTCATAATTTTAGAATTATTTTCTAAATAACAATAGAAGAAAGCATTAACATCTTTTATTTCCTGAAAGAAGATTTATATTCATTTCATAAGGCTGCTTTACCTAGTAATTACCTATGCATGTTGCTGGCCTATCAATGTTTATTACCTACAAGAATTGAGGAATATAAGTGTGCCACCCTTAATATACGTATTCCTGAAAATATGTGTATATATCAAATTTCAGTAAATCAAATTGTATTTTCCTTTTGAATTATAGTATAGTTTCAAATATGTGTTTCTAGGGGCAAAGGTAAAGCAGCATTAGAAAAGTGAATTTACCAGTCAAGAATGGAATTGGAAAATGATTTCATAATGATATAGCAGTGTATCAGTAACTCGAATGTTACACTAAGAAGACATCGCCAAATGTCAAAAATAATACTTATTGACAAAAATAATACTAATAATAGAATTCAATTCTGTTGGAGGAACACTTGAAATTTTTAGACAAAAACATGGGTTAATGATAACTGCTAATTTTCTGCTATGGTTTAGACATTGGGTATCTCCCAAATGCTCATGTGTGAAACAATGCAGAAAATTTAGAGGTTAAATGATAGGGTAACGAGTCTTAACCTAATCAGTGCATTGACTGCCTGAAAGGGATTGACTGGGTGGTGACTGTAGGCAGGTAGGGTGTGGCTAGAGGAGGTGGGTCATTTGAGCTCTCTCTCTGCTTCCCAATTGCCATGGACTGATCTTCTTTCCTCTGTCATGTTCTACCTTACCTTGGGTTCAGAGCAATGGATCTGGCTAACTACAGACCTTTGAAACTGTGAACCCCAAATAAAATTTTCCTCCTCGAAAACTGTTCCTGTCAAGACTTTTTGGTCACAGTGATGAAAAAGCTGACTAAAGCTCTAATGGGGATGAATGAAAGAACAGATTTTAAAGACAGACTTGGATTCAAGTCTCAATTGCTCTTTATTATCTGTGTGTCTGTAGGCAGTTACAAACCTTTTGGAGGCTCAATTTCTTCACCCATAAAATGGGAATAATAATAACTACTTTTAGGAGTTAATGTGAACTAAAAGAAATTGTATGGCATATAGTAGGAATTCTACCTGATAACCATCAGTGTTAACATTACTCACAGGCTTTTTTCTTGAAAGATATGAAAAATTCAAATATATATGAAATGTACTATATCTGACACATAGTATGCTTTGACAGTTCTGCTTCTCTATCTTTACATCCTTCTGTGTTTGACTGGCAATCAGATGCCATGCTAATTTCCATAAACAGAAGGGAAGGCAGGATAAGAACAAAAGATAGGACTGAAAGAAAATATTAATTATAACAGCTTCCAATGAGTGCTTGCTGTGATCCATCATACCCCCTATGTAACATGCTACATGTTTCACTTATCATCTTGCTTAATCCTTACCAAAATCCTACCATGAGCATTAGCATTTCTTTTAAAAAGAGGAAGTCAAATTTAGAGTCTTAGTAACTCAGCCATAGACCTGTTACAGAACAGAAATTCAAACCTAGATCTGTGTATTCAAAGTCTCTTTCCTATTAATGACAGCATATCTTATTCTATTAGGAAGAGAATATTTAAGAAATAATATGTGACATGGAAGAATACATACTAGTTCACTGTCCTCAGTTCCTCACACAGACCTCTTAAGCCCTTGGAATTTTCTAAGCGACAGGGAGAGAGGAGTACCTTTCATTATTTATAATAAGTCCCTTTCAATCATATATGAGTTTATCCTAATAATGTGACTCTTGAAGGAGGGGGCTGGTTGCCAGAGGAACCAACCAAATGATTTAGAGGGTGGGAACTTTCAGCACTCTGACCCCTGACCTCTAGGGAAGAGGGAGGGGCTAGAGATAAGCTAATCACCAATCGCCAATTATTTAATCAATAGTGCTTATGTAATGAGACCTCAGTACAAACCCTTAAATGATGGAGTTTGCAGAGCCTTAGAGTGGTGAGTATCTATGCCAGGAGGGTGGCATACCTCCAAATTACTTGGGGTCAAAAGCTCTTGTGAGCAGGGCCCTTCTATACCTTGTGCTATGTATGTCCACATCTGGCTACTCATTCATACTCTTTTAAACATAAAATAAATGGGAAAATGTAAGTGGGTTCTGTGAGCTGTTATAACCAATGACCAAACCCGAGGAAAAAGTCACATGACCGGCCTCCCAATTAGTGTCAACAGAAGTGTGAGTAACCTGTGGTTGGCATCTGAATGCAGGGAGTGGGGGGCATTTGGGGACCAAAGGCTTAACCTGTAGATTCTACACTAAGTCTGGGTAGTGTCAGAATTATAGGACACCCAGTTGATGTCTATAGAGAACTGGATCATTGCTTGGTGTAAAAAACCTACAATTTGGTGTCAGAAGTGTTCTGTGAGTAGAAACAGATCTTAATAGTAGTAAAGCACCACCACAGTGAAGTGATTACATACCTAAGCAATACTGAAAACTGCTGAATTAATGTGGTCACTGCACTTCAGGTGCTCATGTATAATCGTGTTTAAATGTAGGCTGAATTAAAGAGATAAATCTAACCAGCTAATGAGAATTCATCTTTTAGAGATTATGTGTTAAATAAACTTAATCTTGATGTTTTATATCAAAGTTAAAAAAGGAAGTTTCAGTCTCTCACAAGGAACCCCACCAAGTTACTTACAAGTAAAGCCTTGTGACAGTTTTTCTGAGCGGTCAGGGAAGGGACATGTCAAGGAAAAAGGTGATTTTTAACACAATCAAATGGCCTATAATACCTTCATCATCAAAAGCTTTAAATATCGAGTACCTTAAGACTTCCTAGACATGTGTAAAGAACTTGGAATTTGAATACAGTTCAACCCAATAAACCACCAAGAATATTAACTTTTTTGTTTGTTTGTGTTTTGAGTTGAGGATTGAATCCAGGATCTCACACATGCTAGCTGAGTGTTCTACCACCAACTCCTGTAATGAACTTGTATAATTAGCAATGAAAAATAAAAATAAATTACTTACATAAAGAGAATGTTCAATGTACAAATATAGCAGCTGGTAAAAATAAGAAAATTCTTGCCATTCTAGAACCTGGCAATTTTTGCCGTTTAAGTACTGGATCTTCATAGAAAGTATAGGTGCTTCTAAATTTAAATATCTTAAATTATAACAGATTAGCCCAAGTCCATAGTAGGTAAATAAAAGTATATCTTGTTCCTTTTAATATATTTTTTCATAAGATATATCATATGTATTAGAAAATATACTGTTATATGAAGTAAAATAAGAATAATTAAACATAAACATTAAGTGTAGGACAGTATTATACAATGGTATGTTACATTAAAGATATAGGAGGCCATTGTTTTGGACTAAGCTCCAATGACCAGACTAAAAATCAAAATGGAGTCACCAACGGTGAAGTTTCATATCACCAAACCAAAACTAAGTCATCAAGACTTTCAAAGAAATTAGGAAAATGAGAGTCAAATTTCACAAACAGACCAGTTAGTATGACAATGAAGTTCCCTCTGCTTTAATCCTTAAAAAGAAAGTAACCTGACATAATTTGATGTTAACCAGTAAGTTATTTTTACATTGGTCTGTCTCCCTCTACAGCTTTACAAGCCAAGTGACTTTGAAATAACCAATCCTCTTTCTGTCATTTAGTTTTTGCCTTTTTCCAGCCCTTCTCTGTCTGTAAAACCAACCTCTTCTGTTACACTCATTGGAACACTTAATCTACTCTGGAATGAAGTATTTCCTGACTCTAGAATTAAAAATGTTTTTAAACTGTTGCAATTTTGTACTTTGAGAGTGTATAATAAAGCTTTTAGGACAATGGCATGATAGGTAGAATAATGGCTTCCCAAACATGTCCTTGCCTTAGTCCTTGAAATCTGTGAATGGTAAAAGGGACTCTTGCAGGCGACTAAGTTAAGGACCTTCAGATAGGAAGATTACACTGAATTATCTGGGTGAACCCAACATAAACCCAAGGGTCCTTTTAAGAGAGAGGCAGGAATGCCAGAGACCAGGAGAGAGATTTGACTACGCTGGAGACTTTGAAAATGTAGGAAGGGACCATGAGCCAAGGATTACAAGCAACTTTCAGAATATAGGAAGGAAATTCTTCCTTAGGGCCTTCAGAAGGAATTCAGCCCTCCTGACCCACTTTAAACTTCCAACCCAAGATCTAAAAGATTAAAAAAATTGTGTTATTTGAGGCCACTAAATTTGTGGTAATTTCTTATAGCACCAATAGGAAATTAAGAGCCACAAAAGTAACTCTACTGTGGATAGTAAACTTAAATTATATACCAATTCTGAGAGGAGTATTTACTTTTAAATAATGTAAAATCTAAAAAATATATCATAAAGTCTAACTTGTTCAAGTTTGAAAGTCAACTATTGAAAGGAAATATATGAGGAAAGTATACTGCTACCATAAAAACTTTCTTACAATTGCAAAAAAAAAAAAAAAAAAAAAAAGTTGATTCCCTTAACTTGGTCCCCCGCTTTCCCAAGAAAAATCTAACATTCCTAGAAACCAACTATGGGGAAACTTTGAAATTTATAACAGATGTGTAAGTCTACGTTGACCTTGTGAGGAACAACCCCCTGCCCCCTCCCCAGGTTTCAACCTTTTTATAATAGGAACTGAGAGGAAGATCAATAAAACCAACAAACCGTGAAAATAAGGACCATGGGGTAGAGTAAAACATATTGATACAGGGAAGAATATATAATAATAAAGAGTAATAACCACAAGGAGGTTGAATCTCTGTGCAATACTGTACATGAATGATGGAATATCCCTTTATCCTCCTTGGTATAAAGTCAAACCTCACCAGAACATTCTTAATTAGGTTTAAAAGGGGAGATACTGATTCTACTTGAAAATCCTTTTCCTTAAGGAATAGAATTATGGATAATTATGAGAATTATATTTAGAATTTCAGAAAGTATAAATAACCAGTTTCTGCTTCGACATTTAAACTAAAAAAAAAAAAAAAAAGTCCAAGTCTTTCTCACTGCTGTCTTTTTGGTGAACTACTAATTAAAATAAATAAAAAACAAACAGTTGCTTTTCTATTAATAGCACCAAGAGTTTCAAAGGCAGTTCACCTCCATACATACTTGGACATGTATTTGCCATCTAACAACTGAACCACTCGAAATTTGGATAGATAAATCCCTAAGCCAATGAAGATTTGTTCTGATACTTCTTTAGGCTAAAACTTGTGTTTTTACTTCAATATAATGATATACTTGCTTCCTTGAATTCCTACCTGTGTTGCAGTTAAACTGTTGATGTTTAATGTGCTTTCATTGGTATGGCCTACTGAATCTTCTGCAGAACATAGAGCAGTGACATGGCTTCACCTGTGGGTGCCATACTCATACAAAGCTAAGACAAACCCAAACTAAACCTACTGGCTGCACAAGCCAGAGCCACATTCAGTGCCTGTTGACAGTGAGAGGGGAGCAGAACCTATGGGTCAGCCATGGGTCAAGGGAGCCCAGGGGGCCATCATTTTGTTTCCAAGAAAACTACTAGATTAGTCTGAGAGGAAGCCACATTTTTTAAGTAGCAGCTTCCTGTTAGACTTTAGTCTTTAAGTTCTTTAGATAGTAGGCTTCTTACTGTCCTTCCATGAATGGAAGTCTTTATTTTGCTAGTGTCTCCAAAAGTCTATGGCAAATGCCTTTTATTGTTCTTGACGGTAAACTAACACCTAAAACCAACCCAGATATTCAGACAACTCAGAATTGAACTGGCTTCCTTATGAAAAATTAATCAGAAATGCAATATTCCTTTAAAAATGCTTTAGAGGAATTCATATACTTACTACTACTTAAAATTTGCACTTTATAGCATCATCCTATGTAGAACAGCCACAGTAAGACATTAAATACTCTATATTCTTCTGGACATTTCTTCTTTAGCAGCCTCATATTTCTATTTTAAAGATAACCCTGTACCTTTGAATGATTGACCCATATGCCCTTGACATCCCCATCGGAAGTTCTCTTAAGGTTCTTACAATTATTTGGACATTATAAGGCTTATTTGTCTACATAACAATAACAATACTCCTATTTTGTTTTCCATATTTGGAATGGCTGGCTATAACCTGAAAGACAGGATGCCCACAAAGGTTGCCAGACAAAAATATATCAAGTAAAACCTGAACTCCAGAAAAACAATGGATAATGGATAATTTATGGATAACTTAACTTTTACTTTTAGCAACTTTTATTTTTTGTATAAATATGTCCATGTCATATGTCCTGTATTTTTATTAGCAAAATATGGCAGCCCTAATGCTCTTCCTTATTGCAATGAATCCAATCCTGAGAAGGCATACTGCAAGTGGAAGGGTAGGGAACATATGGTTTTACAAATTTTAAAAAGGATCCAACTTCAGATTTATACCAATATCCAAATTTCAAACATATTTATGTTAAATCTAGTGATTTAGCCTTACTTTAGTGGTCAGAAATAAAAAAAGAGGAAAATACTGCTTTATTCACCCTTTCCCTAAAGGTTTAGAAATCTCAGGCCCTGAGGAGTTTATCAGGTCTTATGTTCAAGTTTCTTTCTGACCTTTACTTCAGGTAAGAAACAAAACTATGACCTCCAACCCTGAAGATTATATTCTGATCTGCTGTCCCAAAAGTATGTGCTCTCAGAGTGTTTTATCCAGAGATGGGAATGCTTTTGCCATATCACTAAATGACCACTTTTAGAACAGCTTCTCCTCATCGAAATTCCAGGTAAGTTTCAGTTTTAGTTTTTATGTTACAGCTGAGCAACAATTATTAAATGTGAGCTGGTGGCAGTGCTCATTGGTCCGTGTGAAATAAGAAAAGTAAGGATAATGAAGTAAGCTTTTCATGAAACTTTTCAAATTCAAGGAAACTTTATTATCACAGATTACCTCATTTTAACTTTTATCCTGTTAAAGTAAACTTTCTGTTACTAAATTATGAATGTAAATTTCAAAAATGCTCTCCCACAGAAAATTAGTTAGCACCAGGTGCAGTGGTGTACACCTGTAATCCCAATGGCTTGGGAGGCTGAGGCAGGACGCTCCTGAACTCAAAGCCAGCCTCAGCAACTTACTGAGGCCCTATGAAACTTAACAAGATCTTGTATCAAAATAAAACAAAAAAAGAGTTGGGGATGTGGCTCAGTGGTTAAGTGCCCCTGGGTTCAATGCCCAGTACCCTGCTCCCCAAAATGCAAATTTATGTCTTCAAATTCTATAAGAAATTCTATTTGTCTGTAAATCTACAAGTATGAACATCATGAAGGATGTCTTTTATATCTGTTTCAGAAATAACCACTTCATGTCTCATGATATTAAACCACTTTACTTTTGACACATGTCTCTCCATTTTTGGCAGTGGAATGCAAATTAGACTCAAGGAAATATTCTGGGCTGAAGACATGATGGTGGAAAAAGAATATATCTGTTCTTTTGTAAAGTTCAGAAAACATGCTTTAGGTTTTTTCCTTCCTACTATGAGATTTGAATTATGTGTCCTGAACTCTGGCACAGTGTCACTCGATATATTTTGAACACTGTTGTTTTGGTAAGTCAGCAGTAACATATGCACTCTATAAATGTCAAACATAAAGTGCAACACATTCAGCATTCTACACAACCATGGCAAATAACTCAGTATCCCAGATATCTGAGAAGCATATAACACAGTTCAGCTCATTCCCATATAGAACAAAGAAACTATATTTTTTCTTTCTTTCTTTTTTTTTTTTTGCTTCTTTCATAAGAAAAGGCTTTTGATAAATATTCTGGAAGAAATTCTGTAATATCATGAATATGCATATTACAATTTCCAGTTCTTTAAAAAAAATAGAATATTCAGGCATACACTGGTACTTTAAAAATTTATTTTAGTCCTCATTCCATCCTTTCAAGGTTATATACTACTGCCCACAATACAGAAAAACAGAGAGGAAGAGAGGAATATAAGCAGCTTAGAGAAAATCTCAGAGCTAATGAGTGATATCATCAAAGGCAGAGATAAGTGAATTACTCTGGGCTCTTGTCACTACAAGTCCTCCCGTTGACTCTAAAAGCAGGAAAGCCTCTCATCTACTGCAGATTATTTAGCCATGGGATAGACAGAATATATTCATAATCCTTGTCAGGCCAACAAATGATACTGTGGAAGTACCCTTACGTAGCTGGCCTTGGCTTGGCTTAAGATTTTGATGGAGAGGGATGATTTGAAAGCATTTGATGCGTGGAGTCACTCCTGGATCAGGATGATGAGCTATCCTCCACCAGCTGTTTCACAGCAAGCATTTCAGTGTAGCTTACAGCTCACCAATAAGCAGTGAAAAAGAAAAAACACATCTGTGACCCAATTTTTCCTTAGTTAACAGTCATTTATATCATGCACCAAACTGGATGAAACCCAACAAAGAAGTCCTTGGTACTTCAATTTTCTCACTAAAAATAAAAGCACTTGCTTTTCATTCATCTCATGGGATGGTGGATTGTATGGATGTACCAGAAAATATGGAAAAGTACCTACATACCAAAAAATATGACCAGTAGTGTCATCCTAAATGGAAAAAATAAATATATAAAAGATTCATATCTGAAAACACCTCATAGTTTCTGTTAGAACAGCATCTTCCTAACAAGTTCTTGGTTAATGCAGATGATTATGTCAATGAAAAACATTCTTGTGTTTGATACAGTGGTTATACTGGTGGGATCCTAACAAAAACAAAAACAAAACAAAAACTTTCCTCCAAACCGGGCTTTTCTAATTGTACACTTTAAATATTTTTAGTATTATTTTTGGTTTTTATTTTTAATTTTTTCCTTTCTGGAAGGTTTTCATAAGTTGTTGTTGTTTCCTAGGGCTAGGGTTTGAACCCAGAGCATTGTACATGGTAGGAGAGTCCTCTACTTACTGAACTATATCCCTAGCCTATAAGGCAAGTCTTAAATGAAATTATGTTACCTAGGAAAAGATGTATTAGCTGCAGTGAGGAAGATGGAGTTTGGAAGAGGGAATATTAAGTTTCTGTGTGTATGTGATTAATATAATTAAATGTCATTTGTGAACTTTCAAACAATTTTTAATTCAACTCTCAACAAAGAATTTGTTGAATTTGGTGTCACATCCTTTTTTGCTGAGCTGAATCAATTTAAGGAAAAGAAGCCTTGTGCCCATTAAGGTAACTTGGAAGTCATGGTTTCCAGTAAATAGATGGGTAATAAGTGGTGGATTTAGACTGAAACACCATCTCTATCCCTTAATAGCTGTGGGATTTAGAGCAAGTTCCCTATGAATCATTTTCTTCATTTGTACCTAGGTGGAAAATAACTGAAGTTTGTTATTTTGCTATTTTTTTCAAGGGCAACAAAAATAGTTAATAGAAGAACTATAACATGGATTCCTTTTGATTTAAAGAAATGGAAGAAACATTTCATTGCTCTGTCACAACAGGGGCCTGGCTAAGAAACCTGGCCTCTCCGCTGCTCTGTATATACACAGGCACCCACAAGCAGTGATATGATAGCTTTAATACAACTTAAATCTTTCTGGGAATTACAGTCTCATGTGCGTGGGACTGTGCATGCACAAGCATAATGAGTTTGAGCAGTAGGGGCAAAATTACATATGACTTTATTCTTGAAGAATAAGCAATCCATTTTAATATGTTCCTAGTTGGAGCATGAGATTCACGCATGTCCTATAAAGCCTACTCACTAACAGACTAAACTATTAAAACAAAAAGAAGACATACAGAAATTATGGCACATGTTATAGGTTCCCTGAAAGCACTACATTAATAAACTGGAATTAAGAATGACCATAGCAATCACTTAAAAAAATAGCTCATTAGAAAGCTTAACTCTCTGTGTGTGTGTGTGTGTGTGTGTGTGTGTGTTTTAAATAATTCACTACCTCACTTTACACTTCCCAGGTCTAGGCATCCTCAAGGTGACTTACTTGCACACCTCCCTGAAGGATGATCTTGCACTGTTTGGAAGAAAAGTACAATGTGAAGTCACACTTTGATTGAATCTTTAGATTCTGCACTCTCTAGGGGAATCCAGAGTAAAGCCATTTGGGTTTCTTTTCTAGCACACCAATTAGCAGGAGCAAAGGAGGGCCAGCCTGGGATGGAGAAGACATCAGAGACATCCGTGTCCCTGAAATTCTAACAGTGCTCGGAAGCCTGGGCTTTACACCATCATCTGAAGAGCTGGAGACCAAGGGTAATGCTTGTAAAATACTCTTTGCTGCTGATGAAAATATATGGCACTTCAAAATAGCCTGCTTTATGGAAAAACAATCTGCTACATTCCAAATTCTGAATACAGCTAACAATGAAATAAAAACTGTCTGGATTAACTGTTGGAATAAGAGAGAGCTTATTTCATCCTGCCCCTGCCTGTCTGGAAACTGGTAACCATCTTTTAAGGTGCAGCTCAGACATTACCTTGCCATTATGCAATATTTCATATCTGTTTACATCTGATATCCACCCAGGAAGGTTAATTAAGTTGGTGAAGGTATTACTTTGTAGTTAGATTTCTACAGATAACTCGGTGCTGGACATGCAGACCCAAGTAAATGCTTGTGAAATTAATGAGAATGTGCATAATCGGGTCTCAAACAATAGTAGGAGGACTCAATGAAGGAGGCCAAATGTAAAATAGGCAAAAGATGAAGAGGTAGTTGATTGAGTTAGCCAGGGAGTTTAGGCATGAAGTTCAAGAAAAATGCCAGGATATGCTTCAATTTATGCTTGCCTTGAAGAATAAATCATTTTTCCCTATATCTCATTTATACCACTTACTGGGAAAACTAAAAAAGGTTTGCAAAGAACCTACTTTGTAGGTCTGACACAGAACCTGCTAATACCTACAAAAATTACTATAGTTCATAGTACAGGTTGAACATCCCTACTCTGAAAATCTACAATCCAATATGCAAAACTTTGAGTGATGCAGGACACCACAGATGAAAAACGCAATGCCTGACCTCATGTGAGGGATTGCAGTTGAAATGTAGTGCATGGCACAGTTTTCCCAAGAGAAAATAAAAGGCTCTTCTAGCTCCTTTAGCATGCTACAAAAACTTTTTCATGCACAAAATTATTAAAAATACTGTATAAAATTATCTTCAAACATGTGTGTAAGGTGCACATGAAACATAAATGACTGTGATTAGACCTAGGTCCTATCCCCAAGATACCTCATTACATATAAATGCAAATATTCCAAAGTCCAGAAACTGAAATCTAAAAACCTTGTTTTAAGCATGTCAGATAAGGGATATTCAACCTATATTAGACATAAAAATAAAAGGCCAACAATAATCATTACAAAAGGTCAGTAAAATAAAATAGCAATGTAGGAGCCATGTGGGAATTGTTCACATTTTTTTAAGAACAATGAAGTAAGAAAAAAACCAAAGTCTTCTTTGGGACCTTGAATTAATAGGAAATGCTCATGATCTAAACTGATGCTCTATTTGGGGCAGACCACCTTTCTTTGAAAGGACTTAGCTGAAAGCAAGCCTCTCTTTTGTAGTTTCAGGTTCAAGTATAAATGTGTCATTGCACACTTAACAGTATAACATCACCTCGGTTTACAGTAAACAGAAAAAGTAAAGGCCTCCATTTCAGAAGAAGTAAATTCAACCCATGTGAACTTCACTTTCAAGATATCATGTCATTCAAGATATCATATTTCATTGCAGCAGATAGAATTGGCTCCACACCTCCGTCTCCAATCTCTGTAGATCAGTAGGTAGCTTAAGGACCCAGCAAACCAAATGAACAGCTTTGTATTTTTTCAAGGTAGAGTGGAAGTTAGGATGAGTTGAGGGTCCATCCTAGCTTAATGATCCTCTAACCATGAACAGGAGACAAGAGGAGAGGAAAGAAGAGGAGAGGAAAGAAGAGCTGCAAATGTGCTGATGAGGCAGGAGGAGGGGCCAGTGCTTCCCTCTTCACACTTCTTCAGAGCCTCCTGCCCTCTTTCAGCTTATGAGGGCTCCAATGAGCTCTAAAAAGTCTCTTCTCAGAAAAGAAACAATCTGTGAGGTGAATAGAGAGCCTACATCTTGGGAGCAAATTTTTACCCCTCACACATCAGATAGAGCACTAATCTCTAGGGTATATAAAGAACTCAAAAAGTTAAACACTAAAAAACCAAATAACCCAAACAATAAATGGGCCAAGAACCTGAACAGACACTTCTCAGAAGAAGATGGACAATCAATCAACAAATACATGAAAAATGTTCATCATCACTAGAAATTAGAGAAACGCAAATCAAAACCACTCTTAAGATTTCATCTCCAGTCAGAATGGCAGCTATTATGCATACAAACAACAATAAGTGTTGTCGAGGATTTGGGGGAAAAGACACACTCATACACTGCTGTTGGGACTGCAAATTGGTGCAGCCAATATGGAAAGCAATATGGAGATTTCTTGGGAAATTGGGAATGGAACCACCATTTGACCCAGCTATCCCTCTCCTTGGTCTATACCCAAAGGACTTAAAAACAGAATACTACAGGGACACAGTCATATCAATGTTTATAGCAGCACAATTCACAATAGCTAAATTGTAGAACCAACCTAGATGCCCTTCAGCAGATGAATGGATAAAAAAAATATGGCATATATACTCAATGGAATATTACTCAGCGATAAAAGAGAATAAAATTATGGTATTTGCAGGTAAATGGATGGAGTTAGAGAAGATAATGCTAAGTAAAGTTAGCCAATCTCAAAACACCAAATGCCAAATATTTTCTTTGATATAAGGAGGCTGATTCATAGTGGGAAAGGGAGTGGGAGCATGGGAGGAATAGACAAACTCTAGATAGGGAAGAGGGGTTGGAGGGAAAAGGAGGGTGCATGGAGTTATTAATGGTGGTGGAACATGATGGACGTTATTATCCAAAGTACATGTATGAAGACATGAATTGGTGTGAACATACTGAGTATACAACCAGAGATACGAAAAATTGTTCTCTATATGTGTAATAAGAATTGTAATGCATTCCACTGTCATATATAAATAAGAAATAATAAAATTTAAAAAAAGACTTCACTTGTGTCTTCACTGGATCCTGAACTAGCATGAGAAGATTCCTAGTTTGTCCTCTGGTAATAAGAAAATATCATTTGGGAGAAACAAAGAATTTCAAACATGCAAAGAATTCATTTCACTTTTGAAATGGATTTAAATGACCTTTCACAAAGAATAAAAAATATTATCACAAGGGATAGGCACAATCAAAAACATAAGAGCACGACTGCAAAGGATCATAGATATTTAAATGATCATCTTATACTAAAATTAGTCTGAAAGAAAGTAGAGTTCATTGAGAGTCAGACTTGCTTCTAGACCTTTGACCTTGACAGTCAGTCTCATTACAAATTGCTATGCCCCAGTTTTCCCAGTGACATGGCTAGACCAGAGACCCAGCACGGCCAGGATGCATCTCTTCCCCATTCTTTCATCTGCCTTATCTAAAGTTCTAGTGAAAAAAAACCCAAACAAACAGAAAACAAAAAGCAAGATGATCTTAAGGGGTCCTCAATGACTCTACTTAGGACAAAAAGAAAAAGAATTATTGTAATTATGTATCTGTGACATAACAAAGAAAAAATTAAAACTATTATAATCTCTAATGCTCTCCTCCTACCCCCCATTCACTCTTCCAAACACAGGAATGTGCTCGATAAAATACTTCCAACAATATTACTGCACAACTCCAGAGGGCGCCATTCATACCAAAGGCAGTGTAATGAGGTTTCCTGGCATGTGCCACTCAGAGACCCTGAGGAAAATACTTTTAGAGCTCAGTGAGCCTGTGTTGAAATCTAATCTCCACTACTCACTACTGATATGACCCTTGGCAAGCTACTTAATAATCTCTCTGATCCTGTTTCCTTCTCTGTAAAATGAAGATAATACATTGTATTTCCAAAGGCTGCTTTAAAAACTAAGTAAGATAAGACAAGTAAAGAGTCTGGTGGAAGGCAGCATACCAACACCAACATTTGTTCTCTAAAATCACAAAACTAACATATTTCAAAGTACAATAAACATTGTGGCCTAAGTATAAGGAGACATCAAAATATTTTGTGAAATAAGGAAAGTTGTTCATCTGCCTAAGATGGAGCAGGTATTCAAAAGTTAAAGGGGTCAGGATATAGTGATCCCAGAAACACATCATTTTTAAGTCTCAGGATTGTGATGTGGCAGAAAGGAAGACTAATGAGCATACTAATTTATCAGGGTGTGTAGGTACAACTGTTATCAAGGATCAGCAACTGTTTAAATAAGACAGACTACATTCATTAAGGACATATGTGCTGCCAACAAATTACAACAGGCTTACTACAAACTTTTTTCTGGGACTTGATCTCATTAAACTTTACTATTTCTCAGACTGTAAGAAAGCAATATTGAACTTGATCCAATACACATACAAACAATGTAACTTTAGATATATGGGTTCCCATCTCAACTCTGCATCATTTGGTGTTCAAAAATGAAGATATCTGAAGGACTGGGTCAATGATTGACAGAGACAGCTGGTGGGACTTATGGGAAAGCCGAGATATTCAAAGAGAACATCTTAGAAATGCAGGCGTTCCCATGGAACTGCACTTGCTTCTGGCCTCTCATGAAGAAGTGAAATGCTCTGGAAGAGTCTTTCTCCAAGAGCAATGACAATTTCAAATACATAAAGGCACACTATTTTTAGGGTTGATAGCCATACAAGCTGCTGACCACACTGACACTGATGAGGGAAATGTTCCACAGCAAGAAGTGAAGATCAAGAAAGTAATCTGATCTTAGGCTATAACAGATCTAACTTAAGAGCTAATGAAGAATAAGGGAAAGCTGGGTATTCTGTCCAACTTTTCATTCACAAGAAACAGACACCAATAGTCCAAAACCCAGGGTATTGCAACCTTTTTACCAAATCAGTTAAGGTTGGATTTCCAAAGCAGAGTTCATTTGAAGATCACTGATGGCACAGGCATGAGAGAGAGTTCCATCTCATTATATTTGCCACAGAGGTTGGTGTTGGTTGATATTTCCTTTAAATATTTAACTTTGTTTTTGTCCAACAAGAAGTGGCCACTTTGAAGAAAATATGCACCACATATCACCTCTTATATTTTTCTAGGACTAAACAGAGAAGCTATAATAAAAAATTGCATCAATGCTTAAGAAAGACTTTCAAGGTTATTTGGATTATTATCTTTCAGTTTAAGAGTAATACAAACACTTGCAAGGATAATAATAAAGAATTGGACATTGTTTTCTCTATATGACGTTGTGCAGACTAATGGCAAAGTGAGAGTGTGTGTTTCAGCTGGGGACAGAAAAGTAGATTTCACCCCAAATTCAAATGAAGAATATATGAAAGGCCAAGGAGAAGAGGCAGAGTCTCTACTGTGATTTTCATTTAATATTTATTAAGGCAAAATTGGTGCATTTTTAAAAATACATTTTGCAAAACCAAGAAAACAGGTCAGCGAAAAGACCAATGATATAAAATAACTCTTCTCCAACTCAGAGTGATTGGCAAGTCTTTTATATTTTTAGCACAGTTTGAATTCCCTAAAAAGACTTGCCACCTAAAAGAAATGTGTGATCACCCTCTAAAAGTGTCTCACTGTGCTGCCTAAGATGGTACTCACCATATAACACTGGCTTATGGCCCTCATTCTAACTCATCTTTGTGTGCCAAGGAATAAACATGAGACTGGCTATTATTTCAAAAAAAGGGACAAAATCAATTGGAATTTTTATATTAGCATTTGTGAAACATCTTGAGAAATAACAGAAAAAAGCAACCCAGAAAGTAGTGTTCTGCGGTGAAATTATAGAAAAAGCGGTAAAGAAGAAAAATTGAAAGGTGGCTCATTGTTCTAAAAAGACCATCTTTTGTGTAAGAGTGAAAACACACCACTGTGTCTAGATGTAGCATAGTGTACACTCTCTAAGATAATTTAATGCTGTCTACTTCTGAGCATTTTGATTCTTTTAATTATGCGCTGAATATCTTCTTATATAAAAGCAAGTCTAAGGAAACAGGATGACTAAAGTCACACAGATGCCCACTCACCTCCCATAATTTTGGACTGGCAGTTAATAAACTCCGGCTTCCTGTCTGTGAGGTACCTCTGGCAGGTGTGATGGAGGATCTGGAAGAAGGTGGACTTTTCTGAGGCTGTGCTGGCTACCCACTGGTCAAAAGCATTTTCAAACAACAAATCAAACTCTGCAGAATCCTGGAAAAGACAGTGAGATAACTACTGATCTCAATCTATAAAGACTGCTGCTTCCAGTTTTCCCCTGTCAAAAGACTCAGAAAGGCTAAAACAAAGACTGTGGTACCAATTGTAAGGCTCAGCTTTATTACGACCCAAGTGTGTGAAGGGTCCATGTTTCTATGTATATCAAGCAAAATTCAAATCACATGGAATTTATAGATGTCCCTAGGAAGTTAGTATCACAGAAGTAAAGACAGTCTAACTACACACTGATGGTCAGAATTCCAACTGTATTATTTTCCCAATTACTTGGAAGATGGATGACCTCAGGTTCTCAGCAGTGACCTCTATTAATCTTGCCCCTAAACTTTGGAAGTAAGAGAATCTCCCTTATTTTAATAGAGAGTAACAAATTTACATTTTATTCTTCCTCATTATTGATGTTTTGGGGGTGTGTACATGCATATATGCAAAGGGAATGGTATTTTAAATATGTATCTATATCATAAAATGTTTGTCTTGTAAAGGAATACTAGTACAAAATTTTTAAGGTGTCATTAACTTATTTGATTCTTGGTAGATAATTCTTGTCATTGGTGGCATTGGGGGACAAATGCAGCTTTGATGAGCCTTGCCTTCTCCTATTAACGTCACTGGAGGCAGCATTTCTGCAACAATCATCCCTTTGGGTGCCTCCATCAAACAAAAGAACTAGATCTGTAATTTCCTATAGGAAGTGAAGAGGCATAGGAAGTTTTAGTTCCATGACTGAAATAGAGAAAGAGGCATATGGGGCTGACAGTCTTGTTTGGGATGATTCAAACCACCCCCACCACTACCAAGGTCAATCAGAATCATCTTGTAAAGAGAATTCCTTCGGCCAGCATAGAGCTATTCACTCACCCGATTAGGATCGATACCATTAACCTGGCGAAGCTGCTCCAGCATCCACTGTGATCTCCGCACGAACGATGTGGAGCCTTCAAACTGTTTGACCTTCGTGATAGATGCCTGTGTGGGCTTCTTGTTTGTCACTGCCAAGAAAAAACCAGGGAGATTAGTGGGCCTGCAGGCTGGTTTATATCCTCCTTCAGTGTGTATGCACGACAGAGAGAATCTGAATGAATGGGTGCCTTTGGTGGGGGGATATGAATGCAAAAGAAATATAAGTTTCAGTCTCCCCTCTCTAGCTGTTTATAACATAACTGCAAAAGCTGCTTCCTTTATGTCTTCATCCAATCCAACAAAAAACAGCTTAGCTAAATAACACCAAAACCTTTAATAGAGGCTACAAGTGCACAATTACAGCTTGCAGGGAAAGAAGCATGTGGGGCTGACAGGCATCAGGCTGGGTTCATTAGGAGGGCTAAATTTTAAAGGAAGTGAAGGTTATGAGCTCCCTGGGGAACCATAATGCTTATTTACAGTTTGAAAGTGTATCAATACCTGAGGCCTCAGTGATAAGGAGTAATCTCAACTCTCAAGTAACCAAAAAAATAAAATAAAAAAGAACTATTTCTTTTTATAATATCATCCAGTGTATATATAGTTTGCATCTGATTATGACTATATCTGGCATTCTGGGCAAAGTCCCCACATATGAATTTTTGAAGTCACTATACCCACAGGACCAGGACCACCCCTCCTTAGCCTCCGGCAGTTTTCCCCCTTCCAACTGCAGATGGACTTCATCGCCTCTCGACTGATGTCAAGCACCAGGACAAAGTCACCCTGAGCATTTCTACATCTGCTTACTTGGTGATTTAGAGACTAATAATGGTTGGAGAGGTAATTAACGGTCTTCAAAGCACTTTCATAAAAGCTCCTCCTGAGTCCTGGATGTGGAAGTTAGTAAAGATTAAACAGAAATGATGCCATGGAGGAATTAGGGAAAGCAGAGAGCACCATGCGCTACAAAGAATTTGAGCTAATCACAGCCTGTGGAGGCCCGAGTGGCTGTGTCAGAAGAAAATACATATTCTTTTTTTGTTGTTGTTGTTTTCAATAATTCGGCAGATGCTTGAAAGATGGCAAAAAGAAAAGCATTCTCGAGGGACAAGGGACAGAAAGCATTTGCTCCAGTCACATTTGGTGATTAGAAGTCTCTATGGTTCAGGCATTAAAAAATGCTTTGTAGTATCTGGGGTCACTGAAGTAGGAGAGCAGAGACCACAGAAAAGCACGGAAGGAAGATACTCTGCCTTTGGATTCGGTGAGCATCCAATCTCCCCCCTTGCTCCTAGCAGGTACTTAGCAAACTTTTTTTTTTTAAAACTTCAAATAATGTTTTGGTTTACTGCCCATTATTTCAGTTATTTTTGCCTAACAGCTTCTGGACATTTTTACACTATTTAAATTTACTTTTACGGTTAAAAAGTCATCATGACCATACCCATAATCAGAGGAGATTTTATAGTCTTTATCACAAATGGCCTCTCTTCATTGGCTCCATCCCATTAGGAATAACCATTCCCCTAAGTAAATTCAGGCAATATTACTAGTGTGCCCAGGGCTCTGTCCATCCATTTATTTCAGTTTATTTATTTATTTATTTGTTTGTTTATTTATTTATTTATTTTTTGCATCTCCTATGACAAAAATAGGAGTCCTAATAGTTTCCTCTGATAGTTGTACTCTGCTCTTATATTTTAATGTCAAAGAAAACACACACCTGGAATACATGCAGGCCCAGAATGTGCTTAAAAGATTAAAGAAAGAATGCTTTTCAATAACAGGAAAACACGGGTTCCTGTATTAGACGCACACCCCTAAACACACAAAGAGGATTTCCTCCCTTGTTTATGTAAATCATATGACATTTAAGCGTCTTGGGAAACTTGAAGGCTTTCCTTCTAACTTCAATTAAAGTTGTTATGAACTCCTATTTTTATTTCGGGTCCATTTGTTTCCAATTAGTTTACAGCATTATAAAAACTCAAATTCAATGCAAGATCACTGTATATGCCTGGCATGTTTAAGATTCACTTTTTAGGAGGGCAAGTTCCATTGCAAGTTTGTCATTAAAATGAGAAGGGCAGGAACCACAACCACAATGACAAGTGTCCCAGCAAAATTCCTCAGCTGTGATCACACTGGACAGTGGCCATTTTTGATGGAAACAGTTATAATTCTATCCATTCCCACTGTCTTTCCCTATTAGTTTATTCCTTGCCCAGTTCTTGGAGCCTGGCTAGTTTTCCTGGGCACTGAGCCCAGTTTGGTTTAATTTCTGTTGATTGTTATTTTCCCTAACATCCCAGTTTCTATTTTGAAGCAGGTGCCTTAAAATTATGTTATTATATACACATTATATAGAATTAAATATAGAATTTCCCTTTCTAAAATCAAAACACTTGGCTAAACATACCATGGCCATACTTTTTGAGTACTTAAGAAATATAATGGTTTAAATCCTTCCTTGTTTGAGCATTTTGGGGGTTCATAACTCATAAAAAAAGTAAGTCACCCAGGTTTTCGATGTCTATTTCACTGTTTTAATGAAAGATAGTAACTCATCTTCTCCTTCCAAAAGAAAGTTAATTGAAAGCATACATGGAAAATGCATATTACCTGTATTAGTAATATCATAAGCTATATCCAACAACCCCTCTATGATAGACTCCAACATGCATTATTTTTTAATAACTTTAAAGTTCAGATAACTGGGACACTTTCATTATGATTTCATCAATTATGAGGAAAATAAGCTATACAGACATTTAAAGGGGACAGAGTGGATATGACACACTAGGTAATATTGCAGAGCACCCAGAATGAGCACATTTCCTCTGGTGTCCACTCTGATTGCACATCAGAATCACCTGGGAGCTCTTACAACAAAGGTCCCGGATTGGGTGAGCTGGAACACCTTGGGTGGAGCTCTGGCATGAATATTTTAATTCTCCCAAGTGATTCAAATGCACATTAATTGCTGGGAATCAATTAACTTATGTATTAATTCATTCAACAAATATTTATGGAACATTTAAGTTTTGAAGGCAATTTGAAGATTAAATAAGATAAGATCTTGAATCACGAATTTGGATGTGATTAGGGGATAAGAATTATGCAAAAGAAGCCAGGCAGACTGGGGAGAGCCTATCTTAAAATAAAAAAGGCTGAGGGTGTAGCTTAGTGGTAGAGTACCCCTGGGTTCCATTCCCAGTGCGGCAAAGAAAAAAAAAAGAATTATGCAGAAGAGTTCTAAAATATAATAGTAGGATATTCAAATCATCTGAGGATCTGAGGTGTTTGGGTGGGGGCTTTAGGGATGAAGATGGAGTTGAGGGAAGTCAGGGAGGCTTCGAGAAGCAGCCACATCTCAGGCCTGGCATGGTCATCCTGTTAGGGACTTCTATGATTACCCAAACCTGTCTATTCAAACTTTAGTAGAGGACTGAAATATCTTTTAAAAACTCTGGGATGGGATGGGGTTGTGGCTCAGTGGTAGGGCATTTGCCTAGCATGAGTGGGGCACCAGATTCAATTCTCAGCACCACATGAAAATAAATAAAATAAAGTCCATTAACAACTAAAAAATGAAATTAAAAAAAAAAACTGTGGGAGGCTGAGGCAGGAAGATTGCAGGTTCAAGGCTAGCCTTAGCAACATAGTGAGGCTGTAAGCAATCTAGTGAGATCCTATCTCAAAATAAAATAAATAAATAAATAAAAGGGCTAGGGATGTGGTTCAATCACTGATACTGCCAAAACCAAAATAAACAACAAAAAGGCCTGCATGAGCTTGGGTATCTCCCAAGTTCATCTCATCACCCCTTCCTTTTTGTACTCAGTTTACTTTTTGATCCCTTTATCCAAGTAGGTTCCCTCCAACATGTTATTTCATTCACATCACACTCAATGTTCATTTAAAAAAATGGGCTAATTTCAAGCTTGCATTAAATATTCAGTGTTTGCTTCTCTGAGAAATTTGTAAAAAACAAAAATCAGCCTATAAACAAAACCAGACTGTTATTGTGTCCCCCAGTTCTAAAACATATACTATATAGATAAATCCCCATGAGGATCTTCTAAGTTACTTCCTACCGGTTTGTGTTATAGGATTATAAATTGACATAGTGCTTTTTCAAAATAGAATTTAATATTTTAAAAAATCCATTTTATATAGCTTCTAGCTTTGCTCTTGAGATTGATAATACCTGTGATAATCATTGCCATTATCTGACCATTATTTTATAGATAAGGAAACTGAGGCACAGAAAGAGCTGACTTTCCAAAGTTGTCAGTTAAAAATTGGAAAAATTTCAACTTAAACAATGAACTTCAGTGCTCTTTCTATCATAATTTTTTACTGCAGTGTCAAATGTCACATTTTATTGGTACAGGATGCTCATTAAATAAGACTTAATTGAATCATTGCTTTCTAATAATGATACTACTTGTTGTGATTTTTATAGTTTCCTGAAATGTTATTTTTTAATGTTTCCCCTTAAATAAACCTTCCTTTTTATTTTTAAATGAGTTAATGAAGGGCAATATATATTAAACTCATAAATAGATATGCAGTGTTGCCTTAGAGAGAAAACTCTTTGGTAAGACATGGGATTAGCAAGTGGAGACAGAAGTTAAGGACTCCACATCATAGATGTCCTCCTACAAACAATAAGACAACCAGAATGGCTCCTCTGGGACCACGGAGTGGTACATCTGGGACTTACTCAGGAAACCCAGTTTTGGGGTTACCCAAGCTAAAGCTTCCTGCTCTCTCACTCCCACTTCCTGCAGTCCCCGCTTCCTCGCTGGCATCAGAGGCAGGAGCAGCCCCAAGGCAACCAAAGCTAGGTCTCTTTGCTCTCAGCTCTGAACAGAGAATGGTCTTCATGGCTTCATGTCTCTTCTTTGACCTTTATGTGGACTTGATCCTACGAAGCAGTGATACAAACCATTCTGGTTTTTTTTTTTTTTTTTTTTTTTTTTTTTATTGGTTGTTCACAACATTACAAAGCTCTTGACATATCATATTTCATACATTACATTGAAGTGGGTTATGAACTCCCAATTTTACCCCAAATGCAGATTGCAGAATCACGTCGGTTACACATTCACAATTTTACATAATGCCCAATTAGTAATTGTTGTTGTTGTTGGGGATAGTAGGGGATAGGAAAGGTAGCAGAATACAAACCATTCTGTTCAGAATATCCTTATCATCAACCCACACTTCTCCATTTCACAAACTAATGGTCTAACGAGGTCTTTTGAATAGTGGCCCATCCGTGAGACATTTTACAAAAATAAAATCAGACACCTGACTCTAATCACAGGTGGAGACCACTGGCCTTGACTGTGCAAATCAGAAAATTCTATTTCATTAAAAACCACCAAACAGCCAACAACCAAGTACCAACTAATCTTATCAAACAAGTCTTGCACAAGGAGGAGTTGGTGAACTGACAAGAAGGGGAAGAGAGAAATACACACTATTTGCATGTGATGTAAATAGGAGAATAGTGCACACTCTGCAGGGGATTCTGAGACAGATTCTCCATTCAAGGTCCAATGGTGATCTCATTTTTCACAGCATCATGTCTCAACTATTCCAAAAAGGAAAGTCAATTTTGCCTAAGATACAAATTCCTATTTCAGTCTTAAAACACAATTTTAAAGGAAACAAAAAAATCAGCCTATAAACAAAACGATTACTCTCCTCCTTTGTATCCTTTCTATCTTGTATGTCTTAGGTATTGTAAAACATTTACCAACATTTTGACAAACATTTCCTTTACATATGGAACTTAAATCAAATCATTATATTACTTTATATGGCCATTTCTGTAAATTAGAAAAAAAAGTACAGGTACTAAAGAACAAACCACATTCGCATTAAAGTTTGATGTTAAAGCTAGGTGGTTAAAATGCAGAATTTGCAGTTTCTTCCATCCCTAACATATCTTCAGGATTCACCAACACAGTCCTCTCATGACCTCATGATTTAGGGAAGACTGAGTTGGTGGTGTGCCTCAGCTCCCAGTTCAGTTGGAATCTAATGGGCAGACACTTTGGTTTTAAGACTGCTGAAGACAAATAAATAATCTGAGCAAGAAAAGAGGATCGTTCACATAGAATCTCACTAGTGCTGCTCTTTGGCTGCGTCAGAGGTGACTGACAAAAAAAGAAAAAAAAAATCCTCTCAAATGTGGGTCCAGAAAGTAAAAGCACATGGCTTCTGGGGGCTGATGTGAGGGAACAAGCCAAGGTGAGAAATGATCTTGCATTGGGTAAGGTGGTACACACCTATAATCCCAGAAACTCAAAAGGCTGAGGCAGGAGGATCACAAATTTGAGGCTAGCCTTACCAACTTATTGAGGTCTTAAGCAACTTACTGACACCCTGTCTCAAAATAAAAAATCAAAAGGACTGGGGATGTGGCTCAGTGGTAAAGCACCCTTGGGTTCAATCCCTGGTATTAAAAAAAAAAAAAGTCTTCTTGGAACTGGTTTCCTTACTGTTGTAAAATGCTAATGTCTGATAATTCCAGGTAGATTTCATAATATGCATGAGAATAAACATTAAGTCTCAGCTGCATCAGTAATTTCGCCAAGTGAGACAGCTGAATGTTTATGAGCATAGGGAGATATCCCCCCTCCTCTGGTTAGCAGGAAGTGGAACATGGTACTCTCTACCCAGAATTGATTTTTGGCTTTTCACACTTTCTCAAAGTTTGATATAATTTAGGGATACAGTAAATGTTTAGATCCATAGGCTACATGATCCAGAGTTTCAAAATCAGACCAGGTCTTGAAATTGCCAGGTTGGTCTGTGAGGCCTACCCCTCTCTTTCTGGTACCTCCTTTCTATCTTCAGTACTTTTTTTTTTTTTTCTGAGATCAAAAGCTCTGACAAGAAGCATTTTAGAGGAGAAGTTTATATGGGACTCACTATTTCAGAGGTCTCAGTCCACATAGTCGGCTCCATTTCTCTGGGCCTGGGGACAGGGCATCACATCAGAAGGCTGTGGCAGAGGAATGCAGCTCAGGGCATCACACCAGGGAGCAGAGATGGGAGCTCCCCTCACCACAGACAAAATATACCCAAAGGCATGCCCCCAATGGCCCACCTCCTCCAGTTGCTCCCTACCTGCCTATAGTTACCACCCAGTCAATCTCTATCAGTGGATCAATGCATTGATGAGGTGCATTAACCCAATTATTTCACCTCAGAAATTTTTTGTGTTATCTCACACAAGAGCTTTTGGGAGACATCTAAACCATAGCAGTACTGGAGGCTCTCTGGACAGATTCCTCGGGCCCACATGGGTCTAATAGGATATTCTTTTTTAAAAAAATTTTTAAAATTTTGAAATATTTATTTTTTGTTTGTACTTTTTAGATATACATGGCAGTAGAGTGTGTTTTGATGTATTATACATACATGGAGTATAACTTTTGTACATATGTAGGGTTTCACTGGTTGTGAACGTAGGAAAGTTATGTCCAATTCATTCTACTGTCTTTCCTATTCCCATCCTCCATCCCTTCTTTCATATGCCTTTTTCTAATCCAATGAACTTCTATTCTTCCCTCTCCAACCCCTTATTGTATGCCAGCATCTACATATCAGACAAAATATTTGACCTTTGGTTTTTTGGGGATTGGCTTATTTCACTTAGCATGATAGTCTCCAGTTCCATTCACTTACTGTCAAGGGCTATAATTTCATTCTTCTTTATGGCTGAGAAATAATCCATTATATATATGTGTCACACACACACACACACACACACACACACACACCCCAAATTTTCTTTATCAATTCATTTGTTTAAGGGAATCTAGGTTGGTTTCCATAGCTTAGCAATTGTGAATTGAGCTGCTACAAACATGGATGTGACAAAATATTCTTGAATCTGCATATTTGAAGAAAAATATTTGAAGAAAAAAATAAAGATGGTGACATTTCAGTCAGGAGCACCAAGCCAGTGGGAATGAATGTGGGATGCCCCTAAACAGTTCCTACTCCCTTAGTCCTTAAGGGGAAGGAAAGTGTAGAATGAGTGCTCAAGGCTTTGAGAAGCCGACTTTCTAAGTCTCTTGAAGAGCTAATCACAAAGAAAGAAGTTTTCCATTCTAAAGAGCCCTTACTTCACATTAGTTCCTCGATCTCCAGTGACACTACATTCTCATACCAGACAGGGCAGAGGGAAGATAGTTGAAGATGGTGATGATGATGTCTAGGAAATTTCTTCAAAGTGATACCACAAAAGGAAACGTCTGTGTAGAACCCCCCCTTTTTTTTATAAAGAAGTTTGTTTAAGTCCTTTAGTAGGGCAAGAGAAATAAGAAATATTTTGTATCAAGCTCTCTTGGGAAGGCTGCCTTTAATATGAAGAAACAGCACCATGTCCAGAGTAGTTAATGATTGCACATTAATCACCACGCGACTGTCCTATGTCAACTCTGCTGGAAGTACTGAGTTGTTCCAATAGTTTCAAATTACCAATAGGGAGGCATTATCACATCTGGAATAGACAACTTCAGTGTCACAGGCCCATATGAGATCTCGTTGATACTTTGAAAATCTATCCCCATCTAATTATCATCTTCTTTACCTCATTTATAATTTTAATTTTAAAAACCTATAAAATATGTACATTTTTATTTTGAAGCGTATTCTATTTTTCAAGTCAATGACAGGTTCAGGTATAGCAGAGTGGTCTTAATTAAACCTTAAGCCTGAAATCTTCCTGGAAGGTTAACCTCAGAAGACCCGAATTCTCCAGTGCCCTCTCTAGATTAAGACCACAGTCTTCTATATTATTAATTGATACACAGTGCTAATTGCTATATGCATGAATAAATGAATGAGTTAAAAAATGAATGGCTCTTCAACTAAAGGAAGAACTATTCTTGGGCTCACCAGAAACCATGAACAAACCAAAAACTTATTTCAGGTAAAATTGTTCAGTTTCAAAATCAAGACATGATTTAAGGGATTTGAACATTTTCTTACTGGAAAAGAGGGAGATTCTGAGAACAAGTAAGTGGAGAAAAAAGTGCAAGAACCAAGAAATTATAGAAATATCAGAGCCTAGAAGGAGAGAAATTTGGAGGTTATAACCAATTGCAACAATCTCTTTTACTCCAATTTAATTTTAACAGCATCTTTGTCAATTAACTGTTTATTTCAGCCTCCCTGAAAACACAATTTTTGGCTTGAGATTCAGCCACTCAAGGTTTCCCGATTTTTTTAACGTCCTAAGACAATCTCCCCATTGACCTGCAGAGAAAACCAATCTGCATTCACTTGGGGTAAAGGGGAAATGAAATATATAATGAATTATAAATCCTGGTTAATATTAGTTATTGCAACTTTACATTTTATATGGAAAGGATATAACATGTTCTGTTTGTAATGTAACCATGAAACAAACAGACTTCAACTAAGAGTAAATGCCCAGAGTTGTGACAATTGTGATGGTTTCCAAAGGAGACTAAATTCAATAACAACTATTATAAAATGAAGACATCAAAAGGGGTTAACTACAGTCATAGAGTCTTATTTTCTCCTTGCTCCTTCAATTCTGGAAAACAAGGTAAATGCCATTTTTGATCTGTTCTTAGGGGAGACTTACAAAAACTTTATCAAAAAACAAAGGCATTAAAGAATCAGCTACCTGACTCAAGAACAAATTAAATTTCTCCACCAAAAGCTCAAAGCCTGGGAATAAAAATGTGTGAGACACAGCCTCTTAATGTTCTTCTTTCTTATAGTACTGTCACTATGTACTGAAAAGTATAAGCTAAGCAGTAACTTTCTTCAGTGAAATGTCCTACTTGGTAGAAATTCAGAACATATTTCACCTGGGAGAACAGAGCAGCAGAGTTCTTGGAGCTCAAATACCCTGTACAATGAGGGGAGATGGAAGCTTCACCCACTTGCAGCTATGGAAGAGGGCACTCATCACCCCTGTGAGAGGGAAGGGCCTGCTACTGTGCTCTGTCATACTAGGAGGCCAGGTACCCCACTGCTGAGCAGAATCGTTCAAAATCATGTGAAAGAACCATTGAAGGATGTTCTGTGGATATGGATCTCCTTACGTGAAAAAGACTGCTAGAGGGGCGGGGGAGAGGAAGGAAAGAGTTGGGGAGAGAGAGAGGGAAGGAGAAAGAGAGACACCAAAACTTAAAGGAGGCAGAGGAAGACACAAAATTTTCTAATGGACCAGGAACTAAACATATAATAGCAGTAGGATTGTGGAAAAAATCAAAGCTGTTATTACTTTGCAAGCACAAACTGTCAAATATAATTATGACTATCAGTCAAGCAAAGACAGATTATCCGCTCTCTCCACCACCACCGCTTACTCAATACTTTTAATCATACATTTTAAATGAGGGTGTACGTCACTAATATTCTAAAAAAAAAAAAAAATGTCGGTAGGAGCCTGTCACCTTCACTTTTTTACTGTGCTAAATTGGGGAATAAAATCCAGCAAAATGATCTGGTTGAAACAAAGTTCAACTCTGTTAGTGAAAATTATCTAAAGTTAAAATTAGCCGAATTTGCCCTGGCAAACCATAGGTAATATCTACTAAAGATAAATGTGCATATGCTTTATGACTCAAGAATTCCAATCTTGGAATGCACTGATCTGATATCAGTGCTATGTCCACTCTCCTTGCCTAAAGCAACCCAAAATGGACAAACCACGTGGAACAATGGTTTCAAGGCATTGTATATCAGGCAATGATCTTTCAAATGATCTCTGAAAGATGGAAAATAAATGAGATGAGTCCTTACTGTTGTGAGAAAGTTTCCAGGCTGTGGTGCAAGGAGAAGAACCCAGCCAGAGACTGGCAGACTCCTGAGCTGAAGGGACAGTGCCGAGAGCCCAGGGAGACCAAGGAGAGAAACTATGCAGAAAGAAAATACCAGAGACTTATAGAGATTTGCCACTGAGTGCTCACCTAAGTATTTTTCACCGTGTGTATGTGAGAAAACTACCTGAGTCAGAGAAACAACTGCTTCAAATGAAGAGAGGACAGAACCTTCCATGCTCACACAGGGCCAGGAAGAATGCCCATCCTACCAGCCAGACTGGAGAACTTCAAGATTTGTGAAACATTGGGTAGAACACTCAGAAGAGTCTTATCTCACTAGTAACAAATAATCAGCCCCAGACTGAGCAATGCTTTAGTCTCACCTACCAAATGACCACATAGTTCAGAGTTTATAACATACAAAAAAGCAAAATATATGACAAGACAGCAAAACTTGGGATGGGAGAAATGGAAGTGAACTCTTGTGAGGTTCTTAAATGATACATGAAGTAGTATAATACCAAGTGAAGATACAGTCTGCTAAGCCTGAAGCAACCACTCAAATAACAAAAACAGAGTCATAGCTGCAATGGATATGTCAACTTGGCTGGCCCACGGTGCCCAGATACATGGTCAAACACTGTTCTGGATGTTTTGGTGGGGTATTTTGGGAGAAGATTAACATTTAAATAGGTGGACTTTGAATAAGGCAGTGTGTCCTCCTAGACACAGTGGGCCTCATCTAATCAGCTGAAGGCCCAAAGAGCAGGAGACTGAGTTCCCCAGAGCAGGAAGGCACTCTGCCAGCAGGTGGCCTTGACACTTGTGTGGCAACATGCAGCTATTCCTTGGGTTTCTGGCCTGCAGATTTTGAATTTGCCAGTCTCCATAATCATAGGAGCCGATTCCTTAAAGTATCACTAATCTCTCTACCCGCCATCCTCTCTCCCTCCGCCCCCCCCCGTGTGTGTGTGTGTGTGTGTGTGTGTGTGTAGATGCTCCCTGATTCACAATGGGGTTATGTTAGATTATTAGAATAAATCCATCATAAGGCAAAACATATAGTAAGTTAGATATGCCTATTATAAACTAAAAATAACTACAAAAAGAAATGCCAGAGTAATGTATATGCTTATTGTGAGAAAAAAAAAGAATTAATGAAAAAAGAACACACACACACAAAAAAAGCCTGCACTTAACTAACCTACTGAACATCATAGCTTAGTCTATCTACCTCACCCGTGCTCAGGGTCAACAGTTGGGCAAAATCATCTAACACAAAACCTATTTTACAATGGAGTATAAACTGTCTCATGCAATTTACTGAACACTGTATTGAAAGTGAAAAAAAACAGAATGGCTGTGTAAGTTCACTTTTGTGTCATCATACAACTTGAAAACTCCTAAGTCAAATCATGTAAATTTGGAACTGTCTGTATACTCAGCCAAGGTTCTGTTTCTCTGGAGAACCCTGACTAACAAAATAGCTAATAAGCCAACAAAGAAAAAACTTCTATTCATAATAGCACTAAGAAAATACTTATGAAAACATATTTAATCAAAGAAATACAAGATGGACAATGAAAGTTACAAAACATTGTTGAAAGACAGTAATGTCTTAAATAAATGTAAAAACATCTCATGTTCAACCACTGGAGGAATCAATGAGAGGCCAAAAATCCCCGAATGAATCTTAAGTTCAAATGAAGAGATATGGTGATCATGGGTTAGAAAACTCAGTACAATTAAGATACTAATTCTCTCCAATTTGATTTACAGATCATTAGATATCTTAACCAAAATTCCAGCAGGTTTGTAAGTTTTTGTAGAATACAGTAAATGGATCATAAAAATTCATATGGAAATGCAAAAGGCTGGAAGAACAAAAACAAATTTGAAAAAAGAAAACAATGTTGACTTACCTGATCTGATTAAAAGATTTATTACAAAAATAAACTCATCAAGACAATGTGCTGCTGACATGGAAACAGACAAACAGATCCATAGTATAGAAGAGAGGCCAGAAAAAGATTTTGCACATATATGGAGAACTGGTTTCAACAAAACTGCGAAGCGGGGAAAGGAAGCTTTTTCGACAAATGATACTAGAACAACCAATAGCCACACACAAAAAGGGAACTTCAGCTTGTAGTTTGTACCCTACATAAAAAGTAGGTCAAAAGGATGTTAGACCTAAAGGTAAAGATCTCAAATGGTAAAACTTTTAGAAGACAATCTTTGTGACCTGGGGTTAGGCAGATATAGAAAAACCAAGAGTATAGTTCAAGAAATAAGTCATTAAGAAGTAGAATTTCAACAGAATCAAAAACTTCTGTTCTTCAAGAGACTGAGAAGTTATAAATTTGTAAAAAATGTCTGTAAATCATTGTTTCTGCTAAATTACTTATATTGAGAGTTTAAAACTCAAAACTCAATAAAGAAAAAAAAAACAATCCAACTTAAAAAGATACGCAGAAGATTTGAATGAACATGTGGCTGAGTTGTGGGGCTTGGGTAGAGCACTTGCCCAGGTGAGGCCCTGGATTTGATCTCCAGCACTGCCTGTCTCTTCCGGAACATTCCTTTCTTAATTACTGTTAAGTTGAAGCTTCTATCTTCCCTTTTTCAGACTTCTCTCACTGTGCCTCAGAACAGGCTTGATTCTTTCTTTTTAATGAGGAGTTTTCATTGTCAAGGCTAGTGCTCAAACCTGTTCATTCTAAGAAATGTGAAGACTGTGACATGTACTTCATTACCACCTGCTCCTTGACCCACTGCTCCTCAGCTCCCTAGTACTCCTCAGAAACTCTTCTGCAAGTTAAAACCCCTCCTAGATGACCCCATTGTCTTTTCTGTTTTTATCTTCTTTGCTTCATTGCATTACTCCCTAAATCTAGATAAACTTTTTGATGATTAATTTTAATTTGATGAGCCAAAAGGTGCTCAGATTAAACATTACTTCTGGTTATGTCCATGAGGTTGTTTCCAGATGAAATCAGCATTTGACTCAGTAAAGAAGACACCAGTCTGTCTATCCATTCCTCCATCTATCTTATACAGAGGTGTAGGTTCTATTTCTCTGGAGATCTCTAATACATTTTTCAGGTACAACAAATCTTTTGGGCACAACAGTCAGAGTCCAGGAGAGCCTGCTACAGTTCAGGGGAGAGGAGACCATGGTAACTCATACTAGGTGGCAGTGGTAGAGACATACAGAGAAAAGGGGCTAGTCTACCTCACTCTCCAGAGCTACTGACCCTCCAGATGGAAATCCTCAATGTCACTCACCATTTTCTGGTCATCCTTGTACCCCGCAATGCGTAGTGTATTAGAGACCATATTGGATATAACACATCACATATCTCCACATCCATCAGAAATAAGTATTTACTGAGGACTGTGGTTAGAAAGATCTCACCCACACTATTCCTCTTTGGTCAAATCTCTGGTTTTCTTTTTATAAAGTCTAGAGTCATTTAAGGGAAGGGGGTGTGGAGAAAAGCAGCAGGCACACCTGACTACAAGGCTCTTCTGTGTGGTGAAGAGCTGCCTCTCCCACACAGAAAGCCAGCATCTCTGTGACTTTTGCTGCAAATTCCAAGGTGGAACACATTGTTATGCACGTCATTAGTATTTATGCAGCAGCCTAGGAATCATTTCTGAAATAAATAACGCCACTTATGTTAAATGCTTTCTTCCTAAGAAAAATCTCTTGGGGTCTTTTTCAAAGCACAGCCTTGATGAAGATTCAGAATAAAAGGAGTAAAACACCTGACCCTCTGGTGCTGGATGAGCAGCGATGTGCTCAGCTTTCTCTATTTAATTCCCCAATGACCATTCCTACATAAATCACAACTAATTGGAGGACAAACTGTCTTGAGGAGGTGAGGTGCAAATATCACTGCATTAGCTCCTCTCAAAACTCAGCTGGTCATCATGCCTGCAAGTCTCCATTTGGTCGCCCCATGACATCTCTCCTCTCTCTCAGATTGGTAGCCTAGACCAGAGACGATTCTGATAAAGCCAATATAAATCAGAACAGTCACTACACTAAATCACTTCTCCAGGACAAAGAGAGGTGTTGCTCTTAATAACACCAAAGGCAACCACTAAACTTGGTTTCCCTCAGGGCTCAGAGATGTAGCTAAGTGCTGCTATAACTGTTTGGTGTCTACACCATAGAGTGAATTCCTCAATTTCACTGGCTGTCACTATGTGTATTCCGCTGGAAAGGCAAAGGCATTGTATTGTAAAAATGAATAGCAGGAATAAGCATTATGGATAGGTATGGCTTATGACAGGCAGAGAACAAATTATGCATCATGCATATGAGTAGTAGGAGAGTAAGTAGCCCTACTAACTTTGAATTCTCAAACCCTTTCATGATATTGATTTGGTTTCAAAACTTTAGTTTATTTGAACTGAAATTTGGGGCAGCAATCACCACCACTTTTGCACTGCAAGGTAACATATACTGGTTTTAAAGCTAAACTTAATGAAGGGCCAAATATGGAAATCTATAGATCAGCAAAACACTAAAAATTGTAACTTCTATTGGTTCCATTAGAAGCAATATTTTGCATTCTGGTAATGTACAAGCTAAAGTTCTTTTCAGCTTATTACACCAATTTGACATAATTAAAGTTCACTTAACCGATTTTACACGTATGGTTAGTACTTCTGCCTATGCAATCAGTGTATTACAGAACTAAATATATCTCATGAGGTTTCTCTTGATTCCATGTCTTTCCTTTGGGCATACACTTTCAAGGCTACATTAAATGGCTATTTCTTCTAACTTCTTTTATTCTCATGGAAGTGATTTACAACTTATCCCAATAGTTAAAAAGCCTCTTGACAAGAGATTCTCCTTTCAGGACAAGATTGCAGCCATTTCCATTTGGATATTTTCACATCCTAGACAGTTGTCCTTCAGTCTCCAGTTCTGTCTATATTGTAGCTTTCCTGCCCACTCAGCCTCCCCCTAGGGCATTTTCTTCCCCAATCACCACCACCCATGTGGTCCTCCAGGTCTGGAGCAGAGTGCTCCATGTTGGCCTTTCAAACATGAGGCAGACCTAAGTAGAGCAGGTGAAAATGCATTATGACAATGCCACACATCACACCCACTCAGCAGCAGATTAACAAGCTCGTGGTCAGCTGAGATCAACTGGAACTGCTATTTGACCACAGCGCTATTTTTTTTAAATCTTTTTAGTTGTAGATGGACAGAACACCTTTATTTATTTACTTATTTATTTACCTACTTACTTACTTTTATGTGGTGCTGATATTGAACCCAGTGCCTCATACATGCCAGGCAAGTACTGTACCACTGAGCCCTAGCCCCAGCCCAACACAGTACTATTTTCAAAAACTATGATGCTACTGGCTTATAGTCATCTTATTATGTACCATGATGATTTATAGGCCCATTCTTTATCCACATTCTCAAAGAGATTACAGGAAAATTTTAATAGATATTGTAAACTTATTTTCTTCTAAGTCATACCAACATTTTGTATCCCACTGTGTTCTTTTGCCACTGTTTTCATAAAGCAGGAAAGCCCACTTTGGACTCCTTGAGGGAGACAGGCCATTTCCTATTCTTGCTAGGTAATTTTGTAAGGCAGAGGCAAGATTTCTGCTCCTACGCCTCCTTTACCCCACTCCCAGAGAGTGCATCGGCAGTCAGTGTCCACTAAATGAATGCTATGAATACTGGGGATGGTTGCTGCAAGTGGGAGGCTGGCACTTGGGACAAAAGATAAGGAATGAAGGACCTTGCACAAAGTCTGTCCGTGTGGGTGAACTGGTGGTCTGCCATGGTTTGAGTCACTTACACGGTGGAGGTGAATACAGGCTGAAGGCGTTCTGTCAAACTGTACATTAGGTATGTGCCCAGTGATGCTGTCAGCAAGTCTGAAGGCCATAAAAACTCTCACAATTCAATAGCCAGCTGAATATTTTCTACCTGTAGGGACACATGATAAAAATATCTCCTCTTCAGAGCATGGTGCCTGGAGGGCTTGTGATAAGAGGGATCAAATTTTCCTAATGTTGGATCACTAACTCAGAAACTCTGGTGTACTCCCTTAACTGAAATTGCAGTTCACTCAAATATATTTGCCTAGGAACATGGATCAAAAAACTCACCTAGCTTATCAGAAGATTTATAAGAACGTGTCTCTGTGGAACGAATGAGGCAAGAAAGGTATTGCATCTGCCAGAGAGTCATCACCAACAGTCTGCTGGTTCATCCTTGCTCCATTAAAAGTTACATGTATCGAGTTCTTAATTCACTCTTTAAATGTCCTTTATGGAGGATCTCCTATACAAGTATAAATTTATACTAATTTTTCTCCATCTGACTTCTCAGGTCAAGATCTCTATGACTAATAAAGTAATTTCTTTTTTTTTAAAGAGAGAGAGAGAGAGAGAGTTTTCAATATTTATTTTTTAGTTTTCAGTGGATACAACATTTTTATTTTATTTTTATGTGGTGCTGAGGATCGAACCCATGCCAAGCGAGCGTGCTACCACCTGAGCCACATCCCCAGCCCACAAAGTAATTTCTTAACTAGCCTTTGGTGAGCCTTTAGCATACCTTAGCACCAAGGGCTGCTGGTACTTCCGTGAAGAAAAATCCTCCAGAAACTAGCGATATTAAACAAACAAAAAGACAGAATTGTGCCAACATTACCAAGAAGACTCAGTTCTTCAAATTTTAGTCTATCAGTAGACTCCTAGATCCTCTAGCATGAACAGAGGCCCAATGGGTCTTAGAGCGAATTCATTCAGGAGTAAAATGTGAAATGACTTTTTTATTTTTAAAGAGGAGGAAAGACAAATACATTTATACTTCAAAATACAAACCTATTTTGTCAAGTCAAAAAATACAGATAAAGTAACAGGCCACAGTTATCTAAGTCTGTCTGTCTCTCTTTTTTATCCTAATTTTTTTAGATTTTTTAAAATTAAAATTTGTTATATATGACAGCAGAATGCATTACAATTCGTATTTCACATATACAGCACAATTTTTCATATCTCTGGTTGTACACAAAGTAGAGTCATACCATTTGTGTCTTTGTACATGTACTTAGGGTAATGATGTCTCTTTATTGAATGTTTTTTCAGCTGCTGTGAATTCTTCTCTGGAGTCAGTCATGACATACAATGCTGGACATACACATTTTTAAGTCAAAGACACTTGTGACCCTGGATAGCACAGGACACACAAACCATCACAAAACCTTAAGCACCTGGCAAAACTGTGCCAATCTCAAGCAGACTTGGAGGAAATGACTAACACAGCATATGACAAAGGCCACTTGAGGGTCTGATATTGTTACAAGGATAGAATTAATGCCTCTCTCCTATGTGCTTCTTCTGCTAAGGAGGTCAAGGATGTCATTGAGAGTTCTACAGGGAGAAGCCACTGTCTGCCCCAGACATATTGAAAGGCTGCCCTCTTGATGGCAAGCCATCAGTCAGAAAGAGTCCTCACCACTGCTGTCCAGTGTCTTATGGTCACATGTAGAAGATACTATCCTGGTGGGTAAAATTGCTCAGAAGCCCTGATAATTCAAGAATAAATTATTGAACTTATTTCTAGAAAAATGAAGGTTTGATTCTTTAAGTAGTGCAATGCAGTGGATAATCACTGCTGTCTCTGGAACTAGATTTCCAACTGGTCTCCCCAGGTTCACCTTCTACTCCACACTCCCATGACCTACTCTGTCAAGTGCCAGGCTCTTCCTAGGGCACATCATAGTTCATCCCATCTGTGTGCTGTTGCTCTTGTGCTTCTCAGCTTGGGACACTTTCAAGCCATCTCTTGCAAATCTAAAGCATGTCCTCCCTTTAAACACCAACTCTAGACCTCTTTGACAATCCAGCCTACACTCCCTCTTTTCCCAAAATGTCCATGGGATTTCTCTGTCACACTCATTTTGGGATTTGTTGAATCAAATTCAGGAACAAAGAGGAAACGCTCTTTGCAAGAAAATGATAGGTCCCAAACTATTGGGTTTTTGCTTTTTTCTAAATTTTTAATTTAAAAAATAAACCTTTTTTTTTAAAAAAAATATCTTACTTATTCTGTTCATTAGCCTGGGAAGCATTTTAATTCCACAGGTAGTGCAATGAGAACCTACGTCCAAACTTGTTTACAATTTATCAAAAATTCTAGGTTCAAAATGTATAAGCCTCGCTCAAATGAAAATGTATTCTCTGATGATATTGCAGAAGGATATTTTTTATTGGTCCTTTAGGCAAAATAGGAGACAGTCCTTTCTTCATAAGGATTTTCAATTTACGTTGAAAAGGAAAAAAAAAAATCAAGCAAGAAGTGGTAGTTAGGGTTCACTTCCAGCAGAACATTCAAAAAGCCATAAGAGCCTGGACAAATGTCAGAGGGAGGAAGTTCCAACGGGAGGCTTGAGGCAGAAAGGAAACCCAACCCCTCAGAAAGAAGGAGTAAACACTTTGGACAGCTACGCTTCCAAAGATAAGAACAAAAGGCAAAACAGGCATATTCCCAGATGGAGTTGAGTAAAGGTAGAAATGACCACAGTGTGTTTGGTCTGGGATTCTAATAAAATGGACAGTGCAAACAGTGACTTCCATCTCTGGACTCAAGCCATTGTGGTGTCCCTACAGAAGGAAGTACAGGAAAGGTCACTGCCTTTCTGCTTGTGACATTTGTTTCTCCTTTGTGCTGGACCACAACCATTAACTTTCTCCCTTTTCTGAGGACTCTTTGAAAGGAGATTCATTTTGCAGATGCATGTCCACCCTCCGGTTCATTTTCTCTGACTGATAAGAACCATGAGGGTGTGAAAGAAGAACACAGGGACAGCATCCAAACACAACAACCCTGGCTGTGTCTGCCTGAACTCCTGTGCACACTCTGTTCCCAAGACAAGATGTTTAATAACCCTCAGACCACCACACCCTCCTCAGGCAGAAAAGGTGCCTAATTTTGCTGATGGACAGGTGCAGAAGCCCTCCACTGTTCATTATTCTGCCCAATAAAAGAGATAAGAGAAGCATTTGTAGCACGACAAACTAAAATTAGCATCCACTGAGCATTCCACACGGGAGGCTCCAAGTCTTAAGAAATGGCTTTTTTTTTTTTTTTTTTTTTAAGAGACAGAAGATAACCACTTTCTTTGTCCTTGGTAAATTTCTTACTCCCTTTGTCCTCATTCTGAAGCACAGGTTTTCTGGCCAGTGGTCTGAATGAAGGGCAGAAGTTGTGGAAAAAGCTATATATAAAAGGTAGGGGCAAGGGGAGATGAGAGGAATAGCTCAGATTCTGATATCCAGTGCTTATGCCCTGCTTTCAGATTTTTTAATTATGGAATTAATTTCACTCTCAGCTTCCACTTCTAGTCAACATTTCCAAAGGGTGTTGTTCAGGTAAGTTTAAAAGAGGAGTGTCAAAAGCCCCTTGCTCCAGTTCTACCCACAGAAACAGACACCACAGGCTCCATCCCATGCACATCTTCTCAGCCACCAGGCATGAAAGGCTCTGGAGAAACAGCCAGAATCCAAATTGCCTCCTGATGTAAATGAACTGTATTCACCAAAGTGTGAGCCAAGAGGAAAGCTAGTATGGTTCAATGCATGATGATGAGTGGAAGGTCATCTTAATTCAAAGAGTAAAGCCAATTAAGTGGCTATTTTTTTTAGATATAAGAGGACAAAAAAAAAACCCGTTTTGTGAGACAACAAAATAAAGGGAAATTTGTGAGAATATATATATCCTGCTGGGAGCCTCAGAAAGATCCCTTTGCATGGAGTCCCAGCACTATACAGTGGCCCTTTCAAAGAATTACAGCTCAACCTGCTGACTCCCCAGGGAAAGGTAATGCTCCTTCCCAACTCCCTGTCAACAGGACATATTCATTAAAATGGCTCTCCAGTGGAGCTGGTGTTTCTGGTATCAAACCACCCTGCAGTTCCTCTGCTCTAACCAGTAGCAAAACAGCTTTCAAGGCACATGATTTGGCCTAGAAACTAAGGATTCCCTTCTGTGAAGGAAGCTGCTCTACATGGGGAATGAACCTTGCGTCCATCAGCACTGGACTGTGGCTAACTGAATTATAGCAATGACCCTGAAGAAGGGGAGACATCAGAGAGCTAGCGAGAGCACTGGGTGGGAGCTGTTGTAGTGTGAGGCTGGGTTCTTGGGTTTGTTCTGCCTACCTGTCTCTGGGTGTTTCAGTCATGTGTCTTTTCCTGTCTGAGTCTTAATTTCATCATTTATAAGATAAAACGAGACCAGAGGGACCCTCTGAGCTCCTCTGGTTTTAACATTCTCCAAATCACATAGATGCATGCTTCACACTATGGTGCACACTCTGTCAGGTCTCTCCCTTATGCAGTGACAAACAGAGCCAATCACTGTATAGATAAAAATAGTAAAGTCCATCTTACAAAATAACAGCAGAGCATGTGAATTATCTATGCATTTAAAAATGTCCAACACACAAAGAGTATCTTCCCCTGAGAAGTGCCACTCCTGCTGGGGAGGGGAGGTTTCTTGGCAGGAAGGAAAGGGAGCTTCACGGTATGAGAAAGCCTTTCTGTTGGGAGTGGCAGAATGTTATGCTCATATCTTTCCTAAATTCCCCTAGAGGGAATCATAGCTGAGTATGAGAAGTTTATGTAAATTTTCTGTCTCACTTAAGAGAAATTTAAACTGTCAACACTTGCATCATAAAGCAGTATGACTATTCTTTTCTTCTGGAAAAATCTGAAGGCACAAATAACATTGATTTGACAAATATTTATGATGTGCACACTGAAGGAAAAATGATGTGCCGGGGTAGTGGAGGCGAGAGGGGAGATGATGTGAAATAAGAACAAGGTGACTGAAGCACAAACCTACTCCTTGGGAAGTATGCATCCCAGAAGCGAATTGATAAATTCCTCATGATGAAACAGCGGCAGGACTCAACAAACACACAATGCATACTTCTTCCCACCAGCAGGCACATGATTATGTGCTGGGAGGACAGAAAGAACACATATTGAGTGAGATGGGGCGGTGGGCAAGAAGGGGGTTTTTGGTGGATGCAGGAAAGTTTCTTTATGAAGCATCATTTCAGCCTGTGGCTGAACATGGCTTTTAAAGATCAAGGAAAGAGATGCAGAGCAGATCTGATCTCCTTTGTGCCTCCATAACTATAATGATGGGCTCTACTAACTGGGAAGGGCCAGTTTACAGGAACAGAAATAGGGCCAACCAGAGAGCAGCTGATTTCTTTTAGATTGCCTTGACCTGGGATGAATCTGAAGACAACTCACATCCTGGCCAAGAATCCTGGATACTCCTCTATGTTCAAACTCAATGTTTAGGAAGTAATCTTGTTAAATATATATTTATATTCAGAAGCACAATGCCAAGCTTCCTGGTCTTGTTTCCTGGCCTTAATACAAAGGCACTATTATTTTTCTGGAAAAGGAAATTATTCCAGTATCCCTGCCCAGGCTCTGAGGACTCCTGTTTGCCCTCAATCTTCTTTCTCCTCTTGAAAGGACATCAAGAGTTATAACTCACACTAGCGTGGGACACCACAGGGGGTGTAAGGTCAAAGCAGCAATGGTGCTCTTTTGCTTAAGTCAGGGAACCATGTTTCTGAGTGAGAACAATTAGCATCACTTCCCTTGAGATCTTCTATCCATTAACAATTCAGCTGCAGGGCTGGGTTCATTTCATTTTAAAATGTAAGTTGAGAGCCTAAAATTGGTAATTGGGCATTTAATTGGGTATGCAAAGGCACTTACTGGATTCTAACGGCTTCAACAGGTAATGTTTAAGAACATTAAAAATTAGAGCAATGATGAATCAGATGCAAATGGAAAGTGAATAGATTTTGGCACTATAATTTAACACACTGCTAACTAGTATTCTGAGCTGAAGACTTTTGAACTTGTTTGGTTTTCTTAAATTTTCTTATATGCCAGAGGTTATCAAAATATTTTAATTTTTAAGCTTAGCTTCACCTCTTACAAGTAAAACTACACCTTAAAAGTGTTCTATCCAATTCAGCAGGTACATATTTGGCTTAATGAGCAATATGTATTGCATAAGCCTATAAGGACTACCAAGGAGTATGAGCTTTATTCACATAGCATACTTAAACAGCAGAGTGCATCTGTGAGTATATTAGAAATCTGGCCGCTCACTGGGGCATCCAGAAGATAGTCAGCTGGACGTCTGTTAATTGAATGGAAGAGTTCTTTTATGATGGACCACAGCCAAAGACCTCAAAGTCATTTATGAATACTGCCAGTGCCTGCTGACTACTGATTCTTTTTTAAATCTTATTTTAAACAAGTAGTACATTCATATGATTCAAAAATAAACATTAAACCATCTTACTCCCACTTCTGTGCCTGTCTACTCATTCCTTTCCCTTTCTCTTGCTTTCTTGTATATTTTTACAGAATTTCTTCATGTAGAAACAACAAATAAGAATAGATGTTCTTATTATCTTCCTTTCTTATACAAAAGTGCATACTACATACTTTTTTTTTTAAATCTAACATTACATCTCGGAACTCTTTTGAGATTTATAGAGTGATCCAAAATCATCGAACGATTCTTCCTTCTTTGTATAATCCTTACTTCATCCTGAGGATGCATTAAGGACTATTTAACTAGCTCCTCCTCCCACTTAAAAGGACAGAGTTCTTTCCAAACTTTTACAATTTCCAACAATGCTGCATTGAACAATCCTGCAAGTATATCTTGAAAATAAAGTTCCAGAACTGAAATGAGTTATAGGGCCAAGAAGAAAATGAACTTATAATTGTAATAAGTATTACCATGAGCCTTCCATAGGCAATGTCACACATCATGTCCTCCTGCCAGAAATCTATAAATATCTATTTTCTCACACACACATGCCAAGATGGTGTCTATAGTCTAGTTATATTTCTATAAACCTGAGAGATGAGAAATTACATTTCAGTGTATTTTCAATTTGCACTGTCTTAGTATTAGTGAAGTTTCTGCATATTTAAGGTCTATTTATATTTATTGCCCATTTTTCATACTGATTTCTAGTGGCTTTTTCTATGTATGGAGATTAGCCTTTTGTGATATGAGTATTCTTCCAGTTTGTCATTTATCTTTTGTCTCATAGTGACCTGAACCAGGACATTTGGACGGTTTTCTTTTGTCATATTCTTAAAAAAATAGTCATTCAACAATCTTTTCTTTTTGGCTTCAGGATTTTCAGTCATGATTAGGAAGTCTTTCCTTACTCTAAAATTACCCCCTTTTAAGTAATTTTCTGATTTCATTTTTTACTGTTAAATATTTCATCTATTTGGAATTTATGAAGGAATATGGTATCAGGCATGCATCCAACTTTATTTTTTCCAGATGGTGATTCAATTTGTTGCAACACCATTTAACAGTTCAGCTCTTCCTCGCTGATCTGAGGAAAATGCTGTGTGCTCCACACACTTGTGTTGACCGCACACTCTACAGAATCTTCAAGCTCATGGGACACCTGTTCTGGGATTAGGGGAAGACCTAAACTCAAATATCCACTGCCCTTTTCTGAAACAGCTTTCTTGGAAGACATGATGGGACTTTCATCCCCAAGACAGTTCATCTGCTGATCTTTTCTCTAACTCAAATTCAGTAATTGCTTTCTCCTTTAGATGGGACCTGGTCTCTGATGAACAAGTTATGTGAGCATGCAAACTAGTAAGGGGCTATTACGCCTATGCTTATTCTTACCACAGTGAAACTGTGGACAAGAAAGAATGACTAGAAAAGTACATGGTACTTAAAGTTCCTATTGCTCAGTGTTTGACCTGAAAAGCCACGTGCCTCACATGCATTTAATTTGGTAAACATAAGACTACTGAAATTCTATAAAATAATAAATTGTGAATCCTAAAAAAAACAACAACAAACAAACAAGAAAACAAGCAACAAAAAACTAACTGCCAAGTAAATTCAAACTATTGGAGCCATGCCATTGAGGAAAGGAATAAAACAGCTTCCTTTTCACAAAATGAAAGGAAATTTCCATCTGTTCCGTTCATCATTCCCATTAAATAATTAATAATCAATAATATATAGAAAACAATATGAAAGATTGATTTTGCTATGGCCATTTGAATCTTCCCTATGGCCCTACATATAACATATGTTTATATAAAAAGAAAGAAACCATAATCGGAATTTCCTTCTTTAAAAAAGAACGAGAAAGGAATAAAATAGAAGCACAGAGTTCTGTACCCTAATGCTTTTCCTGTAATCCATTTGATACTGGAAGAAATACTTAGTATCAAAATATTATCGATTCAAGGAAAAAAATCAAAACCCTTGCCTCCTCTGCCCCAGGCTTGCTCTCAGTGGTGGATCAATATTTCTTTTCATTCAGACTCCATGATCTCATTTGGTACACTTTTACTTTCTTGCTTGCACCCAAGATAACCAACTCTCGGGGTTTGTTTGACGGCAATTCTATTATAGTCCTAAACCAATTATTTTAAAAGAGATGAGGAAGAAAAAGGAGAGGAACTGTACAAACAATTTGACAGAATCCATTTTCTTCCTCCCCTTTTAATGTTTCCTGCCTCTCCACACAGCCTTTCTTTCCCTGAGCTCCAGGCACTGTTTTAACAAAACAGAAACAGGATCTTGGTTGGCAGGAGCTGTCCTCTGTGAACAATAGAAAGCCAGGCAGAGATGAAGATTCTCAAACAACTGTAGCTCCTGAGGGGCCATGAAGGGCAGAAACCCCCCAACCCAGCTGCCTGCTTCCTACCTGCTGCTTACATGGGAACAACCCCTGGATGATTTGTTCCTTGTTGCTTTTTATCCTCTTGGTGCAAACTCTCTTTCTTCACCTATAAAATGGTGAATCTGTTTAGTCTACTAATAGGCTTGCCAGCCATGTGCTCTGAGAAGGATCTGGGTGCACCTGTGAGTGAAAGGCTGAGACACGACATGACGTTACTGAAGGGACACTTGTCTTCTCTCCTGCACATGCCCTAACTTGTCTTGTGCAAAAGGGTCCTGGGAAAATACTTTAAAAGACAGGCTTATTTACTACATTGTTCGCAATATTCCCCAGAGAAGCCAGTGGAAAGTTTCCCTAGCTAGACTCTACCAAGAATTTGCTCCTGGTATTGGGGGTGGGGGGAATACAAGGACCAGAAACAGGAACAAAGATTTTGAAAATTTCCCAGACAATGTAAAATCTACTGCAACCCCTCGGGGGCATATTAATATTTAGTTCACATCCTCACAATTACTACACTGAGGCTTATCCTACCAAAGGCGTTGTGCTCTATGAGTATAGAGGGAAGAACCACTAAAGATAGGGAATTGTAAATGGGAAAAGTACAGGAAGGGGTAATGGGACCACATTCCTGGGGCAGGACTTGCAGTCTAGGTGCAGGACTCACTGCACCCCACCATCTGGTGCTGGGAACCTGGGCTCTGAAGTGAGAGTGAAAGGTAAAGAGGGCTTAGGAGCTAAAATCTAGAAACAGCTCAATTCCTCTTAATGGAAGGCATATTTATTAAAAATGACCAAATATAAAAAGTGGGTCATGATGGCTCAGTGATGAGAACATGTTGTGAACCACTGGTTATGATGAATCTAATTCTGCACACTGCAGTCCTAAAAAGAAGAGGAGGAGCACAGACGGCCAGAGGGCAGAGAGGAAGACTCAGACTAACAGCATTGTGGGGCAGCTCCAATTTCTCAAAGGTTAGATGAGTCACATTTCACAAGGTTTTCTTCATTCCTCCACTGACAGGGTGTCTTCTCACTGCTTTGAAATTCCCCAAAGCAAAGATGCTGCTCAGAGACTACTCCATTGTTTAGAGACCACTGTTTTTATACTCTTTTCACTTCCCTACTCCTTAGGACTTCTCCCACACACTATATTTAACAGATGATTTAATTTTGAAAAAGCTACCCAAAGACTGGATCTCCAGGGTTTTCGGAAAATCTGAACAGAACAGAATGGTGGGAACGAGGGGAGAGGCTCACTCGGAATTCACAGGCCACTAACTCCAGGGTGAAGTTCAGAAGCCTCTTGACACCTTTCTTGGAACTCTAGGGTTTCCTGAATCTCCTCATGTTCTGAAGACCGTGGTGGGTGGCCAGAGCTCCAGCCAGCTGATACCGTTTACATTGGAATATTCCTCAAGTTGTGGCAGAAAAACAAATCCCTGTCTAGGGAATAGACTTCAGGAAAGAACTCAAGACAACAGTGGAGCCTCATTCAAAACATCATGAAAAAGCCACTTAAACTTTATAGCAGGAAAACACTTGAAACAAGTCAAAATGTTAAGATGACAAGTGTACAACAATAGAGATGACATTCACAAATTCAGCATATCTGAAGACAGTAACACAGTTTCCTACTGAGGTCCATTTTTAACTACCCATGATGGAGGTAGCTGGGCTGGAATGGAGTTTACCTAAACTCCCTGAAGACAGGGGGACAGGATTGGCTCAACACATTATGCAATGTTTTCATATAACTTAATATTATGCAACAATTATAATAATTATATTTGGTGACATGGAAAGATATTCACTTGGTAAAGGAAATTATCAAACAATATGTGTATATGTTTCATAAAATCATACAAACTTGGCTATATATGAATATCTTCCCAAATACTGTGGACTTTTCCTGGCAATGACATGGATGCATTTTTAAAAGCTGATAATCTGAATGGGCACACTTAGGTGGATAACTGCAACAGTGGGAGCAGGCACTGTTCTGGTCATCACTGGAGTGTAGAGATGCAGAGGGTGGTAACGAGGGAGGAAGCATACCTCACAGGCTAGTAACTGACTGGAGGGACAATGCACAAGGCAGATATATGAGTTTCCCCAGGGGAGAATCACTCCAATTTGCCCCAAATTGAATGCTAGTGACCTATGGGCTGAGTGGTGAAAATCAAGACATTAGCTTTCTCCATCCTATACCTTGGCAAGGTCCTCCCATCACTGTCTAACACAATCCATCAAGGCAGGTTCCTATCCAGAGCAGTCATTGCCCACAATGCCTGCCCTTCTTCTGGGGTACTGGGCTTGGAGCTGGGGGTTTCCCACACTGCTCCTAAGTGTACTAGCCTTGAGATGCCTGAGCTTTGGCATATCTGCCTTTGCCTCCTCCTCAGACCCAGCAGAAGGAGATGAACCCACCATGGCCTGCCTGACCTGTCTCTAGATCCCTCCTCCTTGCCAAGCGAGCACTGGGTTGCATCTACTCAGCCTTCTTCCGAATGTCTCAACGTGGCTGTATTTATTTAGGCATTCTCTTCCAGTTCCCTACCATATCCCTAGTCATTCTCAGCAAAGCTTCAAAAATAAATAAATAAACAGAAGCTTTAAATTAGATCTCCCTCAACTTCCTGACTGAAGTTCTAGAATGCCACTTTTCCATTATAAATCCATTTGTTCATATAATCCCTCATACCAAATCAGTTCCACTTGATACATTATTCAAATTTATGTACCCAAAACTATCAACATTTTGAAACTGTGCATATTCTCTGAGTCAGTAATACCATTTCTAGAAACTGCTCTTGAGGGAGTAACAGGGAATATGAACAAAGCTTTAATTAACATGACTAAGTCATGACATTGTTTACAATAATGAAATATGAGTAATGAGAAGGACCGGTTAAATGTATTCTGCAATATTTTCATATAACTGAATATTATGCAACAATTATAACACAATAAGATATTCAGTGACATGGAGAGATGTTCACTTGGAAAGATGTTCACTTATGAAACAATATGTGGATATATATCATAAAATCATATATGCTCAATATACATGAATGTCCCTCAAAATACTGTGTTTCTTTGAACAACTGTTTATTTCTCTGAATGTCCCAAGGTTTCCTTAGCATATATTTGTTTAAAATAAACTATTTATAATAGTTTGGGGTGTACAGAAAGTTGTAAAGAGAACCCAGAAACTTCCTCTGTACTTCTTACGCAGTCTTCCCTATGGTTATCATCCTGCTTTAGGTGGGGACATTTGTCACAACTACTTTATCCAAACCAGTACAATACTTTTAAGCTAAATCCATTCTTTATTCAGATTTCCTTAGTCTTTACCTAGTATGCTCTTCCTTTTGAGGATACGTTATTTTTTACTATTTTGGTAAAGATATTATATTGCTAAAATTATTATCAAGAAACTACAAAAATTTATGTCATAAACCATGGAAACAGTGTTCACAAATGGCTAAAACCTCAAATATTGAATCTGCAACTGCTGAGAGTCTATGGAAGTATCTAGACATGAGAACCTTTTATAAAGTTTCCATATTGAATGCTTTCAAAGAAAGCTATTAGACATGGAAAAACTCCCCAAATATTCAGTTTATTACAGAAAAAATGACCCACTGAACCTGTTGGTCTGGAATTGGTTGGTGGAGTCTCTACTATGCTGTTTTGGTTCTGCCCTCTTATTTGTTCTTCTATAGTGTCTAAATCACCATGGGATTCTTCTGTAAAAGCTAATGAAAATGTTAGACTATCTTAAAAGAATGCTTTTAGTTTGAATTAATTTTTTAATTTATATGTGACAGTGGAATGCATTGAAATTCTTATTACACATGAAGAGCACAATTTTTCATATCTCTGGTTGTATACAAATTATATTCACACCAATTTGTGTCTTCATACATGTACCCTGGATAATAATGTCCATCACATTCCATAATCATTTCTAACCCCATACTCTAAAAAATGTTTTGAATTGGAACTTTCCAACAGCATAAGCACTTAAATGGCAAATAAAAGAATGAAATAATAAATTGTATTTACATGGGGAGGGGAGTAACAAAAACTAAAACTCTTTTATTAAAGGATGCCTTCCCTATTAAAAGACATCTCACACTTTTTAGCATGCAACTGTCTAGCTATCTTTGCAAAATGAAAATATCTTATTCAGAAGAAAAATAAGGCTTTAGTAAGCCATTGAGATTCAATGGATTCATCAGCCACTTTATTCTGTGCAGTGAGACAAGCTATAGACTAACATAATCCTTAAAAAAAAATAGAGAACAATTGCCTTGTGGCAAAACATATTTATGTCCTCAAACACAATTTTATTTTATTTTTTAAAGAGAGAGTGAGAGACAGAGAGGAGAGAGAGAGTGAGAGAGAGATGGGGGGGGGAGAGAGAGAGAATTTTTTTAATATTTATTTTCGGTGGGCACAACATCTTTGTTTGTATGTGGTGCTGAGGATCGAACCCGGGCCACACGCATGCCAGGCGAGTGCGCTACACCGCTTGAGCCACATCCCCAGCCCCTCAAACACAATTTTAATGAATTTTGGTTAAAATGACCTGAAGAACAGCTGCAAACAGCTCCCAGTTTCTACCTTCCATTCATAATGGAAATTCACGAACAGAAGGTACCAGTATTTTGTTTTCATTTTAAATTTCAATGACACACTGAAGGAATTCTTTTTTGACCTGTTTCCCAAAGGACAATAATTCTAATATAGCTCTTCTTTCCAAAAGCAATAAAAACCCCAAAGCTTTGCCCAGCTGAGCCAAGAGTCAATAAGAGATGGGCAGCACTTGCTGACATGGCATTTCAAAGACTGTCCCTTTATATGCCCCTCAGGTATCCACTGAATGCCTTTGCATCAAAGGAGTGCTCCTGGCAAATCAATCGGCAGTGCTGACTTTCCAAAACTCTGAGTGTATTTGGTAAAACATGCATCTGTAATGCTTGTTACTAATATTATTTATAAACCCTTCTCTATGTTTGCCCCATGAGAGGTACACTCAAAATGAAATACTGAATTCTAAAGCTCCTCACTGTGCCTTGACACAGCTTTTCCCTTTACATCTAAATTCATGCTATGTGAGTAAAGAAATGGTCTTTCCTGGATTTTCCGGTACCAACTCCACCGCTTGCCCTGTTAGTGCTCTGCTTTGGTCTAGTCTTGGAAATCAAGAACCAAAGACAAGGTATTTCTTTATAGGGAGTCTCAAGGCGTCAACCTTCCTAGCTCAGGATGAAATAAAACTGGTGTGATATCTTTAAAAATCTTGGAGGAACAGAGAAACTTTTGTGGCATTTTTATTCTTTACTTTAAGAGAAATGCTTTAATAAAAAAATACATCTGATACCTTGGATTTGGAGATTTTTGGAGATGTCTGCTACCTCTCTCAGGTGTGCCACTTCTCTCAGTATTCACACTCTGGTGAGCTTTCCCATTTCTAAACTTAGTGTCCTGAGCAGAGAGTCTGTTTTCCTAAACTCAAGATTTGACATATCTAAAGGCCACAGGACAAACGACTGAGGTTGACAGTCTTGCTAAGGACAGGTGCCTCAGGACCCTAAGAATGCTTGGAATGGTTGGGCCTTAAAGATCATCACACTCAGTCAGTCCCTTACCTTGAGAGGGGAGGCCACCAAGGGCAGAGGTAGGCAGGTCTGTCCAAGAGCATGAGCTCCCATACAGCTCTTGGTTCCTCTAAGAGCAAGAACAGTTTTGACTAGTTAACTCATAAATAATAGTTATCTCAGGTATGAGCTCAAGGTTTGCCTTCTCCCTGAAAGTCTTCCTTCCCATTCGAACTGGTCTTCCCTAAATATCTTTGACTTCTAAGTATTTTTAGTTTAAAATATCCCTAAGGAAACATAAATCTGAACTATACTGAGATTCTATTTCTTCCCAGTCAGAATGGCTATTATTTAACATAAATAAAATAAGAATCAAATGCTAGCAAGGATGTAAAGAAAAAGGAACCCTTATGCATTCCCTTAGTGAGAGATGTATATTAGGACAACCACCATAAAACAATATGGAGGTTCTTCAAAAAAACTTAAAATAGATCTACTATATGATCCTGCTACACCACTCCTGGATGTTTATCCAAAGGAAATGAAATCAACATATGAAAGAGATCCCTATACTTCCATGTTTATTGTGGCAATAGTCGCAATAGCTAAGATAAGGAATCAACCCTAGGTGTCGGTCAACAGACAAATGGATGAAGAATATATGGTGTATAAATACAGCATGGAGTATTATGCAGCTACAAAGGAGAATGAAATCCTGCCACTTGAAGGACAATGGATGGGATGGGGAACACCATGTTTAAGCAAAATAAGCCAGACAAGCATATTTCTCTCATGTGTAAACTAAAAAAAAAAAAAAAAAAAAAAAAAGATGATCTGAAAGTAAGACTATGAGGGAAGGGGAAGGGGATGAGGGATGAGGGATGAGGGGAGGTGGATAGAGGGTAGGACAAGAGAGGGCAGAAGGGAAGGTAAATATGATCAAGGCACAACATGTGCATGCATGTAAATGTTGCAGTGAAACTCAATTGTACAATTACTACATCAATATTATAATAATGGTAATTTTTTAATGATAAAGAGGGTAAAATGTAGAAGTATTGTTAAGTGTAGAGTTTCAGTTTGATATGATGAAAAATTCTGAAGATGGATGGTGGTGATGGTCATCCAACAATGTGAACGTACTAAATGCTGACTTTACATAGTAACAGGAAATGAGCTACCTCTTGTGGCAGATGCCCATTTACTTCACATACAGAAATGTTTGAATATAGTTCTTGGGTTCCAGAAAATAAACCTGGTTTGCCTTTCATTTACAATTATCAGTTTTTGAACTTAGTCTTCATGAATTTCCTCTTACTCAGTAAATGTATCTAGCTTCTTCCTCTATGTTTATACATTGCCTTGTCTCTTTAATTGCTCAAATCCCCAACCCCCTCAGGTAGACTAGAATCTCCTTCAGGGCAGGGCTATCTGATAAATACTTTTTTGCATATAACTGGCTGAATCTTCTACTTACCCCAGTGGCTTCAATTTCATAAAAGAGAGAAAGGAAGAATTAGCTATTTTTTATATTTGACCCTTTGACACAATCCTCAACTATTTCCAACTTTGGAAACATAATAGCATGGTGACTAAAAACATTTTGTTTTGGAGTTAAATAGACAAGGCTATGATTGATCTACTACCTCTTATCTATGTGCTACAAAAACACCTAAACTGCAGTTCTCATCTATAAGTTATATTCTAAGTTATCATTTATATAACAGGAATGATAATAGTAACTGTAAATACAAGTTGTTATTAAGATCATAAATAAGATAATGCACTTAATGATTTCAGTGTGAGATGTGACATTAAGCACTCGATAAATGTGGTTATCTTAATAATAATTCCTTTGAAATCTAGAATTCATCAATAAATCTGATTATATATTCTTGCTAGTTTATTTGGAAATTTGATAATATTAATTGTTATGTGGATTGCCAATAATTTCACTGTCAATAATTCCATTTACCTTTATGATTTGTCAGTTCACACTAGCTTTAAAAATTTATTCCTTCTCCATGTAATCTCAACTTTTATCTGACTTTCAAAGTAAAATTATCATTCTATATATTACTTTAATTTTGTAACATATGCTTTCTAAATACCTTAGAATAAAAAAATAAAGCAATTAAGAAGGACTTATGATTAGTGAGCAGATAAATTTCAGTCACAATCCAAGTTTCCCAACTCCGAATCAAGCCTTCTAGAACACCTTGCTGTTCCTTCCTTGACGCCAATCCTTAGCTAAAGTATCCTCAGTATCTGAAGAGGATGGTCCTAGTATCTCTCAGATACCAAAATCCAAAGATGCTAAAGCCTCTAACATAAAATGTAAAGGTATTTTCATATATCCTATGCAAATCCTCCCTTATATTTTAAATAATCTCTAGACGGCTTATAATACCCACTACAATGTAAGTGCTACATATTGTTTAGGGAATGAGAAGAAAAATCTGTATGTGTTCAGTATAGATGAAACATCCTTTTCTTCAAATATTTTCAGTTCGAGGTTGGTTGAGTCACAGAAATGAAGTTGTGGAATGCAGAACCAACTGTTCTGAGCTGTGCCTTCTCCCTGAGCCCTCTCAAAGAGGAAGCCAAACAATTGAGCAAGAACACGAATGCCCTTATGTTGTGTTTCTAAACGGCCAACATGGAACTCTAGAATTTCACCTAGTTTCTGCACCACCCGAAGTGATGTCAGAGCTCAAAGCATGAGTGAGAACATATTTTGGCTTGAGAGTTATGTATTTTTCATCCACAAGTTTATGAGCTCGACAGTTAAGGCTTTGGTGAAAAATCTTCTTAAATATTACACTACACATACCATATACTCCTTTCCCATCCTTTGGTACTTTATTTTAGTATAGCTATTTTTTTAAGTGTATCTTCTATTAAAAGGTAAGTTATATAATTCTTCCTGATTTTTTTTCTCAAAATCAGTAAAATTCTAAACCTGTCAATTTATAATAACTAAAAACTATATAATTTCAAATAAAAGCCAAACATTATACTAAGAACACATTGGCACTTTTAATTTCTCATTTTCATCATTTGAATTTAATTTCTCCTATTGCAAGAATTAAAAAAATGAATTCTGTCTTAAAGGAAATTCACTCTCTTCAGCCCTCTTTCCTAAAATCTATATTTGGATTCAACAGTCAGTGGTCTGAAGCATTAATGGGGTTTTCCATTGAGCCATTACCCTTTTCTCTTTTTGTTTTGCAAACAGGGCTTATTAAATCTTTGCTGTAGGCGCCGGGTATGAAGAACAGTGAGAATGTGCTGATGTGAAAGGTTTCACTGAACTCAAGCAAATCATTTCTGATTTTCCACAACTCTGCAATAGTAAATGCTCAAAAACCATGCTGATGGGGTGGCAAATACAAATTCCTATCACACTAAACATGATAAAGGAAAATCAAAAACCTACCTGTCCCCCTGCCCTTGGGGTTTAGGACAGAGATGTTGGCTACATATGTTTCCCACTAAGTACATTCCAGTCAGTGTGAAGGACAGATCTTTGGTGCTGGTACAGCTTAAAGCAATCCTACTAGCACTTTCAGGAAGAAAGTGGTGCATATTTTAGGACACCCAGCACTTCTTTCTTTTAGCTATTATTCATTCTATTTTAAGCTCAGAAATACACACACACACACACACACACACACACACACACTAAGTTTAAGAACACACAGTTTAGACATACACTATGCTATTAAGCTTAATAACTAATCAAGTGACAATATTTAAGCAAAACTAATATAGTAGCCTTCTATTACTCACATTATAGAAAGGCTAACCAATTCCAGGTGAGGCTGAAGTCTTCATACACACTTTTACTTGTAGTCCGACTAAAATGACAATAGGGAGATTGTGTTTGAAAGGTATAGATCCAACAAACACAAAATACAAAAGAACACAATATCAATTAAACTTTGCAAGCCAGAGCCCAAATGGATGGGGGGTTAATGACCCAAGCAGGCCCAGGAAAGCTGAAACCTAAGTGGGCAGTAGGGAAAAGACAAAGCAACCCAATGTACAGCAATGTACTCCCTAAAAGATAAGCATTTTCTGGTGTTAGGTACCTTTGGAAGCAGGAGTAAAGATGGAGCTAAATTGAAAGAATGGTTGAAAGTCTGTTCAAGAAGCAATAGGGTGCCCCAGTTCCTTTCTGTTTTGACAGGTAGGTGCTGCCTTTTATAATGCTTTCTATGCCATGCACAGTTTAGGGTAAGGTACTAAAAATCACTGCGGTTGCTTTTTCGTCAAAGAAAACATTCATATACTTATGCTTAGATTTAGACTCAGCTCCCAAGATTCAGACAGCCAGCCCATACTTTCTACATGTGGAATATTAGGAAATCCTTTCCTGGGGAATCAATCTACAAAGAAGAGAGTAAAAAAGATCTTTACATCCAGGTTCCCCCATGAACCAGCATAGCTGGACCTCCTTACAGTCTCCCTCCCCACCCCCCCTGCACATTTTTTTTTTTTTTTGGCCTTTGTAGTGCTGGAGATTGAACCCAGGGCCTCACATATGCTAGGCAAGCACTCTATCACTAAACCACAGACCCAGACCTGGACCTCCTTATAGTGAAGGCTGACAGTAACAATGTCCAACACACATTCAGGGCTTCTAATCAGCTTCTAAGATGCTGCTCTTAAATATGAGCAGATCAACCACGGATCACTAAGCCAAGTCTCTAGAGCAACAGTTAGAGGCCTAAGTAGACAGTCAAAACAACTGGGAGAAAACAGGAACAAGGCAGTGAGAAGAAAAGTTTTAGAAATTTATCATTAATACCTACAGAAAGAAAACAGAAGATGGTCTATTCATAAAATAAGATGTATAAAATAAGAACATCCAGAGGGAAAAATATTATATATGTATGTATATATGAATTTTATAAACTCAATCTAACTAAAGTTAAGAAAATCTCCCAAACTAAAGTTGGAAGACAGAAACATGTAAAATTAGAGAAACAAAACCAAGAAAGAGGTCATATAGATCAGGGTCCTCTGAAAAGAAAAAAAAAATCCATGTTATTTATATTTATTTTTAGCAGAAATTATGTCTTACAATGAAGGACTAAACAAACAGACATGAGGTTGAGCTTTCACAAATCCCAACTGTACCAAAGAAGTAACCTGCAAAGAGACTCTACCATCAAGAGGCTGCCTCCTGAAGTGGCCAGCTGCCACTGTTGTTGCCAGCTCCGGAAGCAGGCTAATGTTGCCAAGAGCAGGGAGTCACAGCTATAGCTGCTGGCTGCAAAGATGGGCTTTACCTGCCACCACCCAAACAAGAAAACAGATGCCAAGCAGCCTGTTTCCTGCTTTTCACAGAGCTGGTGGCCCTAAAGTGGGATCCCTGCTAATGCTGTCCCAAGGAAAAGCCTCCATGGCCAGACTTGGCAACAGGAAAAAAGAAGCAAAGGTGAATTTAAATTATTTCCAGAACACTAGCTGCAAAAAAGCCTAGGAAATACAGATGGTTAGCTTCCAGCCTGTGTAAGGAAAGGAAAATGTGCAGTACCCAAAGGTAAACGAGAAGAAAGTTGAAATGTTTGTGAGGTAACTAACCAAATCCATCACAAGATCAGCAATGTCTGAATAATGAAATATCAGAAAGAATCATTCATTCATATATGTATATATATATATGAAGTTGATTCAAGAAAATTTGATATAAATGAATTTCAACACTAAAGGAGTCACCGAGTCATAGTACCATAGATGAAAAAAAATGACCCACAGATAGTTTACTATGAAATTGCGGAACACTAGGAATTTAAAGATCTTACAAGTTTTCATAAAACAGAGAAATAAATCAAAAAGATCAGGAATTAAAATCCTTTGGGGGTTTTTAACAGCAGAATTGGAATCTAGACTGTAGAAGAACAACATTTCCAAAATTTCAAAGGAAAAGGAAATTTGTTTCAATGTATTTCTCTGAAATACATTGAAACAGGCTATTAACAGGGTATTCAAAGTATAGTAAGCCCTTGTTTATTCCTCAGAGGGAGGAGTCTTGTGTGGAGATGGACACAAACTGCTAGTTGAGTGCTCTATGCTTCATTTAAGTTTGGTGCATTTGCTCCTTTATAATTCTATATCCAGCCAAGCTATCAGTCAAGTATCAGGGTAGAAGCATAGGCAAGTTGTTCATGCCAGTGCACTGCATTTATACTGGGCTCTATTATCTGTCTTCCTAGGATTTCTTTTTGCCTCTCTCCTATGTTGAATATCTGTTTCTTGTATCTCATGTTTTCTTCTTGCTCAGTTATACCCTTGTTCTCTAGGGATTTCCTAAGGGAGAACTCATAACATCTGTGTACAGATACCTGTACAGTGTGTTAATTGTAGGTACAAATAAGACCTAAAAACCAATTAGGACAAAAGTTTGCCTCCACCAGTGATGAAGTTCTTCCAGCAAGCTTATGGATATTTCATTTCCAGGAAAAAATATGGCAAATATAAACAAAAGGGCAATTAGTGGAGATTAAGTCTCTATCTCCTCAGTGCTACTACCTCTGTAGGATATGTAGGGACTAATTTGAATACCCACTTATATATGTTTAGTTTGAGTGTCAAAAGACAAGTGCTATAGGTCAGATTATGAATGTTTTCCAAAGACCTGCATGTTGAAGGCCCAATTATGAGCATATGGGAGGTGGTAGAACCTTTAGGAGGTGAGGCCTTGTGGGAGAAAGTCAGGTCACTGAGGATGTGCCCTTGAAGAAGATATTAGGACTCTAACTTCTTCTTATCTTTTGCTTCCTGGCCACCATAAAGTGAGAAGCTTCTGCCACACATTCCCACCATGATGCACTCATTTTCACAGCCCCCAAAGCAACAGGCAAACTGACCATGGACTGAAATCTCTGAAACCATAAGCTGATATAGGCCTTTCCTCCTTCTAAGTTGATTGTGTCAGGTATTTTTTCACAGTAATGGAAAGCTCACTAGCACAACAAGGAAAATGTTATTCAAAAGTTAGTAAAAGACTACAGTCTCATTTCACATTAGAACCTCATCATTAATTAATCCCCCTCCCTCCATTCGAGCCCCTCTAGGGGACTTACTTAGATTACAGTATTTAAAAGGAAAACTATCTCATTTGACTAGATAGAGAAAAATTGATATTCTTTCCATCCACCACTGGAATTAGCCTTGAGGGCACTCATATGTTCTTCATAAATCAGAAAAATATCATGTAGAAAAATATTTAGGTAAAACATTGATTTGTTCAATGTGTACCTAAAATATGCTACATCATCTATTTATTTTGCTTTAGAAATTAGAGGTAGGTAAAGGACTTGGCAAGTGAGCCAGATGTTTCTATGCTCTTTTAAGAGGGAAATAATTCTAAGAAGGAAGAAGTCTTGGGGCTACATCTTCAGAAGGTAATCCTGATCTGGGTCAACCACACCCCTTGGATTGAGTCTCTCTCTTTCCAGAAGAGACATGGAATGCAGAGCTGCTTCCCCTCTACATACTGTCTCCTTGTGGGCATCTGAAGCAGACTTCTGAGCAGGTATCTGGATCACAGTTCTTGTGCCCTGAATGTCACACTAAGAGCACTCCAGATGTGATCCTCTGCACTCTGCTGTCCATACTGACTCCAACTGGCCTGCAGACAGTGAGGGCTGCTGAGCTACAGAGGGTCACATGGGAGAATATCAAATATGAGGTACTCTGCCAATATGCCACCAAGTAGGGGTTTGAGATGAAACAGAAGCAAGTCAAGCGTATCCACACATTCTCAACTAGCAATTACTGTAAATAGAATTCCGGTGGTTCTGAGGGAGTAGAACAGAAACTCCTTTTCCACATTCTGCTGCTCCAAAGAGCTCTGCAGGGAGACATTGGGCAAGGAGGAGAGCCAAGAATGGCATTCCCAATAGCCAAGCTGCAAGGGGGACACCTGAACTCTTATCTTCCAAGCATGATGCAGTGAATACAATCTGCCCACTGTTCTCTCAGTTGGCAGAAGCAGTCCCCACACTCTCAGAAGTCCAGTGACCCAAATGATTAAAAAATTATTCATTTTTATCATTCCCAAAAAACCATCCTTCAATCAATTTTATAAATGAAGAGACCCAGGTACGTAAAGGCTAAGGAACTTGCCAAAGTCATGTAGCTTGTGAGCAGCAGAACAGAGATTAGAACTTAGGCCACCTGGCTTCAGAGTCTGTTCTTACTCATCAGGCAGTGCTACCTCACTAGGCTAGGAACCCCCATGCACTGAGAGTGTTAGGTAATAATACATATATAAACAAAAGCCCCCAGTTGTGCAATATATAGATATTAAAGATGGATCTAGACTTCCAATTTTGACTAATATCTTGTGAGTAATATGGAACAAAGGATCACAGCAAAGAGCATTTGGGGCTATAAGGTATATACTCAATGAACAACTACTCCATTCTCCTGCCTTTAAATGGGAATAAAAACATATGCCCCTTCCTTTAACATTTTCTAGGCATTCCAAAGCTAGAAAACAGACTTCTTAAGTAATTCAACTTCACAAACACAAATAGAACATGTAAGGAACAGCTAATTTTACAGTAAAATAATTCTGGGCTTGAACTCCAGTTCACTCATTCCATCCTTTGGACAAGTGGCACTTTACAAAAGACCATGTAATAAAAAAAGTGATAAAATATAAATATGAATGAAATTAGAACCAATGATCATAAAAATAGGTATATTGCATCAAGTCAAGGGAAAGGGAAAAAGCATGTGGGACACAGGGGATGGTAAAAGCAGAATGGGATGAGGCAAGTCATATTAGGGAATGTGGACTGGTTTTAGAAATTAAATAGAACTATTATGATTAGGTTTATAGTTTAGAACTAAAAAGTTCTGGGAGAGCTCAGGAGTCCTTGAATGGAAAAGGACAATAAAAACAAAGACCACTTTGGAAAGTACCTCAGTGTTTCCTAAGAGAGGAGATACAGTCCTGAAGGAAACCAGTGTAAAATGACTAGGACTTGGAACTGACTTAAATGTCAGTTACCTGAATATGTGAGAGAACTGGAAAACCAAGTCCAATCTAAGACGTGAGCAAGTCATACAGAAGATGTTGCTAACCATGAAGGGATATTCAAGGGAAAGATGGCAGGAGGGATTGAACTGGCCTCAACTTAGGTCGGGTGGAAGTATTTACTAGGTAGCTAGGGCAGGAGAGACTAGAGACAGTCTGGTTAACTGGAGGAGAGCCAGGAACAGAGAAGTCTCCCAGGAGCAGGGAATAAGGCTGTACTCATCCCCTGAGAGTTTGCTTTGCTCAAACAGGCATGCTTTATGGGGCACTTACCCACATCTTATAGATCTGCTTACACTAACATAAATCTTTCACACAGGCAAATGTGGCAGGAACACACACCCCTCTCTACTCCACCAAGCACTGTGCTCTAAGTGGGTAGATACCAAGTAAATGAAAGGTTTATGGAGAATGGGGCTTCCTCCTTTAATAACTTCCTTCAAACTTTATTTTTAAATTTTTCCATTCTAACTCTTTCTTCTTTTGTTATGTTCAGGAAAATCTTTCCTAACTCCTTCCATATTGTATCTGAGTGTCTTTCTGATATTTCCCTTGAGTCTATCTGACTATTTTTCTTCTTTACCTGTCATGTATTAGTTTTGGTCTCTGAAATAAGTTCTAAGAAAATAATGCCAAGATAATATGTCTATGTTCATTTCAATCACTAACCACATTCCATGTGTTAAGCCCTTGAATGTTCCCAAGAACTGTTATCTTCCCTGAAATCAATCTAATAGCTGGTCAAAACGGTGGCATTTTCCAATATCTGAGGCAAAGGAGCAAGGTACAGAGCTTAAGTGTCCAGATTTTCTCAATGTGAATGACTCATTTGATTTGATTGACTGTAGCCATGAGATAAATTAAAAGCCATAAGCAATTCTCATCTGATGTGCTGTTCATTCTTTTTAGTTTGTCCCATTATGGAAGAGTGATTAGAGTGATTTGAATGCAGTATGCTTGCATTCTATCCAAGGGTCCATTCTTCAACTCTAGCATAAACAACAGGCCTAGGTTAATTGGCATTCATGCCCAGTGAAAGCAAGGAGATTATTAGGAGTTGTACTTGACTTCTTTTCAGAGTTGTGGTATGCCCAGCCACTCCTGGTGGTACATCTTTCTGTTGGACAAGCAGCCCATATGTCACTTCTGCCTGGTAGAGGTTCCCACACACAGAATTGAAGTTCTTCTCATTCACATATGACATACCCAAAGATACAACTGAAAAACAAGTCCTCTTATATGCACAGAAGATAGAGCAGAGCTTCAGCTGTTGTTGTTGTTAATCTGTGGGTCATTTTATATTGCCATAAAGCTTTACAAAGCAATTTGACAATATTTCTCATGTAGAAATATACATGGTTTTCTACTTGGAAATTTTTCTTCATGGATCTATTATAAGGGCATAATAAAATAAAACTATTTTAAGGCATATTTGTGGCATCGTTATTTGTAATAACAAAAACCAAAGACAAAAAAGACACATTCAAAATTGATCAAAACCCTAAGTCTTTCAAAAGGATACTTGTTAATTAAATTATGGCACCGCAATATTTATTTGTAGCATTAAATTAAATTATAACACTAAATTGTGAATAATAAATCTTTCAAAAACACAGGAAATTAAATAGGATGATTTTTTTTCTCAGAGTTTCAGTTTATTCAGTAAGTCAGGACACTGACAACTTCAGAAGTGGTAACTGGAGCACTGTGGGAGCACTTTGGGCCAGAGATAACTCATTTGGACTGACATCCCTGTCCTACTCCCTCCTCATCAATTCTATTGACACAGCCAGGCTGCCTTACTTCTCTGCACATCCTGCTCCTCATTAGCAAATCATGCAAAAATAACACCTCCTCTCAGGGTTGTCTTGAGGAGTAAATGAGATAATTCATGTAATGTGATTAACACAGTTCCAGCACACAGAGCTCACCAAACATTAGCTCCATGAATCACTATGTTCATCAACATCATCACTGTTAGAAACCCAAAAGAAGAGTGTGGGGTATATCTTTGGTGGGGCTGAACTATGGACTACAAGTAGGCTCTCTTCAGCCTGATAAATCTAAATCCAGAGCAGGCAGCAGCATTTCTGAAACACATGTCCCTGGTGGGGGATGTGACCAGGTAAATTATTCAGCCTTTAAAAATCCATAATCCTGAGCTAGGTGTGGTGGCGCATTCTTATAGTTCCAGTTACTCAAGAGGCTGAGGCAGGAGGATCACTTTAGGCATGGAGTTCAAGGCCAGCCTGGGCAAGCTCATAGGATCCCATGTGTTGTGTGTGTGTGTGTGTGTGTGTGTGTGTGTGTGTGTGTGTGTTTTAATCCACTCTCCAATATTCTCAGGCTGTCTATTAACCCATCATCCTGTTAACACTTGGTTGTCTTTGCACTCGCCATGGCTTTTTCCACACTCTGGTATTATTGGCTCAAGTCTGTTCTCCCAAGAAACCTCCTACACAAATATTACTAGAAACTATACTATAATCCCTATCATCTGTTATTGATCTCACTTCCAATACAATTGTGTGAAGGAGCATAAATGAGATAACAAAGATAAAGGCAGCACTGTTGTGTGGACTGATGTTGAGTGACAATTCAGTTTTAGGTTCTGACTTCAGAGTTCCAGGGTAGCTTCTTGTTTCACCAAAAGAACCTGCCACTGCATTCCTCACAGTCAAGGAAGTGTGACCAAAGAATTTAAATAATCAGAGATTCGCTGGCATGCAGTTAACCTGGGTCCTGCATATAAACCTAATGAAAATGAATCTCTCAGAAGAGATGACAGAAGAACCCAGAAATCTGGGTTAAAAATAAGCAGTGCTTCATGTTTACTAAGATTTCAGAACCACAACTCTATGGGTTCATAAATTAGTAGAGAATACACATATAAATTATTCTAATCTAGACAGCCTTTGATAGTTGCCTTAATAAAGGTATGGAATACAGAAGTTATCATGATTGGGATATGAGGTGTCCCCAAAAAGCTTCTATGTAAATGCAGAACTATCAAGAGATGAAATGATTAAATTATGAAGGCTGTGACCTAATCAGTGGATTAATCCACTTGATTAATTAACTATTTGAAAGGACTGCTTTGCTGGGTAATAACTGTGGGCAGGTGAGGTGTGGCTAGAAGAGGTGGGTCACTGGAGGCATGCTCTTGGGGACTGTATCTTGTCCCTGTGGCTTCTCCCTTTCTCTGCTATCTGGCTGCCATGTCCTGAGAAGCTCCCCTCTGCCACGCTCTTTCTGCCATGATGTCCTGCCTCACCTTGGGCTTAGAGCAATGGAGTCAGCTCATTATGGACTGACCCTACGAAATCATGAGCTAAAATAAACTCTTCTTCCTCTAAGTTGTTATTGTCAAGTATTTTAGTCACAGTGACAAAAATCTGACTAACATAGGAGCAGAACAAAGGAGAGAAAGGTAGGTGGTTAGGATTAATAGCAGAATATAGCTAGGCTAGAAATGAGGAGAAATGGACACAGAGTTGTCATAGGTAGAGAAAACTAGATCAAAAGAATCATCAGGAGTAAGCAAGTCTAGAACACATCAGAGCAGCTAAGTGTGGCTGGAGCCTAGGTGAATGGGCTTGTGAAGAAGGCTGCTTCTTTAGTCAGGAAAGAGAAAGGCTTCCAGATGAATGAGATATAAGCTGGAGGGCCTGTAACACCAGGTGAAGGCTGGGTCCTGTAACACCAGGTGAAGGCAGGTGAAGGCTGAGTCTCTTTGCCAAGAATCACTGTGAGAGGTTTCTATGGGAGACCATAGCCAGATCTGGACTTTCAGGAGGTGAATGTGGTATGGTGAATTACTGATGCCCACAAACCCTATCTACTTTTCAAAATCCAAAATGATACAGAAACCAAATTCTCTCTGTCTCTCTCTTTCAAAATTTAACCTCATGTGTTGGCAAAACCTACTATGAAATTGAGTGAAGTTACTTACAGTCATTATTTATCTAACATATTATGAGTATCTTGCATTTGGCTACAAAAGTAATAATGTGTTTGATTAAGAGTGCTGCCCAAATCCCACTGGATATATTACATGAAATTTAGTTCATGTATTATATGCCATTTCTGAACCCAGAAGAATTCTGAATGCACATCAAACTTAGGTTTTGCTAAAGATTATGGACTTTCACAAACAACTGGAGAGGTTTAGTAGCCCCTCCATGCTTTACAAGACCCAGGAAACCTTGAAAGGTGATATATAAAAGTGGGTAATCAGTGATATTATTCCTAGTGGCCAATTTTCTGTGATCACTTAATTGCTGTAGAGGTTTATCTAAAAGAGAAGGCAGCTATGGACTAAATGGTTTGTCTCTCATAATTCTTTTCCACGGCTATTAGAAGCCCTTGTCTCTCTGTTGCTACAAGTGTGAATGAGCAAAACTTATGATGTTGCAGATTGGAAAATAGGTGGTAGACAGCATAGACAAAGGCTTCTATGTCTCTGCACAGTGGTGTGTACACAAGTGCTTCTGTACACCAAATTCAGCAACACCAGAGCTGCAGAGCTCCTTAGAAATCAGCTAGTTCAACTCACTCAGTTCATGGAGGAGGAGTCTGAGGGCAGAGGAGGGAAGCTGTGTGCCAGAGACCTCATCTCTGAGGTTCTCAGAACTAACATTTACTGAGTGCTCCAAGTTTCCAAACCAACTATTATAGTCTCTTACAGGCCACGGGGGTCATCTGTTGTGCCGGACATTTAGTCATATAAAGAGCTTTTAATAAATACTCTTTAATCGTTTAATAAATACTCTGATTGTGAGTTTCATAGAATAATTGCACCACTGGGGAATATTACACCTCACTAAATGTCATGCTTTTCCAACCAGTGTGGAAAGGGATTTAGGTTTGATTTCAGTCTATAGCAATAATTCAGTGAAGAATGCAAAGGAAATACCAGAAACTTTGGTTCTCTTTAAAGTCATTTAAGTTTATATAAAAGTACTAAATTTATATGTATGCATATATATACACACACACACACACACACACACATATATGTACATACATATGTGTGTGCACGCACGCGCGCGTGTGCACACACACACACACACACACACACTTCTAGAAAAACCAGGGGAAAACAGAACTAAGATTACCAAATCCCTATAGCATAAATAACTTGTAAGTTTAGAAACTATAGAAAAATCAACAGTGGAAAAGTGTTCAAAGTTAGATTTGTCCTCTCATTTATTTCTGTATGATTTTAAAAGATCATAACTCAAATAAGCACATACACGAGGAAATATTCTCAGCAAATGTTTTATGTATAGGTTCAGGGTTATTTCTCTACAAAGAACTCACACAAATTAGTGAACAAGAAAACAACAAGATTTCAGTCAGGTTAAGGATATAAACAGACATTTTCTAAAAGAACAAATACCTTTAAATAAGGAAAGGCATGAGAAAATGTTTAAGCATCCCACAATGAAACAGCAGTATCCTAGATGCCTATTAGTTGGCACAGGTTAGAAAAATGATCACCAGTTCTGGGGAAATGTGAGGAAATAGACATGTTCATATATAACTAGTAGTAACAAGCTTTGGAAGTTCCTTTGCAAACTCAAGTTCCACAAACTATTCGTGCTTCTTGAATTAGTAATTCCACCTTTGGGAATCTACCTGAAAGAATAATGAACCCTGTAAACCTAGGTCTGAAGAAGAATACTTATTGAACCATGTTTATTTATAGTACTGAAAAATCATAAACAACCACCAGGTTCATTGATCTGGCAAAGATAAATCAAAAAGAATCTATTCAAAATAATATTATGCAACCACTGGGGTGATGCTTTAATTAATCCTATGTAATAACAAAAACACTTATGAATTAATTGTACATGAAAAAATAATGCATCAAAATGATTTATACAGAATGATTATAACTTGGAAAACAGTTAATCTATGAGTTTAAAAAAATTGAAGGATGATTTGCAATAAAACAAAATGGTTATATCTGGGAGGTAAATGTATGAGTCATTTATCTTATTCTTTTTACTAATTTGAATTTTCCAAAATACCTTTAGATATTACACATAAATTTGATGTAGAAATTTATTTCAATGAAATTAAAGCATTATATTAAATAGAAAATCAATACTAATTTGTCTTCCTTCTGATTCCGGTAAGAATGTTACAAGATACTTCTAAGGAAATAAGAAAATTCAAATTAGAACAGACATTATAGCGATATTTCATATATTATTTAGAGGAACTATCCTGTGCCAGGAGAAATAAGAAGTACTTTTCTCCCTCAATGAATTGTGATTATAATCCTGTGGTATGGGTGATCTAATTACCACCATTTTGTACAGGGTACCAAGAAAGGGAGAAACCTACTCAGATATCAAGTGTCTGGCTCCTGAGCAGTGTTCTTAGAAACCATAGCTATGCAGCCTCTCTTTGACCTCTGAAGTGAGAGGGTCCTTGCATATCATTAGTGTCAATGCTTGTTGTCAATAAAGAAGTAGGAGAGGTTGTGACTTGCTAAATCCCACACAGCAAATTATCCAATAGGTAAACAAAGTGATATCCTTTACAGATTGCAATTTACAAACCCTAAAGATTAAAATAAATGCAAACAATCCTAGTCTGTCTGCATACTTTTGTCCCTAACATTCAATTTTTCTTTTTTCATCTTCTTAGGACTTATATAAGGGAAAGACATTTCTATGGGCTATAGGAAGAACTTGAATCCCTGAAATACGAGGACTAAGCAGATCCTAAGCTCTTCTTGGTTCCATCAGAGAGCTACATTTCAACCCAGGTAAGGCAAAGTGTGTTTATCAAAGCACCTACCAGGTGGGGCAGCATTCCAAGCTTTGTGGAACAGCAGACTCCAACAGAACTCTGCACTACAGAGGAGCATTGTTAAGAGTCAAAACAAAACACACCCACTTGACAACATCAAGAAAGAAGCTCTGTGTGTGCTTATCTTCTAATCTATCATGAAGTCCAAAATAAACTCCAGGCTTCCTCATCACATCTGATGTAGATTCGGAGAGACAGATCTCTGTTGGGAAAGAAATATTGGGAAGCTGTACACCAAATAACTGGGCTAAATGACAAGAGAAGATTCCACAAAACCATTCCCTTGCTCTACTAAGGCTTAGTCATGCCTAATTTTTCAGTATGCTATTTAGAGGTCTCTGGACCCATCTTCATGTGATCAAAAGGGAAGGATATGAGGTCCCTATCAAACTGTGAAAATGACAGGGCCCAGTGAGGTTGCCATAAGAATCATGAAGACAAATTACCTCTCCACCCGGTGCTGAAGCATCAGCCTGTTGTAAAGGCAGCAAGATGTCTGTCTTCTCTAAAGGAACCAGACTCCCAGTGGCCAGTTCTGACTAAACATCAGAAATAAATGACAACCAACAAAATCTAAAGCAGTGATGAAGGCAATAAAACCTGGGATGCATGCAGATTTGGGAGAAGGAGAAGCACTCTGCCTGTAGCTATTGGAACAATATCACCCCTGGACAGACACGGTCATGAAATTTACAACTTAAAGCAAGAAACTTGTACTTGAAAGCCTAACCTAAAAACAGAGTAGAATGACTAATCTCTATTTTAAGTAAATACAGGGAAAATAAGTGATTTATTTAAAATGTACAGACAGGATTTTTGTTTGCTTGTTTGTTTTGGCTTTTTAACCTATTTTAAAGTGGGAATAAGTATAGGGAATGTTAGGAACATTTTCTTTCATTATTTAAAATTGAAATGTTCTCAAATCCACTATTTAGACTCATTTTAGACCACTCACACTTAATTGAGATTGGAAAAAAAAGGAAAGATTTATTACAACATACACACCAGAATGGCAAAACAACAACAACAAAAAGAAAACCAAAAATGACTGGCAATACCAAGCAAAGACTAGAATGTTGGACAGCCAGAACACTTACACCTGGCAAATGGAGTGTAAAATGTTACAACTACTTGGAAAATGGTTGGCAGTTTCTGATAAAATTAAGCATAACATTCTTATGACCTAGCAATTCCACTCTGATCTGTATATCCAAGAGAAATGAGTGCACAAATGTGCAAAGCATCTTTATTCACAATAACCCCAAATTGGAAGCAACTCAAATGTACAGCAACAAGAGACTGGTTCAATAAACTATGACATATCCATACAACAGGAGACTTGTCAGCAATTTTTAAAAATTGCTTACATTAACACATAAATGTGGGAGAATCTCATGAGCATGACGAATGAAAGGAACTAAGACTTGAAAGAGTTAATATACATGGTATGATTCCACTTATGTGAAGTTCAAGAACAGATGTAATTAAACCTGGTGACAAGAATCAGGAAGTATTTATCTCTGAGGATGGGAGCTTCTGACTGGAAAGGGTGGTAAGAGAGCTTTCTGGGATGGTGGGAATGTTCTATAGCTTGACCTGGGTGGTGGTCAAATAGGTGCTGCACATGTAAGCTATCATTGAGCTGAACACTTAAGGTGTGTGCCTTTTACTGCATGTACATTATACCTCAGTAAAATAACAAACACTGAAAGCATTCATTTTTCTTATTACCTTAAAATTTTAACATTAAAAAATTTTATATTTATGTATCTAAAAGATAATAAAAATCTGTTTATAAGTAAGAAATATAACAATAACTCATTTTTTGCTAGTGGAAGGATGAATATCATGAATGTAGCTGCAACAATATTCACTGTAGCTGTGTGTGGTTGTGCATGCATAATCCCAGATGCTCAGGAGGCTGAGGCAGAAGAATGGCAAGTTCAAGGCCAACCTCTGCAACTTAGTGAGACCTTGTCCCCAAATAGAAAGGGCTGGCAGTAGAATGCTCCTGACTTCAGTCCCCTGTCTCTTTCTCTCTCTCTCTCTCTCTCTCTCTCTCTCTCTCTCTCTCTCACACACACAAAGAATGTTCATTGTAAGTTTATTACAGGTAAACATTAGAAAAATAGATCTAAATATTCAATGTTAGAGTACCAGGGGCATATTTATTTCATAACTCTATACCTGAACTAAACCAAAATGTTGCAGTAGTATTTCCCATAGACATGAAAAGGTAACATCAAAAGACTAGGCATAAAAAACATGCATGACTGTTATGGACTAAATATTTGTGCCCCTCCCCCTAAAATTTCTATGTTGAAACCCTAATCTTGAGTATGCCATGGAGATGAGGCATTATTCTTCCTACCACAGATGCTTCCAGAAGCACCCCAAGAGTAAAGACCACCTCTTATCCTTTAGATAACTTCACATTGCTATAGAGAAATGGCTGATGACCGATTCTGAAATGTTCACTAACATAGTATAGCTTGATGATGTAATGAGTTACATAAAGTATTTTCCTCTCTTCCACTAGTTTTATAAGAACACTAGTTTATATCAACTGGGTATATTTCTTAAGAGAAAAACATGACAAAGTTCATAAAAATAACATAATATCTCCTAAAGTGAGGAAGGCTAATGAGATGGCTATAGCAGAGTTTCTAGAGATACTGTTTCATCTAACCGCTTTTGTCTAAAGTTCTAACCTTTTCTGTTTATAGGTAATTCAATGGGCTCTTTGTACAAATATCAGTGTAGTAGCAGGTCTTTAGTTAAATCTCTATGTCTAACAGATGATTTTACAATATTTTTATCTTTGAATAAGATTTCATATTTCATTTGAAATGTCATGGACTTATGAAACATGGCTAATAATCACATTCAAAGTGGCTCAAAGCAAGAAACTTGTAACCATTTAGCACAGGTTTAAACAATCTTACTTTTCTTCATTGAATTCCTCTGAATTATGTGTACCTTAAGCCTTCTAGTACATTACCTGATCAGTTACAGCTGCCATTTTTGGTATTTGCAGTTGATTTGATTATTCTTTGCTTTTTTTTTTTCTTGTTGAAATAGTGTTGGGCACAGATTGGATTATCTGCTCTGTGAACCATGGTAGCACAGTCATGTTTAGGTTATTTGGGCTCCTGTCTAAAAGTCACCTCTTTTCTAACTGCCCAAGTTCCTGTCATTGCTACTCACTTACTGCCTTCCATTACATGTACTTAACTTTATATCTTATTTCTTCTATATCATAAGCTACTTAAAGACAGAGTATTCATCTTGATTTTCTATATTTTCTAGTACAGTCCCTTAAACATAGAAGATTCTTTGTAAACATATATGGTATGAGTAATAATTGGTACATTAAAAAATTCCAAAGATTAAAATGTCTAAAAGTTCTTATAGAGACTACCAGAACATCCAATGTGAGATCTCTTTACTGTCAAAAAAAGTAACCTACATGATAAGAATGCTATATTTTGTTATTTGTAACTTAGGGATCTTACATGGATGGATAAAAAGAATATATGCTAGAAAAAACTCAAGTTTAAATCAAAATTTCACTATTATTTTATAAACTTGTATAAACTATATAAAATCACAGAGCTTCAATTTTTATCATTTATAAAAATAGGGATGTTAATCTACAGAGTATCTACTAGGATTAAAAGAGATTATTTATGAAAAGGCCTATACTTGTATACACTAGTTTAAGATTTGTAATTCTGCCTCTCCTTCCAATCCTGACTAAATCTTTGTTTTCTTTGTGCATGAAGATAATTTGGCTGAGCAAACAAACATAAACAGGTTTTGATATAGTTCCTTTGGAGCAAAAATAATGATACCCAGTCACACAACTCAAGGACTGGCTTCAGGGTATAGGAAATGGATTTCCGAGCTTTGGCCAAACATCATTCTTATGAGTGACTTTGTCATTAGCTCATATTGGATCCAACAGAATTAAGAAATTGAAATAAAATATCTTTTCCAAATTTCACCCCTCTAATCTAAACACAGACCCAAAGTCATTTTATAGGCTTTGTTTGAATAATATAGGTAACTACATCTGACTGCAACTTCATACCTAAATGGTTGGTTTAAGTATCTACTTAAGTTCCTAAGGGCCCACTGTTTACTATTTCTTTTACATACCTGTTGTGTGCTGAACTGTATCCCCTCAAAATTCAGATTGAAGTCTTAACCCCCATGTAACTATATTTGGAAGCAGGGTTCCTTGGAGGAAGAAGTTGAAGTTAATTGAGTTCTTAAGGGTGGCACCTTAATCCAATATGACTGATTGTCCTTATAAGAAGAGGAAGACCCCAGGAGAATGAGAGTACACAGGAAAATCCATATGAGGAAACAACAGAAGGCTGCAGTCTACAAACCAGGAGGAGAGACCATGACCAGCTTGATCTTGGACTTTTCAGTCTCCAGAACTGTGAAAAATTAGTTTCTGTGGCATTCTATTACAGCAGTCCTAAATGAGGAAAGTATGGCATCTCAAAGAGTTCTTTTTGACTGTACCTGGTCATAAAAAATTATAAATAAAAAATTACCCATTCAAATATTGCTTATTAGAGCTGGGTGTAGAAGCACACACCTGTAATCCCAGCAATTCAGAGAAGCTGAGGCAGGAGGATGGCAAATTTGAAGCCAGCCTCGACAACTTAGTGGGACCCTGTCTCAAGATAAAGAAATTAAAAGGGGCTGGGGATGTAGCTCAGGGGTAGAGCACTACTGGGTTCAATTCTGGTACTACAAAAATACATACATACACACATACTGATTATTATAAGGATTTTTTTCTCCTCAAACTTTTGAAACAAATATTTGATTAACATGTAATAATTGCCTATATTTATGGGTACAGTGTGGTACTTTAATACACATACACAATATGTGATTTCCATTTCCAGCTGGATGCAGTGGTGCAAGCCTGTAATCCCAACTACTTAGAGGGCTGTGGCAGGAAAATTGCAAGTTTGAGGCCATCCTTAACAACTTAGTGAAAGCTCTGTCTTAAAAAAAGAAATGGTCTAGGGGTGTTGCTCAGTGGTAGAGGGCCCCAGGGTTCAATCCCAAGTACCGCAATATATATATATATATGTGTATATACACACACACACACACACATATATATATATACACAAATATACATACATATATATTAATGTATATATTATGCATATATCTCCATATTTATATATGTATAATGGATTACTTTGAAAAACAGTTACCCCATTGTGCTGTAGAACACAGTTCTTTTGCTTCCATCTGTGTTTGGGTAACAATATATAACCTCTCACTATCTTCCTCTCCTCCCCACCCTTCCCAGATTCCAGGGATCACTACCATACATTCCAATCAACTTTTTAAAAAACATTCATATATGACAGGAAACATGCAGAATTTTTAAAAGACTCAGTTATTTCATTTAACATCTTCCAGTTCTGACCGTTTTGCTACAAATATCAGGATATTGCCCATTTTTTTCCTTTGAACATATAAAACACAGTTTCCACTGGGCACATGTGCCACATTTTCTTTGTCCATTCACACCGTGATCAGCATCTAGGTTGATTTGCTTCAGTTAGAATACCTATTATCAAAAAGACAAAAAATAGCAAATGCAAGCAAGGATGTAGAGAAAGGGAACTTTCATACACTGTTGGCAGGAATGTAAATTAGCACAGCCACTATGGAGAACAGTGTGGAGGTTCCTCAGAAACTAAAAATAGATCTACTATTTGATCCAGTTAACCCTCTTCTGGGCATACATAGCCAAAGGAAATAAGATTAGCATATCAAAGAGACACGCATGTTCATGTTTGTTGCTGTACTACTCACAATAGCTAAAATAGGATGTTGAAAGATCACAGCCTGAGGGTTCTGGTCTTGGCTTTGCCACTAGTGGCAACGTGGCTTTAGGTAAAGTCATTTAACCTCTTTGTGTCTCAGTTTCCCATATATACAAGTGTCCCTTTCAAACAGAAAATTCTGATTTATTTAAGTCTGCTCTTATAGCATGAATATTTTTATTGGAGACCAGCAAAGGGACAGGTTACAGCCACCTCAAAAAGAACTGACTCAGACTTCCCATCTACTCTTTTGCACTATTTATTCCAAAGTCCTTTGGTGCCTTCAGTGTCAGGAAACTTCTGAACAAACTTCAGGACTACCTTTACCCAAGACATTATTAGGTGAGGTTATATGCATTCTCTAAACCTCAGCTTTCTCATCAGCAAAACAGGCTAGTGTTATATGAGGCGTATGAGAGGGATTGCAGAGTATTCCAGAATACTGCAGATATTCAATATACGGTTGTGTATCTTTCTGTGTATCCTCCTCGTGAGATTCTGGTCCTTTGCTTTCCTCTCCCCATCTGTCTAATGATGAAAACGTTGAGACTCTACAAGATTCCTACTATTCTAACCTGCAAACAACATGGAACCTATGGCTCTGTGTCCTGTGGAGCAAAACTACCAAAGGAGGAAGAGAATCATGAGAGTAGTTGTCTTCAGTCCAGTTTTATATGTTGTACAATCCTCTCTAAAATGGAATTACCTTTGTGTCTATAACACTTTCTTTTAGTTCAACAAAGAATATGCATCAGTTCCTAAACAAAACCTTTAGGAGATACACAATGTCAGACTAAGATAGGATCTACCTGTGATTGAAGCTCAGGCAGCTTTTGCTCCCACACCTGTGCACACACCTGCATACCTATTGTAGAATATGATGCCAAGATATAATGGACACCTGTAATCCCAGTGGCTCGGGAGGCTAAGGCAGGAGAATTGAGAGTTCAAATCCACCTCAGCAAAAGCAAGGTGCTAAGCAATTCAGTGAGACCCTGTCTCTAAATGAAATACAAAATAGGGCTGGGGATGTGATGTGGCTCAATGGTTGTGGGCTCCTGAGTTCTATTCCTGGTAACCTCTCCCCGCAAAAAAAAAGATATAATGGGAGATAAATTATGGGACATAAAAATCATCTTATCTGTTTGTAATAAAAAGATGCTACAAAAACCTGAGAGTAAAAACTGAATAGAAAAAAGACATGCAGGCACACACAGAACCCTCAATCAGCCATCTCTAATTGTCATCATCGCTTAGCCATAGAATCTCTCTAGAAGGTGAATGCATTTTGATTAAAGTTATATTTCTATTGTCCCCTATAATGATGTGCTTTTTAAAATGCCTTTTGGATAACAATTCTATACCTTTATTTTGAAGGGTCTTAGAATGGTCTGTGTTTTTCTCAGTTCAAACCTTACTACTATTAAATGAATAATATGTGCTACTTTTCCATTTGAATCTAGATTTTTCTGTGGGCTAAAAATATGTAAGGTTAAAGACATTCTACAATACCTAAAAAATTTCAAAATCAAATGGGATTTTCTGATATGGTGTATATTTTACTTAGTATTTTTTATATCAGGACATTTAAATTATTTTTATATAGTACTATTCAATCAAGAGCTCAGAAACAGCTATTGTCTCAATTGACATTGAGTATGATCTTTTGTGTACAGAAAATATATTTACCTTTCTATGCTTGGAGGATTTTACATTCAGAGAACTGTGTATTTCACTAATGTTCTTTTTTGTCTGTCATCTTACTTTTAAAGTCACATGATTTAGATATATTAAAAGATTTTTTGTTATGAAATCTAACCAGAGAAAGGAACATTCATGACAAATTTTCATTTTAAAGCTAAAGGAAAATGAAGTATAGGCTGAATTGCAAGGTTTCCATATCAAGTGGGTCCCTCACTACAGGCAATCTTGCTAAGTCAAATTTCTAAGCTGGCAGTTTGACAAACTTTTAACTTTTCCTGTGCACTACTGTGGTAGTAGGGAGATATCAGGTCGAGGTGGTGAGTTGAACACTTCACTCTATCCTCTGAGAGGAAACAAAGAAGCAGGAACTACTCAAAGAATAATAAAGGTCCAGATTGAAGCATTTAAACATAAGTTTAAAAATACTTATGCAAGTAGTACAATTTTATTTAAAAAATTAACATGGGAAATTGCTTCTATTATAATGTAGAGTGTAAGGGAACTGTGCACAGCTGTCAATATCCATATATTATCACCTCAATTACATAAAAAGTCTTGGAGGCATTAGGGAAGATTGAGAAAATACACTAAAATAAATTTCCGATCTACTAGTTTAATTAATTTTAAAAATTTATGTATGACAGCAGAATGCATTACAATTCTTATTACACATATAGAGCACAATTTTTCATATCTCTGGTTGTATATAAAGTATATTCACACCAATTCATGTCTTTATACATATACTTTGGATAATGATGACTATCACATTCCACTATCATTTCTAACCCCATGTCCCCCTCTTCTCCTCCCACTCCTCTGCCCTATCTAGAGTTTGTCTATAACTCCCATGCTCCTGCTCCCTATCCTACTATGAATCAGCCTCCTTATATCAAAGAAAACATTTGGCATCTGTTTTTTTGGGGGGGGGATTGGCTAACTTTACTTAGCATTATCTGCTCTAATTCCATCCGTTTACCTGCAAATACCATGATTTTATTCTCTTTTATTGCTGAGTAATATTCCATTGTGTATATATGCCACATTTTTTTTTATCCATTCATCTATTGAAGGGCATCTAGGTTGGTTCCACAGTTTAGCTATTGTGAATTGGGCTTCTATAAACATTGATGTGGCTGTGTAGTTTGGACTTAAAAAATGGAACTGCCATCAAATCTTAAGCGACTTTCTCTATACTTTACATTTTTAAAATTTTTTAAGAATGAAAATGTATTGTTTTAAAATAATTGTTTAAAAAGTTAAGATAGTCATCCTGAATTCTTCTTGTACTTAAAGCAACAATATTGACATCTCATCCACAAATGAGACATTGCTATTATTACCTCTTTTAAAAAAATTAACAAATCCTGGTTTTCCATTTTGTTTAGGGTATGATCCTTCTTCTCTCCCTTCTGCATCAGTTCTCTTGCAGCACCCCAACTCTCTCTGTCTTGGCTACAGGCTCTTTGTAGGTGATCTCAACCAGCCAATGCTTTGCTTTAAATACCACTGGAGAGCTAATGAATTCCAAGTCTATATCTCCAGCCCACACCAACTTCCGAGCTTGCATCTTTTTTAATTTTTTAAAATCTATTTTAATTAGTTATATGTGGCAGTAGAATGCATTTTGACACATCATACATTAATGGAACATAATTCATTCTTCTGGTTGTACATGATGCAGAATCACACCAGTTATATAATCAGATAAGCACATTTGGTCATAATGTCCAAATCATTCTACTATTGTTCCTGCCCCCCATCTTCTCAACTCTCCACACTCCCCTCCACCCAATCCAAAGTACCTCTTTTCTTCCCTAGCCCACTCCTCCTTATTTTGAATCAGCATCCACATATCAGAGAAAACATGCAGCCTTTGGTTCCTTGGGATTGGCTTATTTCGCTTAGCATGATATTCTCCAGTTCCATACATTTACTGGCAAATGCCATAATTTCATTCTTCTTTAAGGCTGAGTAATTCCATTGCATATACCACATTTTCTTTATCCATTCATCTACTTAAGGGTTTCCATAGTTTGGCTACTGTGAATTGAGCTGCTATAAACATTGATGTGTCCTCGTCACTGTAGTATGTTGACTTTAAGTCATTTGGGTATAAACTTAGGAATGGGATGACTAGGTCATATGTTGGTTCTGTTCCAAGTTTTCTGAGGAATCTCCATACTGCTTTCCATAGTGGTTGCACCAATTTGCAGTCCCACCAGCAACACATGATTGTACCTTTTTCCCCATATTCTGGCTAACATCCAATGTTTCATCTTCTAACCAGCAGTACCACTATCGTGTCTGTAACAGGCTTCTCACACTGAATGTGGCCAAACAACATTAGTGATTTCCTACCTTCTCCCTCTCTTGGTCTTTCCTAATCTAGACTTCAAGTCTTTCACCTTTACAGTAAATGATACCACTAATTTACTTAGTTGCTTATGTTGAAAACTATAAAATATCCTTAATTCCAGCCTTTTTCATAACCATCTCACCCTACTCAGTCCATCTTGTGATTTGTTAATGTATACCTTGAACCCAACACTGATCCCATTACTCTCGCTTCCACTTTCACAAGACACCATCATATTGTATCACAAGTAGATCTCTGCAAAGCTATCCATGTGTTGTATTCTCTGACCCCATTTATCTTCGTGGTAGCCAGAATGTGACATTCAATATGTCATGTCTTTGCTTAAAACCTGTTCTTTGTGTCTCATTGTGTGCATGATAAAATCTAAGTCCTAGGCCAGGCACAGTGGCACACCCCTGTAATTCCAGATGCTCAAGAGGCTAAGGCAGGAGTATCGCGAGTTCAAAGCCAGCTTCAGCAACTTAGCAAGGTCCTAAGTAATTCAGTGAGACCCTGTCTCTAAATAAAAAACAAAAAAAGGCTGGGGCTGGGCCTGAGTGTTTGAGTGCTCCTGGGTTCAATCCCTGGTACCAAAAAAAAAAAAAAATCTACACCCTAGATCATGACTGTCATGGATCTGGATGCCTCTGCTTCCTCACTCTCATTTCTTTTCCACTCCCACTGTGCTTCAAAATTCACTGATCTTCCTTGCTTCCTCAGCCATATCAAACAATTAGAAATTTTTGTCCCTTCTGCCTGCAAAGCTCTCACTGAGGCCTGCTTCCACCAATGATCCTTCCTCTACTACTCAGACCTAAAACTTGTCCCAATTTCTTCACAATGCTCAGCTTGTACCAGGACTGTCAAACCATCGGCTGCTTTCACCATCCAATAGCCCTCAAGCAGTCAGGGGCCAGGCTGAGCTACAGAACTTGCAAAAAGAGTTGGCTACTCCCTGCAGTCAGGTCTCCCCTTCAGGCGTACCCCATCACTCATCAGTAGCTAAACTCTAGATTACACAGCTCAAGGACAAGTTAATGGGATTTGGCAGAACATAAAAGGAAACAAGAAAGCACAAAGGAAAATGCACTCAAAATAGAAATAGGTAAAATACACAGTAGTAGAATTTGTGCCAGTTAAATAAATCAAGCCATATTTACATTTCTGTGTTATCTTTAAGGACAAGCAGGAAAGAAGATGCAGTTATTGAAGTACTTCTAAATTTGTTCAAAACTGCATTTAATTTTACCTCTATGATTCTTGAAACATCAGGGATGGGCATCTATGGAATCAAAAGTGCTGCACATTGGTATGTTGGCTCAGCCTTGGATAGGTTGATTTACAACCTCCAGGCTGGCCAATCAGGGCCAAGCTGCAGGAACAATCTAGCAAAACACATTTGTGGGGCACTTTACTATTCCCAGGGCTAGGTCTACATTGCCCTCTTGGTTCTCACAGCAACCTGATATCTATAAAATGTATAGTTTCTCTGTATAAGAGAACTGGTTTCTAAGAAGTTTATTCACTTCAACCAAAGATTCAAATATAAAGGTAAGATCAAACCATGTTCTTTGTTCTTAGTGCATTAGAAAATAAAATCATTGAGTCTTAAAAAGACAATATTCTGTAATCCAGGAGACATGCTAGTCCTGAATTTATCACCAGTTAGCAAGTGTGGCCTTGAGTGTGGCCTATTTGCCTCAGTTTCCTCAATTAAAAAGGAAACTCATTAGCTGTATCACAGAATTGTTTTAAGAATCAGTGTGTGGTCCTGTATGAGGCATGCTTCCTTTCAAGGCCTGTGTACTTGCTGGGCCTGAGATTTCTCTTCCCTTGACATCTGTAGTTTGTCCCCATATTTCCTAATATTTCCACGTTAGAAGGCCTTCACCAAATACCCCAAATACAACAGTGAGCATACCCTCAATCCATACTCCCTATCACCTACAGCAATTATAGTTAAAGTGTTTCTTCCTCATCTGACATATTTGCTTTTTTCCCACAATTAGATTGTAAGTTTCATGAAAGCAGGATTTTTTGTCTACCCAGGGTTGGTATCCCAGAAGGCTAAACAATGGCTGGCCCATAGAATGTCCTTTAAACACTGACCTAGTAAATGGATGAAAGAACTGAATAAAAAATATCATATGCATGAATGCATTATGATTATCATCATCTAGTCCTGTTTGGTCTGCTTACTATGAGCCAAGTTATACATAGCATTCTTGGCATTAAAATATGTGTCTTCAATCAGGGTAAACTTAGCACAATTTTATATAAGCGAGGAGATGGCAGGACTAGAAAACACATATAAATGATAGTCACTAGCACTTAACAACTTAAGTCCTAGCAAAGCCCTCAAACCTTCTATTTCTATCTCAATTATTAATATCAGAGATGTTAAGATAACTACCATCACCCAGAGTTTCCATGAGTGTGAAAAAAGTCAGAAAGTAAAATTAAAATTTTCCACAAAAAAAGGGACCTAAGGACAGACAGAAGAGAGTTCCTGAGCAACTCAGTGGATACCTCTGGGAAGGAAAGAAGTGAAAAGGATAGAATGGTGGTGGTGAGCCTTTAGGTGTATCTTTAACATCAGAGAGACAAAGAGGAATGGGTACACATGTGTACTAGCAGAATTGAGTGTGCTTTTCTATAGGTTTAGACTACTTCATAATTAAGGGGAAAAAATGCAGTAGGATGTCTCCATTACAGATACCAGAACTGCCACGTTACCTCCTCAAAGCTCGAAAACACCTTCACCATCATACAGACCAATCTGCTTCCAAAGCACTAGTACTCTCTCCAGTAGCATCATCTGACTGGCAGTGCTGCTTGGCAGTCCCTGCACCCAACCACAAGGGGCTGACTCCTCCATTTCTGAGTATTCCAATCTTTTTTCTTTTTCCTATTATCATCCCTAGGAGCTTCACCTGCAGAAGAGTTCATAGTTGAAAAATACCAAGAGAGTTATTCAGTTCCTCCCTGTTTTTCATTTTTGGAAACCCTTCATTGAATGGAAATCAGCCTCTCTGTTGCTTTCCATTATTCTGTGTGATCTCCAGTCAATTACTCAACTTTCTGATTTCACATGGTAGCTCTCCAAATATGTGAGATAGTCAGTGTGCCCATGAGTCCTTTCCACCTTAAACATGACCACTTTGTTCAACTTGTACAACAGAAGAGAGAAGCTAACATAACCACCAATGGCAGATGGTATCTATTCAGTACAGGCTCCCATCAAGCTGTTATTCTACATAACTAACAGTGTATTTCTAAGTACCCCATCTTAATAAGAAATTCACGAAACTAAAAAGGTTTTAACTGCTTAAAATCTGAGCGAGATTAAAATAGAGCATGATTATTTTCCTATAGTCTTTAAAGCAACCTCTTCCTTTCAATTTTAAACAAAACCAGAATCCCAGATTAGCTTTAATAATTAAATAATTCAAACACCATTTAGCCTTGAGATGGAGAGGTGGTTGGGTGAGGTTTTATAATGGGATGATAGAAAATAAATGCTAAAAAAATATGAAATACAGCAAGTAGTGTTCAACAAATAATTGTTAAAATCTCCTGTGACCATTTAACAACGTATAGGAGTTCACAATTTAGATGAACTTCTATCCATTTAAAAATCACATGTCTTATTTTAAGTGCACAATTTACCCAAAGGCATAAACAACAATTTGTTAAAAGCACAAGATGACTTGGAATGGCCCCAGGTACAAGTGAATAAATGTGAGCACAATACATTAATGCCACTCAAAAGTATGGGCCACAGACCATGCTATGTGGTATTGTTCTTCACACAAAAATTGAGATAGACTATTTAGAGACTTTAATGGAATGTGGACAAAGTAATTTTATGTTAGTTGAATCTGATAATACTTTAAAAAAATATGAACTTGTCTTATTTCATTTTCTTAGCAATTTATTTTATCCTATTTCACTATAGCATTGGTCTTTCACTATGGATTTTTCCAGAAGACAACACTAGATGAATTGAGACTTCAGGAGTTTGTTTTGTTTTGGTACCAGGGATTGAACCCAGGGGCTCTTAACCACTGAGCTGCATCCCTGCCCAGTTTTGTATTTTATTTAGAGACAGGGTCTCACTGAGTTGCTGAAGACCTCAATAAGTTGCTGAGGTTGGCTTTGAACTCATGATCCTCCTCCTTCAGCCTCCTGAGCCACTGGGATTACAGGCATGCACCACCACACCATGAAAGATGGGTGAGATCTGACGTCTTTTAATTTATATAATATCTTCTTTGCAATTCTGAGTTATATGCCCAATTTTAATGCTGCTAACACTTATAATGCCAGGAGATTGAGTGTAATTTCAGAATCATTAAATGGTTTGAAAGTCATGCTGAACAGGAGAATTTCCATTGAGTGGATTCTAACAAAAAATAGCAGTTCAACCATTTCATTCATTTCTTCACGGGCCAAATAGGAATTATCCCTTCTTTGCTAAAGGGCCACAACCCTAGCAACATTAGCAAGGATCACTTAAAAAGAATGGATTATCTTTGTTAGTGTCCAGGATTAACACTGAAAATAGAATGTCTGTAACCCCCATTGAGAACTGTAATTCAGGTATGTTGAGAGGAAGGGGAGGAAAAATCCATAAAGCAATTAGATTTCAAGGGGAATTTTTTAAACAGTCAATTTGAAAAGTGAATTGCTTTGCTATTATATATAATTTCCATGTTTAACCTCATGTTTTAAAGACGTCAATTAAAAACAATGAGAGATGAAATCTTTAGAGTCTTTGGAAAAACCCTGCTGCTACCTTGCTTCACATCTGAATAATCTCAAGAAACCTTGACCAAGGAAGGGGAAATGGGGTAAAGAGGTTGCCAGGATATGGAAAAAGATTGTTTCTTCTCCAAGGAAGGGTGGGAAGGTTTGAGGATGTGGGGAAGGATTGGATAGGCAGGGTGGTGCTTCCCTTTCCTCTGTTACACCTTGTTTTTGATGTTCCTGTGTCATTATTCAGCAATTCAGGCTTTCTGAATTATGCATCATCTTTTACTGTCATTTGATGATAAATACTAAAGTTGGTATCAGAAAAAATGCCACTATGATATGAGAAATGAAGTTATTTAAAATTAATTTCTTGTGGATTTTATCTTACAGGTACCTTCATCTCCGGTGGCTGAGGTCGACGTATTTCTAATTAATCATTTGTCATCCCTGGATTATCTTCCAAGTTTGGATCAGGAAATATATTTTAAAGTGGTTGTTGGTTGTGCTTGTGCTTATTTTTAGGATGACAGATTAATACCATTTTGTTATTAATATGCACAGCACCATCTTACATATTCTCAATCACAAGACTGAGATGTGATATTTGAATCTTAAGGGGAGAGCTTTTTGTTTTCTTTTTTTAAACAAACTTCAAAATGTTACTAATGTAATGATTTCTGTACTGTCCTTAATAAGTCAAAGGAAGAAAAATCAATGATCTTGTGACAATAACAAACCTTCAAAGACAGGCTGACTATATTGTCCTCCCCATTCCTACCTCAATTAAGAGACCATATATGACTATCCTCTGTGCCAGCACCCCCCCCACGACCCCCTCCAATATCCCTTGTGTGGACGCTGTTCACTATCCTCAGATGTTTATCCTTTTCCTTATCTATCTGTTGTCACAAAGACTCTCCCCTTTTTAAACTTTTGCATTTAAAATTCACATTAGAAGGGGGATGTATGAATAATTTTCTGATGAAGGTTTGTAATGATGGATCAAGATTTATGAGCTGGCATGATAGCATTTCAGTTTTTCACTCATATGTTTCCAAAGGATGTAGCTCTTAGCTTAACAGTTTTTGCTCATTTTCAGCAAATTATTTTCTTGACTGTTTCAAATACTTAAGTGTCAGGCAGCAGAATTTCTGTGAAGCAAAACATTAGTCTCCCTCAGCTTTCACCATTATTATCCAAAGTTATTTATCATGAAGTTTGGGTCAACACTGTCTTTTTCAAGGAGCAAGAGAGGCATCACAGATGAGGACAATTTTTCATGTTTTATAGAGCTTAACAAAAACACAGTTGCATTTCACATCATTACTATCCGTAGGGGTCAGACTTGGAGCTCCTGGTATCCCTGTAACAACCTCAACAGAGATAGAATAAAAATTATTACACTGAGATAAAAGAACAAATGAGATGGCTTTGCAAATTCTTTCATTTCAACTATGGTTCAGAACTATACTCTGATCTATTCCTCCTGGTAGTGGTAGAAGTGAGGTTTCCAAGAGCCATTGCTCTTGATGCTCTGCTGAGTTACACAGATTCTACACACATACTAAAGAGTTCAGATTCCTTCACTATTAAAACAAGAGACAACTATTACTATTACTTTTGTGACTACTGTTACTATTGTATTTCATCTTAAACTGATCACCATAAGGCACCGGTTCTTAATTACCAAGAGCAACACATTAGGTAAATCATTTGGATTTTTAAATACAATCCAGTAAGAGGCCCATGAACCATCCTTTAAGAAATAAGGTCTCTGGGGATAATGGATCCTGGGGGTAATCCGGGAAGTGCTTAATTTTGGTGACATTCTAAATCAGACCTATGCTACTTCCCACGGTCATCTTGTCATAGATAAACAGGATGATATAGAGCCATCCCTGATTTAAGGACAAATGAGAAAAAAAAATCTTCTTGGGAAGCATAACATAAAGACACTAGAGAATGAAGAAGAAAATGCAATGTGACCCTGGTATACACAATTATTTCTGGGAAACTAAGGAGTTGAGCAGAGTAAAGAGGTAAGTTAATACCAAAATCTTTGTTTAGCATTATTCCTAATCATAGCAACTCTTATGAGGATTTTTTGTAGAAAAACACTGGACCATCAGAAATGAAAGGAAAACGGAAGGAAAAGATGACAAAATGGTTTTGAGTAAAAGTATCCTTGGTATTCTATATTTTGCAAACTTTTTAACAAGGTACTGGCAATCCACATGGGAACAAAAGCTTTTGACACATTCTTCACTGCAGAGAACTGACAGAAAAGGCTGTCACCAACACAGCAGGTTCTAAATGTGCAGCAGAGCTTCAGCAACAGCCTGCCCAGGAGCATCCTAAGGACCTGAATATAATCTCCTGGGGGTTCACATTTCAATTAGAAATCAACTGCATTTCCATGCTGGAGAAACTGGATTTCACATGCAAAAGAATGAAGCTGGACACCTACCTCATACTGCATACACAAATTTACACAAAATGAATCAAAGACCTAAACAGATGAAGAAGAGATGAAACTTGTAAAATCTTAGTAAAAGACATAGACACAAACTGTTGTGACTTCTGATTAGTTTCTTAGATATCCTACTATAAACACAAGAGATAAAAGAAAAAATAGATTAATTGGACTTCATCAAAATTAAAAACTCTGAATACAACCTACAGAATGGAAGAAGATAGTTACTAACCACATATCTGATAAAGGTCTTGTATCCAGAATATATAAAGTAAAAAAAATAATAAAATAATAACTTAAAAAATTGACAGAGGACATGAATAGACATTTCTACAAAGAAGATATATGAATGGCTAATGAGCGCTTGAAAAGAAGATTAATTCCATTAGTCACTAGGAAAATGCAAATCAAAACCCCAATGAGATACCATTTGACATCCACTAGAATGTCTAAAATCAAAAGGACAGTGTTGGTAAGAATGAGGGAAATGGAAATACTGCTATTGGGGAATGTAAAGTGATGCAGCCACTTAGAAAACGGTCTGGTAGTTCCTCCGAAAGTTATCCATTCAGTTATCACATGACCCAGCAATTTGACTCCTACATAAATAAATACTAAAGAAGAATGAAGACATATGTCAACACAAATACTCTGACACCAATATTCATAGCAGCATTACTCATAAAAGCCAATAAGTGGAAACTACCCTGTATTAGTTTTCTGTTGCAGCTGTAACTAACTGCCATAAACTGAAACAATACAAATTTATCTGACAGTTCTTTAGGTCTCACTCCATACTTTTTGTAGCTCCTAGATGCCACCTGAATTCCTCAAGTCATGGTCCCCTTCCCCCACTTTCAAAGCCAGCAGTGATGCATCTCTTTGATGCTTCTTCTATAGGTGCAAAAGGTTCTCCACCTTTATGGACTCATATTATTAGAGGAAGCCCACTAGATAATCCACTATAATCCCCTTAAGTGGTGGTCTGCTTATTTAAAGACATCTGCAAAGTTCCTTTTGCCATGCAAAGTAAGGTATATTACAATTCCAAGATTAGGACATGGTCATTTTAGGGAACCATTATTCTGCCTGCCACAAAAGCAGATTGGCTATTGGATAAACAAATGTAATCTATTCCTATAATTAACAAGTTTTTATTCTGCAATAAGAATGAATGAAGTATTGATACATACTACAACATGGATGACCTCTTAGAACATTATACTAAGTGCAAGAGGCCAATCACAAAAGACTATGATTTCATATATATAAAATATCCAGGATAGGTAAATCCATAGTGATAAAAAATAGATTAATAGCTTCCAAGGGCTGAGGTTGGGGTGTAATGATAACAGTTGTGGCTTTTTGTGTACGTGGGAAGGGATGTACAAAAAAAAAGTAGTGAAGTTTGCACAAGTCCATGCATATACTAATAACACTGAATTATATACTCTAAATGGTTGATCTCTATGTATATGAATTATATTTAATAAAGCTATTCTTCCAGTGAATGAGAGTAAGAGGACACAGAAATAACCCATGGTGGTTTCAGTTAAATATGGTATAAATTTTAGTTAAAATACAATACAAACCTAAAATCATTGTTGAAGGAGCTTGAATTATGGGGCTTTCATGACATAAGGAAGTCACTGACATTCATAAGATTCATGAAAACATTTAATTTTAAAAAGAGGTGATTATTTTTCAAAACAAAAAGTTAATTGCAATCAGGGATGTCTGACAAAGGGACAAATCTTTGTTTAGTTGGTGAAATGGAAGAACAGGAAAACTGTTTCATTTAACAAAATATTCTAGAACTGGCAGTCTGACAAGTAGGTTAGTAGTGAGGATTTATATACTCAATACAATGTCATACCATGATGGAGACATAATTGACATAAGTCTGGTCCCTTCCTCTTACCATTAAAGCAGTGTAGCAGGCGGCCAGCATACTCTCACCCTAGAACAAGCCCAGAGCATAAGTGTGGGAAAAGCAACATTGCGTAAGTCATGGATTGCAAATAGCTGCTCTAAACATGTGGCTTCAATATGTTATCTGTTCTCTTTAGATATGCATGACATTAGAGTGTATTTTGACATATTATTCAAACGTGGAGCATAACTTATTCTAGAAGCTTCAATTTTATTCTAAACTATATTCAAGGGAAAGGAACTCTTCCCTGAGTGCACTATTAAATAATGAATGTTTTCCTACATTTCATTACCTAAGAAGTAGACTAAACTATGAATCTACTTTTTCTCTCTATGAATTTACCTAATCTGGGCATTTCATATGTATGGAATCCTATAGTCTTTTATGATTGGCTTCTTTTGTTTAGCATTATGTTCTGAAAAGCCATCCATGCTGTAGTATGTATCAGTACTTCATTCCTCTTTATTGAAGAATAATAGCAGATTAATTATACAAATAGACTACCTTTTATTAATTCTTCAGTTGATGTACATGAGTGTGTGGTAGGCAGAATAATGATTTCAAAAAATTCCTCATGTTGGCATGAGCTTCTACGCTGGGGAGGCACAGAAAAGTAAGTACTTTGAATCTAAGAGTGTGTTCAAGATTAAAAATGTATGGTTGTCATGACAGAGGCTCTGGGAAACAGGGCTCTCACACATCTGTACCTGACTTCCTCCTTCCCTGGGCACCCAGCACTCAGGGTGAGATGTGTCAGAGCTGCCCTAGTTGCCTCTCTTATGCAACAGGCACAACATGGAGTTCAGCACAATCAGAAATCAGGTACTTTCAGGGCAATTTCTGTCTAAGATGCTTAAAATAATCTCATTACCAGAACTCATTCTGGCATGGGTAACTACAAGATTGTTTAAAGAGATGGAGGAAAAGTTTCTAGGAAAAGAACAATTCCCATACCAAAAAAAAAAAAAAAAAAAGCATTGGTAGGGGCTAGGGATGTGGCTCAGTGGTAGAGCACTCACGTAGCATGTATAAGACCCTGGGTTCCACCACCAGCACTGCAATGTTAAACAAACAAAGACAGAAATATGTAGTGTTTCATTTCCTAATTCATCACTTTCTTTTTTTTTTTTTTTTTTGTGGTACTGGGGATTGAACCCAGGGGTGCTCTACCACTAAGCTACACCCCCAGGTCCTTTTTAAGATAGGTTCTTGCTAAGTTGCTGAGGTTGGCCTCGAACTTGTGATCCTCCTGTATCAGCCTCCCAAGTCACTAGGATCATATATGCACACTACCACACCTGGTTAAAAATTTTGGATATTTTGACAACTAAAGAATAAATACAAAAAAAAATTTAATTTACCTTTAAGGTTCAGATTATTTTTTTAAAAAATCTTTCTCTTTAGCAAGATTTAAAGAAGGTTTTTTAAAAATTATATGAGCCACTATTCATTTACTATCTCAGATTTAATTCTTGCACTTGGGATCTTTGGATCCAGCAGGAATGATTTCATTCAATTTACAATTTTAACATATCTTTGAGTATACTTCACACCTGTGATTCTGCCTCATACTCTTAATTTTCTTTTGTGAAAATAGTGATTTTGTTAATTAAATACATACTTACTTGTTAGCAGAAACAGCACTGGGAGAAGGTGAAATGCATGGGTAAGCATATTCCCATGTGTACTTACCTATGGATGATGTGGGTGGCCGACAGGAGTTAATTTCTTATACAATTTTATTGCTTACAATACTCCAGAGTACTTTGACAAAATGTTAACAATAAGAGAGAAATAGCTGCCTAGATGGCAGGATCAAATTGAAAACTACAGAAGCTTCATTTGTACCCTACCAAAGAATTTAAAGTCAAATAAGAGGAAAAGTTTAGTTTTCCAGAATTTTTAATATCTAGAAACCTTAAAATGCTATTGTGATTCCTATATGTAGCTTTCAGTCTTTCTAATTAAAGGAAAAGAACATCAAACGGTATCTAGTGTGTCAATACACCATCAAACAGATTGATCTTTTCCCCTTCCTTTTCATTTTTATTATGTTTAAACTCTCTCAGACACTAGGAAGCTTCTTTACCTCTCTTTATTCATAAAATGATCATGAGGCTCACCAGGGTATTTGGTCCTGTCATTCAGAACACAAGGCAAGAATTGGAGCTCAAAACTCAAAACCCTGTAGTACAGTTTAAGGTCTGCTATAGTGATGCCACCTGCTTCACTCTTCCTGCTAAGGATTACTTTAGCTATTCTGGGTCTCTTATTTTTCCAGATGAATTTCCTGACTGTTTTTTTCTATTTCTATGAGGAATGCTATTGGGATTTTGATCGGAATTGCATTAAATCTGTACAGTGTTTTTGGTACTATGGTCATTTTTATAATATTAATTCTACCTATCCAAGAGCAAGGTAGATCTTTCCAACTTCTAAGGTCTTCTTTGATTTCTTTCTTTAGGGTTCTGTAGTTTTTTTTTTTTTTAACAGATAAAGCTTGTTTTTATTTCAACAATAAGTGTTGGCGAGGATGTGGGGGAAAAAGGCACACTCATACATTGCTGGTGGGACTGAAAACTGGTGCAGCCAATATAGAAAGCAGTATGGAGATTCCTTGGAAAACCGGGAATGGAACCACCATTTGACCCAGCTATCCCTCTCCTCAGTCTATACCCAAAGAACTTCAAAACAACATACTACTAGGACACAGCCACATCAATGTTTATAGCAGAAAATTCACAATAACTAAACTGTGGAATCAACCTAAATGCCCTTCAGTAGATGAACGGATTAAAAAATGTGGCATTTCTACACAATAGAATATTACTCAGCAATAAAAGAAAATAAAATCATGGCATTTGCAGGTAAAAGGATGGAGTTGGAGGACATAATGCTAAGTGAAGTTAGCCAATCCCCGAAAATCAAATGTTGAATGTTTTCTCTGATATAAGGAGGCTGATTCATAGTGGGGTAGGGAGGGGGAGCATGGGAGAAATAGACGAATTCTACATAGGGCAGAGGGGTGGGAAGGGAAGGGAGCAGGGAGGGGGTTAGAAATGATGGTGGAATGTTATGGTCATCATTATCCAAAGTACACATATAAAGACACAAATTGGTGTGAATATATTTTGTATACAATCAGAGATATGAAAAATTGGGCTCTGTATGTGTAATATGAATTGTAATGCATTCCACTGTCATATCTAAATTTTAAAAAATTAATTTAAAAAAACCCTCAAAACCCATTTGGAGGAAGGTGTGTGAATGTACTCATATTTGTATATGAAATCACTTTAAGATGTCTAAGATGTGGCCATTTTCAAAAATAACAAGAATATCATTCATAATTCATTTTTAATCATTCTTTTCTGTTGGTTTAAAACAAAAATTCTCAACCATTTTAACGTCTGATCAATACTACTTAACATTTTCTCTTTCTCCCTTCCTACAAGTTGAGGGTATTCCTCAGAAGACTTGATGGGCCTCCTGCTGGAGATGATTTAACTATCCTTCTAGTTTGATGAGAATGAGACTCAAGGCTCATGAGCAACTCAACAAGACTCAGAACATTTTACTTGAATGGGAAAAATTCTGCTAGCTGGCAAGGCCTCCGCCCTGTAGAGCATCAGGACCCCCAGCAGACCTTAACAAGTCTGGTTTCCATGTTCATCTGCTTCCATCGCCAGGACCTCTTCCAGGTCACATTCGTCAAGCCCCTAAACCAACTTTGCAGTCCCTTGTCTTTCATATCCATGTCCATACATCTAACCTTCCCCAATGTTGCCAAGCAACTCCTGTTCCCAACTAGAGACTGTTCTTCCCTATGAATGCGTTTCACTTGTTTTTGGGAAACAGGAAGACAAGTCAGCTACTGGCACCACATGACATGATGCAAACAAGATCTGTGTGTGCCTGCGTGGCTGGCTCTGTAACAGACACAGGCACCATCCCCAGGGGTTTGATATTCCATAAGTTAGGCTTTAGAGTCAGGTGTGACCCTTAGTAACAGCTACTTAGTAAAGCAAGTTGTGCAATCTTTTCAAGTCTTGTTTATGTCATCTAAACAGAAATAACACCTTACCTCCCAGGGGTGTAGTGAAGATTCAGAGAAATATTTGTAAAATTTTAATTAATACAATATCATGTTATTATTTTACTATTGATAGATAATTAAGTTCAAGTTTTCAATATTACAAATAATAGCGTCCTGAACACTCTTATTCGTGTTTCCTTAAGAGCATGTCAGTTTCTCTGGAGTCTAAGTAAGTAGCCAAACTCTATCAGCACATCTTGGACATTAGATGCTGTTGACAAATAGTTCTTCAAAGCACATTGCAAATAAGTGAACTCACAGATTCTAGGTACTGAGGATCAGAACATTTCCTGCCATTGCTAGGGAAATTAAAGAAGAGTGATTCCATTTAAGGCACAGAGGCAAAAACAACCAACGTAACAATGGCCAGAAAACACATGTAAGAGAATGTCACAGGCATTTATGAAGATACCTCCAGTCATGGTGGGGGAAGGGAAGTTCCAACTTGTCCAGTCCTGTAGCTGCCCTGTCCAGAGAGGTACCTACATAAGGGGCCTTGGCATCTCTCCACTCAGATACTTCTCAACTCCGAGGGCTGAGTCATTCTCAAAATTTTTAAGGATTAATAAGAGCATAAATATGGATCAATCAAAAGAGTAGCAATTGCTTAATTAATTGACTTTGGAAAACTACTGAATAAGCTTGCATAACAGGCTTTTGAAGTATTTTATAATATGCAAATATCCTCTAGAAATAAATTTTATAATCTCCACCCCTCCCCCACATTAACATAAGAAGGGAGAAGAATTCAACTACAGCCAAATTTTCTGATTTGCTTGGAACTTATTTCACAGCACAAAGAAAAAGGCATTTCACATTGACTGTCGAAAATTCCCTGAAATATATTACCTAAAAAACTGGAAAGGGGTAAGTGTTTGCGTGGTTTGTAACTGTAAAACAATGATGGGATGGTATTGTTGAAACGGAAATATTTGTGCAGTGAGGACTCTGACATGTTTCCAAATACCTCTCCTCTACTGGCTGCCTAGTTTTATTTAATTTTTGGCCAGGGGATTCATGCTTCAGTCAACTTTTCTTCTTTGTATAAACAAACAAGCATTTATCTAATTTCCAACCAGTCTAGCAAAATTCTGGTGGAAAGGGGGAAGGATCTTGCTAAAAGGAGCAGAACACTATAGGAATCACAGGAAGGCAATAAAAATCAGGATGAGAAGTATGGGGCTATTAGGAGAGATGAAAACACTTTCCAAAACTGCTTCTCTGGATATCTCTGGACTTGCCACATTGCTCTGACTAATCATATGGAGAGTTTTGTACTATGGGGGAATGACATCCAGTTAGTCGATAATCAGGTCTTTCATTTTGGCCAAACAATAATTCATAATAAGGAGTCAGTTTCTTGGGAGTATAAGTTAGTAGCCAAACCCTATCAGCACATAAATGTATGAATTTTGATGTATATGTTTATTTCATATACTTATTCATATATATTTCATATATTTATTCCATATATTTATTCCCTGTGAGAACTGAGGAAAAACATAGTCCCACCAACTCCATCAGTACACTGCTATCATTGTTTTGTGTTTGTGGAAAACATTTGCATCTATAGCTGGACAGTAAATTTGTAAATAAAAGTCAGGAATTATGAACTCAAAATATTTCTAATGCAGAAGTTGGTAATTTTTCAACTAAGATAGCTCAGTATAGTGGTTAAGAACAATTGTGAAGCCAGGTGGCTCAGGACCCATGCCAGCCTGCAGCTCCTGCCTATGTGCATGTGGGCAAATTCCTTACCCTCTGTGAGCCTGGCTGCTCATCTGTGAAAGAGAAGCAGCAATAATACCTGTGTGAGCGGGGTGTCCTAAGGATCAAATGAATTGAGATACAGGCAACACTGAGAACAATACCCAGAGAAGGACAAGGGGTGCAATATAAATTTTAGCTCCTATGGGTCTTTATTTTAAATAAAATTTCCAATTGATACTAGCCAAGGTTAGCACCCTAATTTCAAAATAATGAAATGGACTTCAAACTTTTTGGTGGACAAAAACAAGTAGAACCATGTATACAGAATATTCTTATTAAAATTCAGAGGTATGGCCAGGTGTGGTGGGGCATGCCTGTAATCCCACCGGTTCCTGAGGCTGAGGCAGGAGGATTGAGAGCTCAAAGCCAGCAACAGTGCAGCACAAAACAACTGAGTGAGACCCTGTCTCTAAATAAAATACAAAAATGGGCTGGGGATGTGGCTCAGTTATTAAGTGCCCTCGAGTTCAATCCCTGGTACAAAAAAAAAAAAAAAAAAAAAAAAATCAGAGATGTGAAGAGACCATAATGGATGACCACATAGCGTTGTTCTTATACTACAAGTAGGGTATGCTGTCACAGCTATTGAATTAGGCAATTGTAACTTACTTGTCAAAGGGGATGTTTCTGAATGCAGTACTCTTGTGTTGTGAGGGAGGGAGGATTTTCTGTAGCTTCCACACTGGCCCACCCTGTCCCACCCTCTTGGCCAAGTGATCCACCTTTCCCTCAAATATTAATCCTGAGCTCTCAGTGGCTGAGGCTGTTTCCTCCTTGGCCTCTGGGCTGGGTTAACATCCTTTTGAAATAGAGTCAAGTGGAACAAGCAACGCTATTTTTTTTCACGTTATCTATAATTGCCAAAGGCAGAACATATTTATGCTCAAAATCCTTTAAGAACCCTAGGAGTGACATTGCCCAAATCTTGATTTGCTGAGAGAGTTTTTGTAACTATCATACTTTGAAATAACCTTTTCTCTAAAGACATCTTCAAAAAGCAGTTTATTTATTTTCTAAATCACCTCTGACGCTGTCCTTTTCCCTGTTTTTGTGCTGCAACAGACTCCTGGGCTCCATGTCCTTCGTCCAGGGGATGGATTGCAGCTGTGTTCCTTTGGGTGACATTAGCAGAAATGTCAACCAGATATGTCTGGTGCTTATTTTTCTTTATTATAGTTCTCCCCTCTTTTCAGTGGGCTATGTTAACATTTGAAGGGAAATATTTCCAAACCTTTGTGTCTGCAACTTTAATGAAAAGGTGTTCTTCTCGGTTTTGGAGAGCATACAATCATTCAGGGATTTAATTCTCATTAATCTTAGTTTACTGCACAGACAGCCTTTGAATTACTTTCTGGTGGTTTTCTACCTCTGCACACAGAGGCAAGTGAGTTGAGGGAAGGAAGAGGAGACAATAGGAAATTGAAACAGAGGAGCCCTCAGATACCCTATCACAAAAATAGTCCTCCAGAATTTGGAATAATAAATCCCTAATTAGATTGATCTGTCAGACTTCATCTTTTCACTTTCCTTAGGAAACCAAGCCTAAATCAATCAATCTATCTATCTACATTATTAAAAACTAGAAATAGAAAAAAAAACTGTACAATCATATAGAGGACCAAGAGAGTCCAGCCTGCAGCACTGCCATGGAAAGAACTGGAAAGCAGGGAGAGAATATTCTAGAATATAGAAAGATTTCAACTTAGCTCTCATTAACCTTACTTCCTGTCAATGTTTCTAAGCAGACCAGGCATCCTCCCCATTTGCTTTGTTGTTTTTTTTTCTTTTAATTTTTGTTTTTATTCTCATCACAGACATATGCTAAGCTATTCATTTACAATTTTAATAGTGTCTCTAGATCATAAACCCATTATTTCTTCTCCTACTAGCTTATTAGTCTATTAACAACTTCACGCTGTGAAAACAAATTAGAATTGGATAACCTACCCAGTTTTTGACACCACTTTCCAGCTCTTTAGCAATCGCTTCAGATACTGATAAACCTAAATATAGAAGCAAGAAACACATAGCTAAAATAATTTAGTATCTCAGTGATTAAAGCAAAAGCATGCAATCACTAGCTCAGAGCCTCCGAGCCAGCCTCGCAGCTGTCACATCTGATCATTGTTTATTTTGTTTTATTCATTCCAAAGGTACATGAGACATGCACCCCAGAATTTAAATATTTCTAGTATTCTAGTACATGGGTATTAAGAAGAAAAGATTGTTTTTAGTTTCTTAAAATTCACTGAAAAATAAAAACAATTCTGAATATCAATCCAGGTGGGTTCCTTGGGTTGGAAATTTCCATTAAAATTCAACAAGCATTAAAGTTAAAAAAAAAAAAAAAAAGAACAGTGTGACATTGCACAAGACCAAGAGATGACAGGAGATATTAGTTCAAAGTTCAGGAGAACAACTAAGGGAAACACACCCCTTGTGTTTTCAAGCCTCATAGCTGAACCCAAGGTAAAAAAGGAATTAGCTCTCAAATAGTGGAGTTCTCAGGAGCCTTTCAATCTTCCAGTGCCACTGACACTTAATACTGGATGGCAAGCACTTTCCATTCCATCTTCCCACACACAACACAGAGCTGGAGCTGCTTCACTCCTAAATTGCTTCAAGGTATGAAACACTCCAGCAAAAGGCCAGATTTCTGAAAGTCTCCATAAGCTTAGGGCAATATACAGTCCAAACCATTTCCTTTCTGATAAAGTAAATTAGTTTGTCTTTTACTACAGACTGCAGACATTTAAAGTAGTAGTTTGCAGTTCTAAAAAGCACTCATGCCCACGTCGGCAGTTTCAGGATGTTTTATTGTTGAACTTCCATAGAAGCTAATAAACATTTGTCTGGATTCCCATTTATATTTTCAGTACCAAAAGAATACACAGCACTAACAGAATTTCTTCAAATTAGATATTTATATCGGCCACAAAATTTTATAGACTGAATCAGCTTTAAAGGGCCTAAGTAGAGAAATGACGTTCTTCCAAGCATGAGCAAGTGACCTCTACTTCACCCTGGGCATCGTTCAATGGACAGGAGTGACCACTCTCAGGAAAACATGTTCTATTTAACTTCTTTCCCTTCCTGCCCTATGATCCTGGCTCTTTGAAAAGGGTAGTCTGGTAGAAGAGGTAGCAGTGACAAATAACTAGCCTTCTAGAGAATCTAGAAAATATGTAGCCTCTTGATCACAAAGGAACACTTCATTGTATTTAAGAAAGAACATGGAGGTGGCTCCTAGTTGCCAGGAAGAGACTTTTACAGGTACTTCAGCAGACAAATATTCCCCAGGCCATCGGTAGAGAAATGTTTTATTTCATTAGATTTCTCCAAGACTTGCTGTGCTTCTGTGAGCACAGAACTAATCCACTTTGGGAAGTGAAATCCACTTTAAGCTGTGACGTATACCTCAGACGGCTAATCACACCATTCTGAAAAATCACACATGACAAATCACACAGAGATAACTCGTTAGATCTCACTGTGTCTGCATTTTCCTAAAAATGAATAGAGGGTTTTTAATACACTTTTAATTTGTTCACTGAACTTTTTAGTTTCAGAAGAAAAGTCACATTTCCCTACAAAAAATAAAGCCTATCTCTTACAACAGTCTTCACCACACATTTCTGTGACCATGGCACTGTGTTAGTTCCAGCAAAGCCTTTATGAACAGAAGGTTTAACTGCACACCATATTCTGAAAACTTTTTCATGACGATCTGTTAGCGGGAAAAATGCTCTGTGCTTTTTTTTCCTCTATGAACTAAATAATTCACTAAATAAGAACTAATATCAGTTCATGATGGTGGACTGAAAACACTAACCAGAAACTTCCTGCAATGTTCTACTGGGATACAGAGTACAGAAGAATTTATAAAATTACAATAGTATTGAAGAACATGGGCAGGAGTTGAGACATGTGTATGCAGGTAATAAGACCGTAGAAGTTGGTTCTTTATTGAGAAAAATTTAAAACAGTTATTCCACTATATTTTAATAATATTTTTATTTAATAAAAGTAACTCAAAGGAATTATCTGGAAGTATAAAAATTAATACCTTCTTGTTAAGCATGTACTGTATCTTTAGCCTAATCCTACCAAGATGAAAAAGTTAAATATTAAGGGTTATTTCCCATTTTCTTCCTTGTTCCTCTGAGCTTCCACAAACCTCCCTGATAGAGTTAGTCTTCGTTTTTAGAAAACAAAAACATATTTTAAAAGATTCATTCATTCCTAAAGTCATTTCTTCATATTTAGAAAGCAACTACTGTGTTTCAGATTCTAGAGTGGAGCTGAGCAGGAACAAAGAAGTCTGAGACACAGAAGATTCTGAAAGTCCACCACTGGAAACCTCCTAAGGAGCACAGTAAATAGAGAGCAAAAGGCCTAAGTGCCAAAAAACATGTTCAAAGTTCAAGAGGAATAAGAACAAAGGAGACAGAAGGAATGCCAGTTCAGACACAGTATATGCATGTACTGAGATGCTAATTTCTCACCAAAAATTTTGGTATTTTCAGAACTAATTTTGTTGCTAATATTATTATGCTTTATTTTTATTTATTTTCTTCAGGCCATCCATCTTCATGCTTGGGAATTGGGAATTCTTTGTCATTCTAAGAACAATGTTCATCTAGCCTCACCTCAATGGGTTATTTCTACTAGAATATTTAGTTTCATTGAATACTGTAGAATATATGCTCATATGAAAAAAAATTGACTTACTTAGAAATGTGCAATTGTGTCTTATTTTATCAAAATTGGTCATATTCTTTTAATAAAATTATTCATATAAAACAAAATGTACAGAGTCCAATTAAAAGAAAATCCTCAGTTCTATGTTGAAACTTATATTTTGAGGGAAATTAAGTGATCCTCCCAAGATTTAGGAACAAGAAATTTAATAACTATTGAACACCTAGATGAAGCAAACACAAAAAGACTACAATAATAGTAAATGCAAGGGGGAAAGAGACCAAAACTGAAGCCATGAGACAGACAATAGCAATGGAATACAAACACAATCACAAAAAAAGACAGCTGATGTCTAAAGAAAAGAACCCGATGGAAACATAAAAGAATAAGATATATGATAGGAGAAAACTTCACTGAAATAAAAAAAAAAAAAAGCAAACTTACACATTTGATAGAGTATATAGGTTAATATAAAGACATATTCTGGTTAAGCTGTTGAACCTAAAGTGTAAAGAAATAATTTTCCAACATTCTGAATGAATAAAAGTGAGTCATTTATCAATGGGGGAAAAACCAGACTGGCTCCAAGCTTCTCTCTGAGAGAGTTCAGTGACAGAAGCCAATGAAACAACTATAACAATGCAGGAGGAAGAAAGTTCAGACTTAAGTTGCTGACAGTTTCATACGTGAGAGAACACAGGGATTACGTGAAGCACCCTCGTCACTTCTTGACAATGGCACTGGAAATTCCAGAATGCAATCCAGCCTAGCACAGAGACTAAAGATTCCAATTGGAGAGGCTGTGGTTAAAGGATCTGGAACAAGCATCAAATCCATTAACATTCGGAACTAAGATCTAACAATTGGAGGAAGCATGTTTGAAGAACAGAATGCACATATTATAGTGCCTGACATATTACAAATAATACAAGTAATAAAAGCCAAGAGGTATAGGAGGAAAAGCAGGAAGAAGTGTAATTATTTGTTTACAAAATCAATAAAGTCATTTCTGTAAGACAAAATTCCTAAGGCAGGCTTTCTAAATCTTGATAAAGAACACCAAAAGTTGCTTTTAAGAATCTTAATCAATACTGAGATACTCCTTTTAAAAAAAATCAAAAAATATTTTTGAAATATAAAATTAATACATTTCACACAGTTCTTAGCTCTTTCAGGGCATTAGGATGGGTGGGAAAAGGGTACAGAAAACCTTGACAGGAAACTGATTTTCCCACAGAGAAGCTGGCACCATCTAGAGATGTCTATTACAAAAGCTGGTATTATTCTATGAGAAACTGAAAGGCCAGATATAGGATCATTAAGCATACTCAGCTTCTCACAGCAACAAACCATTTTACCACAACGTATCCTGCAGGGCCTTCTAATTGGAGAAGGATTTTGTTGCACAACATTTATAATATAGGACTCTCCAATTACAAAGAAATGAATTTAGAGTAATGGAGAAAAAAAGTAGAAAATGTAGAAAATAGAGGTAGAAATGAACTGAAAGATGAGCTGTCAAAACAAACAGAAACAGATGAAAAGCAAAATCCAGCAAAAAATAAATTCATATATATGGTTAGTGTGAAAAACATCAACAAGAATTAAGTCAAACTGAGGCAAAATAACATGAATTTAAACTGAAAAATAAAAGTGTGGCAACATGCGTGAAGAAAGAGTTGGGAGATGAAGTGAAATTCATAAAATCAGGATGGAAAGGCTTTGCGTATAAAATAAATATACTTTCTAAAAATATGATATGAGTAAAAGTGTTCACAAAGAGTATAAAATTTCTACTTTCAGAGAATACAATTAACTTGTAATTGAAGAATTATAATAAACTAAAATAGAATTATACTAGATTGCTTTTGCTTTGATGTCTTTCCTTGAAACCAGAGATTAGCCTCAAAAGTTTTTCTTCTCAGATGTAGTATTGCTCTTGGAAATGGCCATCTTTTCCTGATGAACACACACCCCAAACAACTTAACATCCATACACAGAGCAGACAGAAATGATTTGGCAACTCTCATTCTATCTGCTTTCACAGGAGAGATCTAGCCTGAGAGTCCAGAACAAACAGGAGAAATATGAGAAAGTGCGTAGAATCACAAAGCACATGTGACCTTCGTTTGGTTTAAAAGTATAACTTTAAGTTGGCTAAGAACAAATGTCTTTGAACTCAGCTTAACTTCTGTGTGTGAAGCTGGGGAGCTCCATTGCCTAGAGCCCCGACTCCGCCTCAATACTGACCATTTGTCATTTCAACCCTATTGTTCTTCCTTCCCCCACTCACCACACATCAAATGTGGCTTACAGGCAAAAGAACATGGGAATATTTAGGTCTGAGACGATCCACATAAAAACCAGAGTGGCAAGTTCTTTGTATAAGTCACCAGTGCTACTTTCTGATAAAAGAGATCACAACTTAGCTTGTAGGAAGATGAAGAAATGTAAAAATATATCCACAGGGAGAGTATGAAGGAAAAAAAAAGTCTACTCACTTTGGGAAGGGCCTGATCTTATAGATTAGATTTCATCATACTCAAGTCACCATTGATTATTAAGATGTACTATTATTTATGTAACACTATGTAAGTAAAGAGACTACCAACTGTGACACAATCCTTTTTTTAATCACACATTTTCATTTTATACTTACTGAAAGAGCTCTTTTAGACTTAGACTTGTAGATCATGTTGCTCTGTTTCTAAGCCTTTTTACATACACTGAACAGCATAATCTTTTTGAAGGCAGTTTACAGTGCAATTACACTCAACCTATTTCAATTGAAGTGATGACAGGATGAGCAGTTATGGACAATCTGCACAGGCAATCACAATTATGTCATGACCACCACCTGGCTAATAACAATTTAAAGATGCCACAGATGCTAAGATGCATCCCAATTTCAGAGGTAGTAAAATGTAAGAACAAAACTTTGAAATATAGTGAAGTATGCTTTTTTTAAAATCACAGCTGATACACATTTTTAATGTGTTGTGCACACTTAGAAACATGAAGAACCTTAAGTCAATATTTTCTTGACTATGCTATCTTTAAATATTACTGCTTCTGACATTAAGCTTTATGGTCTATGTGTGCACATGAATGGAACCATTTGGTTGAGATAAAAGAAAATTATCTAGTACACTGAGGTTTTCACTGATTTTGGTAAATGTGCTGCTATAAACATTGATGTGGCTGTGTCCCAGTAGTATGCTGTTTTTAAGTACTTTGGGTATAGACCAAGGAGAGGGATAGCTGGGTCGAATGGTGGTTCCATTCCCAATTTTCCAAAAAATCTCCATACTGCTTTCCATATTGGCTGCACCAATTTTCAGTCCCACCAGCAATGTATGAGTGTGCCTTTTTCCCCCCACATCCTCGCCAACACTTATTGTTGTTTGTATAATAGCTGCCATTCTGACTGAAGTGAGGTGATATCTTAGAGAGGTTTTGGTTTGCATTTCTCTAATTGCTAGCAATGATGAGCATTTTTTCATATATTTGTTGATTGACTGTATATCATCTTCTGAGAAGTATCTGTTCAGGTCCTTGGCCCATTTATTGATTGGGTTATTTGTTTTATTAGTGCTTAGCTTTTTGAGTTCCTTATATACCCTAAAGATTAGTGCTCTCTCTGATATGTGGGAGGGGTAAAAATTTGCTTCCCTCCTGTAGGTTCTCTATTCACCTCATTGTTTCTTTTGCTGAGAAGCAACTTTTTAGTTTGAATCCATCCCATTTATTATGGCTTTATGTGAGGAAGAAAACAATTGATCTTATTTATCTATTACTGTACACATTGAACAAGACAACAGAAATCACATAAAACATAAGAAAAAAATTAAACAGAACCTGGTATGAAAATGTAGAATATGCCAGGATCATAGCAATTCCATTACCATATCGGTTTGTTTTTCTGTGGTTCTGGGGATTGAACCCAGGGGCATTCTACCACTGAGCTACATCCACAGCCTTTTTTTCTTTTCTTTAAATTTTGAGACAGTGTCTTTCTAAGTTGCTGAAGCTGGCATCAAACTTGTGATCCTTCTCCTGCCTCAGTCTCTCAGGCTGCTGGGATTACAGGCATGTGCCACTGTGCCCAGCCTACCAGTGTTTTTTAATATAGGAGTAGTATTAGCCAAAATGGATGAGCAGATGAATTCCAGGACAGCTGCCCCATCAGATGCTGTCTTCTGCCCACTTAAGCTTAGGATTGTTTATCTCCTGATATTTCCTTCATGACTAACCTGCATTCATGCAAAGATTCAGCTTTTCATAAGATTCTACTTCTCCCTTCTTCAATAATTTATAATACTTGGCTATACTTAATACTTTATTCATGCTAAAAAAATAAAACCCAACTCCAAGGTCCCTGTATATTATACAGGTAGACACTGCTCCTCTAATCAATTCTGAGCTTATAAATCAGTATCTAAACCAAATCCCTGTCCATACCTGAGGACCAGAGAAAGTCGTTCTTTTGAATTTTAATAACACAAGACTAGACTGCATTATAAGGAATGATGTTTGAATTTTAAAATACTGTTTATTTGTTCTAATGGGGGCAAGTCTGGTCTGGTCATGCTGGAACAGAGCAGAAAGTGTCTCCATGTCTCCATGATGACACACCCCTGAAGCTTTCCCAAGGATCCTAAACATCAAGTCCTATTCCCACTGGCTAGATGTTCTCATCTGAAAAGTCACTTTGCTGGTTTAAGGCACTTAACACATGTTCAACATGCTCAAATAAGCCCTGTCAGTGTGGATCAAAGGAGAAGGGTTGATATCCATGGGGGAAAAAGAGCTCTTAAGTGGCCAATTCCAGGGAGCCAAAAGGTTCCCAAATCCAGAACTAAAAAAGAAATTACATCAATACAAAGGATCAAAAAGCAGAAAAGAAACTCTAACTACATCTTGATATTCCATGAATAGAAACTAATTATATTGCCTGTATTGGCCTTTATCTAAGTGGGTACGTTGGTTTTGATCAAGCCAAATACCAAGAAGTTTAGCTGCAGTTACTGAATAACATTTACATCCTCTTGGGATGCTCTGGTGGTGGAGGCAACAGGCACCGCAGCCACAGACCAGACAGGCCTATGGAGTAACAGTGGCTCTTGGTGCCTTGCTGGCTTCTACTCTCGTTGGGAAAGTGTTGACTCCAACCCTAGATGATCAGTTAGGCAAGCTGAAAGGCAGCAAGTTCCTCTGAAAACAACAGAGATAAATGAAAGAGTTCAGCAAAAGATTCAATTAGATGTGGTTACATAATATTTTCCCAAGAACATCTATACTGGGTTACTTTTTCCCTTGGAGTTTTAGTTTTGTTGGCCTAATCTGAGAGGTAAAAACTGGGGATTTTCTGCTGTTCTATTAATGGTGATGGTCATCATCTCTAAATTGAGCTATCATGATATGGTTATTAATTGCTACTATGTGTATTTTTCATGCTTACTAAATCACCACATTGAAACACTTGGAGATTTCGGGCTGTTACTGTCCAACAGAAATGTGGACAACACTCATTTTATAACAGCCATATTAATAACTAGAAAGAGACAAGATGACATAATCATGTATTTTATTTACCCAATATGAAATAAACATAAAAGGTGATTGCTTTATTTTAAATATTTTTATCGTAGAAAAGCTTCAATATCTGGTATATATTCTAGACTTACAGCACAATTTAATTGGGATTAGTTTTAATTACAAGTGCTCAATAACCACATATAACTAATAGCTATCGTAAGAAGAGCACAGTTCTAGACCTTCATAGAAAATAACAAAAAGAGATCTAGTCTACATCTTTTAGCAAGAGGAGTTCCATTGTCTACTTGCCCAGTATCTTATTACAATGTTTCATCACTGACCTCCTGTTCTCAATTCCCCAATTCTTTTTAAAGAAAAAAATATATTCACATTTGTATAAAGCTGAAAACATGATGTAAGCTCTACAGATCGACTCCGAAAAGTAGACTGCTTCTCCATCCTGTTGGTGCCTAAAGCAGAACACCCAACTGAGGTAGAAAGGATGACTTTTACTAGGATGGTTCCCAGTATACAATATACCAACAGATCTGATAATTTGAGAGAGGATAGTTTCAGTTCCCAAACTCTTACTTTTCTATGGGTGCAGGAACTGTAGTTAGGAATATAATTACTGAAAGGACAAGGCAAAAACTGCAGCTCTAAACTGTGATTATGCAAAGTCCACACTCCTACTGAAAGCACTCTGCCAGATGGCAGTTCCACCGGCAAGAAACCCAGGAAATGAGTGCATGGTCTTCAGCTTCCCTTTATCATCAGTCTATCATCTGAAGATCTTCATTATTACTCAGCTGGATTGATGCTGGAAGAACCTTCTTTGACCAGTAAATACACTCATTGCAGATTGGTAAGAGCTTCAGGTCCATTTATATGCTGGTGCACATTAGAGAACTGTTGACATGAATGCAAACCTTTCAAAAATCATTCTTCCTTCCTCTTGCCAAAGCAACTTTCCCTCTTCTCTCTAATTCACCCATTGTCAACCCAAACAGACCTTTGAGTGGGGGGTCTACTATGGCAATTGAGAAGATGAAAAATTCAGCCATAAAATTTGACAAGATAGCTAGTTTCTTTTGGTTTCATCCATTAATTCATCTGATACTACTGAGCAATTACATTGTGCCCGACACCATGCTAGATATGTGTTTAAGAAGATATGGGGACTGGGGTTGTGGCTCAGTGGTAGAGCAATGCCTAGCACTTACGAGGCCCTGGGTTCGGTCCTCAGCACAACATAAAAAATAAACAAATAAAATAAAGATCTTCTTTTAAAAAGAAGGTAAGATGTGGTCACTAACTTCAAAGTCCTGCCATCCAGTAGGACAGAAGGCAAGCCTAAACCGCAGGACATGTGATAAGGACAATGATCAGGAGGCATAGGATACCTTGGGAGTACAGAGGAGGGACATCCCCTCAGACTGAGGGCCTCATGCAGGCACCTGGAAAAAACAACGTGTGAAATGAGGATGGAAACGGACATCAAATTCAGCAGGGTGAAGCTGGTTATGGTTCCTCACACCTATAATCCCAGATACTCAAGTGACTGAGGCAGGAGGATCACAAAGTTGAGGTCAGCCTAAGCAAATTAGGTCTCAACAGGAGCATTAGAAATGAGAACAAAGGTCAGGTGCTGTTGCAATGTGCCCATGATCTGAGCTATTCTGGAGGCTGTGACAAGAGGATCACAAATTTGAGGCAAGCCTAGGCAATTTAGCAAGACCCTGTCTCAAAAATTTCAAAAGACTAGGAATCTAGCTCAGAGGTAGAACACCACTGGGTTAACTTCCCAGTAGAGAGAGAGAGAGACAGACAGACAGACAGACAGAACAAAAGCATAAAAGTGGTGACATTTGAGATTAATTTTTATCTGGGAAAATCAGAACTATATTTCAAAGCAGACTGAATTGCCAAATCCACACTGACAACAATTCCCATCTTGAGGTGGCAGACCACACCGAGCTCAGAATAGTTGGACAAGGTTCACACACAATGGGGAAGATGGGAAGGTGGTTTGTGGTATGGTTCACCACATTTGTCCTCACTACCTTCACAACTTCAGGGGCCACACTTGGAGGGAGACAGTGTACTGTTCAGAAACTGTCAACATGAAGCATAAATGGCAATCTCTCGTGTTCCTCTCAAAGATAATGAAATGGCCACAATCAAATGGCCAATTCTCTTGTCTCTATGCTTTGCCCACTGACAGTTTGATTTTGTATTCAGCATTTATTGAACACAACCGCCTTTGATCTGAGGGCAGGTAGTGCTGTGATGACCACAAAAAGAGCAAATCAATTACTCACAAGTGGCAGGAATCCTCACAAAAGATAATGGGGTGATTCATGCCCTTGGGCCTATTTCCAATGCCTCAGACCAATATCTAAGTGCATATTGATTTCCAAATTGATTGCAATGTAGCAGAAAAATCAAGATAGGTATACTTACTGGTAGGCAGAAATGTACCAGAGCCCAGAGGAGAAAATAAATGAAGAGTCATAAAAAAACTCAAGTAAATTAGAATCAGTTCTTGAAGGTGAATCTCCTTTCAGAAAACTTGTATGCTCACTCTCCATGGGCTGGCAGGGTTAGTAATGTGCATCTTACCCAATATTCATTCTCCTCTTAGCAGAACCTTGATTTTTTTGGCAGTGGGGAACCTCAACTCAATCACAGCTAGGGGTGGCTGTGTGACAGAGTATGGGCCATGAAATGACTTGGAATTCTCCTGGGTTTCTGGGAGAACTCACTGGGAGCAGGCTACCCCTTTAGCCCTCTGCCCATCTCTTCTTCCTGAATAGCAAGTGTGAACCCAGGTGGCCTACTACTCTTACTACCACAGGTAATCAGAGTCAGGTAAGGTATATAGAGCAGCAAGGCAGAGGAGAAACCACCCTGGACTCCTACGGGGGGGGGGGGATGGAGGGGGTAGACATACTCCTGATTTATTTAAGCCACCATTTATTCAGGTTTTCCATTAGGTGCAGCTGAACCCTAGCTTATAAATGACTTATTCTAAATGTTCCATGAAATCAAATCCTTAAATTTTTACATCTTTTAGTTTTATATTCTTCATGACATTCAGTAATTAAATTCTGAATTCTTCTTTAAAAAGTATACTCAATGGAAACTGCCAGGTTTAGTACTGAAGTAAAGAAGGACATTTAAAAACTTGGTGATAATACAAATTAGTTTTTCTTCAGTTCTGAGCCGAATATATTTAATAAAGTGTACTACTATGTAATTGGATTATAACGTTCAAAAAGGAATAAAAATTGGTCTCAATGGTTAGAAAAATGTCTACATCCTAACCTTTAAATAAATCATTACAAATCTCTAACAATAGGAGCTCTAGCTTTGACTCTAAAGTACCAAAGAACTAGAAATGAATCCATACTTTCTAATTTAAAGAGGGTATTTTGGTTATTCAAAATAGTTTCTTATTTATACAGTCATTAAAATTCATCTGTTGCTTTTTTGTGTTAAGCAATGAATGTTGCTTAATGCCTTCCTTTCCCTCCCGATCAGAATAGAAAAAGAAATTAGGGCTTGGGAGGTATTCTGTTGTTGTTTCAGGGTTTTTTGTGCCCTGGGGTTCTCCATCTTTCTTTTTCCAGTAAAAAATTAGTTTCATTAGATGCCCATAGTAAGCAATAGCAAGAGGCTATGGATTCAAGAAACCAAGGTGTGAAAATATGTTGATGATTTATTTTTTTGACATGCAAAATTAAGGAATTCTGTTGAGCTCTGCCATGACACATGGGCATGCAGGAATCAAGAAGAGCAGTAAATACTAAAATAATCTCCAACTGAGGCAGGAAAGGCAGAGGTAGAGAAACACAGTGAATATTCTTCATGCTTTAAAATCTCCAAGGAATAAAGCTTGAATTAAAGTTATTTTAGCCACATCAGGGTTGCACAGCCCTCACCCATCAGCACGTGCACACACAGCCAGCACTTTGTTGGGAGCACATGGGAAGCAGGAGGAGGGTTTCCTTTGAAGCCCACAGTGCTCCCCAGTGAAAACGAGAATGCCTTGAACAGACCTCACTGCACTGGGTGCTTTGTTACATTCAAATCTAAATGGAAGACACTGGGACTAGAAGAGGCTTTGGGATTTTTTTGTGTATGATTATGTGTTTACCTAGGTAAGTTGTTAAACAGTTTTAAACCAAGTCCTTTAATCCAAGACTCTCTTTGTTACATCAGACTATGAACACTTAGAGCATTAAAAAAAAATACTTATCTATTATGTTCCTTGCTTTGTTTTTCCTCTTTTGCTTTTCTCTATTTATAAGCAACCTCCTCTCTTGCTTTCCCATGGCTTCCAATCTTGAAGCCTATGCTTCTCTTCTTACTACATCTCGATTGTCTTCCTCTTGGGTGATGTTTTTCATTCTTTAATCATGGTTTCCTTTCACTCTCTTCTCCATCTGTTTTGTATTAGGACAGCCCTCCATGCTTCATGGAGGCAAACTGGAAAGCCTTCTGGGCCATTATATGGGCACAGGAAATTGGGAGTGTGGAAAGAGAACTGGGAGCCAGGAGGCGTGCATCTTAGCCCTGACTAAGCCACAAGTAAAGGATATAGCCTTGGAGAAGGAGGCTCTTCTAGCTAGGCTCCCATCTCCTACTGGCAACATGAGGGCAGTAGACTCAGTGCTCTCTAAGGTCTGTAATTCAATGAACCACTTATTAAGGAGCTACTTCATGTATGAAAGATATGCCTCCAAAGGCTCACAAAATATTGAGGGCCAAAATAATCCTCAAACTTTAGCACATACAGGAACCAACCAGAAAAATTGTTTAAAATAAAATCAGATTCCTGGCTCCTATTCCCACAGATGGTAGCTTGGCAAGTTTTGTGGTGGACCTGAAGTATCTGCTATTTTCTGAACACCTCACATTTTTCTTACTGGTCATCCTGTGCATCACACCTTAAAACATATAGTGAGGGCAGGTCAGGTTATCACTGCTGCTATGCCCATAAACAGATAAATAGACCCTTCCTTGAAGGAGTTTCCTATGTTGTAAAATGATCATTTAAAACACAAAGGCAATAATCGACATTTGTCAAACATTAGCTATGAGCTAGGTGTTATTCTAAGAACTTTATATATATTAAAAACATACTGGGCTGGGGATGTGGCTCAAGCGGTAGTGCGCTCGCCTGGCATGCATGCGGCCCGGGTTCGATCCTCAGCACCACATACAAAGATGTTGTGTCCGCCAAATACTAAAAAATAAATATTAAAATTCTCTCTCTCTCCCTCTCTCTCTCTCACTCTCTCTTTAAAAAACAAAACATACTAACTCACTTAATCCTTCACAAAATCAACTTAATTAGAAGCATAATCCAAAAACTTCTCCCTACAATTAATAACTAGGTGATTTTCAGACACACAAACTGGATTTTGAAATAATTAAAATAGTTGAGATGAAGAGAGTAGAAAAATGATGTAGATGGGTCAAAGAATATGATCTTAAAATATTTATACCAATGTCAGGTAGGTTGAGACACCTTCTTAGAGGAAGCATATGGCAATTAATACTTAGTAGAAAACCAAGATGTTTAATGTTTGAAACCAAAGAAAAATAAATTCAACTGTTCTTTCTCTCAATAAATATCTGAGTCTAATTTTATACAAATTTATGAGAAAAACAGATAATATATAGCATTTGCACCATTTGTGGAATATTATGGTATTCTGGGAAGTTTGTGTGAGTTCTTGATCTAGAATGTCCCCATAAACTCATGAATTGAAAGCATGGTCCTCAATGCAGCAAGAGTCAGGCAATGATTGGATAGTGAGAGCTCTGACCTCATTAGTGAATTAATCCACTTAATGGATTAATCCATTGATAGCTAAATGGACTACTGGAAGGTGGAACCTAGTTGGAAGAAATAGGTCACTGGGGGTATACCTTGGAAGGGTTTATCTTGTCCTTGGTCCCTTTCTCTTCCTTTATCTGCTCCCTGACTGTCATGAACTGAGCTGCTTTCCTCTACCCTGCCCTTCCACCATCATGTTCTTGCCTTGGAGACAGCCAACCATGGATTAAACCTCTGAACCCATAAGCCAAAATAAACTTTTCCCTCCTCTAAATTGTTCTTGTCTGGTATTTTGGTCACAGAAAAATTAACATGGTGCCATACAATGTAAATATAATAGTACTAGAAATAATCACCCCCAAACACTTTTTTATGTAAGCAGAAAGAATGTAGAAAAAGAGAAAGTGTGAAAGAAGTCCCAGGACAGAGTCCTAAGAGTCTCCAACAGTAAGAATTAAGGCACCAGAGCTCTGCAATAAAATAAAAACAGAAGCAAGTGACAGGGGAAAATATAACTGGGAGAGAATATGGTATATCTGATGACACAGGAGAAACGACTTAAAGCAGAGAGTTCCAGCTGTGTTGAGTGCTCCTGAAGATGGGGCGAAGGAGGATGGGAAAGGCAGCCTTTGGTCACATAGCACGGGAGCTCCCTGGGACCACTTCAGAAGCAGGAGTTGAGTGGTGGTGGGGGGTCCCAGCCAGACTGAAGTGGGCCTACAGGTGAAGGAGGGACTAGTGATACCCACAGCAAGCGTAGGCATCTCCCCAAAGAAGGCAGGCTATGGAGAGAAGTTGGCAGGGGGCCCATCTATCAGTAAAAATCTCCCTAAAAAAATCAATCTTGATTGACAAGGTGAGACAGAGGTCTTCTGAAACAGAAAGCAAAGGAGAGAAATAATACTAATAAAGAGCTCCATATGTGATTTGCAGTTTTCTGCTTTGCTGGGACCAAACTGGTTAGAATAAGAAGCTGTGGCTTGTGCTCAAACAGCACTGATGGCCACAATGGGAACAGCCCACAGAAGGGGACACAGATGGCTTTTTGAAGAAAATAAGGACCAAGGAGCACAATGCGGTGACAGAGACAGCAATGGAGAAGTAAATGAGAAAATCCAGAACAATTCTAACAGAATGCCAGGAGGCACAGCATACATATTCCCAAGATGATAGGCAAAGACCAATTACCAGCAAGAAGAGTCACAGCCAATGACAGTGGAGGAAGCCCAGAATGGGAGGAAGAGCATCATTCATACATAGCCACACAAAAGAGACATTTCCACAAATAACACTTCCATTCTCAGACACTGAGCATTCTTTACACCTGGGGAAAACTGACTGCAAATGCTGAGAATGGGCTGTTCAACTGAATAGCCACTGATTGGATAAGAATGTAAAATATTATAGAGTTTAATGCCAAAAAAGAGCCCAAATCCACACATCTTCCATCACCACTTCCAGTGTAAGAAAACACCTTTTCACCACATGCCCCTTCTCAAGATGTACTTTTAGTTTTTAAGAATCCATACTTAGAAGTACCAACTTGTCACAGATCTGCCTTCAAGAAGATCACTCAGATTTTCACTACTAATAAATGGCTTCTTAAGCAGATTAGTTTCTAATATGAAAACAAACATTAATATAAAAATTAAATTTCCATATGAAATCAACTTTGTCCTAGAACTATACCCATGAAAATTAGAGTGAGAAAATGTGTCAGATCCTAATTCTCTGTGGAGAAAGCCAAAATACCTATAAAGGAGTCACTCTTTGAAATAGCCATAATATTTATAAAGTGTTTGTTTGTTTGTTTGTTTGTTTTTGGTACTGGGGATTGAACCCAGAGGCCCTTGACCACTGATCTACATCCCAATTTTTTTTCTTTCTTTCTTTTTTTTTTTTTTTTTTTTTGAGATAGAGTATTGCTAAATTGCTGAGGCTGGCCTTGAACTTGTGATCATCCTGTCTCAGCCTCCCAAGTCACTGGGACTAAAGAGATGTGTCAGTGTGCCTGGAAAGATTCATTTTTCAACTCATTGTGGGGACAGTTAAAAAGTAAGGTCTTTAGCTAGGCACCATGGCACATGCACCTGTAATCCCATGGCTTGAGAATCTGAGGCAGGAGGATCCTAAGTTCAAAACCAGCCTTGGCAACTTAGTGAGACCCTGTCTCTAAACTTAAAAATACATATAAAAAAGGGATGGTAATGTGGGTTCAATCCCGGGTACCCCCCCCCAAAAAAAGTAAGGCTTTGTTGAAATTCCTAGACACTGGCATTACTTAGCACCTGGACTTAAAAAACCTCCAAGGCACATAATACTGCTATGAAAGGCCTTGACCTTATTTTTCACCTACCTTTCAAAGACCAGGGATCTGATACTTGACACAAAGAATCTCTGGAAAGTGCCAGAAGCTCAGGCTGTAAGGCAGCATTCAGTAGCCCTGTGGTATGGGGGTGTCACACTCAGAAACAGTCTCTGGTCCCAGTCCAAAAGGGACCACCTGACATTAAACTCACACAGGTGATTTTCTGAGCTTAGGGAAGTATTTTAGTCAGTTTTTTCACTGCTGTGACTAAAATATCTGACCAGAACAATTTTAGGGAGGAAAAGTTTATTTGGAGGCTTTTGATTTCGAAGGTCTTAGTCCACAGAAGGCTGGCTCCATTCCTTGGGTTTCGATGTGAGGCAGACCATCATGGTGGAAGAGTGTGGCAGAGGGAAGCAGCCACATGATGATCAGAAAGCAGAGAGAGTGCTCACTTTGGCAGCACACATACTAAAATTGGAATGATACAGAGAAGATTAGTATGGCCCTGTGCAAGGATGACATACAAATTTGTGAAGCATTCCATATTTTTGAGAGAAAATACAAGAAGGAAATATCGCAATTGACACATCTGAAATACAGAAGATAATTAGAAACTATTTTGAAAATTTATACTTTAATAAAATAGAAAAATAAGACATCAACAAATTTCTAGAGACATATGACCTACCCAAACTGAATGAGGAAGTCTTACATGATTTCAACAGATCAATTTCAAGTAATGAAATAGAAAATGCCATCAAAAGCCTACCAATCAAGAAAAACCCAGGACAAGATGGAGTTTCAGCTGATTCTATAAGACTTTCAAAGAAGAATTAACATCAATACTCCTCAAAGCATTCCATGAAATAGAAAAGAAGGGAACCCTTCCAAACTCATTCTATGGGCTAATGTCACCCTGAAACCAAAACAAGATAAAGACACATCAAGAAAGAAAACTTCAGACCAATATCCCTGATAAACATAACATATTATAGTGATACAGCCACCTCAATGTTTGTAGCAGCTCAATTCATAATAGCTAGACTATGGAACCAACCTAGGTGTCTCTTAATAGATGAATGGATAAGAAAATGTGATATATATACTCAGTGGACTATTACTCAGATTTAAAAAGAGTAAAATTATGGCATTTGCCAGTAAATGGTTGGAGTTAGAGAATACCATGCTAAGCAAAATAAGCCAATCCCACAAAACCAAACGCCAAATGTTTTTCTCTAATATGCAGATGCTAATACACAATAAAGTCGGGGGCATTAGGGAAGAATAGAGTTACCTTAGATTAGGTAGAAGGAAGTGATGGGAGGGGAGGGGAGGGGATGTGGGAATAGGAAAGATAGTAGAATGAAACAGACATTATTACTGTATGCATATATGTGACTACATGATCAATATGATTCTGCAACATGTACATAGAGAAAAATGAGAAATTATATCCCATCAATGTATGATATATCAAAGTGCATAAATGCATTTTACTGTCATATATAACTAATTAAAACAAATTTTAAAAATCGAAAAAAAGAGAGACTCCACTCTCTAGATACAAAAATATACACCCCATAGCTATACCGCCAATGAACCACTTCCTCCAGCCACACCCCCCGCCTCCAGTCACCACTCAATTAATCCCATCAGGGATCAATTCACTGATTAGGTTGAAGATATAACCCAATCATTTATTCTCCAAACCCTCTTGCATTGTCTCACATGTAAGCTTTTAGGGCACACAACATCTAAACCATAACAGGAAGTCTCTTGAAATGGAAAAAACAAATGAGAACTTTATTGATTAGAAACAGGAGACAACATCTTTACTGATTTTTAACCTAATCCCTTCATAAGGGCTCTCTTGGATTAATGCAAAGCCAATAAACTATAGCACTTATCCTTAACAAGTGTCAAAAATTAACAGCAGGTGTTAGAGGAAAGGAGACTATCTTGTTTCAGAGTATAATAAAAAAAAAGAATTGTCACTGATTTGTCATATTTAATTAAGAAAGAGCTAGTGTGGTTGGTTATTAATTACATCTAAACAACACACATACTAAAGGAGCGGGGTTTTTCCCATTTTACAGAATCGTATTCCACACTATGAAATGGAGAATAAGATCTAGCAGTCATCTAAAAGGATCCTAATTTCTTGGTACATGTTTTGACACTCAGTGTCCACAGCTGATGAGATCAGTGGGGGACAGGAGGGCACACAGAGTAGCTGGAAAGATGAAGAAAGAATAAAAGTAATGTTGAGGGAAGAGGCATGAATCCAACTGAACTGAGACTAAATTCAACAGGAAAGAGACTAGAGTAAGCATGATTAGGGTAAAGGTATTTTATCCTTCAAAAAAAGCTGGTTACAGCTACGTATCTCATCACACAATGGCATCACTTTATTATCTAATATATTATATTTAAAAACACTAAAAGGAGTGTAAAATGCATGGGTTAGAGGTAATAAGCCTTTTCTCTAATTTGAGCAATGATTATCTCTTCAAATGTTTAAAGTTTTCTTTAGTCTTCATGGTTTCTTGGACACACAGAAACGAAAGAGGTTTTCATGGAAGAATACCAAAGACAACTAAAGAGATAGAGAGTGGGTACTTGAGTTAAACATTAATTGGCCTTGAAAAGAAAGGAGGCACCTTAACAGTGATGCTCTAGATGGCTAAGAGTTTTTCCCATGGGAGTCAGGGCAAACCATTGCAATATTCTTCATGGTGAGAGACAGGTGCACACAGAAGATAGTCACTAACAGAGGTAGATAGTTTATAAATATTTCTCAGATACAAAATGAATGAGAAAATTGCCTTTAGTCTGGCCCAAATCTTTTCACTAGCATTTCATATTAATAGAGTAACAACTGTCAAATTTCAATTGCAAAGTTTCATTCCGCAACCCTACCTACTAAATTTAAAATTACAAATGGTCACATGTGTGGATCCCTGGCACTCCATACAATGCTGGTAAGACAGAAAATTGGTACCACCTTTTGGAAATCTGTTTGGTAGCATATACTGAAGCTGAAGAGACAGGCACATACTCCTCAACCTAACATAGACCTAACAGAAATACGTAGGTATAATCACCAAAAGACATGTATGTCCCAGAATGTTCATAGCAGAACTCTTTGTAATGACTAAACCCTAGAAAAAGTGTAAGTGTCAGTCAACATTGGAATGAAATCAGTGGTACCTTTTTACAATGGAATCCCATTCTGCAATGAGAATGATAAACAAAGCTGAGAGGAAGAAGACAAGCACTACATCATATATATCTAGGATTCCATTATGGAAAGTTCATGAACAAGCAAATTTAAAGTATGGTGCTAGAAATCGAAATAATGGTATCCTTTTTCAATATACATTGACTAGGTACAGTTTCCCTCAGTATCATCAGAGGATTAGTTTCAGGACCCCCTGATGATACCAAAATCCAGGAATGCTCAAGTCCCCAATATAAAATGGCACATTATTTGCATATAATTCATGTACATTCTATTTCAAATCATTTATATATTACTTATATTACCTGATACAATGTAAATGTCACATAAATAGTTGTGATAGTGTATTGTTCAGGGAATGATAATAACATGGAAAAAAAATCTCTACATGCTTCATACAGATGCAATTTTTTTGCCTGAACATTTTCAACCTCAGATTGAATCTGTAGATGTGAAACCAGTGAATATTTTGTGTATCTTTATCCTCCAGATTAGGACATGTTGAATTTTTCTAGATATGCAAGTTTTTTAGTGGAATTTGATTTGAAAAAATATATTCTCTTACATAGCCCTAAATGTCCATTATCTATTATATCACATTGCTTTACTCTGCAATTTTTTCTCACTCATCTTTAAAATATTTTGTCATTATCTGATAGAAATATATACTTTTCTATTTCTTTTTGTCCAATTGCCAGATTGATGGGGCCATAACTTATTTTCTATATCTTAATTCTTGGCTGTTATTAAGTGGGTTTCATTCTTTGGAAATAAAATACACTTTATCTGGAAAAAAAACTTTTTATACTTCTTTTGAATTTATATACATGAGACATATGGGGTAAGTTTGGAAAGTTTAACACTGATTTAGTATATGTCATCAAGGAATTTGATGTTGGTATTTTAACAGTATTTTCAAAGTCTTGTCTTTTAAATACAGATGGAAATATAAAAAATAAAATAATATGATTTAGACCAAAAAAATCCAGTGTTGGAAAGTGGATGGAAAATAAATGCAATGTGCCTGGCCAGCAGAATTAACCAGAGAAAGAACAGGATAAGTACATGGCATTCATCATGCTACATTCTACCATTGCACATTTGCAATTTTTCATAAAAAAGATTTTAAAATAATCACTTAGAAAATCCCACCAAAACAAACAATAAGTTTATTTCAGGCTTGTAGAGTTTGAAGGGGCCTATTTAAATAAACGCACATAAATAATTTTATGTCACCATGTACAGACTTAACCATATATTCACCTACTAATAGCATCATAGATTTCCCTCTAAACCTCCATAAAATTCAATGCTAATATTTTGCCCAAAGGAAAAAAACCTGAAGACTGTTAATTCAACATATCATTTCATATTTCTCTTTTAAGTTCTTCTAGATCAAACCACATTTTTGAAGTGACAGGATTATAATTTTTCATGCTTTGCAACCAGTATTTAATGCTTTGAATCATGAAAATTTAATTCCAACTCCACAATTAAAACTATCATCAGAACAAAAATTCTGGATTGAAAGATTTTAAACTATTGTTATTTATGGAAAAAATAATACACTACGTAGCAGATAAGTACCTTATTTCACTAAGCACGGGAGGAAAAAATAGCTCTGTTTTCCCTCTTGGTTTGTTTAATGCTGTCAGTAAATGTTTTCCAACAAGCAAAATTGAAAAAGATTTGACCAAAGGGCATTCCAGCCTAGAGAAGGAAACCACATTGGGAAGTTCTGAGAATAAGGAGATGCCCCAGGACATGGTCCTTCTCCAGGCATTATGAGCATATGCAAATGCTTAGAACACAGACATATTCCTGCTTAAATTTCTGTTGCATTTGTGGTGGAGAGCAGGAGGGTGGGAATACCATCTTCTGTGCCTCTCACAGCCTTCCATGGTGTGTAAAGGAATGGACCTGGTATGAATGTCAAAATCCTGGGCATTGATAATGTAGGGCCCAGAGTAGGAAGCAGCCTGTGGCTGCTAGAACAAAGTACCACAGACTGGGTGGCTTAAAATAAAAGAAGTTTGTTTTCTCACAGTCTCGGAGGCCAGAAGTCAAAAACCGAGGTGTCAGCAGGCCACACTTCCTCCAGAGGCTCTAGCAGGGAATTTGTTCCTTGCCCTTCCAGCTTCTGGACAGCTGCCAACACTCATTGACCTGTGGCTACATCACCCCAGCCTCTGCTTTCAACTTCACATCTCTGTGTATGCTTCTCCTCTCCCTTTGCCTTTCTATTATAAAAACATGTGATGGCATTTAAAGCCCTGATGATCCAGCCCTGAGAAATCTTTTATTTCAAAATCCTTAAGTATATCTGCAAAGGTCACTTTTCCAAAAAATGATAAAATTCACAGGTTCTTGGGACAAGGATGTGAACTTAACTGGGGGGGGATGACATCACCTCCCACAGCATCCATCACTCCCTCTTTGTCCACTGTGTATTCTTCATGATCTCAACCTGTCAAGCTCCGCTTGTGGCCCCACCTGGGATACACCTTCCTGCTGCTTCAACCCTTCCCACTACCCCTTGCAACTCATTTTCAACCTTCATATCCCAATTGATCACTCACTTTCTACTGACAACATCACGTTCTTCTGGTCTGTTTTCCTTCATGGAAATCAACTCAGCACTTTATATCTCATCACTTATGTCTCTCTTCCCCTTGAAATTCCATGAAAATAATTGATCATGCTTATTTTGTCCAAAGTTTTGAACTGTTGATGCTAATAGCCGAGGTCAGCATCCCCTTCAAAATGAACACAGATGGGACCAAGGGCAAAAAGTATGCAGCACACCTGGAATATTATTTGCTGTCACTCCACCTTTGTGGGGGTGACAGTGAAGAGGGTTGGAAGAAGAGAATGAGCTCCCAGGATGGGCTGTGATCTCTGTAAGGGTCACTAATTTATAGGAAGAAAGAGAACAGGGAGTTGGTCACTGGCTCTTGGAGATGAAAATGGCCAGTACTTTTCCAAGGAAAACAGACTCATCTATCATCTTTGGCATGTTTCAGGGTTACTAACCCTAGGCATGAAAAAGGATCACAGATCCTTAACTAAGGTAAAAACAGGACAAATAAACTTGTTTCAAACCCTAACTGCTTTCTAAAAAGGGTGGTCCTAATGACTAGGGTTGCTTTATTTCTTTTGTGCCCCATGTTAAAATAGATTAGGATAAGCAAAGTGTGGGGGGGGCACTTAAGAAGTCATGAATTGCTCTGCCTGGTGGAATAGAAAGCTGACTGAAGGGGAAAAGATGACTCAATTAAGCAGAGCTGTAGATACTGTTAAAAAGAAGGCTCTGTGGCCACAGTGGTGCATGCCTACAGTCCCAGCCACTCAGCAGGATGATGCAGGAGACTTGCTGGATCCCAGATGTTTGAGACTAGCCTGGGCAACACAGTGAGAATCTACTTTAAAAAAAAAAATGTTTTTCAAAGAAAAGTCCCTTGAGGTAGCACAGCAGGAATCAGGGAATAGGTACTACATTCTTTGCTGCCTTATGTGGTGTAAATACTTACTTCCACCTCCATAAAGTAACCTTCACTCTGTCTACCCAGCTTGCAAGTGAATAACCCTGAGCAGCAGGCACAGCAGCACAGATGGGTATGTGCGCTGAGCTTAGTACAAACATGGTGTTTTAGTCAGCTTTTTTTCACTGCTGGCACTAGAAGACCCAACCAGAACAATTTTAGGGGAGGAAAAGTTTATTTAGGGGCTCATGGTTTCAGAGGTTTCAGTCCATAGACAGCTGGCTCCATTCCTTGGGGCTTGAGGTGAGGCAGAACATCATGGCAGAAGAATGTGGCTGAGGGAAGCGGCTCACATGATGATCAGGAAGGAGGGGGGGGGAGGGAGAGAAAGAAAGAGAGAGATTGATTCCACTCTCCAGATACAAAATATATACCCCCAAAGCCATGCTGCCAATGATCCACCTCCCCCAGCCACACCCTACCCACCTTTAGTTACCACTCAGTGAATCCCCATCAGGAGATTAATTAACTGATTGGGTTAAGGCTCTCATAACCCAATCATTTCTCCTCTAAACCTTCTTGTATTATTTCACACATGAGCTTCTGGAGGACATCTTATATCTAAACTATAACACACAGATATGGGACAGGCAGCAAGAGCTAGTGAGAAGAGGAAAGGAGTCTGGATCCCACCACAACCCGCACCAGGGAGGACACAGACCATCTTCCCTGTAAAGCAAGGTTCTCTAAGGCAGTACCACAGTGATGCAGAGATAAATCAGCTCCTGTTGACAGAGGATGATTTTCTGAGGAGCAAGACATAACCTAATAGAGGATGAAGTAGCTTTAGGAAGCTCCTGTTTCCATAGCACAGAGTTAAGGTTCTAGAGACCAGAAAGATCTAGTTTTAATCCCTCTCCTATATTTAGTGGTTGTCTGACACTAGGCAAGTTAATGAGCCTTTCTACTAGTCTTTCCTCATGAAGAAAGGAGGTAATAAGCATACATGCCTCTCTGGGAGGATCTATATCAAGATTAAATGAGATTGTGCATGTAAGCTGCTTAGTTCAGTTACTGGCATATAAGAGGTGTTCAATTAATGTTGGCAATTTTTACTCTTATTCTCATCTGTAAGGTCTTCATTCCTCAGCTATTGGACAGTAGAAACTATGTGGAACATATCAGGAAGAGAGTAACTTCCTTAGGGAGGATGCCTGAGAGAGTCACCATCTCTCAAAGCGCCAGTAGGATGTGATGCAGACAGATGTTAAAGTGACCACCTTTTTACAGGCTGTCCACTTGAGCAGGCAGACCCATGTCTCCTGCCTAAGCATACACAAGCCTCTCACCTCAGTCCTCCGCTTCAATTGCCATTGAGCCCCTAACCTGCTGCAGTTTCTTCATCTTCACTCTGCTATGGAAGGAGACAGCTCAAAAGAGCTCATCTTTTTTGGTCTGGCCCATGGGGTCCTGTCTGCTCTCCTTGCTGGAAAGGACAGACAGCCTGAAATGTAAATGCCCTGCCCACTGTGTGCTCTAGGCATCACTGCAGGGTGAACTGGTGGCAGGGAATTGCCTCACCAGCAATGATTAGGGACATTCAAACCCAAGTGGCAAAGTAAGCTTGTAGCCAAAGCCCTCAGTGAAACTACCCTGAGCATAAGGCCAGTGATGAGCAGTGGGCAGCTGTGGGGAGAAGGTGAAGGTGCCCTGGGACACAGAGTGTCTCAGCCTGTGGGTGGTTAGGGGTAGGGCCTGCTTCCCTCAGCAAGCTCTCCATAGAGACCAGTGCCAGGGCATTGACCCAACTGGGCATACAGCCACAAGAGTGACAGCTTCTAGCTGGACACAGTAGCACATGCCTGTAATCCCAGCAGCTTGAGAGGCTGAGGAAGGAGGATTTTGAGTTCAAAGCCAACCTCAGCAATTTAGCAAGGCTCTAAGCAATTCAGTGAGACCCTGTCTCTAAATAAAATACAAAATAAGGCTGAATGTGGCTCAGTGGTCAAGTGTCCCCAAGTTCAATCCCCATACCCCCCCCCAAAAAAGAGGGTAGCTTCTCTTCAACAGTGCCTATGTGCCATGAAATAAGCCAGATGAGTCACCTAGGTCACTTCTCATCTTTACCACCACACCAAACAATGAGCTTCAGAGCTGAGGAAACCAGTACAGAAAGAGGAGAAGTAACTTGCCCAAGATCACATATCTGATGTCCATGTAAGATTCTAATCCAAGTCTGTTTGACCCAGAAGCCCCAACTCCTTTCCCTATTGCAGGGCACAGTTACTGACTACTGGTCCCCACACATACCCAAAGCACAAGAGAGCTAAATGGTCAACTGGCAGACAAATGGGTAATGGAACATGAAGACAACATTGCCTACTATGTATGTGGTATGTGGGTAAATGGAATTAAAGGGGAAAATATCACTGCACCTTTGAATAGACTGGAGATCCACAGAAAAAAATAGGCCCTCTGTCAGGAATTCAACACCAAGTTACAGAAGCAGGTATACCCACTGCAGAAGGCTTCACCACTGATTAAGGCAATGCAGGGATGGGTATCCAGTCAGGGACATGGCTTAGACGCTATAGGGTAAGCCCTCAGATGAAGGTTCTGCCTTGTGAAGCTTTTAATGTCAGAAGAAAATCAAATGCCTGGCATTAGCTTACATAAAGAAGAACATGGAGAAAATAAAATGATAAACCAAAAATTTGTTTTCAGAAGTTTCTTTTATATCCCCAAAGCATGTTATTAAACTACAAGGAAAGCTCCTTGGAGAATGAAGTAGGCCTAATCCTGTGTACACACTGGTGAAAGCTGCCCACTGCTACAGGCGCCTACCACTCACCATTCCACAAAGACATTTTATAAGCAAGAAGTGACGGTATATCAGCTTTCAAAGGAAGAAGACAAAAATATACTCAATAACAAGGCAGACGTTTCTGTGGTTGTTTTGTTTCTGAAACACTGACTGACAGTGACTTCTAACCCAAACCATCAGCAAAGTGCTGATGGCCTCCTTTAGCTTCCACACTAAGCCCAAGAGTCTGAGTTGGCTTCATGCTGACGTGGGGAAAGCAGTTCAGGGGGTAAGGCACAGTCCATGGCTGAGATGTGAGCAGAGCCACATGGGACTCTAGTCTCGTTCTCTCAGCACACACAACCTTCCAACATAACTAGTAACATCCGTAAGCACCTGGCTCTGCTTTAAATTAAAACTCCACCAGATTGTCACTGATTCACTCCTCAGGAAAGCTGGATAATCTCCATCTTCAGAACATAGACATGGCCTATGTCTAGGACAACACGGCAGAGACAAAAGTGTGATTAGGAGCCTCATATATGCCCAGCTCCTAGGACTAGAAACCCTCTTTGGTACCCTGACAGATTTTGGATTCTATTTGATGGACTGGACAGTGGCCAAAATATTCTCTTGCCTTTTCCCTCTCTGACAGACTGAGGACTACCACCAAGAGAAGAATGCTATCAAATGCTTCATGAGGATGATGAAGAAACTATCATGAATTAATAAGCATTTGTTTTATTCTGGAGACAACAAGGCAGTTTATGTACATCCTTTCTGATACAATTCTTTTTTTTTTATTATTATTATTATTTTTTTTATTGTTGGTCGTTCAAAACATTACATAGTTCTTAATACATCATATTTCACAGTTTGATTCAGGTGGGTTATGAACTCCCAATTTTACCCCGTATACAGATTGCTGTATCACATCAGTTACCCTTCCATTGATTGACATATTGCCTTTCTCGTGTCTGATGTATTCTGCTGTCTGTCCTATTCTCTACTATCCCCCCTCCCCTCCCCTCCCCTCCCCTCCCCTTTTCTCTCTCTACCCCTTCTACTGTAAATCATTTTTTCCCTTTGTATTATCTTGTCTTACCCCTCCTTTCCTCTTATATATCATTTTGTATTACCCTGAGGATTGCCTTCTAATTCCATGCGATTTCCCTTCTCACTCCCTTTCCCACCCACCTCTCATCCCTGTTTAATGTACATCTTCTTCTCAAGCTCTTTGTCCCTACCCTGTCCTTGTTTACTCCCCTTATATCAAAGGAGTCATTTGGTATTTGTTTTTTAAAGATTGACTGGCTTCACTTAGCATAATCTGCTCTAATGCCATCCATTTCCCTCCAAATTCTATGATTTTGTCATTTCTTACTGCAGAATAATACTCCATTGTGTATAAATGCCACATTTTTTTAATCCACTCATCTATTGAAGGGCATCTAGGCTGATTCCACAATCTTGCTATGGTGAATTGTGTTGCTATGAACATCGATGTAGCAGTGTCCCTGTAGCATGCTCTTTTTAGGTCTTTTGGGAATAGACCGAGAAGGGGAATAGCTGGGTCAAATGGTGGTTCCATTCCCAGCTTTCCAAGAAATCTCCATACTGCTTTCCAAATTGGCTGCACCAATTTGCAGTCCCACCAGCAATGAACAAGAGTGCCCTTTTCCCCGCATCCTCTCCAGCACTTATTGTTGTTTGACTTCCTAATGGCTGCCAATCTTACTGGAGTGAGATGGTATCTTAGGGTAGTTTTGATTTGCATTTCTCTGACTGCTAGTGATGGTGAGCATTTTTTCATGTACTTATTGATTGATTGTATGTCCTCCTCTGAGAAGTGTCTGTTCAGGTCCTTGGCCCATTTATTGATTGGGTTATTTGTTATCTTATTGTCTAATTTTTTGAGTTCTTTGTATATTCTGGTTATTAGGGCTCTATCTGAAGTGTGTGGAGTAAAGATTTGTTCCCAGGATGTAGGCTCCCTGTTTATCTCTCTTATTGTTTCTTTTGCTGAGAAAAAACTTTTTAGTTTGAGTAAGTCCCATTTGTTGATTCTATTTGTTAACTCTTGCGCTATGGGTGTCCTATTGAGGAATTTGGAGCCTGATCCCACAGTATGTAGATCATAACCAACTTTTTCTTCTATCAGATGCCGTGTCTCTGATTTAATATCAAGCTCCTTGATCCATTTTGAGTTAACTTTTGTGGATGGTGAGAGATAGGGATTCAGATTCATTTTGATGCAAATGGATTTCCAGTTTTCCCAGCACCATTTGTTGAAGATGCTATCCTTCCTCCATTGCATGCTTTTAGCCCCTTTATCAAATATAAGATAGTTGTAGTTTTGTGGATTGGTTACTGTATCCTCTATTCTGTACCATTGGTCCACCCACCTGTTTTGGTACCAGTACCATGCTGTTTTTGTTACTATTGCTCTGTAGTATAATTTGAAGTCTGGTATCGCTATACCGCCTGATTCACACTTCCTGCTTAGCATTGTTTTTGCTATTCTGGGTCTTTTATTATTCCATATGAATTTCATGATTCTCTTTTCTATTTCTGCAAGAAATGCTGTTGGGATTTTGATTGGCATTGCATTGAACTTATTAAGAACTTTTGGTAATATTGCCATTTTGATGATGTTAGTTCTGCCTATCCATGAGCAGGGTATATTTTTCCATCTTCTAAGGTCTTCTTCTATATCTTTCTTTAGGGTTCTGTAATTTTCATTGTATAAATCTTTCACCTCTTTTGTTAGGTTGATTCCCAAGTATTTTATTTTTTGGGGGGATATTGTGAATGGAGTAGTTGTCCTCATTTCCCTTTCAGAGGATTTGTCGCTGATATACAGGAATGCCTTTGATTTATGCGTGTTGATCTTATATCCTGCCACTTTGCTGAATTCATTTATTAGCTCTAATAGCTTCTTTGTAGACCCTTTTAGGTCTGCTAGGTATAGAATCATATCATCTGCAAACAGTGATAATTTAAGTTCTTCTTTTCCTATTTTTATGCCTTTAATTTCTTTCGTCTGTCTAATTGCTCTGGCCAGTGTTTCGAGGACTATGTTGAACAGAAGTGGTGAGAGAGGGCATCCCTGTCTTGTACCCGATCTTAGTGGGAATGCCTTCAATTTTTCTCCATTCAGAGTGATGCTGGCCTGTGGCTTATCATAAATGGCTTTTACAATGTTGAGGTATGATCCAGTTATCCCTAATTTTTCTAGAGTTTTGAACATAAAGGGATGCTGTACTTTGTCGAATACTTTTTCTGCATCTATCGAGATGATCATATGGTTCTTATTTTTAAGTCTATTGATGTGGTGAATAACATTTATTGATTTCCGTATATTGAACCAGCCTTGCCTCCCAGGGATGAATCCTACTTGATCATGGTGTATAATTTTTTTGATATGTATTTGAATCGGATTTGCCAGAATTTTGTTGAGGATTTTTGCGTCAAGGTTCATTAGAGATATTGGTCTGTAGTTTTCTTTCTTTGAAGTGTCTTTGTCTGGTTTCAGAATCAGGGTGATGTTGGCCTCGTAGAACGAATTTGGAAGTGCTCCCTCTTTTTCTATTTCCTGAAATAGCTTGAAAAGTATTGGTGTTAGTTCCTCTTTAAAGGTTTTGTAAAACTCTGCTGTATACCCATCCGGTCCTGGGCTTTTCTTAGTTGGTAATCTTTTGATGGTTTCTTCTATTTCCTCTATTGTTATTGGTCTGTTTAGGTTGTCTATGTCCTCCTGACTCAATCTGGGCAGATCATAAGACTTAAGGAATTTATCTATGCCTTCACTATCTTCTATTTTATTGGAGTATAAGGATTCAAAATAATTTCTGATTATCATCTGTATTTCTGAAGTGTCTGTTGTGATATTGCCTTTTTCATCCCGTATGCTAGTAATTTGGGTTCTCTCTCTTCTTCTCTTCGTTAGCATGGCTAAGGGTCTGTCAATTTTATTTATTTTTTCAAAAAACCAACTTTTAGTTTTGTCGATTTTTTCAATTGTTTCTTTTGTTTCAATTTCATTAATTTCAGCTCTGATTTTAATTATTTCTTGCCTTCTACTTCTTTTGCTGTTGTTTTGCTCTTCTTTTTCTAGGATTTTGAGATGAAGTATGAGATCATTTATTTGTTGGTTTTTTTCTTTTTTTGAGGAATGAACTCCAAGCAATGAATTTTCCTCTTAGAACTGCTTTCAATGTGTCCCATAGATTCCGATATGTTGTGTCTGTGTTTTCATTTGACTCTAGGAAGTTTTTAATTTCCTCCTTAATGTCTTCTAGAACCCACTGATCATTAAGCAACCTATTGTTCATTCTCCAGGTGATGCTTGATTTTTCCTTCCTTCTTTTATCATTGATTTTCAGTTTCATTCCATTATGATCAGATAAGATGCATGGTATTATCTCTACCCCTTTATATTGTCTAAGAGTTGCCCTGTGACATAATATATGGTCTATTTTTGAGAAGGTTCCATGTGCTGATGAGAAAAAAGTGTAATTACTTGATGTTGGGTGGTATAGTCTATATATGTCAATTATGTCTAGGTTGTTAATTATGTTATTGAGTTCTATAGTTTCCTTATTTAACTTTTGTTTGGAAGATCTGTCCAGTGGTGAGAGAGGTGTATTAAAGTCTCCCATGATTATTGTATGGTGGTCTATTAGACTCTTGAACTTGAGGAGCGTTTGCTTGATGAACATAGCAGCCCCGTTGTTTGGGGCATATATATTTATGATTGTTATGTCTTGTTGGTGTATGGTTCCCTTGAGCAGTATGAAGTGTCCTTCTTTATCCCTTTTGATTAACTTTGGCTTGAAATCTATTTTATTAGATATGAGTATGGACACTCCTGCTTGTTTCCGCAGTCCATATGAGTGGTATGATTTTTCCCACCCTTTCACCTTCAGTCTATGAATATCTTTTCCTATCAGATGCGTCTCCTGTAGGCAGCATATTGTTGGGTCTTGTTTTGTGATCCATTCTACTAGCCTGTGTCTCTTAATTGGTGAGTTTAAGCCATTAACATTTAAGGTTATTATTGAGATATGATTTGTTCTTCCAGCCATATTTGTTTATTGATGTTACTAAACCTGATTTGTTATCCTCTTTGACTACTTTCCCCCCTTTACTGTCCTACCTCCCATTGTTGGTTTTCAATGTTATTTTCCATTTCCTCTTCCTGTAATGTTTTGCCAAGGATTTTTTGAAGAGATGGTTTTCTAGCTGCGAATTCTTTTAACTTTTGTTTATCATGGAAGGTTTTAATTTCATCTTCTATCCTGAAGCTTAATTTCGCCGGATACACGATTCTTGGTTGGAACCCATTTTCTTTCAGTGTTTGAAATATGTTATTCCAGGATCTTCTAGCTTTCAGAGTCTGTGTTGAGAGATCAGCTGTTATCCTGATTGGTTTACCCCTAAATGTAATCTGCTTTCTTTCTCTTGCAGCTTTTAAAATTCTCTCCTTATTCTGTATGTTGGACATCTTCATTATAATGTGTCTAGGTGTGGATCTCTTATGATTTTGCACATTCGGCGTCCTGTAGGCTTCTAGGATTTGGGATTCTGTCACATTCTTCATGTCTGGGAAGTTTTCTTGTATTATTTCACTGAATAGATTGCTTAATCCTTTGGTTTGGAGCTCTGTGCCTTCCTGTATCCCAATGACTCTTAAGTTTGGTCTTTTGATATTATCCCATAGCTCTTGAATGTTCTGCTCATGGTTTCTTAGTAGACTTGCTGAGCTATCTATGTTCTTTTCAAGTTGAAATACTCTGTCTTCATTGTCTGATGTTCTATCTTCTAAGTGATCCACTCTGCTGGTAGTATTCTCAATTGAGTTTTTAAGTTGGTTTATTGTTTCCTGCATTTCTAGTATTTCTATTTGTTTGTTTTTTATTACCTCTATCTCCCTGTGAAATTGATCTTTTACTTCCTGGATTTGTTTGTCAATGTGATCTTTCATTGTCTGATTTTGCTGTCTCATGTCTTCCTTGAGACTCCAGATCATCTGAAGCATATATATCCTGAACTCTTTATCTGATATTCCATCTGTTGCAGCTATTACCTCTTCTAAAGTTGAGTTGACCTGCATTGCTTGTGATCCTATCTTTCCTTGTCTTTTCATACTGCACGCTCTTCTTTCTGCTTGGTGCAACTGTTGTGTTTTTGAAATTTACTAGCCTGAAATCACCTCTTCCGTAGCTGAATGAACTGTGATCAGTAGAACATGGGGATGATTACATCATCTCTCTGAAATGGCGGCTGCTGTCCTCCTCTGTGGTCCGACCAGTGTCTGGAACCAAACTGGACCGCTTCTCTCCTCTGTCTCAAAGCTGAAACTCAGCCCTAAGCGCTGCCAAAGTCCTAGCACCAAACCGCTAGAGGCCGTTCACAGACTCAGGCCTGCGGGGCCCAGTCCAGCCGCCTCCGCCTCCGTGGCTGGCGGGATTGTGTTCCTGCTCTGCGTTGCTCCAGACCGGCTGGAAGGGGGTGGGGTGGTAGGAGTGTGGATCCTAATGCTGAACCGCCAGAGGCCGTTCACAGACTCAGCCCTGCAGGGCCCAGATCAGCCGCCGCCGTGACCCGCAGGGTTGTGTCCCTGCTCCGCGTTGCTCCGAACCGGCTGGAGGGGGGTGGGGTGTTAGGAGTGTGGATCCTAGCGCTGAACCGCCTGAGGCCGATCCCAGACTCAGCCCTGCAGGGCCCAGATCAGCCGCTGCCGTGACCGGCGGGATTGTGTCCCTGATTCGCGTTGCCGAGATTCAGTCACCTGGGACAAACTGACCCCTCACACAGACTTACTAGTTATCGGCAGGTCTCCTTTCAGTGGAATATTGTTAGAAGATCCTCAGCAGGTCCCATGCAAGTGTATTTATGTGTCTCTCTGATCCTGTTACTGCGGAGGTATAGAAAATGCTGCTTGCTCTCCGGCCGCCATGTTGGATCCCCCTGATACAATTCTTTTAAGCCCTTGAAACAGTTCTCCAAGAGAGCAATTTTAAAACAGCATTTTATGTAAGTGGAAATTGTGGCTTGAAAAGGCCAAGTGACTATCTGTGGGCTACACAGATCACACATATAGTAGAAGCAGAATCAGGATCCACACCCATGTTTTTCTCTCTCCAAAGCTTTTGCTCTTACACAAAAGGACTTCTGCTGAGTTACCTTAAGCCTAAAAATTGAAGACATACAGATTGTGCACACAGAACTATCACTTGAGAGCCATTACTGGGCCAAAGATTTCCCCCATTTGGTACCCCACGATGACAAAATAGGGCCTCACATCAGAAGGGGCTTCTGCACCAATATAGCACACCTGATTTACCAGTGTACAAAAAGTGTTTCAAAACAGTTTGTTAAAACATTCAAACCTTAGGAAAATGACGTTTTATCATTCATAAAAACAAAACTTGAAAATTCTAACTGGATTCGATATACTTATGTTAAAAACAGTAATCCAAATCATAAATCTAAGTAAATTATTTCAAGCCAAATCTCAGTTTTAATACTGAATAGACTGAAGTATTTATAATGCTAACTACATTGTGTAACACCAGGTACTGTATTCTTGAAAGGTTTTAAGTACCATCATTCTGTTCCTCCCTCTAGGCAATAGTTAGTCACAGGGAAATTTAAACTCATTCCTATAAAACTCTCCCCTTGCTTGTGACCTACAAGTTATTTCCAGTACAGATTTAAAAAGCTCATTTTATGGGGTAGAAGGTTCCTTGCTTCCTTTGACCTCAACATTCACAGCACTATAATGTGGCTGAAAATAAAATCAGATTTTAGAGGGAAAAGAGTTTGAAATATTATATTGAAAAGTTTTGGCAATAAGATTCCTACGTTAAAGCCTTTTATCTGGGAAGCTGGCTACATTGTGACTTTTTTAAAAACCACATATATTTTAATAGTGAAGGATGATTTATAATGTTAAGTGCCCTTGGTGTCAGTATAAAAGTGAGAAATGCATTTTTTTCCAGCAACACTCTTTATTAAAGTACAAAAACAATCAGATGTCAAATTAAATGAAATCAAAGTCCATTTAATAAGCTATTCTCTTAGATTCCAGGTTTAAAAAAATAGCACCATACAAAGTGGTTTCAAGCAGGAGTTCTTCAGTATCAATGATGAGCATGTAAATCTATCTAACAGATTCATAAGGAAATCAACACAAAAAACAATGACCAAAACAGGAAATCCAGACATTTGCCATAATGTGTATGCCAACCCCAGATATACTTATCTGGGAGGGCACAAAATGGGTGATGACAGTTGTTCAATAAATGCTCTCAGCGTCACCACCACCACGGGTTTTATAGGGGCTGACACTTCCTCCAAGTACACATGCCCCAGCACAAATGTTCAAATGATACATCAGGCTTTAAAGAGTTTTTGTAAATTATTATTTCTTTAATATCATCTCAGATCAGTCACTCTGACGAATTCTTTTGAAGACTGTTAGAGAGGAAAGAAAAAGAGGGCTTTCCTAGTGAGGGGACAGTGTTTGGCCATGATGGCAGGTGGAGTGCCTTGGCAAGCAGAGGGTATCCATAGCTGGCGGGGGTTGCGAGGTCACCTAGAGTGAGAACACAGACAAGCATGAGAGGGTAGTCCCTCTCTCCACCTCTGAAATAGATAATTAGAAACCAAGTTCAATCTCGGAGCCATATTATTTCTGAATAAAAAGGGGGAGAATATTTTTAGCAGCTTCAATTTCCATGGAAAAGGGAATATCGTGACTTTTGTCTGTCTTTATGTAAGTTGTGGTACATTTGAATGTCTTTTGGAGACAGCACAGCAGTCTCCCCTCATCTACATTTTAGTTTCACTTGGTTTCATTTATTTATGGTTAGATATCTGAAGTCTGAAAATACTAAATGGTAATTCCAGAATTACATGATTTATAGGTATTAAATAACTTGTTATAATTGTTCTAATTATTATTCATCATTGATATGAATCTCTTACTGTGCCTAAGTTATAAATTAATTTTTAATATGTATAGGTTCAGTACTATCCCCTTTCAGGCATCCATAAGGCATCTTGAACTATATCCCTCATGCTTATGGGGACCAACTTTATTTGAATTTAAATTCAAATTATTTCCTTCCTGAAACAGGTTGGCATAGCAGTACTGTAAGCAAGTGGTCTACCTAGTCCATACATAAAAGTATAACAACTGACCAATGAAGAGAAATAACTATGCACAGAAAGGAAAGGCACTAACTCAAACAGAACTGCTCATGCAGGAACCAAGGACTTTACTGTATCAGCAAGAATGAGGCTCCCCTGGATGAATCAATAAATGTCAGGTCCAAAAAGAAAATGTAGGTTTCCCTTTCTTAAACAGTACAAAAGACTAAGCTTCAGAACTAAATAAATGAGGCCCAGCCTGATGATGGGTACTAAGCAAAGTCACCGATGTTTACATGCAGTCCAAGTCAAACCTAAAAGTAGAAATGGAACAAATGACTGTCCAAGCCACATTTCAGGCTCCAAAAGGAGAGGAGACAAGCCCTGAATAGAGAGATAAAGTATAGCAACTGACAAATCAGTTGCAACTACTAAATGCTAAGCACTGGGACAGGTCCCTCACCTATATTAGGATACCTAGCCCACAAGCAGCTGGCTCTCCACCTTCCAGAAACCCAAGGGGTTGGGGGAAGGCTTGGAGACAGGGAGTAGAATTGAGGCCGATTCCAGGGGCAGTTAGTTATATGTTCACTGCAACTGCATTTTAAAAATTTATTTTATTTTATTGGTACCAGGGATTGAACCCAGGAGCACTTAACCACTGAGCCACATTCCCAGCCCTTTTTATTTTACTTTTTAACTTTTGAGATGGGAGTCTCATTAAGTTTCTTAGGGCCTCGCCAGTTGCGGAAGCTGGTTTTGAACTTGCAGTCCTCCTGCCTCAGCCTCCAAAGCCACTGGGATTATAGGTGGCAACTGACTTGTAAACCAGAGATTTTACTAGTCAATTACTATCCACTGGCTGAAAGTTATTAGTACTCTGGCAAAGACTTTCACTTCTCTAGGTTCTATTCCAGGGATCTCTATTAATTTTGACTGTGCATTTCCTCATTTAAAAAATTTGAGTACTAATCTCCAATATACATGTTTGTAAATTACATGTTTATAAATTACATGCATGGCTTAGTGTTCTAATACATTACGCTGATTATAAAACACATATGAAATATTACTCAGCCTTATAAAAGAATGAAATTACGTAATTTACTGGTAAATGGATGGAGCTGTAGAATATCATATTAAGTGAAATAAGCCAATTCCAAAAAAACTAAAGAAAGAATGTTTTCTCTAATATGTGGATGTTAACTCACAATAAGGGTGAGGGGATGATAGGGAAGAATAGAATTACTTTATATTAGGTAGAGGGGAATGAAGGGAGGGAAGGGGATATGGGAGTAGGAATAATAGTAGAATGAATCAGACAATATTACCCTATGTACATGTATGACTACACAACTGGTTGTATTCTGCATCATGTACAACCAGAAAAATGAGAAATTATACACCATTATGTATGATGTATCATAATGCATTCTACTAGCATGTATAACTAATTAAAACTAATTTAAAAAAATTTTAATTACATTTTAAATTTTAAATTGAAGTTGTAATGTTTTCTTCCTTTAACCCAGTGGATCAGGGAGGTAGTATAACCACATCATTTTTGTCTTTCCCTCTAAAACTGGATAATTCGAACTTCATGCATCCCTAAGTCTAAGAGAAAGCAATAAGAAGAGGAATAGGCCCTCACACCTGGCCTTTATGGCTGAACTCATATCCTTATAATAATTAAACCTTTCAAGAGACAGCTTGGAACAGCAACCAACAGGGTCTTCCCAAGCAAAGAGGTACACACTGCTGTTGCATGCTAGTATGAGAAGGAATGTTTCAGAGAAATAAACTCACCTGAGCTACTAACCTAACTCTTCCTCACCTAACTAGAGTTAACCAGAGTCAGAAACCAAGTTGGCAGGAAAATAAAAACACACTTTTTTCTTCTTTTGCCTGACTATAGTGGTTCTATGATGTTGAGCAAGCCGCTCAATCTTTGGGAGCCTTATTTTTCACATAAATATTGCTGTTAGCTTTGAGAATAACATGGATTCTTCTACACATAAAAATCTAGATTTGGAAAAAAAAGGCTCAGATAGTGGATCTGATATCATATTAAATGTGAATCATTAATTGAATGTACTGACCTAGGAAAAAAGCATAAATATGTTTGGCTGACATTTACCACTTCCCCCAAACTCCATCTAATGATACAACAGAAGATGTCTAATGAGCTCATAGCTGAACCAGACCAGGAAGGTGAGGTAAAGCACTACCTTTTCTGAGGCATGTTGAGGCTAACTCTAGGGAAGACACATTCTTCTCTTTCTCTGCCAAAACAGATACCACCACACATGCACAGCACACTTACATACACCTGCAAATGTGCATGAAAATCAAAGAATGGCATGACATAAAGGGAGCAGGCATCAAATGCATACCAAAGAGAACATGGTGTAGAACAATATTAAATACCATGGGAATTGCCAACTGGTTGTTAAACACACAGAGTGTGATAGGATATTTTACTTCTAAGGGATTCTGGCAGACTTAGATTTTGAAATACTCATTTTGGTCCATGGCAGAACACCAAGAAAGCACAGAGGACTAAAGTTCCAGTCTCATCCTAGTACTCTGGCAGTGTAGATGTTTATTCTAATGAGTTATCCATGTGCTCCTTAGTTTATTCCTCTATAAGAAAGTTTTGTTAGAAAAAAAAAGTAAGACCAAGATCATTATTTCATGTGGCAAAAAAGCTGGAAAAAAAAATCAGGCAATAGATAAATGGCTAAATATTTGATAGCACTCAAGAAACCATTAAAATATCTTCGTAAAAAGTGTATAAAATAAATTATTATTACCATGTTTACTGAATAAAGGAGGACAAGATTAAACCTAGAATACTCTAATGGGGAAGGAGCATTAAAAATCATGGAGCCTGGTAATCCAAAGCCATGATTTTCCTTTCCTTTCATTTTCTTGGAAGTACTTTCTACATTTTTTAAATAAAGAATATATACATATATATGGGAAAATATGCTTAAAAATTCGTGGATCCAAAAACATAGTCAACTCCTACCTATCCATAAGAGGGAAATAATTCTGAGCAGAGATAAAACCTTTATAACTGATGCTTATGTGCCAAAAAGTAAAGGAGGGCTACTTTCAATTCCAATGCTTCCTTTTATGAAAATAGAAACTTTGTTCTCAAAGAATTAAGGCTAGGTATAATCTCACCATCTCAAATTCACCTGCCAAGTCCCTTTAGGCTTCTCAAAGCTATACACTTTGTTAAACTGATATAAATATCAAAATGCAGTCTTGTATGAGGTCTATAACCTAAGCCGCATGGGATCCTCATATATTGGATGAAAAATCATTTGTATGAAAAGGTGGGGTGGGAGAGAGAGCACTAATATTCTCAGAGAGGATAGTACTAAAACAAAAAAAATGGAATTTCCATTTTTCCTTTGAAAGATCTCCTTAAGGCAATGTAGAATTGCAAACCATGACTGTGAGGAAAGACCATTTGGGGAAGTTTTGATGTATTGAATGCCATTAAATGATCATTTATTCCTCTATAATATGAACTCTTTCTTCAGGAAAAACACTTAGGTACTTCAAAATTTTGAGATAACAGCTTCCTACTATAGGCCACAATGGAAGCATTTATAAATTGCTCATTTTAGATTTACTGAGTGCATCAGAGAACTCTGCATCTTCTTCTTGCTAATTGGGCTACCATTAGGTAGAATAAAATCTCCTGCTCAGTAATCTGATGAATTTTAAGGGAATTAGAAGACCACCCAGCAGCAGAACAGTGTGAATGACAGCAAGTTTAGATCCAAAGTGAAGGAGTAAAATCACAGCCCAGAGCTCTCCCCAGAAAGTGAGCTGGGGTTCAAGCCTTCTCACCCCTTATAAGGACATAAAGACCCAACAAGAGTGGGATTATGTCTGTTCCCTCCCAGTGCATCTGTTCCTCAGGGGATCTGTGTTCAGGGTCCTGGGGACTGGGAGGCGTCTACCTCACAGGCCCTACCTACAGACTGTCTAGGCAGGAAACGGAAGCTGATGGACAAACCCAGACAGGCCACGTGCTGACAGAGACGATGAGAGAAGCTGCAAGAAGGTGCACACCCAGAGCAGCAACCAAATGGCTGTCTATTCTTAAGGGTCCTGAAAAACCTGATGACTTCATTGTACTCATGGTTATTTGTACTTGCTTCTGGAAAACTCTGTATATGGTTTCGCATGGCTAACTGGAATAAAAATGTCACTCATATTCTAGTACACACACACACACACACACACACACAGAGTCACATGCACACATGGAGGAAGAGTAACAGGAAAGAGTTGGGGAAACAAAAACAAGAACCTGAGCTGGGCTGAAAGCTGGGTCCACAGGCATCTGTGTCGGCCTCTCCCACTTCTGCTGTTTGCTTAACTGTGCACTGGACTGACCCCAGAGAATGTTTTGTTTTATTTTGTTTTAATGTTTCCTTTGATCCAGCAAAGATAGGTGTAGGAAAATAACATCTCCCATTTCAGGGACAGGAACCTGATTGACTAAGTCAGTTCTTACTCCCCGTGAAGTTGGATAAAGAGGCCTGAACTCAGCACTTCCATGCCCAATATACCTAGCAGCATGCAATACTCAGGAGGCCAGGGCGGTGGTTTCTGGTTCAAACTCTCCACAACAGAACTGAACACCTGCAAGGATACTGGGAGGGGAAAACATTTTGGAGCAAAGAGAATTAAGAGAAGCCTGATTTAGAAACTGAGATCAGCAGAACCTCAAGATTGCTGTCAGGGATGGGACACGGTAAGAAGCAGCAGTAAACATGAAAAGGAGAGAAGAAATAAGTATGGAATGGGAGGCAGAAAACTCACAAGACCAAGCCTGGGCTCTGTGTGATGATGCGTCACAGGTAATGGGTCACAGGTGTCTGTCACATATAAATCAGTGTGTTTGTAAACCACTGCAGATGAATTACCTTTGTGTGGCAGTGGGTGTTCCACTAGTGACAAGATAATAACGTTGCTCATAGAGCTGAGCACCTTCTGTGAACCAGGCATTTTATAGACGTGTATAGTTCAGTTCAAAATACCCTTGGGATATAGATAATATTCCTGCTTTAAAGATGAGAAAACAGCCTCAAAGTCCTGACAGTCCCAGTAGTCAGTATTTTACCATAAATCAGTCTTATGTCTAAATCTGTGTTCTGCAATAGCAGGGGAAGAACACAAAATGTTTTCCCCTCCCAGTATCCTTGCAGGTGTTCAGTTCTGTTGTGGAGAGTTTGAGCCGGAAACCACCGCCCTGGCCTCCTGAGTATTGCATGTTGCTAGGTATATTGGGTGATATCCCCAGGTGCCTCTGACTCTGACCCACTGGTAAACAAGAGGACGATTTCAAACTCCCAATATCACACTAACTTAGAAACTCAAGAGCAGGGTAAGGTGGCATACACCTGTAAACATGCTACTAAGGGGCTACAGCTGGAGGATCCTGAGTTTGAGGCCGGCCTGGACAACAGTCCCAGAAAAAGAAAACAGGAAGAAAAAAAATCACCCAAAACAAAGAATGGCCTGTAGGTGTCACACAGTAAGTACCCTCTTGGCCAGCGGCTGTCAGGATGTGTGCTAGGTGCTTAGTACCTCGCCAGCCACATTCCAGCAGGAGCACTGCCTAAGTCTGACATCTCCCCAACCACCACAGGCTCTGCCTTTGCAGTTGGTCAGAACCCATGAAAAGGAAGACGGTGAGTCAGCCCTGAGACTCCTACTCTGCACAGCGGGCTGCGTGGAGGCACAGCGCACAGATGGAGTCTCCTTTTTAAATGAAATGTTTTGGCACCAGTCTCTGTCAAGAGCTTTCCCTTGTTTCCATCTGGTTTTAGCACTGGAATGCATACATGAGAGAATGGAAAAAGAAAACTCAGTTGGCGTGCTAAACCACTAGAAAAGCTGAGGTGGCCCACAGCACAGTCTTGGAATCCTTGCAGATGAGGACACTCGTTGCTCAAGGAATATGGTCACATTGTTTTAGGGAAGTGAGCTTTCTGTTCCTCAGATCCAACCCTGTCCTGGAAAAAATGTCACAAAGCCTGTATACTAACCAGGCATGGTGATGTAATCCCAGTGACTTGGGCAGGTGAGACAGGAGGATCACAAGTTCAAAGCCAGCCTCAGCAACTTGGTGAAGCCCTAAGCAACTTAGTGAGGCCCTGTCTCAAAAAAATTAAAAAGGTTGGAAATGTGGCTCAGTGGTAAAGTCCCCTGAGGTTTAATACCTAGTTAAAGGGGAAAAAAAGTGTATATATTTTGGAGGGAGAGGGGCCTGGGTGTGGGTCAGCTCTGTTGCTCTCCAGCCACCTTGTTCAGACAGGAAACTCACTGACTGGAAGCCTCAGCAATTTCATCTGTAAAGCAGAAATAGTCACCAAGGCCCATGAGGAGGAAATGAGATGATATATGGTAACTGTCTAGTTATCTGATGTCAGACTTCTATTCACAAGGCTTTAAAAAGATAAATATTATTAATACCAGTTTTCACAGGAAGAGTTCTAGAACAAGGAAAATTAAAAAAAAAATTAGCCATTTACTTTTTCTACTACACAACTGAACAGAAAGTTATATGTACAGGCACAGTGGTGCAAGCCTGCAATCCCAACAGCTTGAGAGGCTGAGGCAGGAGCATCGAGTGTTCAAAAACCAATCTCAGCAACTTAGTGAGGCCCTAAGCAACTCAACAAGTCTGTCTCTAAATAAAATATTAAAAAGGGCTGGATATGTGGCTTAGTGGTTAAGTGCCCATGGGTTCAATCCTGGATACCCTAAAGAAAAAAAGTTCATATGTGGCCAGGTCATTGTCAGAAGACACTATGACTCTCCCTGGGGAATGAGTTTTCTAAGCCTCAAACACATTCACTAATACTATCTCCTAATATGTAGATTTAATAGCCTGGTTAAATTAATCACCACCCAATCAAAAGCAACCAAAGCTTCAAACTTCAGGAGACCAAAGTCACACCCAGACCTGATTATCGCTACAGCAGTGTGAGGTGCTGAGCAAAGACTCTGGTCTGAGAAGTCTTCTCTCACAGAACTCCTGTGCCTACAGGGGAAGAACAGGAACTGTGGCTAAAGGAACAGGACCCAGAATCTTGACTACATGGGTTCAAATTTCTGTTTTGTTACAACTGATGATCTTGGGCATTGGATCATTGCTCCACGTGACTTGCCAGCTCTTGGTATTGTCAGGGCTAGATCTGAGGAATTCACACTTGTGCTCAGTTTCCTCCTCTACAAAGTGAGAACAGTAATAGTATCTACTTCATAGTATTATTTCAAGGTTTAGATGAATAAAATGTTATAGAACCGTGCCATATGCAAGATGAAAGCTTATTTTCTTCCATATAATTTTCTAAAACAGTTCATATTTCCAGCAATGTTTACCACTTCTATAAAAAGAATAATATATGTCATTACTGTGCTTGTTTTGCATTTCTTCTTTGCTGCTAATACCTTTATAAACCTCTGATTTCAGTGAATTTCTTTATTTTTTTTTCCTGGATAAAATGCTTAGATGTCAACTCACCACTACTGAATAAACCATTTTTATCAAGGCCAAATTCCATCTGTCTTGTATTCTTCCCTTCTCTCCCTTCTAATATTTATAAACTTTTGAGAAGAGAAATAGCCTGAATTAGAAAGTAGATAAAAGGATTTTCTTTCTTATGCCTGATTGCTGACAATTAAATTTGACTACCTTCATTCCACTAGCAACCTATAAAGAATTTTCTCAAACCCTCATAAATGTCTAAGTGACCATTTTTATATTAACAACCTAAATTTCCTCCCTAATATTATATGCATGGAATATGTATAATTTTTAGTATGAAAACCAAAATGACAAAATGCTCAGTAGGTAATTTATTCTAATAATAAACTATTTTTAACTTAGCATGTTTCTAATTTGATTTTATAGACCCAAATAATCATGGGAGGGGACAAGTGGCTGTTGTGGGTATTTGCTTTACATTTTGAATGCATTAACAGTGTTAAGTTGTAAAATAAAGATTACACTATAATCAGGTATATAGTAAAAGCATATAATCAGGCATGTGGTAAGCCATAAATCCAAACAGCATTCTCCATTAAGCCTCTATTCATACCTAGCAATATATTGCCAGGTGCTATAGATACCAAGAACACATCAACTCTGATCTTCAAGCAACCTAATTATGTTTCTTGCAGACAACATAATGCTGTCGAGATTTATCTATATTGCTGTATGTGCTGGTAATTATTTCATTATTAGGTAGTATTCTACTACATAGGTAAAATTTTTTTAATCAATCACACATAGATGAAAATTTATTTCTGATGTTATTATAAGTAAAACTTAGGAACACCTGTGTACAAGTTTTTATTTCTCTTGTGTATATAACTAGGAATGGAGTGTATACTTGACTTTATTAAAAAATACTGCCAATTTTTTTTTTACTAATGTAGTTATGAAATTTTTATATTCCCAACAGTACAAGAGCTCATTGCTCCATGTGGCTTGCCAGCTCTTGGTATTGTCAGTGTTTTTAATTTTTATCCTTGTTCAAAGGAAAAATTGGAAACCAATGCTTTAAAAATGTTAATCACAGAGGCAACTCGGTACACAAAAACTGATAGACTGTTTGAGAAGTCAATTGGGGAATCCAATGAGAGATACTCAAATCCTATCCCAAGGCAATGTGAATGAACCAGAAAGATCATTTTTTCTCTTCACAGAATTACAGCTGAAAAACCCAAATAGATCATCTCATTTCCCCCATTCCAGCACCTTTTTGGATATCTCCAGAGGATACATAACCCACTCTGACAATAGTAAATTTTAAGATTACAATCCTCTCTCTCTCTCTCTTTCTCTCTCAGGTTACAGATTATATCAGACATTGGAAAAAATTTCACACAAAGAAATATAAGCAAAAGATTGTTGAAATATATATGTATCACACTCATGCATATTTTGACAAACTTTTAAAGTCATATCACCTCCACCTTTTTCTTTTTCTTTAACTTAATTTTAACCATTCTCCAAGCAGCATTAAACATTATTTACAGACCTTGACCTAATTGGACAAAGTCTGCCTGTTCAAAATGAATAGCTGGTTTTCATCAACCAAACCACAAGAGTTGAAGGGCCCTGCCTCCCAGAAAGCGTAGGCAGATAAGTCTTTCACACTAACAGCAGCAAGGAAACTGTCATTGCAGAGCTCAGCTGGAACTTCACAACCTCCTGTATGAGGTAACCTTACAAAGGTTACCTGTTGTAACCTTTGGCTCAACAGGAGAGCCTTACAAAGGTTACCTGTTGGCTCAACAGGAGAGAAGGAGAAGTGCAGAATCCTGCTTGGTTAGCTAATGAAGCTGCCATTTCTTCTGCCTCAAATGCCGCTCACCCACACAGCCCCCTTTAAAACTACTGAAGTCCTACTAAAATTTTCCAGAATCTCTTGGTTCCTCCAACTAGGCCAAATTCTCCTCATAATGCTTATCTGTATTTTTTCCTTTTTGGCCTTTTCATAGTTTATAATTATGTTTATTTTAATGTGTAACTTATTAACATCTACTGCTTTTTCCCCCCACCAAACTAGGTTAATTGCATGAATTTTTCTTATAACTATACACTTGGCACCTAGAAGGCTCAGTACATAAAAAGCACTTAAAATTACTTGAATGACTAATTTATAGTTAACTAAAGCATTACCTTTTCTGGTAATACTACATTATCAGGACTGACATGCCTCTAGGCTTTACATAAATTGGAAAATAAAGGTGGTTACTTCTTCATCATTTATTAGGAAAAAATCAAACTGCAAATAATGGTGTCATGGTTGCCTGGCCTTTTCCTGCCCCAATTTCCATCAGACTGTTCTCTGCAAGGTCTGATCTACTTTATCTATCCATACTCTCGAAATTCAAAAACCATGAAAAATATGAAGTTTTGGAGAACAAGAGATTTTCCTCCATTAGAATGCAACAAATAAGCAATCCACATCATTTCAGACTTTAGCCTGAAGGACTTGGCAATTTGTAAGGGAAACGCAGTTATCCAGTCAGTCCCAGGTCATCATCTTCTATGGCAGAGGAAATGGTTATGCTATTTCACTGAGATGAGGTTGTCATAGTCCTCGTGTCACGCTCATGGACTTTATGATCAGAAATAGGCAGACAATTGCGTACACCTAAAATCCAAACACAGCTATTCTCTTCTCAGTTAAAAGTATATATTAGGTACAACTCAAGTGGCTCCTGGACCATCCACCTTTCCTTCAACTACCTGCCTACTGGAAATCTCAATGAAATATTGAGCAAATACAGCTTAACAAAATCAAAATTATGCACTGGGCCCCTGATGTTCCATTCAGATCACACATAAAACAAAATATACTGGAATGTATTCTATACATTAATGGTATAAACAATAGGATCAAAATTCAAGAATATGAAAGTATTTTAAGGTTTGAATCATTAACAAAATACTAGAAAGGTCTTGGGAAGGGCTACTACTTTCTTTCACTTAGTCATTATATACAAATTGAGACCCTACCGTTATGTCAGGCACTGCTTAGCACACTAAAGAAATACAAATATCTCCTTAAAATAACCAAATTTTATTAGCCTACTGTTTATTTGAGGAGATATTCCAAGGTTCATTTCCTCACATTCATTTAAATAAAAGCTTTGCTCTAAATATTGAAAAATTGTTCTTACCAAAGTGCTGTGTTCTTATTTTAACCTAAGTCTTACAAATTTACATATTCTGATAAAAAGTTACTTCCATCTTGAAATGAATTCTGATAAATAATCTGAGGCTTAGTTTTTTAAAAAAAATTAAAAAGGGGCCCAAAATAGGTTTATTCCCAAACCACAACTGAAAGAAATTTTTTTATAAAAATGAATTAAGATAAGCTTAATTATTCCATTACTTTTCTATAATAAATATGAGGAAAAATTACAAATGCCTCTGGTTCTCAGATTAGTATCACCCACCCATGGAAATTTATCCAAATTTTATCTCAGAAAACTCAGTATGATTCCACAAGAAATCCCACAGATCTCCCATAATCACAAACAGAAAGAAAAATAATCCAACAAAATCTAAGCTTAATAAAACAGATGCCTCTTTCTGACAAGCGATGGCTGTCAGGCAAAGCAATGATTTGTGAATCAAATCTTTCTCATGTTACAGAACGTGCCAATATTTATCTCAAGACAAACTGTTACTAATTATTGGCAACGGTCTAGAAAAAGCAAGTCAATGAAACTCAAGCTGCTAGTAATGACAATTATGCAAATACTAAGAATTGTTCTGAAAAAAAAAAATCCACAGAGGACAGAGCCTTCCTACCAAGGAAGGTATGAACAATCAAATGTGTCTGCCAGACCCTCTGCAGGAACTCCTAATGATCTGGAAATACATTAAGATTGAACCTCACTGCCCTTCCACCAGAAGGCAACCAGAAAAACAGAGGCACTCAAGTTAATAAGAATCAGAAGGTGACAACAGAGGAAACAGAAAAGAAGAATCGAAGAGCAGACATCTACAAAATGATTACGACCCTCCTGGAACCCGAGAATCCACTGTTTAAAATGGTAGTTGTAATAATAACACGAATTTTTGGTTTTCGTTACCTGACAGGCAGATATAAGTTAAATATTCGCCTTGACCTCCAGTTGCCAAAAAAGGAATCTTTTTCTTTGTCCTCCTCTTGACTTGGACAGCTCCCAGCATCCTTTCATCAAGAGGTGCAAAAATTTCCTTGCTGATGGCAGATTTGGCACTCATCGTAGAACAAGCGAGGAGGAAAAGGAGTCAATTTTCTAAAGAGGGAAAAGAAAAGGAAAAGTTGGGACTGACAATATTGTAGGGGCTCATAAAATAATGAGCACCACACTGATTCACAGGAGTACTTTTCAATAAGCAGTTTAACTTCTTACTTGCTTGAAATGCATTTCAGAAACATTAAAAGCAAGGTCTTCGTATATGTGTTAGCCATGGAAAAATACAAACAAAATGAGGATGCCTTTTTACTCCCTGAAAATGTCAAACACAACGTGAGTGGAGCCACACAGAATGAGATCTGAGCAGCTAGATGATTTCTACCCCAACTGTACCTCACTCTAACTGGCAATAGGCACCCACTTTACATGCATTCTGTAAGGAATGCGACTTCACACTTCCAGTTGAGAAGGCTTTCCACCAACCAACAATCTGTAAAAGTTCTTTATGTCCCGTCTACAGCTCCTTTAAGTCTAATAATGTAAATCTATTTCCCTAATTCCATTTATAGTGGACATAATTATATCATCTTCTACATAATAATTATATATGTAACAAAAGATCATTAATTTAATCACTCTTCAGCTGTTTTTGATCAAGCCAAGTAAGGAATTTATTTATTAGCCTCATGCACCAGGCCCTAGTTTCCAGCCCTCCTCTGCATCTTATTGCCATGCTCTGGAGTCTTGCCAAGTTCTGCACATTGTTCTTCAGCCAAAGTGGACACAGAATTCTTTAAAAATATCTGACTAACCCCAAGTATTTTGGAAATGTTACCAGGCAGTTCCCACATGTTCTACTCTTATGGTTAACTGGCAGTGGGCGCCCAATAATTAAGAAAATATAGCAGTATGTTGCTGACTCACATAACCCCGCCCCCCACTGCCCAACTTACATGCACAGTTATATTTAGTTTTCCAGTAGTTGTACTTCCCTGATGATCTCAATTCTGCTTGTGTCTATTGTATTCAAGGTCAATTTGAGCAACTTAGAAAACGTTCTCTATTCCATCACTCTATCCATAGTGATCTATTTAATCACTCACCACCCAACATGTTTTTGGACAATTAGAAAATCAGAATTAAAGGTGCAGAGAGAGCCTTTGGTGTGTCATGCAGGTTATATTGAGAACTCAGAGATCCTGCATATGGATCAGTAGCACAGCTATACATAGTAACAGCAGCTCAAAGAGTTGATCAGAAAGCTGTAAAATTGAGCCAATCGGTGAACAAACATCTACTACGTGCACTTTATGCTTAGTATTAAAGATATAAGAAAAAATTAAACTACATATGTCTTCCAAGAGTTGACTGCTGACCATATGGAAGGATTCACTTAAATACTAATGATTTATCTGAGAAATACATGAGAGGATTTTTCCCAGTACAAGATTCACAAATGCTACCAACACAGCCGGCCTCCTGTAACTTGTCCACACCTATACCTTCTTGGTTGGAAAATATACATTAAAAACAAAAAGTCCCTCTAGTTAAATAAATTTCTCCTAGTCTTAATTCTATAATGAAGCATGTTTCCCTAATGACACCAAGAAAGTATATCAACTTATAACACCAAAAATACATACCTAAAGATGTAGACATTAGAGATGTACCCAGATCTCCTTGTGCTTTGCTCACAACATTTTTATCATCATCACCAGGTTCTTCATGCTGGCCAAGAAAATGACAATGTACTGACCACTAACATGGCATACTGTCATTTCCTACAGGTTGGCAAACAGAACATCCCCCATGATTTACATGTTCTTAGGGGATTATTACATTTTTTTTTCTTTTTGATACTAAGGATTAAACCCAGGGATGCCTAACCACTGAGCTATACCCCCAGCCTTTATTTAATATTTTATTTAGAGACAGGGTCTGGCTTAGTTGCTAGGTGCCTCAACAAGTTGCTGAGGCTGGCTTTGAACTCGAGATCCTTCTGCCTCAGCCTCCTAAGCTGCTGTGCCACTGCAACTGGCTACAATTTTTTAACTATGATTTTTTTTTAATAATGAGGATTTTTTTTTAAAGATACACTCTAGCTCCAAGGCCTCTCACTTCTCACCATTTAGGGACATGTTTAAAAAGAGAGAGAGAGCAGTATTCATGCAGTGGCTTCAAACCATTCTGTAAGCAAGGAAGAAAGACATTCCCCAACACATCAGGCACTCCCTGACCAGAACCTCCCAACTGGCATGGCTTTTGCTTTTCCATCTTAGTTCGAATTTTTCTAAAACTAGTTAAAAAGAAATAAAAAGATCACTTTATTGTGCAAAAATCCATCAGAAAAATAAGAAAACAGATGCATAATTTTACCATAAATTTACCCAAAATACCTTTTTTTTTCTTTTAGAAAAACTATTGAGAAATGAAAATGACCTTTTGTTGTTTTTATCATACTGATATTCAATGGCCAATAACAAACAGGGGGGGAAAGGGTGAGAGAGAAAAAATCAGTAACTTCACTGAGTCTTGAAATCAACAAACTCAGGTTCAAATTTTAACAGCAACACATAAAACCTGTGTGATTTGTGTAAATCTCAAAATCCCTCACCCTAAATTTACTTACTACAACATGAAGATATCTTCACCTACTTCCTAGAATTAAAGAACTAAAATGAAACAATGTGTGCAGATCACTGATTCCAGTACCTGAAATTTTTTTTAAAAAAAATGCTTAGCTGTGGTGATTTTTTATTAACTTTCCTACTATAATAGAATAATAAAAGAGCCTCTGAACTTGTATAAACTGAACAAATGTAACCACCCACACCAGAAGGTATTTATAAAAGTGAAACCCAACTTTAGTCACTAAAGCTTCACTTTTCTCACTCATGGGCATGAAATTCTCTATGTATGATAAATGGTCTCTTAGATGGCAAGCTGTGCACTAAATGTTATGAGAATGAAGAATTTACAGACTTCAACAGGAAATTCACTAGTAGATTATCAGATTCATTCTATGAAAAGTCATCAAAAGCTTTTGTTAGGGCAATGATACTAATGAGCCTATGTAGAGCACATACGTGTTGAGTATGTTTTCAATGTCACACTGGGAATGTAATGTAGCATGGATAAGAAGGGAAAGAATAAGAAAGTAAAAGGGTGACTCTTGTAGTTGTTTGACAATAACTTTGAAGAGTGTCTCTACAAGAATCCCAAATCAGGTTGAGTTTGTGAGTCCAGGATGGAGGGCTTTTAAAATGCACAGACTCCTGCACCATCCTTCAAAACCACCAAGTCAGAATCTTAAAATCTGTATTTCAAACAACTCTCTGATTCCTACTGTTTCATGCAGTCATCCTGCCACCTAATTTAAAATCTATTACCCTAAAGAGAAACTTTGGGTCTGGACTAGCAAGGTGGAAATAGGAATGAAAATGAAGAATCAATTCATGAGAGAATACAGGCAGACAGTGCACAGGATTTCTTTTTTCTCTTCATTTCACCAAGTAGCTGTAATGAGTTATTAAATCTTTGTTGGTAATTCAATGTCCAGTCCAAGACCAGGGCCCCATTTTAAGGAAGCAAGATAAATACAAAAGCAATCATGCACCAATGACCACTTGTTACTCCAATCTGCATGACCCATGGAAGCTTTTTCTTTCCCAGGTCCATAGCTTCTATAGGACACAATTACAAAGCTTTTTCATCCAAGAAGCCAACCTAGTATTGACTTGCAAGTCAAAGCAACTGGCTGCCTTGAGTGGTAGTTGCAGAAACTAATCACAGTTCTGATCTTCTTCAAGGTCTTTTTCATTCATGCTTTTCTTACTTTAAGCCATATATTTAATACATATCCACTTAACTGGTGCATGTCTACTGTAGTGGGATGGCTTTCCACCACTCAAGTAACCAGAAAATAAAATAACTATTTAGGCAAGTGTAAGAAACTGAAGAAAACTCAGGGGCAGGGCAGGTGAAATGCATAATTCAGGGCATATAGGTGTAAGGTTTTGTACTCAGATAATAACACTGTGGGTTTTCAGTAGAACTGATGTTTGTCCTCCACTGGCAAGAGACTAGGAAGGAGTAGGGACCTTCAGCCAACCAAAAACCACCACTGACAAGGCATTCATTATCATGCAGGGGATTCTAGAGGAGCAGAGCCTTAAATCTGAGAGGAAAGAGAAGTGCCATCCATTCAGCTTAATACTATCAGATTCTTGATTTATCTAACATCACTAACTCCTCTCTTTATCTAAGATTATTAACCTCTCTCTTCTAATCCCATGTTTAACATACAGCCTTTCCATCATGTTTTGGCCCTGGTTGTGCCAATACAGGTATTACGGACTGTGTGCCAGCTAAACTCTGTGCTGTAAATGAGTAACCACAATTCCTGGTTTTACACATCAGCCTCATGAGGCAGTTAATGTGATTCAACTCTGAGGCAGATGTACTTGATATGCTGAGAGCATATGTCAGTGTCTCTCAAGCTCAGAGCCAAGGTGATGTCATCCTGGAAGACTTTGGGAGAAAATCAGCTGGTCTTCCCTAGTGCATGGGAACACCAGTGAGATGAACCTAAACAATTTAGAAATGAGAGAAATAAGATTACTGTCTAAAATTGGATTTCTCTACATTGCCACTTTGTTTTTAAAACAGTTTTTGAAGTGTAACTTCAACCCCTCACCCATAACCTGTGAGACAAGTCATGCCTCCAGTTTTGTTGCCTTCCTGACTTTAAAGATGTGCATCTATCTGTAGACTGAACATTTCCACCAATACCTAACCATGATTCTTCCTTTTCCCTCAAATCCTTCAGTTCCCCATAACAACCATTCAATCGTCAAGCCCTGTGCATTTGATTTAATATTTCTGGACTCCAGTTTTTTTTTCATTCTAACTTCTTCTGCCTAAGTTGCAGTCTTCACCATCCTGGGCCTGAATGATTTTCATGGCTCCTCTAAAGGGACTACCATTTTGCTCCAACTTCAATGCAATCAACCCTCTACATTCTCCAATGTCATTCTACAAGATGAATATGATTGAAGCATAATTGTATTTAATTGTTTCTTCTCCATGCCTCACATCTTGACCTTGACAAGGAAAAGGTCAATGTTGTAAATGTTGAAACCGAAATAATGTTACATTATTTTCCTTAAACACCACAGTATGTAGGGTGTATAAATACTAAGTGTTACAAGTTAGATGTTATCATACAATCATTAAACCTAAAAATGTTAATTTTGCTCCAAAGTCCATAAACATCACCTGGGTAATCCGAAAATATGCAACTTTTAGGAAAATAGATGGCATTAGAGATTATGCTAAGTGAAGTTAGCCAATCCCCAAAAAACAAATGCCAAATGTTTTCTCTGATATAAGGGGGGTGACTCAAAGTGGGGTAGGAAGGGAGAACATGGGAGGAAAATTACCTCTAGATAGGGAATAGGGGTGGGAGGGAAAGGGAGGGAGAACGGGAATAGCAAGGATGGTGGAAGGAGACGGTCATCATTATACAAAATACATGTATGAAGATGTGAATTTGGTGTCAACATACTTTCTATACAAACAGAGATATGATAAATTGTGGTATAAAGGTGTATTAAGAATTGTTTGCGGGCTGGGGATGTGGCTCTAGCAGTAGCGCGCTCACCTGGCATACGTGCGGCCCGGGTTCAACCCCCAGCACCACATAAAAACAAAGATGTTGTGTCCGCCGAAAACTAAAAAATAAATATTAAAAAATTCTCTCTCTCTCTCTCTGTCTCTCTTTCTTTTAAAAAAATTGTATGCAAAAAAATAAGAGAGCTCATATATAATGGCATAATTTGGCATGAACATACTTTATATACAAAATTATGAAAAATTGTGCTGTGAATGGATAATTATGAATGTAATACACTCCACTATTGTCATGTATGTAAGAAATAAAAAAAGAAATAAAAATAAAAAAGAAATACCACCAGGTTAAAAAAAAAGAAAGAAAGAAAATATGCAACTTTTTAGGAAAAGAAAATTTTACTATTTCATATTTCATATCAAGGAGATAATCTGAGGCAACATTAGCTACTTACACAATAAGAATTTTAGTTCCACTAGACAATTTTTCCATGTGTTTCCACCAGGACTCTCAACTCATAGAAATTAAAAGGAGAGTCAGATAAGTCACTAGAACAGACAATGTTATGGGGTGATACCATTTGACACAATCACTCCAAGTCCAAGACAAACCACAAGGGCTGTCAAGTGGCCTTGCTATGTGGGACAGCATAGAACAGTGGATTAAGAACCTACGCTTAAGGCTTCGTGAGCCTTACAGAATCAAGACTCAGTTCATAAGGCACACAGAAACTCTAACAACATTCTTAAAAACTTCTAAACAGGGAAAATAAAAAAGTTATAGGGATATAAGTAAAGCTAAAAATATTCTCTATTCTGTAGAAAAATATTTGAAGAAAGGCAAAGACATGTCATAGAGGAGGAACTCTAAACAAAGATTGCACATTAACATCACCTGTAGTGCCCAGATCCTCATCAAAGAAATTTAGGGGACCAGGGGCCAGGACCTGAAACTTGTTTTCCTAAAGACCTCTTCTGTTTGTTCTGTTGTTCACCTAGGTTCAGAACCATTGTCTTGGGGATTTCCTACCTAGTATTTCATGAATTATTTATTAAAAAAATTTTAAAGATTCAATAAATAAGTATACACGGCAGAAACTCTGTAAAAGCCCTAGTAATGAATCACTAAAGGTTGTATGGCGCCCATAAATTTACAAAGTATTTCAACATTCATTTCCAAATGTAGGATCATGATAGTTGCTAAATGTATCTTCCAAAGTTTGCTTCAAGACTGTAAATTAGAATCTTTCAGTATGTTTTAATGAACAGTACCTCTATTAGTCTAAGTATTATGAAAGTGTTATAATTCATCTCTCAGAGATTAAAATTTGAGTTGAAACCCTTTGAACCAGTAACTTTACTACTACAGAAAAATGTGTGAACAAGCACATGTGTGTACTGCATAGACACATGCTTATCACAGATCCACTTTTAAGAGAAAACATTATAAGTAACCTAAATACCCATCCTCCTTCATTAGATGGATATAGTATAGCCCATGGTTGTGATGGAATGTTCATATCCTTCTAAAATCATGCCAGAAAAATCCCTGTTCCACACCCAGATCAAAGACTGTAGACATTGACTTGGAAAAATATAAATTATGAAATAATACAGAGTGAAAACAAGGAGGTTACAGAACAGAAAATGAGCTCATTCATTTTATAGAAAGTAAAACTATCTATACAATTATATGCACAAGCAGATGTCTAGAAAAATGTTTGCCTCCATGTTAATATGATTATCTCTCAATTTTGAAACGAGAGGTCAGAGAATCTGCACTCCTTATTCCACCATAACCACAGTAGAGTACTCCTTCAAACATTTTGGTTTTGAGATACAATTTTTCCCCCAAAACCTAGAAGCTATATAAAATACATTTTATTGACATCCTATAATCATTATTTTCTAGCTTCTTTCTGACTCCAGTCCAGGCATGGTTTGGGGAGCCCCAAAGGTAAGATTAGAAATTCCCACCCTCAAAAAGTTGTGAGAAAGAAAAACAAATGCTACTATGAATGATCACAAGGCCTAGAAGAAATTTTTTGTGAGAAGAAAATTGCACCCTTCCTCTGAGCAAACTGTAGCCCCATGCCATGATCCACAGCTTGGTGAACAGATTGCCAGCTATGTGTTAGTCTACATTTTCTTCCACGGTGTTTTTGCACACCTGTGTATATGCAAAAACACCACCACCATACACAAAAGCCCTGATCATAATTAATTCTTTACAGATGAGAAGGAAGAACCTCTTTTCTATCATCAGGCTACTATGTACTAGGAAACATGGTTGGCTTTCTTCTCCCTATGTACACAAACTCTTCTTGTATAGGAGACATTATGTTCACAGGATTCTCTGAGCCAGTGACTCATGTCTGCTTCAATTATAAACCTAGACTATTTTCATCTCTTCTTTCCTTGTTTATTCCTTCTTTCTTCTTGTAGGTTTAATATTCGAAGAACAAACACTGTTCTATACACCTAGACCACAAGATCTGGGTTTACACATGTTTATTTGCAATATGGCTGTACTTTTTAAACTCGTCAATCATCCTAACTTTAACAAATGATATGAAGAAGCCAAAAAAATTTAAAAAATAACACAACTAACAAAGCTACACATACAGGATGTGCCATTTGGATGATTTTTTTTTTAAGGTGTTAGCTTTTTGTTGCTTTGACAAATACGAGATAAACAACTCAGAGGAAATGTCTATCTGGATTACATCTCAGTTTAAGAGATTTTAGTCCATATTTCTTGGTGCTGGTGCCTTTGGGCCTGTAGTAAAGCAGTACATCATGATGGGGAGCACATAGCAGAAGAAACTGCTTGCCTAATGGTCAGCCGGAAGCAAAAACAAGAAAGGATGGGACTAGGGTCCCCAAATCCCCTCCAGTGGCACAGCCCCATAATCCACTTCCTCCAACCAGGTCCCACCTCTTAAAGGTCCCACCACTTCCCAGAAGCACCACAGGATGGAAGCCACACCCTCAATACATGGCTTTTGCGGGACACTTGAAATTCAAACCATAACACATAGGCTATATCATTTAAAGGGCTTTTTTTTTAAGGTGAGATAAAGATTTCATAAGCATTCTTCATTATGATACTAGAACCTCCACACTCATGAGTTTAAATTCTAAGGACCAGGTAAGCAGATTCTCTGGTACCCATGTACCCATTCTTCAATAAAAAAAATGGGAATAAAGTGCCAACAAAAAGACCGGGGGGGGGGGGGGGGACGCTTACTGAATTATGACACGATTTTAGCAAAATAAAAGGCAAGATAGGCCTTATAAAGTGAATTTAACCATATTTTTTAAAAATGAACAAAGGGTAAAATAAGTTATACCAAAAAGAGCTCGAATTTTTGGCAGCCTACCTATACTGGGTATTCATGTAATTATGGTATCCAACATCTGGCTGGTAAATCAAGAAAACAATGCATCAGCCTGAAAGCGTCACTTAGTAGAAAGCAGTGGGAACAGATGATTTCAGCCATGTTCAAATACAGACAAAAGCCACACAAGGATTGACTTCAATGAAAACAAACACTTCAATTATGTGCTAGGTGTTGTGCTACTTGCTGAATTAGTGTGCTTGATTTACTTACTCCATAGAGAACACAGAAGAGGGGAAAAGCACTGAACCCATACTAAGAGAAACAGAGGCTTAGGTAATGGTTCTGATGTTTTCTCTTAGAAGATGGTTTGACTTATAACAGAAGCTATAATCTACCACTAAAAATAAAGGAAAAAATAAAAGAATAAATGCTCCAGCAAGTTTAGGGTCAACTTTTCATAGTGGATATTTATTGAGTCAAATCTCAGGTGAAATTTAAGCATTCTTGATGATGCAAATTCACTTCAGGAGCAGACCGGGAATATAACGCTAAAAAGACAATGAGGCTTCAGAGAGAACCTCCAATTTTTAAGTATACAAAACCTATTAAAAAATCTAAATTATGATTAAAACAAGCATTTTCTAGAATTTCAAGTCAGAGAAAAACTTTTTAAAATATTCTCTAAATCTAATATCAATTTTAAAACAACATTTTAGGGCCTGAATCCCAGATTTGAAGAATGTGACCATTTTACAGCTTCTTGGGAGAGCCATGAAGAGTTCTGTATAATCAACGCATCTTCAGTGTGACACTACACCATGAAGCTTCTCACAACTCAGAAGAAATGTGATACTTCCAGGGTCCATGTTGCTCATCCTTACCTTGTTAGTTTAAAAACAAAGACTTTGTCCCTCAATGTCTCAATTTCACAGTTGAAACTGCCTGTGGGTTCACTAGCATTTCTCATAGAACATCTAGCCCAGGATTATAATTCCAACTTTAATTGTTTTCCCCAGTGATCAATTTCATGAATTTAATTTATGCCTATGTAATATAATCAGAATGGTGACAGAAAGCCTTGCTCCCAGCCTCCAAAAGCACCTTCTCCTATCTATCCACTACCTCACAATGTGATACAAGAGATTCATATGGTGGGCTGGGGCTGGGGCTCAGTGGTAGAGCCCTCGTCTTGCATGCATGAGGCCTTGGATTCAATCCTCAGCACCACATAAAAATAAATAAATAAATGTATTGTGTCCATCTACAACAAAAAGTATATTTTAAAAAGGCATATATTTAGACATATGACTCTGATACTCAAAAATCTTGATTAATACATTTATGTCCTAGAAGAAGAAACTGTTTTACAGATAATGAAACTAAAGCTGAGAGTGGTTAAATAAGCCACACAGCTTTTGATGGGCACAGTAAAGATTTGAACCTAGGAAGCATGACACCAGAAGTCTCAGTTCTTCCATACTATTTTGTATGGAAGAAATGAAAAAGGTAAAGAAAGAAATGAGACAGAAATGCATTTTAGGTAAACCAACACAAACTCAACTGACTCACAATTTTGCCTCTGATCAGCCCTGCTTTCTGGTGGACCTGATACCATTATCATCCTTGCCCAGCAGCTACAAAGATAATGGACTGGGCTATAGTCTGAACTCATTCTTTCTGCATCATCTGCTTCTCCTGGTGTGTATGGCTTGCTGTTTAGTTGGCAAAGTGGTTCACATATTCTTTTTAGGACAGAGCTTGTTTTGATTCCACAAATTAAAGTGCAGAGTTGACAATACATTAGCAGAAAGATTCTACAGTGGACCTCTGCTTCCATGAGACCAGAGACCACAGAAGTCTCATCACAGAGGCTCACCACCCTCCTTTCCATCCTAGAAGTTTACAACAGGAGTCAACTCCTGAGATCTTGGATGGCTGCCATGAGGCAGTTTTATGAACCCTGTAGGCTATTTTCCCAACCGGAAAAAGGCTTAAATATGAAAGGCACTTATTTCAAAGGTTTCTGCTAGTTCTCAAAGGAAACTCCTCTTTCCACTTCCTTTACTGTATTACCCGTCTTTGTGCCCCCTCCCCCGCCCTACACTTTCAGTACCTTCTATCTTTTGCTGCCAATGCTTCTGGCAACCTCAGATTGCCTCATAGCTGTGCCCCAAAGCTTCATACAGTTAAAAGGATCTCCACAGGGAATTTCACCCATTCCATTTTACTGAGAAGGAGCTCAGCAAGACCTTCACAAATGAGTCAACAAAAAACAATTCCAACACCTTTTTGGGTCCTACCTACCAGCAGCTTATAACCCAGTCAAAAAGCACAGACAGGCATTCTTAAGCCTAAAAATTTAATGCATGCAAGAGATCTTAGTGATTGTCTCTCACTTAACTCATAAAGAAGCTGAAGTCCAAGGGTAATTCCAAAGTCATACCACTAAAGAGTAGCAGAACCAATATTGGAACTAGACATTGCACTCCACTCCACTACAATGCTTTTTCAAGTAAAAATTAACCAAGCATGAAATGATAATGTAAAATATTACAGCAGTTTCAAGTCTGTATAAGGTGAGAAGAGGTGGTAAATTGGGAGAGCAGGGAGAAAAGACAAAGAGAAAACATGACTAATCACAGTAAGGATTCTTCTCATATTCATTTTTTTCCCCTTAGAATTGGCACAAAATTAAGCCCTGGACTGGAATACATCTAGCCCCTAGATTTCTAAACCTTCATTTTTGGCTTTCACCTTCTTTTCCCTTGAATTTTCACAGCTTATGTTTTCTCATATGGCTATTGAGGCCAAAAGAAATGATGGTCTGCCCAAGTGGAACAGCCTTGGGTAGTCTAAGAAGTACAGAAATAACTTTGGCCTTCTCAACCCATAGACCTCAATGATAACCCAAATTAAGAGAAGCTCCTTTGGTGCTCTGAGCACTGGCAGGAAAACTCATCCTGGACAAAGTCACACATACATCATCAGCCTGGGAAAGAATACTCTGGCACTGGTGGTCTCCTGAAAGCACATGCTAACCACTCAGGGGCTGAATCAGCTGTTAAAAGGGTTTTAAAGTACCTATTCCAGGTCTGGCAAACAACAGTAGAAAAACAGGAATGTGTCAAGGCCAGTTCTTGTCTTTGGAACTGCACTCTTCAGCCTCAATACAAAAACAGCACCAGGTGCCTGCAATCTGTAATCAGTGCTCTATTAAAATGCCCTCAGAAATGCCAGAATTATTCTGATTTCCACAGGCAGCTGCATGAGGTCCTGCTGGGTAACTGAAGAGTCTTTACAGGTTGACTTGAGACTCCCCACAAGCAAAAGACCAGAATACCTTGGTTAAGATCCAGCATCTGATAATGGTGAAATCTCCATGTGAGTGGAGTGAGTGGTGGGCGGGCATCTCTAATCATCTTGGGATGTCACAAAATAACCTACAAATCCAGGTCAGATTCAAGGTCCATATGTGAATGCAGTCTCTGCCCCATTCAATCAGCTCTTCTGCCATTCAATGTCAACCCCTTTTTAATCAGTATGTTCCAGAAAATAACTAACTTCTGACCTAACTAGCTGTGCAGTGTTTGATAGGGAAGGGAAAAAACTATCAAATGAACACTATTCTAATATGAACTCAATTAACACTAGTACAGATTTTAATGGCATCACACATTACCAATTTACAAAGACATTAAAGCGTATGTAATCCAGAGCAACATCCAGAAGCTAGGGACCAAGGCACAATGGTGACTTCTCCTCTGCCCCAACCAGAGAGATGATAGATGATGAAAAGAATTCTGCATTTGTCATCAGAGGATCTAGATCTGAGCCTGTCTTTGCCTTAGTGAACAAACACTTGGGCAAAATTCCTCATCTCTGAGACATGCATCTTCATCTTTAAAATGGGATAGTGCCACCTGCTTCACAGGGCTTTCATGAAGGATGAAGAAGAATGGAAATCTGCTCCCTGGGTCTGACTGCTCCCACCTGAGGTGCCCAGTCCTTGAAAGGCAGATAAGCACATACTTCTATAACATAGGTAACAAATAAACTGCATTATATTTCAGATTATGTTTGCAAAAGCATGTATATCACAATGGATTTTACAAAGCCTTTTCTCAACTGGCATCCTATTTCATCTCTCAAACTTGTGAGAGAGATAGGGAGGTATTGTGAACTCTCCTGGACAGGAAAAGAGATGAGACGGTTCTTCCTCCTGTGATTCTGTCCTACATCCATTGCTCCCCTGTGCTTCGCATGTGGAACTGCCAGGCTAAACAAGACGATAATGACAGGACCCAAGTGCAGTCTACCCCACTGTGAATGAAATGTTACATTCCAAAAAGATGCAGAGTGGTGTGGAAAGGAAAGAAAGAAGATAAAACAGAAAATACATATAAAAGAGCAAATCTGGGATAAGACACATACTCGTCCATTCAATATGGCAGCCCAATCCTAGACATTCAGGATACTGAGAAGACCAAGATAAACAAAGTCCTTTCCCCCATGCAGCTTGCATTTTAGTAGGGAAGAAGAACAGTCAACAAGTTAGCAATCAATGAAGCAATGAGAACAAATCAATAAAGAAGTCTTGGGGGTTTATCAATTAGACAAAGATATAAACCACCACTAACCACCTGACAGGGAAATCAAATAATATGGAGTCAAGAGCTTCCAACCTTCTAAGAGGATATGCACCTGGCCTTTATGAATATTTCTGTTCCTAGCACATGGTAGTCCTCTATAACAGAGGTCACAAACAGGCCCTTTCTTTCTTCATTCAGCATTTACCAAGTGATTATTATGACCTGCTTTCTACACGAGGATTGGAGATCACAGACAGTTATCCTTGGGGCCAGGAGGGTGGGGGCAGCTCTTTAGCAGAGGAGAAAGACAAGGCAAACAGGCAACATACTTAATTAAGAATGTAAAGTTGCTGCTACACAGCAGAAGAGGCAAGTATAACTTAATTCTTCAGAGACTGGTGATCAGGAGATACTTATTCTATTAAGCCTATCCTTGAAATGTAATCAAAGAATTTAATTAGGCCAGCCTGCCCGGACTATGCAGGTAGATCCACCTCAGTGGGAAGCCATGGGGAGTGTTTTGGGGAGCCTTTAGCTCTGAGTGACCTACAACATATGCCTGCTCCACCCTCTGCTTCCACCTGGAATCTGCATAATGGGTGCACACCGAGAGACTGATCCAGGCTTATGTGGAATGCAAAGAATACTCTGCAGGATACCATTTCTACACAGAATTCACACAACTTTTATATCTGCAAGAAAAAAAATAAAAGAAATTATGATGGAGAAGCAGCCATAGGAAAAGGATGCCTGAGACAAGTAAGTGAACCCTGTGCATTTTGTACTAAGTACTGGGGGAAGGGAAATGGAAGGAAAACTACTATAAAATGTTCATTCTGTACTGTGCACAAGACTCTGTATTCAAATCCCAGCACAAATAAGTAAATAAATAACATAATATACATATATACATACCTTATCTCCATCCGCAGAGAGAAATTCATTGAAGTGGGTCAGGAAAGACCCAAGGTCAAAAATGGGTAGTTTTGCAAGAATAAGTTTTCTTGGTTCATGCACATATTAAAATGCATATATTTTATGTAAGATAGATTTATAGCTTTTCTTGAAAGTTGGGAGAACCTGGAAACACTATACCTGTGCCCTCAACACTTCTACAATCTCAAATTTACAAGTCCCCACAACTCCCCCGTCTTTTTGTTCAAACTGAGGCATTAATGTCAATTGACCTTCCTCATCCAATTTGCTGTGCTTTTCTAACTGCCTATCCATGAGTTCATTCCTGTCTAGATACTGAGGATGCAGAACCTGGCATAAATAATTAACTCAATTGGGGAATTTCTAAGAATACATGTTCACAAAGGTAGAGCAGAGTTTAACAACAACAACAAAAGTACTGTCAAATGGGAAAGCAAAATGGGGTCAAGAAATCATTTTATGGAGCCAGGCATGGTGGTACACGCCTGTAATCCCAGATATTCAGAGGCACCTAAGCAGCTGAGGCAGGGGGATCATGAATTCAAGATCAGTCTGGACAACTTAGTGAGACCCTGGGGGTATGAGGCAGTATAAAAGCACTCCTGAGTTAAATCCCTAGTACTGCAAAAATAAATAAATAAATAAAAAGAAAAGAAACCATTGCATCAATTTGGGGGAACTGAACAAAAAGAATCAAAATAAACAAACAAAAAACAAGCCAAACATTTTTATCTTAGAGTTATCTTTGAATTTTGATAAAAACTTTACATTCTCTTTCTCGTCCAGCATGCCAACTACTCTAATAAAGTGCCACAGAGAAGGGTCTGGAGAGACAAATACAATGAAATTATTGAGGGGCCAGGGATGGGATGCCAGTACTCTCATCTAAAGCCAACTGGTATCAAATTCTAAAGGACACATCAATCACATTTATCAAAAGCTGGGTGTAGTGGTGTATACCTGTAATCCCAGCAATTTGAGAGGCTAAGGAAGGAGGATTGTAACTTCAAGAACAGCCTCAGCAATTTAGTGAGATTTTGTGTCAAAATAATAATAAAAGGACTGCTGGGTGCGGTGGTGCAACTGTAATTCCAGCTGCTCAGGAGGCTGAGGCAGGAGGATCTGGAGTTCAAACCCAGCCCAGCAAAAGTAAGGTGCTACGCAACTCAATGAGACCCTCTCTCTAAATAAAATACAAAATAGGGTTAGAGATGTGGCTCAGTTCAATCCCTGGTACCAAAAAGAAAAAAAAGAAGACAGAGATATAGCTCAATGGTAAAGAACCCCTACGTTCAATTCTTGATAACAACACAAACAAACAAAAAATCCTCTGAAAGAATAGAGGACACAGAGACTAACCCACAAAACTATAATTATCTTATATTAGACAAAGGTGCCAAGAACATGCATTGGAGAAAAGATAGCCTTTTCAACAAATGGTGCTGCGAAAACTGGAAATCCATATGCAACAAAATGAAATTAAACCCCTCTCTCTCACCATGCACAAAACTCAACTCAAAATGGATCAAGGACTTAGGAATATAACCAGACACCCTACGTCTAATAGAATAAAAACTAGGCTCTAATAAAGAGGATCTCCATCATGTGAAGTCTTATTAAGGAAGTAGGAAGACACCAATTCATGTCTTCATACATGTACTTTGGATAATAATGATTATCACATTCCACCAACTTCCTTAATAAGATTCCTGTGGTGCAAGAATTAAAATCAAGAGTCAATAAATGGGATGGACTCAAACTAAAAAGTTTCTTCTCAGCAAAAGAAACAATCTGGGAGGTGAATAGAGAGCCTACATCCTGGGAGCAAATCTTTACCCCTCACACATCAGATAGAGCACCATATCTCTAGGGTATATAAAGAACTCAAAAAGCTAAACACCAAAAAAACCAAAACCCAATCAATAAATGGGCCAAAGACCTGAAGAGGGACTTCTCAGAAGATGACACACAATCAATCAACAAACACATGAAAAAATGTTCATCATCACTAGCAGACAGAGAAATGCAAGCCAAAACCACTCTAAGATTTCATCTCACTACAGTAAGAATGGCAGCTTATTATGAAGACAAACAACAATAAGTGTTGGCAAGGATGTGAGGAAAAAGGCACACTCATACACTGCTGATGGGACTGCAAATTGGTGTAGCCAATATGGAAAGCAGTATGGAGATTTCTTGGAAAATTGGGAATGGAACCACCATTTGACCCAGCTATCCCTCTCCTCGGCCAATACTCAAAGAACTTAAAAACAGCATACTACAGTGATACAGCCATATCAATATTTATAGCAGCACAATTTACAATAGCTAAACTGTGGAGCCAACCTAGATGCCCTTCAATAGATGAATGTATAAAAAAATATGGCATATATACACAATGGAATATTACTCAGCAATAAAAGAGAATAAAATCATGGCATTTGCAGGTAAATGGATGCAGTTGAGAGAAGATATTGCTAAGTGAAGTTAGCCAATCCAAAAAAACAAATGCCAAATGTTTTCTTTTATATAAGGAGGCTGCTTCATAGTGAGATAGGGAGCAAGAGAATGGGAGGAATAAATGGACTCAAAATAGGGCAGAGGGGAGGAAGGGGATTAATGATGGTGGAACGTGATGATCATTATTATCCAAGGTACATGTCTGAAGACACAAATTGGTGTGAATATATTTTGTATACAACCAGAGATATTAAAACTTGTGCTGTATGTGTGTAATAAGAATTGTAATGCATTCCCCTGTTATATATAAATTTTTTTTAATCCTCTGAAAATATAGCGGAATACAGAAACAATTCTAATTCTATAAAATTTTCCAAAAGAAATCATTGAACAAATGGGCAAAGATGCATATTCAAGGAGGTCTATCTACTTAATTGGTATTCTTAAAAGTACCAGACTCTTCCACTGATGTCATATTTAATTTATTCTCATAAATGTAAACAATCAATATTCCAAGGAAACTTGAGAATCAAATTTCTACTTGATTCTACTCATGTTTTTACCAACTTCCAAATCTGTACAGAGAGTCTCAGAGATAAATAAGACAAGTCAGGAGGGTAAGCACAGCAGGGCTGACCTTGTCAAGATACTGATAGAGCTCCAAGTTCACATGGGAGTTCTGCATAACTGCTGCTTCAAACTGAGAGCTTACCTGTATAACATCTGCATTTTGTTTTTCAAATGAACTTTTGTATCTAACCCTTCTCCCATAGCCCCATGCAGCAAACTTCTTGGATTTCTGTGTTCACTTCAAAAATGACTGCAGAACCCAATTATGTGAAAAAGAAATATTCCATGATAATAAATCCCACAAGATCCCAACACAATAATACTTGGTGATTTCAATACACCCTTATCACCAATAGACAGGTCATCAAAACAATCAATAAAGAGATTTCCAACCTAAACAACTATAAATCAAATGGACCTAATGGACATCTACAGAATAGTCCACCCCAAAACAGCTGAATTTATGTTCTTCTCAGCTGCTCATGAAACTTATTCCAAAAGTAATCATATTCTAGGACACAAAGCAAATATTAGCAGATACAAGAAAATCAATATAATCCCATGTATCCTATTAGATCCTAATGGATAGAACTAGAAATCAATAGCAAGAAAAATAAGAGAAAACACATAAACACATGGAGATTGAAAAAGTACTCTTAGATGAAAAATGGATCAAAGAAGAAATGAGAATAGAAATCAAGAAATTCTTATAAATGAACAGAGATAAACATATCAAAATATGAAACAATATAAAGCAGTTCTAAGAGGAAATATTATAGTACTAGTGCCTACATTAAAAAAATTGGAGAGATCCCAAATAAATAAGCTTATGCTCCACCTGGATGCCTTAGAAAAACCAACCCCAAAACAACTAGAAGATAGGGAACAATTAAATTTAAAGTTGAAATCAATGACATTGAGAATAAGAAAACATAACACAGAAACAATGCAATGAAACCAAAAGAAAACGTGAGAAGGAGCAAATCAGCAAAATCAGAGATAAAAAAGGAGTTACCACCACAGATCCTTCTGAAATCCAGAGGATTATCCAAACCTATTTTGAAAATTTATACTATAATAAACTGGAAAATCTGGAAGACACTGAAATACTTCTAGACACATATGACCTACCCAAATTGGATCAGGAAGATACAGAAAACCTAAACAGACCAATACCAAGTGATGAAATTGAAAAAGCAATTAAAAGCTTTCCAAAAAAGACATATATAAGACATGATGGATTCTGAGTTCTACCACACCTTTACAGAAGAACTAACCAGTCTTTTAAAAAATATTTCATGATCTAGGCAAGTGCTACTACCTATTTTATTTTTTTTTTAAATTTTGAACTTATGCTTTCAGTTATGCTTGAAAAAGAGACTCTATCATGAACCATGCATGGGTCTTTATTAAATGAAAGTATTTAATTATTATTTTCCAGGTCTAACTAAGAAAATGCCACATTTCCACAAAACACAGATCTCACTTATTATAATACTGGGTTCGATACTCAGCACCACATAACAATAAATAAAATAAAGATATTGTGTCCAACTACAACTAAAAATATATTTAAAAAAATAAAATTTGTTGTGATATAAACATCAAAATAGATCATTACCTGAATTCACCATGTGCTATTTTTCCAAATAATTCATACCAGTAGGGATGAGAGTAAACAGAAGATAAATGATGTATGAAGAAAATATATCACAAATTTCTATTTTTATTTAATTTTAGTACATTTCTTTACAGATTGTAAAACCTAATGACTCAAAGGGCCTGTAAAATAAATAAAACTATAATAAATACAATAAAAATCAATTTAAGGGGCTGGGGATGTGGCTCAAGCGGTAGCGCGCTCGCCTGGCATGCGTGTGGCCCGGGTTCGATCCTCAGCACCACATACCAACAAAGATGTTGTATCCGCCGAGAACTAAAAAATAAATATTAAAAATTCTCTCTCTCTCTCTCTCTCTCTCTCACACACACACACTCTCTCTTTAAAAAAAATCAATTTAATTTTCAGAACTAAAAAATAAATATTAAAAATTCTCTCTCTCTCTCTCTCTCTCTCTCCTCTCTCACTCTCTCTTTAAAAAAAAATCAATTTAATTTTCATGATCCAGAGAGATCTAAAAAAAAATTATTTCATGAAATTGTAAGAGAGGAAATACCCCCAAATACTTTTTTGTTTTGAGAGAGAGAGAGAGAGAAAGAGAGAGAGAGAGAGAAAGAGAGAGAGAGAGAGAGAATTTTTTTAATATTTATTATTTTTTAATTTTTGGTGGGCACAACATTTTATTTTTATGTGGTGCTGAGAATTGAATCCAGCGCCCTGTGCATGTCAGGCAAGGGTGCTACTGCTTGAGCCACATCCCCAGACCCCATCCCCAAATACTATTAATGAAGCCAGCATAACTCTGATAACAAAATCAGACAAAAACATATCAAGGAAAAAAAACTAAAGACCAATACCCCTGATGAACACAGATACAAAAATCCTTAATGAAATAAATATTAGCAAATAACATTCAAAAGCACATCAAAAAGAAAATAGAAGGGCTGGGGATGTGGCTCAAGTGGTAACGCGCTCGCCTGGCATGCACAGGGCGCTGGGTTCAATCCTCAGCACCACATAAAAATAAAGATGTTGTGTCCACTGAAAACTGAAAAATACTAAAAAATTCTCTTTCTCTCTCTCTCTCTTAAAAACAAAGATAATAGAGTGGGTTTCATTACAGGGATGCAAGGTTGGTTCAACATGTACAAATCAATAAAATAAAATGTAATTCATCACCTAAATAGAATTAAGGACAAAAACTACATGATCATCTCTATAGACTCAGAAAAGGCCTTTGATAAAATCCAACACCCATTCATGTTAAAAATGCTGGAGAAGCTAGAGATTGAAGAAACATACCTCAACATCATAAAGGCCATTTATGACAAACCCAAAACAAACATCATACTAAGTGGAGAAAATTTAAAAACATTTCCTTGAAAATCAGGAACAAGACAAGGCTGTCCTTGTCTCACTGCTCCTATTCAATATAATCCTCAAAATATTAGCCAGAACAATAAATGAAGAAAAGGAAATCAAAGGAATACAATAGGAAAAGAGGAATATGAAAAGATCCAAAAACTCCATTAGAAGACTTCTCAAGCAAAGCAGCAGGATACAAAATCAACACCCACAAATCAACAGTTTTCCTCTACTCCAACAGTAATTGAGCTGAGGAAGAAATCAGGAAAACCACCCCATTCACAATAAACTCAAAAAAATTAAATACTTGAGAATTAATGATGAAAATTATAGAAAATTGAAGAAATTGAAGAGGAGGACCTGAGAAGTTAGACATTCCATCTTTTTGGATTGCCAGAATCAATACTGTCAAAATGCTATACTACCAAAGCACTATACAGAGTCGAAGCAATCCCTATCAAAATACCAGTGACATTTTTCACAGAATTAGAAAAAACAATTCTTAAATTCATTTGGAAGAATCAGAGACCCAGAATACCCAAAACAATACTAAGCAAGAAAAGTACTACAGAGATGTATTAACAAAAACAGCATGGTATTAGCATCAAAACAGACATGAAGACCTATGGAACAGAATAGAACACACAGAGACACATCCATATACCTACAGTTCTCTGATATTTGACAAAAGCACATAGATTTTATATTATACACATATACACACACAGACACACACACATATATACACACTTACACACACATGCATACATATATCTATCTCTTGGAGAAAAGACAATCTTTTAAACAAATGGTTCTGGGAAAACTGGACTACAACATGTAGAAAAATGAAATTAGACCCCCTCTCTTTCACCCTGAACAAAACCAAATTGAAATTGATCAATTTGGTCAATTTAGACCAGAAACTTTAAAACTTCTAGAAGAAAGCATAGGATCAATACTCCATCATATAGTTCCCAGCAACAAATTCCTTAACAAGACCCACAAAGTACAAAAAGTAAAATCAAGAATCAATAAGTGGGATGCCGTCAAACTAAAAAGCTTCTGCACAGAAAACAAAATGAAAAAGCCTACAGAATGGGAGAAAATCTTGGCCAACTACTCCTCTGATAGGGGATTAATATCCAGAATATACAATGAACTTCATAAAACACCAAAAATTATAATAATAACCAATCAGTAAGTGGGCAAAAGAACTAAACAGAAACTTCTCAAAAGCAGAAAAATTACTAACACATATATGAAAAAAATGTTCAACTTCTCTAGCAGTCAGGGAAATGCAAATCAAAAGTAAACCAAGATTCCATCTTATTCTAGTCAGAATGTCAATGATCAAGAATAAGAACAATGAATGCTGACAAGGTTGTGGGGGAAAGGTACACCTGTACACTGTTGGTGGGGCTGCAGACTAGTATAAACACTCTGGGAAACAGTATGGAGATTCCTCAAAAAAGTAGGGATGGAACCATCATACGACCCAGCGAGTGTCACTCCTTGTTATTTTCTCAAAATATCTAAAAGAAGCATACTAGAGCAACACAGCCACAATCAACGTTTATAGCAGCACAATTCACAATAGCTAAATTACGGAATCAAACCAGATACCAGTCAATAGATGAATGGATTAAGAAATTGTGATACTCAGAAACTCAAAGGTCAAATATTCTCTCTCATATATGGAAGCTGTTGTAAAATAAAGGAAAAGGGAAGGAAAGGATAGAAAAATATAAAGAACCAATTAAATATAAATTTAGACAAGTAAAAGGAAGTCCAGTAGAGTAGAGGAAGGAGAATGGGAGAGGAAGGGAGGACAGGAGGGACAAGGGAGAAGGAAAAGGGAGTAGTATCATGAACTGAAACTGGCTTCCTTGCATGTATGAATTTGTCAGGTTGAATCCCAGCTACTATAAGTAACTATAAAGCTCTAATAAAATTTTTTAAAAATGACTTCAGAGCAATAAACTGCACAATGTACTTTACTCCCTATACGAAGCACCTTATATTACACATTATTATATACCTGCTCTGCTAATTCTGTATGTCTTTCTGCACCACAGAAATTCCCCTATGATTCTGGGTAAGCATATCAATGGGACAGTTCATGGAACAGTTTCCCATAAGGTAGGCCTAATTCAACCTAGTCAGAGTGGGAAGACCTAAAAAGAAATGATACAGGGTAACAAATCAGGAACTTTCATTAGCCAGATTAAGATAAATAAAGTAAAACAAATTAAGACAGATAAGTAGCATACCTTTTTTTTAAAGTAGCAATGCCTTAATTAGTTTGAAGTTAGTTAGTATTGGCTGATGACTTGGGAGCTTCTTGGCTGCAGTGTTCCTTGATGAGTATTTATTTACGAAATGACTATGCAAATTTCCACTATTCCAGTTCTAACTCTCATTTATCATATACTTCTCAATGGTATGTAAATATAAAAGCAGCTCACTGTACTTCGTGAGATAAAGAAAGCAAATGATTAAATGCAAATGCAAAAGTCATGTCAATACAGTGCTAAATTTTTCACTTTTTCTCTATGCAATTAACTTAGAAATCACATGGAAATTAGCCAAGAAAGAATGCTCAGAAATAAACAACCTTGATTACAGAATCCAAGTCTCACAGATACCTACTCTATCTATTACAAAATTAGGATGTTCTAATTTCTTAACAGGGATTGAAGGGAAAAATTCCAAAGAAGTGATTTGAGACACAACTGCTGATCTTTCTACTCTCTGCCATGTTGTTAACCACTGAAGAGCTCATTAAAAAAAAAAAACCCTCTAAACTGGATTTTAACAAGGAAAGGCACAAAGAAGAAAAAGGGACAGGAAGAAAAGATTCCATGGTATTTCCAAGAATCCAGTCCAATCAACAATCTAGAGATAATAATTCTAAAGTAGCCGTTTACAGATCAGGGAACTCATTTCATAGGAGAAAAGACAAGGCAACAAGCCAAGGGCCTAAGAGCCAGGCTTCTCAAAATACAACTTGCCATTTCCAAGTATTTGTTCCCAGTATGCCAGCAAGGTGGTTGCTCATCACTAGATGTGGGCTCTATTCTTCTAGAAGGCAGAGCATAAGCTGAGCTAGTGACTTGTATGATGGTCCTTTCACAGCTAGAGGTGGAGATTTCTTCTCCCCTTTGTTAAATGAGCATTAAGAGAATCCTCACCATTACAGCATACCTGGGCATGTACAGTGGTTAGCATTTAGTCCTCAGGTTGCAGAATGGCTAGACCAGATCATGAGAGACCTAGAGTTGTAACAAATTTATCACTGAAAACTGAGATGATGCTTTCTGAGTGTCTGCTTCTTAATGTAACAGCTAACTATGACTTTCAGATGCTTTCTTCTGGGGAAAGAGTAAGTCAATGTGTGATTTTGCCTATGAGGATTAGATTATATTAGAAAAGGGGATCTTTGGAACTACAATATGGCCACACCTGGAAAGAGAAACTGGGCCAATCAGATTCTAAAGATATAAAGACTATAAAAAATAGCATTAATACCCAATAGGCAGAGGAAGCTGAAGCTTTAAGGTGAGCTATGTATGATGCAGAGAGGCTGAGAAGACTGATCACACACAAGCAAAACTACAGAGAAAGCTGATCTGTAGACTGCAAAAAGGGTGATACAGATATGGAGAGAAGGAGATAGAGGGGAGAGAGACAAAAGAAGAAAGCAGAAAGAAGAAAGGAAAGCACACAAAACTTCCTGGCACTTGAAGTTCACATGCAAACTTATGAAAAACTCCCTTTTTCCCAAAGCAATTGGAATGAGCTGCTGTGACCTGCAAAGTAAAGACAGAACCTAACAAAACGTAACAAAAACCATAAATGTCAACGAAAAGAAATTCAAATCTGTATTATAAGTCTCATTGTCTTTAATCGTAAAGAAGAGGCCTAAAAGCTGCTAAGATCAGCTCCCACAGGCCACTGGGAGGACAGAGTGATGCGAAGGTATAGTTTGTTATGATTAAGGGGTGTGGACAGTAAAATGACAGCCATCTCAGAGTTTTAAATACACAGAGAACTTTCACTGCCGATGAGTCGATGATAGATGCTCAGCTCACTGAGCTTTTATCATCCCCAAAGGCAAAATAAATCCAGTCAAAAGACATATTAATGCAAGATGACTTTTGTACTTTACATAAGGGGAAAATCAACCAATCAGGGTTATGATTCCCACAAACTCAAAACACACTTTATATATGGCGGGGAGTGGGGGAGGTCAGAATGAGGGAAGGAAGGAGAGAAAGAATGCCTGGAAGATAAACTTCAGTGACAGAGAAATCTTTTTTCAGAATTGCTCCTTTTATCCATGGCTGCACAACCTCAAGGGTTCTACTTTTCACCAGGACATCTGATTCCAGAGCTGAGGTGCCCCACCTCACCTCACACCTTCTGGACCTGGGTCACCTGGTGGCCCTCCCCTCACTCTCCCACTCCTCCCCAGGCTAGGCTAGATGCCACTCTTCTGTACCACATGCTTGTAGCTCTAACCCAGTGCCAAGCAAGTTGCAGGGCATCAAACTTTCTGCTTAAGGTTTTTTGTTTCCAACTGGATTCTGAGCTGTTGAAGAAATCCCAGCAGGTAGCAAAGTACCTGGCATATAAGAGTTGGAAAGGCATACCCTAAACCCACGTATCCATCCTCCCGGTCTTATGCTACCTTCCTGGCCCTGGCAGTTGTCCTTACTACATAGCCACACAGTCATGAGAAATGGCTGCTATGACTATTCTCTAGCTTTTCTTTCCCTTAGCTCTGTTGCCTCTGCCCAAATGCAAGACCATGACCAAGCCTAGGAAGGTACAGTCTACACCCCATATCTCCACTAGACATGTTGAACAAAATTTTTAAAAACAGGGAACGAAAGAATAAGAAAAAGTCAAAGTCACAACCTAACTAGCTTACACAAAACACTAATACAAAACCATAATCCTGGGTGAGGGAACACACAGGGCCACATCATAGATATTTTAAACCTTGCAAATCATTTGGTTTCTGGCATAAACTCCTGACTCCACTGCTGCAGTTGGAAAGCAGTGACAGACAACACATAAATGGACATAACTGTGTTCTAATAAAACTTTATTTATAAAAACAAGTGACTGACCTACAAGCTTGAGTTCACTGCCCACTGATTAATTTAATATAAAAGCAAAGGAGAATCACTCATAAGCAACAGTGAGAAAATAGGCACACTGATGAGTCTGACAGAACCACAAACAACATGGAACAGTCAGCCTCAGAGCATCTGTGGGTCATGCCTCCTAACATTCTTTCTTGGCTTCCAAGACACCATACACTTGGGTCTTTGCCCAACCTCTCAGACCACTCTTTCAGTCTCCTTCGCAAATTTTCTCCACACTTCGTGTCCGTTTCCTAAAAATGTTATTCTTCCATGTTCTGTCTTATGTTCTCTTTGCTCTCTTAAGAGTTACTCTTGGTGACTTTATTTATTTCTAAGACTTCAAGTACCACCTATAAGGCTGAATATACATAACTGCATATTCTGCCCACATATCCACAATGAATTTCCACCTAGATAAACCAAAGGCACATTGACTCTGCAAGCTCAAAACTGAATAAATCATCTTCCCCTGAACAGTTTCTAGTCCTGTGTTCCTATCTGAGTAAACAACACCTTATCCACCTTAGTCAGAAATGAAAGTGTCCCCCTTAATTCCTTTCTCTCCTTTATTCTTGCAGTTCCCAACTGCCAAATTCTGTTTAACTCTATTTTCTAAATCTCTCAACATCTACTCATTTCTCTCTTGTAATTTCTCCATATCATTTCTTGCTTAGGTTTCTTCCAATATCCTCTAAACTTACTGACCAGTATACCTACTTTACCTTTCCTCTAACCTAGTCCACACAGTATAGAGCTAGAGTCACTTTCTAAAATGTATGGAGTAGATCATTTATCATCTGTGTCTCAGCCCAAACCCCATCCCCTTTTCATTCTCTGTAATACTGGATCTAGAGTCTGCAAAACCACATTTCCCAGACTGTCTTGCAACTGGATTCCTATTAGACTCTGTCAGTGGGAGCCACTGGCAGGAAACTGGAAGGCAAAAGTGGAAAGAATAAATTTTATTCCCATTTTCCAGTTCCTTTCAGCCTCTACAGAAAGGAACATCTCCAATCCCAATGCATTTAGCGTTCAAGATACCAGCCACAGCCCCTTCCTGTATTGTCTGAGTACTGGCCAGAAGGCAATCCATCTTCAGAGATCCAAGCACCTTCTTAGAGGTCAGCATATCAGTCCTGAGATAGTCCCAACTCTGAGTTTCTAGGTTTAATAACAACACCTATTCCCTTTGTCCCCCAACTCCAGGGATGGTAGCTACTTCCTGAAGTTATTCTTTCATTGATGAATTATCCCAATTCCCTATGTTAAATCACCTCTATCTAAAATACTAACTTTGCATCTATTTTCTAACTGGAGCCTTACTAATGTAGCACTTGGTACCAGGAATGGTCTCCAGGAAATAACCTTTAAAAATGGGATTCTGGGGTTGATTTTTTAACCTTTGACCTTTAACAGTCATGACCCTTTCTTGCCTTCCCACAATACATTTCCCACATGGCATCTCCTTTGATTTTTCTAGAAGTCTGTAATCACCTCAATGGCTCTACTTACCTTAGCTAGCACTTTCTCCAAGAAGACTTTCCAGATCTACATGCATATCCATTATTGCAGTAATGACATTTCCTGTTAACTCTGTGTACTTACTCTGTATTCTCTCCATGAAACCATGCACTCTTGGAGGCAGGTGTCTTAGTCTATTTGGGCTTCTACAATAAGATGCCATAGATTGGGTGGCTTATAAAAAACATAAAATTTTTTCTCACTAGGAAGTACAAGATCAAGGCACCAGCATATCCTGTATCTGGTGTGTGCTGATTTCCTCGTTCAAAGATGGCAACTTCTGGCTATGTTCTCTTACATAGCGGAAGGGACAGAGCAGCTCTTTGGGGCATCTTTTATAAGGGTACTAACTGCCTCCCAAAGGCCTTAGCACTTAAGACCATCACAATAATGATTTGTGTCCAAATAGTTTCCAACTGCAGCATATGAATTTGGAGGGTGGTGGTGGATATGCACATTCAGACCATAATAGCAGGTACCAACGTTTACTTAATTACAGCTTTTATTCCATACAGTAGTTATTTAATAATAGTTCATTGAATGAATGCAGAAATCCACGAATGAATAAGTATAGATTAATACCTACAATGGACATTTGGAAATACTTTCTAAAGAAGTAGGCTTTTACAGTTGGTTACTAGACCCAATCTCTGGCACTATGGAAATTTTTAAGAAAATGACATTATCCTCGGTTTCTATCCATTTCTTACAAATAGGTAAAAGATTTCATTTCCTTTTGTAGTATCTCAATGATAAAGTAGCTCTTAGAAAATGAGCTTCCTGGGGGGAAAAACTTGTATCTTTAGGAATTATTAACTGACCAACCACATAAACTACCTTGCAAGTATAGTAACTGAACTCCCTTGGATGTTTGTAAGTCCATACTTTTCTTTTTAGAGAACTGGTCTGATTCCAACTTCTATCCTAAAAGTAAAATGTGTACTGAGATCCCAGTAAACTTACTTTTTTACTTTCCTTTCATGAACTTTACACACTAGAGATTAGAAACTGTTTTAAACCAGTGTGTTATAAATCTGAACATTATTTTCAACTCAATAAATGGAGAGAAAAGGTCTTTGATGAGGTAAAAAGCTTTCTATTGATCTTTATATAGAGAATTACTATATATTCTTCCCCTTCAAATAATTGAAATAATAAAAGAAATAGCTAAGTTTTTCTGTAGTTTAATTTTGAGGGCAAAAGTAACAAACTTACATAAATTTTATTTCTTAAAACTTACCTTCCATATTTCATGATGAAATAGTTTAACAGTGGTCAAAGTTCCTAAGTTAATATTTTTCTAATGCTTCCTGGCTATTTGGTAGACTTATTTTGCTTAATAAACATAGTCAACACTATGTAGTACCAAGATTTTAATCTTCAGGAATTTGTTTAATCATTTAATTTTTCCTTGATTTCTTGGTACCAACAATATACTTAGCAAAAATCAATTTTGGCACATACTTTTCTCCCTTATTTATTTTCTAATTTATTACAACTGTCTCTGGCACCAGGTTAAAATAGTATAATAGTAAAAAATCATTGTCCAAGGTTATTAGCTTCTTAAAATAGAAAATGTTTCCCACTTTCCACTGTCACCTCATTATCTCCCAACTTTGACAATGGATCAAACATCTGATCCTGATCCATTTCTCTCTGCCGTTTCCCCCACACCAAATTCCTTGGTAAACCTGCAAATGCCAACCTAAGTGAAATTCCTATATCTGAATCTCTCAGCCTCATTTCCCTCTCTGACATACCTAGAAATTAATTCAAAACACTAATACCAAAATGTCTTCAATTCTGAGTCAACTCTCTCATTTTGGGGTGGAAATGAAGGGGAGGGGACAAACATTGGTAGCAAAGACATAGCTTCAAAGCATGCAAAAATAATTAAATGAATGGGAATATGTTCTTACTGAGAACTGAAGAGTGAAAAAATGACAACTAAGAGAGTGAGAGTCAAAAAGGTCAGGCTGCAGTTAAGTGGCACCTCTCTAGAGCCAGCTGGTCTATGTTTGAATCACTGTTCTGATAATTGCTAATCTTGGAGCTCAATCACAGCATCTGCCTGTGGTGCCTGCCTCAGTTTCCTCATCTATAAAGTAATAATGATGATAACACCATCTCATACAATTGTCATGAGGGTGGCATGTGATGATTTATATAAAATGTTTAGAATGGTAACCAGGTGGGCTCTCAATGTGTTACCTATTACAATTTCCTTTTCCATCCTAAAAAGGTTAGTCTGTTCACACAGATTAATGTGGGAAAATTAATAAGAAATGACATGTGAAAGAATAAAACTGTCAAAAAGACAGATATAAAGTACAGGACAACTTCAGGTATAATGAAAAATAACACTGAAGGGAGGTGCAGTGCAACCCTAGGAAGGGAATAAAGGGGCAAAATGGGACAAATCTAAACATGAAGGAAGCATGGTCATCAAAACAGCTCAGTGGCACAGCATAGAATTTCCAGGCCTGAAAGTACTCTCCTGTTCTATCAGGCCAGGATTTTCTACTAGTGCACCCACAAAGCCGCGGGGAGGGGATTGTCTCACCATCCCCTCCCACCTGTCATCTGGAAGAGCTCAAGTACAACAGTTCCATTCCATCTGCTCTGTTTGTTCCCCATGCTAGGTTTAATTCTTTTGATTAAAAGCTTCTATTTCTAAAGAAGGAAAGGGAAATATAAAAGCACAGGAGGCCTCCTAGCAGTCCAAACTCTGGAGCACTTTTCCTATTCATAGGCCACCCTTCTCTGTGTGCTTGGTCCTTCCACCTCCCCCATGACATTCACAGGTCCCAGTGCTCATGCACAACAGCCGGGCCAGCCTTCTAGACTCAAACTGAACACCCTCGTCCATGCCTTGACTCTCATGATCCCTCTGTTATCTGTTTATCTATCAAATATCACATCTGCCAAGATTCAGTTCAAATTCCTTCTATGACTGCTTTCTTCTTCTCATTCAAACCCAATTTATACTCCCTGTGTTTATACGAACACTTAATACTACTGAATTCTATCAGAGTAACCACAAAATATTACTGTATGTATTTGTTTTCTTACATCCACTAACTAGACCATAAACTCCTTGTGATAAGTATCAAGTTCTATTATTATGTGTATTTGTATCCCCAATCCATAATTCCCCACTCCTAGGAAGAAATGTCATGTTTCTACATTTTTATAATTATTTTGATTACAAAAGCATTACAAAAATGCAGAGAAGAAAATAAAAGGCCACTGTAAATTAGCCTTCAGACATAACTACTTTCAGCAGCACACTGCACAATCTTCTAGACTTCTATGAATAAAATTTCACATACACCCAAACACACACACATATATACACACACAAATAATTATTTTCAGTGGGACACTATGAAGTCCCACACATACTTTTATCACTGAAAAAAAATATACAGTGTCTGAGCATGTATCTATGGGGAGAGAACCTAAGCAGTTTTTAAAAATGTAATATATTACTTCTTTATACAAATGTTATTTTATCTGACCACTTTCCCACTAGTAGATATTCACACTTTTTCTACTTTTCCAATGACAAAAATACAACAAACATCCATTCTATATTTGTACAAACATTTATGTGGAAATTGATAGATATTTAAAATGTTGATAGTTTTGGCCACTGTTTCCAAAATATTGTACAAATTTTAATTAACCTTTTGCCCTTAATGTCTCTAGATCACCCTTTTCCATTTTAATGCTGAATATTACCAGTTGCAGTCTTTGCTAAAATGGCATGGTACCAAAATTGCCGTATTTTGATTTATAAGAAACTGATTAGCTTTGTATATTGTTGTCCAGGAAGTAAAGAGGGGTTCTTTTAAGCAAAAACTAAATTTGTTTCCAGTAATGTCTTTTTCCTACTAGTATCTTCTTATGCATGAGCTGGAGATGAAAAGTGAAATGGATGTATTTTTGTTTATTGGTTGAAGATCACATAAATAGGAATAAAAAGAAAGCTCCCTGATTGCTGTACAAATTTCAGTTCCAGATTGTTTAAGGGAAAAAAAATTTTTTCAACCAATTTATATATTACTAGAGAATGACTACTACTTCAAACAGAGGCTGTGAACTTTTGTTGAAGACTGGAAAATAATCAAAGCTCAGCAACTTTAGTTCATCTGTTAACTCTTACATATTTGTATAAATCAATACGAATTTATGTGTATTTGTATCCCCAATCTACTACAGGCTTGGCAAATACCAACGATATAAATATTGCTAAGACCTAGGCCCTGATCTGGAAGAGTTACTTTGTTGTTGTTGTTTAATAGAAAATCATTTTGGGTTAATATCATATATTACAAATGGTCTTTGAGAATACCAATATTCTCCCTCCTATATTTAAGAGAGAAAATTCTAGTACCTTCCCATTCTGAGGGATGAGATTGATCAAATTATATTTAATCAATGCATATACAAATATGGCATAATGAATCCCATTATTATATATAGTTATTATGCACTAGTAATAAAAGAGATTAAAAACTCAATTATTTGGCTACTTCTCCAACTTGAAAAAACAATCAAAAAAAAAAAACCATAACTGCCAAAAGGAGAAAACATAAAAAGTTTCAATCTTGGTTGCATTTGCTCCTTGCTCTTATATTAATGAACATACACATTAATAACATACACATTATTATTTGAGACAGGCTGATTATTTTTGCAATTAATATACTCCCTAATTGTATGGCAATAATTAATGTTGCCAAGGATGTGGGGGGACAGGTACATTCCTACATTGCTGGTGGCACTGAAAATTGGTGCAACCACTCTGGAAAGCAGTATGGAGATTCCTCAGAAAACTTGGAATTGAACCACCATTTGACTCAGTTATCCCACACCTCGGTTTATACCCAGAGGATTTAAAATCAGCATACTACAATAATGCAGCCACGTCAATGTTTACAGCAGTTCAATTCATAATAGCTAAACTATGGAACCAACCTAGATGTCCTTCAACAGATGAATGGATAAAGAAAATGTGATATATGTGTGTGTGTGTGTGTAATGGAATATTACTCAAAGAAGAATATTACTCAAATATGGCATTTGCAGGTAAATGCAAGGAATTAGAGAATATCATGCTAAGTGAAATAAGCCAATTCCAAAAACCCAAAAGCCAAATGTTTTCTCTGATAAATGGATGCTGATCCATAGTGGAGTGGTGGGAAGTAGAGGGGAGGGCAGAAAGAAGAAACTTTGGTTTGTGTAGAGGGGAAAGAAGGGAGGGGTGGAACTGTGGGATGGGAAGGACAGTAGAATGAAACAGACATTATTACCCTATATACATGTATGATTACACTACTGGAGTGACTCTGCACAGTGTACAGTCAGGAATGAGAAGTTGTGCTCCATTTGTTTACAATATGTCAAAATGCATTCTACTGTTAAAAAAAAATATATATACACACACACACACACACACACACACACACCCTGTATGTGTGAATCTTTTTAATCTAATGTACCGGGGTGAATTACCTAGTATAATAACTAATCATTCAGTAAGTCCTTCTTGAGATGGATCTAGTCATCAAATGCAGAAGCAGAGATGGATATTCAAGTAGTAGTTGTGACAAGACAGAAAAAGAGCCTCTGCCTTCACATACTTCCCAGTGGTGATATCACAGACCATGAACTGCCACAGCCTCACTTGAGTTTATGCTACCAGGATGACTCTTTGGGATGGAGGTAGATAGCTTCAGGATGGGAGCTGGCCCCAGGAAGACCAAGGCATGAGTGAAGGGTTGGAAAGTTCAGCCCCACTGCCAGATTGTCTCCATTTCTGCTACTATTTTGCTTTCTAGCATTTTTCTTTGATTGTTTGAATTTCAACCTCTCTGCTTACATTTCCCATCTGTACTTGCACACTGTCTACTTTTTCCAGTAGAGCCCTTAATATATCACAGTCCTTTGAAATTCCTTGTCTGATAATTTCAACATCTATATCATAACAGAATCTGTGTTGGTTATTACTTTCTATGTTTTTCTTGCCTTTGGGACCATCTTAAAATTCTTTTGATGAATGAGGGACATCTATCTGTTAATATAAAGTAAGGTAAATGAGGCCTCTAGTGTGATAATTCATTTTTTCCAATCAAGAAAACTATAATCAAGGCAAAGGTTAGAATTATTTTCCACAAGAAAGTATATCTGGACTTACATGTTGACATTCTCTGTTCAAACATGCACCCTCTATTAGGTCTTTGGTCTAAAAGGCACATGTGATCACTAGGCTAGTTTCTCAGGTTACCATCTACAATAACATCATGGAAGCCACTATGAAAGGTAGATTCAAACCACTCATCAATGTCAGAGACAGCACCCAACATATTTCAAGAGGACATTCTTAAAACAACTTCCTGAAAGTGGACAAGGCTGCACCAACACTGCCTGGCTTCTATAAAATCATTTAGTACAGTGAACTGAGATGCAGGAAAAATTTAACTCCATCACTATTAATCATCACAGACTATTTTAAGAGATGTTAATAAGCTCCCTATTTCTAATAGAAATGCTTATGCTTATTTGTTAATGAAGTTAATTCACATCAGGCAATCCCATATTATTGAATTCTTAATGGCATTCTAAATCCTGCTATAGAAACCGGCCTGTCTTCACAGAGCTTGTCAGAGCAACAAGTCAGCCCTGAAATGTCCATCAGATTCTTACATGTGAAGGTCAAGGAATCAAAGATGTGAAGATGATCTTCCACTTCACTGACTTTTGCCAAAAGAACCTTAAACTGACAAAAGAAGCAAGAACAACAAGATCAGAGAAAAGGTCTGACCAGCTTCCTTCAAAGTCAGCTCTCAGCTGAAGGGGAGGGGAACACCAGTTGTGAAACCTAAAAAAGAAGGAACATGTGGGTGACAGCCTCACTGTTGCACAGAGGAACCCCAACTCACAAAGGAGTGTGGCAGCTCCTCTGTAAAATATTTTCTTTCCTTGCCTTTGGTGTCTTTCAATCCTGTTATTTCACCATTCTGTTCTGTTATCACTATTAAAATGTGCTTTTAGGAAGGAACATAATAAGTTCCCAAGGGAAGGATTTCAGCTGTAATTTTATTAGGAAAACAAGCCTAATTATGAATGTGCATGCATCCCTTTTCAGAGAATTCTCCGGAACCTTCAGTGAGTCAAGCAGGACTAAGATACAAACCTAGCTACCAAGCAGAAAAAAGATAAATCTGTTGTTCTTTTATGAGATTGAACAATATAGCACATGTAATATGAAATGATTCTTTTGCCAAGAAGAACACAGGAATGTGGATCAGTCTCATCCACCAGATATGAGCCATAGTATCACATGCTGGACAAGATGAAGACACATGCCACTACACTCATACAAAAACCCTTTAGTGTGTCACCACTCTCCTTTCATAACCCCGTGCTAGGCAATTCTCATTCTGGATAAGGCCAGGTCAGTGTCACAAAGGTAAAAGAGAAGACATCACATGAATTGACAACACACAATGGCAGCAGGAAGTAATTTTCAACACAGAAACAAATAATACCAAGAATGGAACTAGCTCAAGAAGTCCTACCACTGTAAGAAATTTTAGTCATCAATTAATTCATCATTTCCTGACTCATATGTAATACATAAAACACTGCTATACTCTGGAGTAAGGGGCTAGGGAAAAGCATACAAAGATAACCAAGATCTGGTGTGTACCTCCAAGCAATATATCATCTCAGAAGGCAGGCAGGCCAATAGTAACATGGACAAATTGGAGTATCAGAGCAAGTTGAAAAAGAAAATTCATAAGGGATGAAGAAGAAAGCAGCCGAGAGTTGGTGAGCAAGCCAAATGAAAGGAGCCACTGAACCTGATGAAATTAACCACTAAAACACGGTTGAGTAGGATTTTCTCACCCTACACACGCTAATTCTCTCATCTCACTGTCCACCATTCACAATTCTCAGCAAAGTAACAACTGAGATCATTTTACTGTGGGTCCAGCTCCATGGAATTCAAAGGATATAATGGCACTTAATCAACTCTGGACAATGCCACACCTGCTAAATGGTCCATATGAGACCTGTAAACATGGGCAGAGAAGGCAATACTGAAAAGAGTTGTATACTGGACTTTGTGGCTGACCACAAGAAAAAAAAAAGTTTCAGGGGCTAACATGATTGGATTAGGAACCGTAGAGAAACAGCACCTCAAGCTAAATTGCCTCTCAGCTCTTGATTTAAAAATCACTAATTTTTTGAAGCAGTCTGAATGTGTTTCCTCCAGCTGAGTGTCCCACTTACAGTGGTCTGGTCAACCACAGTTGTCAGCTCTTTGCAGGCAGAAACCATGTTTCTCTCATTTCTAGGTATCCCCAATAGCATCTAGAACAAGGTAAGCACTAAAATAATTTAGAGGGTAAAAAAAAAATGGATAGGTTGGCATTCCTTACATTCTCCCTACCGCCTAGGGGTGAGAGCAGGCAGAGGAGGAGTACAGTGAGGAGCAGAGGTATTTATAAGCAACTAATAATGAGTGCTGGCAAACACACAGCCAGAGCGTAGCACCACCATAACCACCCTCACCCACCAGCCCTGAGAACACCATTTAGTAGAATCAACTTAACCTGAAGAAGGTGCCTCTCAGTGACCACCCATAGTCACAATACTCCTTAGGAAAATCAGTCATTGTGTAAAGAAATCCAGAAACACTTCAGAACTGTGTGTTCTACTCCTATGGCAGGGACCTAATTATGAGTTGTTCCTCTTCTTCACACTGAATCAGGGATTTGGGCTGACAGGCTCCTCTGACTCCATTACCATCATCCACTGCTCATTCACTTAACTGTCACTCAGTTAAGTGGCTGAAACTGGCTGCAAGGGAGGTGTTTTAGTCAGCTTTTTTGCTGCTGTGACTAAAAGATCTGACTAGAACAATTTTGGAAAGAAAAGTTTATTTGGGGGCTCACAGTTTCAGAGGTCTCAATCCACAGATAGCAGTCTCCCTCCCTTGGGGCTTAAGGTGAAGCTGAACATCATGGCAGAAGAGCGTGGCACAGGGAAGCAGCTCACATAAAGATCAGGAAATCCTGCTCCAGATACAAAATATATACCCATAGCCACGCCCCTAATGAGCCACTCCTCCAGCCACACCCCACCTGCCTCCAGTCACCACTCAGTTAATACCATCAGATGGTTAGCTCACTGATTAGGTTAAGGATACAGCCCAATCATTCCTCCTCCAAACCTTCTTCCTTTGTCTCATAGTGAGCTTTTCGGGGACACCACATCCATACAGAAGGCCCAGTGCATTCTTGCTGGGGGGCTCAGGAAGAGGAAAACACGGATTCTCGTAGACGTCAACAGCCTTTGCCACTGTACTTTATGGCTTTTCCTTCTCCTTCCAAGTTCTGCTTTGCCCTGTTCCTGTGTGTATTAATATGTATATGTGGGTGTGTGTAAAAATATACATACAAAAAAGCCATATTTCTGTTTCGATTCCATCTACATAATAAATAACAGGGAACATCACACAAATATGGCTGGTGTTCTACCTCTGAAGGAAAAGGAATGAGCTGAAATTAGGGATGGAGGAAGCAGTTCATGAAAAAGCTCTTTCAAGCAAGAGAGACAAATTCACCTGCTTCTACAGCTGCCTTAAAGCCCTTATCAGGATGCACCCACGTGCTACACTCTTGAGGGGTTCAGGTCCCAGATGGAGAACGCTAGAGCATATAATTCTCCTCAGAAAGGCAGCAATGTGCTAAATGATGCCCTGCAACCTTCAGTGGTTCCACTATCTGCTCAAGAACCATCACGTCTTATACTTTGCTCTTTCTTCACCAATGCTAGATGCTTGGTTTCTTCTCAAAGCAGGTTTTTACAAAGAAAGCATGTTTTACTTTGAAGACATTTTACATCTTAAACATTGGTAGAAACAATGCTGCACTGAAATGTGGATGGGAGACAACTGGTGAAAGGCACTCCTAGATGAGGTGCCCCACACCAGCCTCCCCAAGCTCCTGACTTAAAACCAGCAAAATGAGAAATCAGCATATATCATGGACTCTCATAGAGTCTATCTCAAATGTCAAATCCATGACAAGCAAATGATCTACGTGATGAATACACTAGACTACATGCCCCTCGGGCAAGGTATGAATATGATTTACCTTGCTATCCTCCACAACACCTTGTATCTGCCACCATTCAGGAAAGGTGTGCTGAATGAATATAGTCAGGTGATGTCTATTCATTATTAGTAAGTCCTCACACATGTCCACATGAGGACTGCCAGTCTTGAGGACAAAAACGTAGCCATATGACTCATTCTGTACACCACTTGGCCAACAGGTGTGGAGGAAATGCTTTCCAGTTGCAACTGTGACAACAGTAGTGGTGACTGGGACAGCAAATTAGTCATGATATGCAAAGGACTGTGCTGCTTCATGCCTGTGAGTCCAATCAGTCACCTTGAGTAGTGTAAGACCCCAGATTCGAATATGGTTCCCTCACTCCTCAGCAATTCCTATTCCATTCCCTATGGTCACTGACCCACAGCTCATATCACCCTCTGACACGTTTAATTTAGCGTGTCTGTCTCCCCCACTCAAAACTCTGTCCATGTTTTATAGCACCAAAAACAGTACAGGGCACATGAGAAATACTCAATAAATATTTTTGAAAATAATGGATGAAATAAATAAGAAATGTGGACTTTTTTTCTTCCCAACTCTGAAGATTTTAGTCACAAAGAAATGATTCCTGCAATGCTCCAGCATATTCACATTCTTCTAATACCTCAAAAGGAGATCTTGCAGACAAAGCCACTTTTTGTACCATCAAAGTAGGTTTCTAGAAATCCAAGTTATTGTCCTGCCATCTCAAGGTCCTCAAATAAGCCAAGGATGATTATAATATCAGCTTGGACACACTTTGGGTAGTTTTTCCCCAAATAATAATCACATGTGCAGGACTGGCTCACTTCCCAGCTGGTTCCCGCTCCTCTCCAGAGGTTGGTGCCTGGCACTCTGAGCCCACACCCAGAACCCTCTGTAAGAAGCCAGACAGGGATGGGAAATTCCTGCACTTCAGAAAAATCCGCCTGAGCCCCACATGAACAAAGATGTCAGACCTCAGACTCAGCTCAATTCATGGAAAGTAGCCAGAGTTCATTTAAAGAAGAAAAACAAAGTTCAGCTTTCCAAACATGGACTTGTACCTGGTAATATAAATGGTTTTAGGCTGTTCCGCTAAGGAATCACAAGATGCTATAATTAATTCAACAAGCTGTTGCTTGACGGAGCTCTATCCAGTTTTACTGAGTTTTTGGCATATGGAGAAGAGTATTTTTTTGGAAACAATAATCCTTATTTAATTCACTCTTCTGTTGACTCTCTGAGAGTAATTAAATAATACTCCCAAAGAAATGAGAAAAGACACTATCAGCTTGAGAATGTGTAACACAAAGGCATTGTACACATCAAAAGTTTTGATACACCCAAAACATTTTACACTTTAGAAGTCTCTAGAAGAGTAAACATTAGCATCTAGCAATTCACAAAAGAATGGCTAAGTTTTTAAATCCCAGAAAGAATTGCTCTAACATCTTCCACCATATTTCTCAAATTTTTCAACAACACTTTCTTCAACTATACTTTGATCAAAAGGTTGTTTCAAGTTTTATTTGTTAGTACTAACCACCCAAAACACCTGATCCAGTCCACCAGCCTGCCAGTGTGGATTATGTGCTAAACCCAGAGAAGGCACAGAGAATGCCCAGAATAAGATGTCCCCAGACTAGCTTTTTTCACAAGTGACTGGATTTATTAGTAAAATAAAAGGAAGAAACTGGATGATAGCTAAGATCATTTCTAGTTGATTTGATTTGTTTTCACTTTAGAAGAGTCTGACACAATTTCTAAAGTATATTACAAAACATGAAGTAAAGGCAAACATTTTAAAAATAAAATTTCAAAAGAGTTTGATAAGTGGAGAATCCTTATAACTTCTAATATTTTATGTTCTAAGACTTAAACAAAAAGCTTCCTAAACAAAAAACTTCCTAGGGACTTTTCATCTCTTAATCTCATTTGCTGATTACCTGATTCTTTGCTTTCCCTCTTTCTTTCTTAGGCTTAAAAGTATTCTGTTCTTATTTTTAAAACTTTTTCCCCATGTTCTTGCATTATGGTTATACATGATGGTGGTATTTGTTGTTATATATCCATACATGCACACAATATGACAATATAATTTAGCCAATATCACGCCCTACTATCTCTCCTCTCCCTTCTTCCTTCCTCCTGGTTCCTTTCTTCTACTGTTTCCCACTTTCTTACTTGCTTCTCAAAGTGAAAGACGTAAAAAGAATACAAATTGTTTAAAACAAACAAACAAACAAAAAAAAACTATACAATAAACTTTACACATTTCCTTCCCAAGCCTAAACCTTAAAATGTTGGGGTTAACAGTATCATTTAACATAATCAAACACACAGAAAAGCTTTCTTCCCTTAGTAACACAAAAACCCATCTGGCCTAATCCAACGAACTGAGGAATATGGAAGGGCCACAGTGTTGGCCACTCTCCAAGATCACACTCCAACTTGCTTCTGACCCCTTTCTAGAAGGTACAGTTTTCTAGTCCCATTGGTGCTGGTAGTAGACTTAAAAGCACTAACATGTAGCTTCTTTAAACAAAACCACAAAATACAAAAACTTATTTAGAACCAACCCCAAATACCACAAATTTGTACAGGACATGTTGCCAAATTATCATCAACAGTTACAACCACCATGTGAACTGAAAATCATTCAGAGCAATTAGTCATCTTTTCTAGAACAAATGGCACTCCATCTCTACAGAGTAGTGCTATTCTGCCAGCTTTATTAAGACATAATTCATGTATCACATAATTTGCCCATTTACAGTGTACAATCTAATGGTCTTTAGTATGTTCATAGGCAACCATCGCCACAGTCAATTTTAGGATGTTTTCATCCGCTGAGACGCTCCATAAGTATTAGCTGTCATTCTCACTGTCTCTCCCCATGGGATTCCCCAGGAGCACTACTCAGATATTCCTTAACTCTGAAACACCTGGAAGACACTAAACACGACTGCTGCCAACAGGGCTCACTGAGATTTGGGATAAAGGGGAAAGGTCTTCAGAGCCTCAAAAGCACACTTGGAGATTCTGACATGGCCTCCTTCCCTCTTGGGAATCACTGCTGTAATAGATTCCACCTCCAGACACATTCCTGGAATTCTGAGTTCTCACCATAGAGACTCAGCCAAGGCCATTGTCACGAAGAGCTGTTAATTTATGGCTCGTATTATGATGGATTCTCCCACTCAAAAAGAGACTTTTGGACTACTCCAAATGTGTCTCCAATTAGACACAAAGCAAGAACAAAAATAATCTGGCCCTCAATCCCCCGTCAATAAAACTTTTTCTCCAGAAAACTTATTAAAGCAATTGAAATTAGTTCCAATTTCTACTTGCCAAGCCTTTATATTCTTTGCTTTTAAGAGAAAGACAAAAAGTAAGCAAAACCTGAGTTTTAAATCTGAATTCAAACTGACTGGGGCTACTTCCTACTTCAGTAAACAAATGTGTGACCTAAACTAAGAAAGTGTTTCATGTATACTCCAAACATATGTTTGAAAAGCACTTACCTACCTTTAGCCCAGCTTTCTAGTTAGGACTGCACTTCATGGAAAAACTCCACACCAAAAGCACCTTTCTTCCCAGTATATCAAGGTCCTTAAGAAAAAGAACTCTCTAAACAGGAAACAACATTGCAGAAAGGTGGGGCCATTTTTCTGGGTGACACCAGAGCCCCAAATTCCTGGCATTCCCCAGCTATAAGTTCAAGGCTCCCACTGTCACACAGCACATGCTTTCCATGTGGAGTCAGTTTTATGTTATGGGTATAACATAAAATGGAAAACCTTTTTTTTGTGTGTGTGTGCAATTTGGTCAAAGTGACAAATACAAAATAAAATTTTGACAAGACCAATCATAGTAGTATGGAAATTCACCATCCTTCCCTACAAAAGATGACCTTCCCGCTTTATATTCTTTTACATATTCTAAAACTACCTTTAGCAAAGTTAGTGAGAAGACTTGCTAGAGAAGCCCAGGCAAGTGACATTCCAAGTGCAAACATCTAAACCACAACAGGTCGCTTAGAGCAGATATTTCAATTATTTCAGATTTAATGTAAAAAAATAATAGGACTGAGTGTGTAGCTCAGTGATAGAGTGATTGCCTCGCATGCACAAGGCCCTGGGTTTGATTCCCCAACCCAGCAACAAAAAAGAAAGAAAAAAAAAACAATTGAGGCTGTAATGAAAAGTAAATTTATTCATAAAAGTAAGAATACAATTAGTATTTAAAATCTTTCCAACAAAGAACTCTATATTCCACTAAAAGTTCTGCAATCTTTGCCATGGTCTTTGCTTAACTCCCCATCTAAACTACAAACTAATTATGAATCACTGGAAAGGTAATGTGGGCTCTGATCCAAGCTTCCTATGTGACACTTTTCCAGATGGCTACCAGGTGTAGTCAGTTATTTCTTAACATTGAAAAAATACCCAAGGTCATTACATAAGACTGTCTTCTCTTCCGTATGGACATAATTCAGAAAGTCACAGCCAGCTATTCTGGAAGACACTTAGTGTTCTTTTGAGAAAAACTCTTCCTTGTATCTAGGAAATGAGAGTTAATGTTGTATGTTAGCCAAGAGAAGCTACAGTTATTGGGAATGGTGATAAAATGACAAGTTACTGAGTTCAGTCCAACAGAATAAAACAAAGATTCCTCTGAGGCCCCAGGGACTACAAAAAAACAGTAGTTTTAAGTTTCCATATTTTAGAGACTTGTATACTATTCAGTGATGGAAAAATAAGAGTCCAAGGTTTAAGGCATAATTATTCAGCTTTTCAAACTGCATCAAATTGCAGAATATTTTCTTGCAAAATTTTGTTCAACTAACAATTTTTTTTTAAAAAAAGTGTTTCCAAAATATATGGTTGAGCAATCAATTGGAACCTGGATTCAAAAATTAGTGGAGAATCCATGAGTCATTACCAAATTCCACAGCCAAAGCAGGCTTTTCTCTGGATGACTGAAATCTTCAGAAGTTAACACTCTAATGAGGTATTACTGCATGCTGAATTTCCCTGCTGTAACTAGAAAAACAACACATTCAGAGTATTGTTTTTATCATAGCATGAAGCTAGAGCAAACACTCATTCTGCCTCTATATTTGTTCTTCCCTTTTTGAGGGACATTCCATTTGAGAAAAAGAACATCTAATTTTACTTGGTGGCCCCTAAAATGTTCATGTCTGGCATAGTGGGCAGTGTTTACATCCTCTAAGCCTTAATTAATCATAAACTTTGGACAGCAGTGATTCTGTTTTATGAGGAAAAAAAAATATTGCATAAACATCTAGCTTCAAATTCTGGTTTTGCCACTTACTAGCTGTGAGACTTGGAACAGATCACTCATACACACAAAAAGGAGTTGGAAAAAATAAGGAGCCAATGTGTAAGGCCATGATTATGTATATGTGGCAGGACACATGAAAGATGAGCCTACAACAGCATTTCTCAAGATTTTTGGTCCTAAGACCCCTGTAGTCTCAGAAATTGTCCAAGCATTCAAAGAGTGTACCTTAGAAAATTCTAGAAAACACAAGAATACATATGCATACATTTGAGTGACTAATGTGTGGCCTCTAGATAAAATCCTCTATAGGCATGTAAAAAGATGAGAATAAAAGAGATAAATTATGTCTCAGAATCATGAAAACTGTTTTGACTTTAAAGGCTCCCTGATAAGGTGTTGGGAACCCCTGAATTCTCAGATCACAATTTGAGAATCTGTGGCCTAGCATACAGAGAGCAATGAAGCTGTCCAAGACTACCAGGGTTATATCAAAAAGATTCAGGAGCCAACACAGGGACTCCTGCTGGTCAAAAATGGGACAACTTAATAAGAACAAATGTGATGGATTGAAATAAGAGTTTAAATCTACAAATTCTCAATGAACCATCCTGCCAACTGGTTATCTTTGAATGACAAGGAGCCAACTATTTTGAAAACTGGTAAAGGGAAGGAAGAATCAAGACATTTTTCTGGCCATTCTATACAAACTGTAACTGAGGATAGCCAAATAGCTGATTAGCAAGAGTTTCTCTTTAAATAATTAGTCTAGTTAATTAATAAATAAATAAGATTGACATGACATAACATTTTGAAACCCCTAAGAATTCATGGATTTAAGCAGCAACAATCACTACTAGTTGTTAATGATCGTCTTGTGAATACACTCTCTCTCCTTCTCCCTCTCCCTCTCCCTCTCCCTCTCCCTCTCCCTCTCCCTCTCCCTCTTCCTCTCTCTCTCTCTCTCTCTCTCTTTCTCTCTCTCTCTCTCTCTCTCACACACACACACACACACACACAGGGAGGGGGGGAGAGAGAGAGAGAGAGAGAGAGAAAGAAACACGCAACCGATGTTAAGCGTCTCCTGATGGGGATACACAAAACCATTCACGTGATGTTTTGCCAAAAACATTAAAATAGCATTCAATCCATCCTCTGGAAATAACTGCCAGTTCATAAGATATATAATGATTAAAGGGCTATGCAAAATAGAACATTTCATATTTAACTCCCAGGGATGTTATCAACAAAATCCAGAATATGGGAAAATTAATTGAATAGTCTAGTTTAGAAAAACAATATAACCACAAGGATAAGATGGTGAAAGGTGAATCTGTAGATTAAAAAGGCCCAAAGGGTCACGCTAACCAATTACAATTATGGACCTTCTCTGGCCACTAATATAAACAAATAGAAAAGAAAAATAATGAAAAAAACAGATAAAATTGAACACTGACAGAATTCCATATCAATTGCTGATTTTTAAAGTATGATAACTATACTACAGTATTAAAAGAAAAACGAGTCTTATCTAAAATATTTGTAAAGAAAACGCTAACAAAAAAATAAGATGTTAGGGATTTGCTTCAAAGTAATCTGGAATAGGAAGAGGAGCCTGGGATCTAGATGAAACAGAACTGGCAACAAACTGAGAATTACTAAAATTGGGAGAAAGGCACACTGGGTATAGTATTATATTCTCGCTATTGTGTACATGTTTAAAACTTCCCATACAAAAATAAATAAATAAAAGTTTCAAAAAATGAAAAGTAACCCTGAAAGGGCCTGCTTTACTTCTCCAGCTATCCTGTGAGCTTCCCAGAGGCCGGACTGCATGCCCCGCCTGCTCGGCCACAGCACTGTGCGGGGCACACAGTAGGAATTCATGGAAGACTTGATGAACTAGGCTGCCACCAGAGATCTGCAAAGCTGAATTGTCACAGAGTATATTCAGTAAAAATGTTCTGAGCCAGTGATCTCTGCACCTTAGCCTTCCAACAAGATGGGAAAATAAAATTGTATTTATAGTGTGATCTCACACACACACACACACACACACACACACACACACACATATAAAATAGAAAAGAAAAAAGAAACATTGATGGCTCTTTTTACATATTTCTAAGACCTATTCTGTTGTATCTCTAAGACCCTATTCTGCTCTATTTCTAAGACCCTTTCTACAGCTTAGGTAAATAAAATAGTAATAATGAAGAAAATATTAAAAACTGTCACGGGAGATTTTTAAATTTAACTACAAAAACAATGTAAGAACATCCTCATTCGTATCTGGGAAGGGGAGGATATCCATTATCTTGTCCTCTACAAGACCAAAGAGAATTGCTATTTTTAAAAAATCACATTTGGATAAATCGGAGCAGGAGACTTCTTTGGGTTCCTTTAAGCCTCAGTTGCACAAGAAGCTGGGGGCAAGGAGGGCTATCCTGGGGCTAATGGAAGGGTCTCATGCTGTGCTTCCTGCTGTGCCCTCCTCTGCACCAGCTCTTCCAGATAGATACTCTGTCCACCTCCACTTGTCCCTTCTACCAGCTCAAGAAAGAGGAAGGAAAAAGATAGTTTAGTTCAATGCTAGATTCCACACCTGACAACATCCTATTCTCCAAAGGAAGATGTGTCCCACAAACAGGAATGGATTTACTGTTTTTCGATAAAATATTCCTTCTAGATAAACATTATTAAAGAACTAGTCAACTCCATGCCACTTCAATTTTGCCACTTAGAAAATAAATGAAAGAATCGGTACACCCATGACTATTAATAATTGAACATGCAAAAATAAAAATGTTAGAAATTTGGCATGGATAATTGTTATGTTTTTCACATGGGTCTAATTAAACTTGATTTAGACTACATGGTGCCTTCTTTGTTAACCCTGCTATTAAATAAACAAACAACAACAAGAGAAAAAAAATTTTTAAAACATGTAACTGCCACTTTTCCTGTGCATTAGCTATATGGTGGGAGGCTGCAGGGGGAAAAAAAGTCAAAATGACTCAATAAATGGCAATGTGACCTTGAAGTTAAAGTGTGAGCTCTAGATTAGCTCATCAATGCTAAGATTGTCGATATGTCATTTATTAGCTGTGTGACCTTGGGGAAACTACTGAACCTTTCTGGTTATCATGGGTTCCTCTTCCATAAAATAAAAATAAGAGTGGGAGTACAATAGGGTTGTTATAATAATTGAAGGGAAAAAATGGAAAACAGACAGTGCCTAATGTATGCATGCTCAATAAATCCTACCTACTTTTATGACATATTACATTTTTTACTCTACTTTTGTGTCTTTTTTTTAATCCAAGGAACAAGACTTTTATGAAGTTCTAATCATCAGTAAGTACTGTATTGTATTAAACCTTGACTCTTCTGCTGGTAGAAACTAACTAATAAAGACAGAGTTAGACTGCCCTTTACTTTTGATCATGAATGGCAGCAGATTCGAAACTTTTTGAACATATGGAGAATCATACCAACTCTAAGATTCTAGAAAATTCTGAGGACTGGAGACGAAGTGACCTCCTGACCCTCTTCCAGGTCCTTTATACTAGGAATATATTTTCCAACAATGCCAAATTCTCCATGATCCCTTCTAAAGAAAAAAAACTCAAAATCTCCATGCCAAAAAGGATTATCAGGAGATGTTTATGAGATCCTAAAGAAGCCTAAGTTTTAAAAATACCCGTATATCAAATATAACTCAAAAGAAAATGTCATGCATGTTTGTACTATCAGATAGACTCCTGGTTTGTGAACTTATTAACAGGACAAGAAAAAATCTGCTGAAGACATAAAACAAGCCAAGAAAAGCATAAAGCTTTTTTTTTTTCTTTCTTAATCAATATACTTCATGTTGCAAGGAACTAGGAGAGAAGGAATGAGATTTGCTCAACACTTCAGACTTGGACAATATAGGAACTGGCATGAGAACTAAAAGCAAAGTTATAAGGCTTACATTGAAGAAAAGAAGTTGGCAGACAGAAGAGATGAAAGAAATTTGATAGGAATGTCGTTGAGATATATAAAGTATGGTGCTGAATCTGCAGTAAAATGTTTATTAGGAGTTAATACAAATGATCCAATAGTATAATCAATGGCTTTTGTAATTAGATAGTATGTACAAAGTAGTATCTCTGGCTTTATATATTTGCACCAAACAAAAGTGCATATAATGAGACAATTTTTACTCACCAGAATTCTAGGAAAATAGGCAGTATTTATTTGGGTAATTGTTAAGAAACAAAAGCAAGGAACCCTTCCTGTCCTGTAGTTGCCCCAATTTGGGTACAACTTTGATCGATATTCAAGGGAGAAAGAATATGAAGCATAAATAGAATCAGCACAGACAATAAAGAACACACCCTCCATGTCTTCACTAAAGCCTATAAGAGGAGACTAGATTCCCTGAGAAGATCATTGTGGGAGAAGAGCTGCATTCAGAATCCATGTGAGGGATCCAGGAGGCTGAATCTCAGAGGCCAGAGGAACATAAGGAAGTGAGACACAAGAACATGTGGAAGAACCAGAGACTTTGAGTTGATCCAAAGGGCAGGGAATATCTGTTGATACTCAGTTACCAAGACAACACATTGCCAGTTGAAAGTAAGGATACAATGTATTCAAAGATTAGAAAACCCATGGAAACCAGCAAATCATAATCATTTGATTAAGGGTGGCCTAAGGCCAAATGCATCCCAAGGCTTATTTTGCTCTAAGAAATTCCCGAAGGACATCAGAGAACAGAGTACTTCCACAAAAGTTTGCTGGTAACTCCCAGATCTAGCATACATGGGTAGAAGACAGTACCTGGAACAGCAAGGACTCACTAGACTGGTTGCTTCTCCCGGGCTGTGGATCATGGGAGGCATCTCAGCAGAGCAGACAGACGGCACCATGGTTGAGCTCTCCAGCCTGACTTGAACCTGTCAAGGTTCGAATCCCAGCTTGCCATCTCTAGCTCAAATTCAGACTTGTTCTCTATGCTCACATATCCATCCCATATTATCTCTCTGTCCAAAGGCTCTTTGTTGTGGATCATCCACAGATCTTCTGCCCAGAGCAAAGAAACACAGAACTTCTCTTTATCACACGACACAACTGTTCACTACCTCAAACTCAGCACACCCAGAAAACACTCTTAACCTGATCTTCAAGTCCTCCTTTCTGTTCTGTCATCACTTTGCTATATCACTTCTTAATTTTCCCATTCTTTTACAATGTAAAAAAACAGGACTTCCAGAAATTTTTAATATATCTCTGACCTCAGGCACTTCCCATAATTTCTGACTTGTGTGTCACTTACTCCTTATGCAGTAAAATACTGAGCACCTACACAAGGCCTAGGCAGCAATGCACTTAGAACCCCACAGTTCCTCCCAAAGCCCAGAGGCCTCTCCAGGCCTAGCAACTTCTCTCACTCTTTGTTAGATGCTGCTAAATTAATGAAATTTGACATTATGAAAGGCTATAATTATCCTTAAGACCCAAAACTCCCCTAGTTTTCCAAGGTAATGAACCAGAATGTACTAAAGTGTACAGGATGTAGAAGCAACAATCGGAGTGATGTAAAAAAACAACAGGAGGCCAAACTTCTATGCTTAAGGCTATTCTTTGGAATTACCAGCCAAGGTTAGTCCAGCCTCCCGATATGCTTTCATCCTAGTTTCCCACACTCCTTCCTTGGGAATGACTTTTCAGAGACTTGCACACTGTGTAGTAGGAAAATCTTGGATCCAGAACCCAGAGAGCTGAGTCCTGGTCCCAATCTGCCAATATAAATGGCATGGTCTGAGTACAGTCACAAACCTCTTAGGCCACAGCTTCCGTCCATGTAACATTTTAGAGACGTTTCCAACCCTAAAGATAATGAGTTCTTAATTTATAAAATTCCTCAACGTAAGACCTTATTGATCAGCTAAAAAAAAAAAAAAAAAAACAACGCAATAAGAATATCTACTGTAATCCAGGCATGGTGGTGCATGCCTGTAATCCCAGCAGCTCAGGAGGCTGAGGATCACAAGTTCAAAGCCAGCCTCAACAATTTAGTGAGGCCCTACACAACTCAGCAAGATCCTGTCTCAAATAAAATACAAAAAAGGGCTAGGGATGTGGCTCAGTGGTTAAGTGCCCTTGGGTCCAATCCCAAGTACCAAAAACAACAATTACAAAAGAATATCTACCATAAATTAATATCCTACCATGTGCTAGGCATTATTTCTGACAGTTTGCAATCCCAACTGGACTTCTGAGGGGATCAGAAGGAGGCCAGGGCTTCTTGATTGCAATGCCACTTGATCCCCTCTGCTGCTTGTGCCAAAGAAGAATGCTTGGTGATCTTGTACCTCACCTCCCACATTACAGGCTTTAAAATACTTAGTGAAAATGTACAGAAAAGCACAGGAGAATAAACAGCCACAGGAAGACTTGTGAACAAATGAACTTGTGACCATTTTTCTAAGGAAAAATGCTAATAACAAAGCAGTTGGTTTCCCTGTTTGGAGAGCAAGAAAAAACTATTACTTGGGTAAATAGTATAAAAAAAAGTAGAAGCCAAGAAGATCCAATGCTCACAAACAATGTTTTCTTCCCCTTGTTAAAGAAAACAGAAGCAATCCTTAATGACCTAAAGCCCCAGACAGAAAAACCCAAGTCTCAGGACTCCTGAACTCCCCAGGGTCTAAAGGAACTGGTGCCTTGAGTTTAGTAGAGAAGTGATTCTTAACTTGAGACTAGTTTGGGAAGAAGAAGAAAAAAAAAATCTAAGTTTTCTCACAATCAAGCAATCTATGAAACTATCAATGACCTAACTTAGTAAGTTACAAAGATGAACAATAAATGCAAAGGAATTGGAGAAGGGGAAAATTTAGCACCACATTATATTTGGTTTTGGCTCCACGGAGCATGGAAAAATGGATGAGATAGATAAGGAGAAAGAGGAAGAAAGGTGTTAGTATTGGAAAAAGCAAAGGCAAAATCAGGATGATGAACAGGTTCCTGGGACAGAATAAGGAGGAAGCCCTAGAGAAGGCAGAGGGAACTACCTGGTTGGCAGCAAAGCATCTCTAGTCCATAAAACACTTCATTGCATTATATCCTGGGTCCTGAGGGATGTGCAATCTTTCCTGTCATCCTCAGCCTGAAAGCACATGCACTCCTGCTCTGTGCTCTGTCATTCACTAATCTTTCTCAAAATCAGTAACAAGTAGAGCTGTATCTAAAAGACTACATACTTGAATTCCTTTTTTTCTTCTTCTTTTTGACTATAGATTTCTGCCTCCAGATTCTTAGTGAGGATTTTTATCGCAACCTTCAGATGTTTTGAGATGATCAGATTTAGTATCTTATTATAAAAACTAAGTGCTTTTTTTCCCCTTGGTGAATCTTCCTCACAAGTATTAAGGAAAGCTGGCTCGAATGCCTTGCCATTCAGAGAAGTATTTTTTGAGCCCAGATTATTGCATATAAACTACAGACTGGTAGGGGATTGTTTGGCTGCAGTTACTGCCAAGCCCAATACACACTGCACATGACGACAGATGTCTCTAACATAGCTTCCTACTTACACTCCTTCCAAAGCTCATCACAGTGAGAGCCACTGGGGAGTCAGTTAAACTTGGCCTGTTCTTGAGGGTTTTGATTACACTGTCAGACACCTTCACAAGCAACATGCCCATGTAAGGCAAAAATGAGGCCCAACTTATTCTAGCAACTGAAGATTCTATGAACTCAAGAAGCTTAAATGAATTACATTTTCTGCAGTAACATAAAGTGATTAAACACATATTTTTCCAGATTAAAAAAATCTATTACACCCATTATATATTTCAGAAACAGAGAGGCGAATTTCCATTCAAACCAAAGGCAAGAAGGTTTAGAGGAAATGGAAAATCTGTTCTCAGACAACAGCCAACCTGATCACCTCACTGAATTCTGGCCAAAATCTTCCTCTCTCCCTAATCCTGCAATCAGCACAGATGATCTCAATAACTAGACCCACTGACACTGTGCTCTCTAGTCTCTACTACCTCATATGCAAGGACCCTCCCCTCTATTTCACCGGAGCCACCCACCACCCAGCCAAACATTCCAACCCTCTACTACCATATGCTCAGCTTCAGTTTCCTTCTTGAAATCTCTTTCATTGTGATCAACCATTTGGGCTTCATCAGAAGTCCCATTTCATGTCCCCACTTCCTTACCTTCCGAATTTCCAAAGGCCATCACTGTGATAATACACTTTCCATGACACTGGGCTCTAGACTTATTTTCTCACCCTCCTTTTGTCCTTCCACTTCCACCCAAACCCCAGCCTTAGGTTTTGCCTTCTGAGGCTGTCTGTATCCACAGTGGAGCACCTGGAGACTGGAGGAAGTCACACACAGGCAGCGAGTGTCATTCAACACTCATGAGTGCCAACTGCAAACGAGTGCTCAGTAATGCAGGCGGTCCCACCACATTTCTCTCACCAACACATTCCCTCACCCTCCTCCACTGTTATTTCACTTTCAAGCCTCTACAGCCCAGCTGACATCCATGCTGCCACCCACACTCTCAGATGACTTTGCCACCTAAAAGAGAAGTGGAAGCCATCATGCAGAGCAACTTCCTGTTGTCAACTGCCTGGCATCTGTGCCAGCCTTCATCCTCTTCCCTCCTGTTGCATCATGTTCCCTCCTCGCATCTGAACAGCTCCACTCAGCCTTGAGATTCCACTGCATCCTACCTTCTCTGGTTCACAGGAACAAATGTCCCTTTTGTCCCTTATTTAATTAACTTCTTCTTTTCAAACAGATCCTTCTCATGGGCACTTCTAATATTCAAGTCCTGCTTCAAAGCACTCCGGCTCTACCTCACATGTGTCTAGCTACCTCCCTGTATTTCTTCTTCTCTTCAGAAGAAAAAAAAATTAAAAAATTTTGTTGTCCTTGGGTGTCTCCATTTTTTCCCCTCCTATTCATTTTTGACTGATCCTAACCTGGCATGGCCCCATGACTCTCTGAAACAGCTCCAGTTCTGGTCAATAATGACCTCTTGTTGCCAAATTTAAAAGATTTTTTTCCCATTTTTCAAATATTTTCTACCTTAAAAGTACAAGCAATATTTTCAATTCCTCCCTGAAACAACCCTTACCTTAGTCTCCACCAACATTTTCCTTCCTGTGGTCACAGCTCCCTTGTCTTTATAAACTTATCCTCCTCCCTATTCTTTGGGAGTCAGACTCCTCTATGCCTGAGCCTAGGTTCCCTTACCTTTTCACTCTAGACAGGGGATCAAAAGCCCAATTATCTGTAGGGGCAAGCAAATAGTACAATTCAACGACACAAAGTTGACTCTCATTTTCCTCTCAAATCCTCAGTTTTAAAAAACAGAATCAGCAGGATTATTGACAACAGAACCCGGGCATCAGGTAAGGTGACAAAAGAGGGTAGTATGAGTTACAACAGAAAGGCAGCAACACTCCTGCTAGAACAACAATTAATTACTTAGCTCTAGCCAAAAAATCCTCATTTTTATGTGAAAACTCACAATTGGTAAATGTTGGCAATTGCTTCTTTAAAATTCTTTCTAGTGCAAGTAAAAGAACTCTGGTTCAAACTGGGTTACACCAAAAGGGGAATTTACTGGCTTCTTTAACTGAAGGGCCTAGAGTTGCAGCTCAGCACAGAGTTTAATCAAGGTGATCAGGACCAGTTCTCTATCTGGGTTCTACTTCCTTGTCCCCATTCTCAGATAAGTTCTATCTCCCATGTTGTGACAATTGCTGTTCCTCCAGTCCACATCCTGATAGCTTTAAGCAGAAACCAACAAATTTTCTCTTCCTGGAGCTCCCCATACTCTCAAAATTCTCATTGGGCCAACATTGATTATAAGCCCACTGTTGAACCCAGTGACTTGGGGTGGGGGTGATCAGGCAGCCCTGGGTCACCTACTTCATTTGCAACCAGAGGTGGAACTTTGCCTGAGGCATAAGGTCTGAGACTGGAGGAGAAAGAATTTCTCAAAAGAAAACTAGGGTGCTGCTACCAAAAGAGAAAATATATTCTGGGCAGCTAAAAAGCCATAAACATAAGCTACAGCAACTCATTCAAATATTTTTAAAACATTACACAGGCCAAATAAAACAGGTTTTCTGGCTGAAGGTGGCTTGTCAACCTCTAGTTCCAAGCCTCCTTGTTTCCTAGGTGATCCCACCCAAGATCGGACTTTCATCTATCATCTCTACACCAAATATGCCACATTTTTATCTCTGACTCACAAATTCAACTTCCTCCTCAACATCTTCACTTGGATGCTTCAAACTCATCTCAAATTCAAATTGTCCAAAATAAAATTCAGATCTTCCCATCCTCCCACCTCCTACCCTAAGCTGGCCTTCCTCTGTGTTCTTATTGCAAGGGGAGAGGGAAAGAGGGGATTAAATTCTCTCTACATTAAATTCTCTCTGGAAAAGCAGTTTAAATCAGGAGTCACAAAACAAAATCCTAACCTGAACACTGGCACTACCTGTCTCCAAAAAGTATTTTAAGACTTCAGAAAGGAAATTGGAAACTTTTGACAGAATACCAAGGAGGCAAATAACTATTTCCCTTATAAACAAGTGGAAACCATTAAGATATTCGCTTCTATAATTATTAATTATGGTTTCAACTTGGTGAAATTACATCCTACCGAGTGTAATATGAAATGAGGAGGCTTTTTACTAGGACTGTATCATGATCCATAGACAGGATTTTTTTTCTACCCTTTGGAATAAATAGGACCTATACTACTCAGGTATTGTTTAAAAAGAAAATAAAAAAATCTTTCAGAAAGTCAATTGTAAAACTCCATCGAAATTCTTTTGTTACTTTAAATAGTCAAGAAAGATATTTGGAATCTTAATTCATGTAACTTTGTGATTTTCATTTTCCATTTCTTTCCAATTTATTTTTAAGATACATGAAGTTTCACCATGACAAATTCAAATGAGAGAAAGATTGTCAAGAGATGTGCAAAGGTACTTTCGCTTGTTTGTCAGAAGAGCAACAGTTTACTAGCAAACATATTATATCATTTAATACTGACAACAACCTGGGAGATTGGCAAACCTTACCCTATTTCAGCAAACCTAAGAAATCACTTGCTGTAAGATGCACCATTATTTTATGCACCACTACATTAGGGGAGAAAACCATCACAAATTAAAACAAAACAGACAATGCACTGTGAAACACATACTGTTGGCACACACCTGTAATCCTTCCTGGTTACTGAGGAAGCTAAGAAGGAGGATCACAAGTTCAAGTCCAGCCTTGGCAATTAAGGAGACTCTGTCTTGAAATTAAAAAACAAACAAAAAAGTCTTATTTTCAGATATGTTAAAATGTAAAACAAACAAAATTATGTATGTCTCAGAATCTGTGAAAACCATCATCCAAAGCCTCCCTTCACAGAAAAGGAACCAGAGGCTCACCCTTTTACCCAAAGTTAAAGTTAATAAATTTGAAGAACAGATTTGAATCTATGGAATCTGCATTCTAATCCATCTCACCCCAGTCCAGCTCCAAGGTCCGCATGGTTTCTACAGTGCCTTCTGGGCCCCAGAAGCTTTTCTGATACAAAGGTGAGAAAGGAAAATCATAACTGAGTCAATTCGGTAAATGCTTTTAAACTGTCATGGATTTTAAGACTAAGATAATTTAGAACTTGACTTTTCTCCAACTCCTAGACGGACTAGAAATATCACTAGCACAAATACTCCACCAGGTGTGTAAGAGAAGTATCATTAAGTTCACTGTTAATTCAGTAGGGGGAGGGTTGACACAAAAACTTACAGAGTTGACTATTAATTCTGAATGTGAGTCACAAGATGATTTGTACTTATGAAGTGCCATTACCAGGCCTCTTGTCAGGGGACAAGTTTCTTCTGCAATAAACAATGTCCATTTAATGATTTTTTTGTTGTTGTTGTTGTTCCTTTGTTTCAAAAATACCCATTTGGAAAGGCACTATGTTATACCTAATTACTACATAAATTAATGCAAAGCAAATGCATAAGGCTAATAGTTCTAATCAGTCTATGCAGAAGGCCTTTTGAGTTCAACATCCAACATTCATTAAAAAGAAAATCTGTTGCAAAAGCCAAGAAATTTACTGTATGGAATCTGAACCAGACTGATAGGCCTAATTCACAACAAGGCTCTTTTTATTTAAAGCTAATTGGTAATAAGTACATGTGAGATATTTAATAATGAAAATAATATTCCCTTTGTTTTTTCATATGTTCCTTTTTCCTAGTCCTTCATAGCTGGCACTGGAGGAGAAACAATCCAGCAAATTCTCAGTGGTATCTCCTGTTGGGTCTGCCTTTGTCAAAGGCACATCAAATGTAATATTGTAAGTCCTCATGATGCTGGCAGTCTAATCAATGGGTATACAAGTGAAAGATGTGCAGGTGGTAGTTTACTTATAAGTATTCTTAGTAACTGAGCAACTTACTAAAATGTTTTGACATCATGTCCAAGCAGCATTGGATGTAGAATTAAGAGACCTACTACAGCCAGTTTCTCAATATGACCTTGATCAAGTCACATCTCTGAACTTGTTTCCTTACTTGTTGTCTACCCAGGGCTACCTCCCACAAAAGAAATCAAGGCCAAAGAAAATCATTTGTAAACCCCAAAGCCCTACACAAAGTAATGAATCATTAGGACTACTAGCAAAAAGCCCTGTTGCTTAGAATAATCGAAATGACTTCCTTTTGGGGTTCCTTAAGATGAAGCCACAGGACTCTTTCCAAAATGCAAATCCAATCGCTCCATTCCCAGGCTAAGACTCCTTACTGCTAGGATTAATCCTCAACAGTTAGGTTGGTAGATAAGTGCCTGAGAAACTGGCTCCTCTGCAGCCTCCTCTCCGGCTTCACTTTTCAAAGACCACTGCAAATATACAGCTGCACTCTGATCCCATTGTCTTCCACACTTCTTTGCCCCTGCATTTTTTTTTCTTTTTTACAGAGTTTATGGCTGTGGTTATCCTACCACACTCAGGATATCTCAGACTGCTATTAAAGCACTTCAATGTTATCAAAAGGCTTTGAACTTCTGCAGGGAAAGCAGAGCCAATGTCTTAGTCTCATCACTAGTGTAAAGCCCAATCTACAGCAATTCAATAAATGTTCCTGGAGTGACAGGCAAGGGAAGGCTTTATTTGCACACCACTAGGTAATGGCGCCATGCAGAAAATCCCAAGGAAAAGCTTTCAAATGAAAAAAGGCTTAGAGGCCCTAACAAATATACCATTGGTCTGTATCACTTATCCAAGTTCCTTAAAGCCAGAATTTTTGCCATTTTAGAAAGGTAATATGGTACATACACCTTTTGCTCATAGTAAGGACTAAGTCAGCACCCCATACTCAAACACAGTGCTACAGGCAAACTTAAAAATAATAATACTAAATGAGATAAGTACACGGCTCTTTCACTGAGGAAGTCACTACAGCAGGACTGACTCATGTTTAGGCAGCAAATAAAAAAAGTAATCACACACTCCAAAAGCAATAGGTTATAAAGTACTCCAAGAAGATGGGGTTCAGAAGCACAGAGAAATGGTCACCAACATTGGCAATTACAGTAACTAACCTCTTGGAACATTAAAACAAAATAGTTTATAAAATTTCTAGGACTTAGTACTGAAGAACCAGGTGAGAAAAGAAGTGAGACACAGAGAGGAAAAGAATAAATAAATGAAGAATGAATGACTACGTGCATGCATGTGTACAAAAACATTATTAGAACTAACTCCTGTCACCGTTATCTAAATGGCACATACAAATAAGGGCACTCATAAACTAAAATGAGCTATCACAGACCAACCTGACTTGCTTCCATATCAAAATAGAACTAGCAGGAGGGGAGGGGATATGGAGGCAGGAAAGATGGTGGAATGATATGAACATCATTACCCTGTGTATGATTGCACATATGGTGTGATGCTACATTGTGCACAACTAGAGAAATGAAAAGTTGTGCTGCAATTGTGTACAATGAATCAAAATGCATTCTGCTGTCATATATACCTAGTTTATAAATAAATAAATAAATAAATAAAATAGAACCAGCAATGCAAAGATATACAAATATATTATTTTAAACAGCCAGAAAGATTCCTGTGTGATGCCTCATGTGAAAAAAAATTATTTTAAAATCATGTTCTAGCAGATTGAAAATTTTTCCTAAGAAACTGGTAGGTGTTCTCCTTTCTGAAAACAAGCATAGCACTACCTAACTAGGAAGAGGAAAGAGAATACAAAATTCTACTTCCAACTAATCCCAACACCTGGACACCCCATTCATGGCTTTTCATGAATCTACATGGGAGAATTCTGTCTCTGAACATGTATGATAGGCATTACGAGGTTCTATCACACACTACAAGCAATAACATCAATAGCTACAATTCACTCTACTGAACCCTCACTGCATACAAATCAGGTAGCTAAGTGCTTTGAAAGTCTTAACGTATCCTCACATTAATAACAGAACCTACCTCATAAGGTTATCATCCTAATTTACATATAAGGAATGGATCTTTCCATTAAGAACCAGAACTTTTAACAGGAAAGTCAAATGACTTAATCATTCTTGCCATTTACTTGGTTTCTACTCTGGGGAAAAAAAGAAAAAGGAAACAGCTTGGCTCATGCACATTCTCCATAATCCACACTTTCATCCTGTTATACATCTTCTTCTGTAAGCACGTAGCAGAAGCAACTCTCTTGTCCACACTTAAAGCCTCCCCCCGTAACCTAGCTACATGTGTTCTCCACCCCCACCACCAGTCCTTGAGTGGGTCTCATCTATCCATCCCCTTTTGGATACTAAGGCACATACCAGGCACCATGCAGAGGATCCAGGATGTGCAAGTCACAGTCTCATTCCCCAGATTTTCAGTTTGGACATGTAAGCCAATAATCATACTTGAGAATAAAGTGTGTGCACCACAGGATTAGCACTGTTCAATTCTGTCCTGGGTGGAAGTTCAATGCTCACAATGACCAAAGAGTGGTGACCCTTGGGGTCTGAAGAATGATAAAACAGTAGAAAGGTAGATGAGGAGGTTACTTTAAGGCTTCCAGAATCCTGTCAAATGGCCATGGGGAGATGAAGCTGAGAAAGAGGAAAGGAGCCTGTCCAAAACTGGAATAGGAAAGGTGAACATCCCCAATCCCCAACATCCAGTCCTCCCTGCCTATCTGATCACAGTACCCAGGACAGCATCCTGCTCTACTGGATGGGGAAAAGCCAGATGGGTTGCCAAGGTGATCCTGAACTCACAAGGAAAGTCTGGTCACTGCCTTTCCAGCACAGTTTAACTCTGCACATGGGACTCTTATTCTTACCACTCTTAATTCTTTTTAGGAAGCTGATATCTGCCAAACCAATTGTGGCTCTAAGACCTACATTTGAGGATAAGACACCATTCCCAAGGGTTCTTCATCCTAAAGCATGGTATAGAAAACAACACACTTGCTGAGCTTGGCAAGGGAGCAGGAGAACTGATTTTAAGCATACTGCTTTTCACAGGAGAGAGCTAGATCACAGATCACATTACATACAGCTCCATAGCCACCTAAACACCAGCAGAATCAAGACCCACATAGCTGCTGGGGCCTCCTCCCTCCCGCTAGGCTATGGTCTAAGTGCAGCTGACTCACAAACTCCCACCTCCTCCTTAGAAGAAAGAACAAAATCCTGTTGCTGCCTAACATGCTCTTTACTTTTAATTAAGGAGGATTGAAATTAACTGTTATGAGAATTTCCTGACACCCTAGATGACAATTAATTAGACACATCCTGATTTCCTACACAAATTCAGAATGAAAAATTGCAAGTTCAAGGACTCACCCCTCATAAAGACCAAGCTGACAGAGAAAGAACAGTACATTTCAACACAAATTCAATCTCCTCCTGTTGGAAGTTTGGCCGAAACAGACATAAAATATTGGTAAATGTCCATATTATTTAGTCATACATACAAATAACACTGCCAGGATCAATAAATATTATTTATAGAGCTATAAATTTTTATATTACATTCAGAACAAGATAAAACCATTGTTTAGTTTTCCTCTTGTACTGAACTAATTAAAGCTCTGGTTATCATACAGCAAGGAAACAACATCTCAGAGAGAGTGACCTGGAACTGATTGGATCTTATAATGAAGAATCTTAGAAACATTTTAAAATTCTAGAAAATCAAAATGAGCTGAAGAACGAAAAGACAGCAGTTGAGTCCTTAGTTTACTAATGAGTCCTGGTAGAACTGTCTAGTCTTGGTTTCCTCCTCTCTGAAATAGAGATGGGCAGAAAGAAGGGAGGCTGGAGAAAGAGAAACAAAAGGGTTAACTGGATATATAAAGCCTTTCCTGCTCAAAAACATCAGGCTTCACACACCAAATAAATCTTTCCAAAAAGAGACAAATTACTTTTTTCAGTTAAAAAAAAAAAAAAAAGCTTTTTTAAAACCAAAGGTGAAAAAAAAAGAGGGCAATAAATCTGCTTTAGTCATCTTAGTACAAGCTTCTATCTTTATGCAAATGTCAGTTCATTAAATAAAATGACTAAGTGATACAAAATATTTCGAAACATACCTATGTGTATCTCCCAAGCCATTTTTTTACTTAGCTCTATACATCTTAATACACAGGACATACAAGGATATTTGGCATATGCTATTATTTCCCATCATCTCTAGTCACTTTTAGAGAGTAACCTATTTATCATTAACATGCTTAGGCCAACAGAGCAGCACAATAGAGTGAAATATCTCAAGGTCACTCTGGATCCTAACAAAGAACCTGCTTCCATCTACGGGATGAAATGGACAATGGTATGTATCACTGAGTTCAAGAGAATGTGAAAAATGCACATTTATGTGAATAAATACAATGCACGCTTGTTGTTGTCATTTTGTTTTGTTCTTTTGAGACAGGCCTTCGCTAAGTTGCCCAGGCTGGCCTTGAACTTGCCACCCTCTTGTCTCTGCCTCCTGAGTAGCTGGAATTACAGTTACACCACCACACCCAGCTTAGAATAAATACAGTGCTAAAGACAGAAATGCACTATCATTCCAGAATATCTGAAGTGACAGAGAAATGATGGAGAAGGAGAAAAATAAACAGGACTGATATGTAGAAACTGTGAGGACAATAAAGGCGAATTAGAAGAAAACAGACCAACCACAGGCAAATCATTCTGAACAAGGTCCCTACCACATGAAAGCATCTGGCAGCGCTGTGGGAGCAGACCAAGGTTAGGGAATCCTTTGTCCTCAGCACACTCTAACCCTGGGGACCTAAAATCTGAACACTCCAGGACCTGAAATCTAAAACAATCTTGATTTAAAAAAAAAAAAAAAAAAAACTGGATCTCACTTCCCTTTCACTCACTTCTCCCTCAGCCTTCAGAGTGACATCAGCTAAAACTCACCCAAGTGGCTCATTTACAGAAGGATGATAAGTAAGATACCACAAATATTTATAAATGTAAAATAAGTAATGATCTTTACTGCATTTGGGCAAAAAAGGGAATACAGACATTTACTTATGCATGCATTTACCTGTGCAGGAGAGCTACCTCATCTGCCAAGAGCCAACTGTCATCCTGTGGCCTGTGCCCTCTGAGCAACAGCGCCCACTAGTGGTGGGGAGGACTACAGGGGCAAGGAAGCCTAGACTGACAGACTCCAGGTAAAACCCTTCACATTTCATAAAGTTACCAAAGGGAACCCTCCAAGCCACCCCAGAAGGTCGGTCTACAGATGGAGACACTAAGGATCAAAAAGACTGAGTCTACTATGAATGAAAAAATAAAGATTCCAAGTGCTGAGAGGTTCAAACTGACTTGGAAATGCTCCCTGAAATGGAAGGCACATCTCTCTATGGCTAATCGCCTCTGGGACTGGACACCCACCGTCGCGTTTTCCTCCAACCACACTAACTGGCACACAACGGCTTTGCCCCCAAGCCCACGGGGTATCTTTCTATAGAAACCCCTCCTGCTCAAAACATTCAACAACAGTACTACCATAGGTTTCCCTGTGAGGGTATACACTTAAATGAGAAAAGTACCCTATCAAAATCAAACAGCCTCTGGTCAACCTGGGGAGACACACCAACGTCCACGGAACAGCACCACATCATGCAATCACAACAAGCTAGAAACCAGAGAGCCATCTCTGGTGCCTCCTTCCCTCTCACCCCTGTCTTCCAACCCACCGCCACATCCAGTCACTCTTTCTCTCCATTTTACCATCCTGATCAGGCTATCATCATTTTTTCCTAAATTACTCGACAAATTTCTAAACTGACCCATTCATATCTCCTCTTGGACCCACTACAATCCATGCATTAATTCACTGTACTGCAACCAAAGTGAAACGTGTCAATTTGACCACTTCAGATTATGACAGGAACGCTGTGACTCTCAAGAAAAGACTCTCCTTCATACCCATTATCCTCCACTCGCAGCCACAGAGGTCTGCTCATGTTCCTTCATTCATACCAAGGTCCCTTCCACCACAGGGCCTTTGCATATTCTGCCACTCCTGTTAAGTCATCTCCTCCCTCTTGAACTCCTACTTTTCTTTCAGATCTCAGCTCAACATTACCTCTAGGAAAACCACCTATATTTCCCTGACTAGGCCAAAGTTCCTCAAACATGCAATGACAAGGAGCACCTACAAAATGATCATGTAACATTCTGTGTAATTATTTCTGTATATCTGTAGATAGTTCCTTTTTAAAATGAGCTATAAAAACAAAAATCTGGCCTGGCTTTGCTCACTGTGGAAACTGGTCATACACAATAGGCATTTTTGCTGAGTGAATTAAATGACAGACAAAAATTTAATACAAAAAAAATTAAAAGTACCTTGAGAAAGATGCAGATTAAATGCCCCTACAGGATTTGATATTGATTGATTGAAGTTCTAGGGATTGAACCCAGGGCCTCTTCCACTGAGCTACATCCCCATCCCCCTGCAGGATTTTAAACCAGACTTCTTGCCCTATACATGAGGTGCTTCCTGGGACTCTTCCCCTAGCCTGGCACTGTGACGTGGCACCAAGTGCACAAGGTAAGGAGAACTATAATATCCTTATCTGTCCTTCCTCCTCTTCCAAGCTGGGACGTGAAATAGACTAGAAAAGAAGTGGGGCTGTACATATGGGATTGACCCTATGTTTACACTTGATAAAGGCAGGAGGAAGAAGTCCTGGGAATACTCACAAACCTACTAAGAGAGTTGTTCCAATTAAAATTGCTGCTTAGAATCTTCTAGAATTTCATAATACCATCTCTCTCCATGAAAGCCTTACCAGGATATAGGGAATTATCTTTCCCTCCCCCCTTTTAAATGTCAACAGAAATCTTTCTTCTTCTTCAAAAGCTTGTTTCTTCTCAAAATCTACCATGATTAATTTCCCTATTCCTTGCTGGGCATATTCTAAATGCAAGAGTTACTCATACTGACATACTTCCTATTAATAAGTGTCTGATCTTCCCTCTTTTGATATCCAATTTGTCAGGGATAGCTCCAGATTCTGAGAACACTCTCCACTTGCTCACTGCTTCCACGGAGCACAGGGTGGTAGTCAGGAACTTGAATTTGGGAGTCACACAATGGTCTGTATCACTCTAGGACCAAAGAACAACCCCTCTGAGCCTTGACTTCTGATTCTGTAAAAAGAGGCTAATTAGAGCACATAAATGAAAGAATCAAAAGAACCCACAAATTGTCCTTAGCAAAGTGCCAAGCATACCATATGTGTGCAACTATTTCCTATTAACATAATTAATACTACATTGAGGAAAACTCATTTTGACTGGACTGAGTTCCTTATTCCCAGACCAAGAGGCTTATTAAAAGTTTAGAAAACTTCTCAGGAAAAAGAACCATAGACAGAGTACCTGTAAGGTAGCACGGCCGATCTACAGGGAGACAGTGTGTGTGCCTTACCTCTGCCAAAGCCGCCGGAGGGACCTGACCTACATCCTGGTTACCTGTTCAGGAACTAGTCATTAGTTACACCTACTCAAAAAATAAGGACAGGGGCGGTCCTTTACTACTTCCAACACAATGCATAGCCTGTGTTTACTCAGGGCACCGTAAAATTCAAAACACCAAGTGCTATGTACACGTAACTTTCTTTTGGCAGGAGGTGAGTAATAAGTCAGAATGTCCACCAGCCAAGTCCAACCTGACAGGCACAGTCAGCGCTCATGTATGGGATAATATAATCTGATAGGGCAAAGAGTTTAGATGACCTCACCACGTACTCACAGCCATGGGGACTGCTCCTCCTAAGTAACCCCCAGCTCTTCACACTTGTTCTGGAATCTTGCACAGGAATTAAATGTGGCATGAAAATGACTATCTTATTGGGGAAGTTTCCATAAAAGTGTCCTTGCATTTTTTTTTCCTTTTCTAAGGTGTCTCACTTTATCCAGTGAAAATGAATGAAATAAAAAGCTAATCTGATTGTAATGCATTCCACTATTGCTATGTATGTAAGACATTTTTTAAAAAAGTTAAAAAAAAAAAAAAGCTAATCTGCAGAGGAAATGGGGGTATCTGGCACCCAGCACCCAGTACTCTGCTCTGACCACCAATGCTGTTTAGGATTAAAGGTGCTAATAATAGAGGAACCACCATTTGACTAAGCTCTTCTATTGCAGAGCCTGGAGAGACGTTCAGAGACTCCTTAGCCACCACTTTCAGCCAGAAAAACAGGCTGTAGCTCTGCACCCTATGGACTTGGCATTTAGACAGTATTCTCAGACTCAGTGAAGAAGGTCAGCCCCCTGGAGTCCCCGATCCAGGCAGGGAGAGAAGAGCTCGGGACCGTCAAGGGTCCTTACTTGTCTCTCCTGGTCCCTTCCCATCTTAGAAGCACAAGGTCCATAGCTATGTGAAAGCGATCTGTCCACGGCATTCTTTCCATGAATAATTTCTGAAAGTCTTTACTACATACCAGTGACATTAACCCCCTGTGTCTCAGGGAAAAGTAATGGGCGATTTGCTTTGAAGATAGGAACAGCAATGCTCTGCCTCTATCATCAGATTTTATATAACTCCCCATTTAGAAAAAGACGATTTTCTACACAGAATACAATTTCCAACAGTGACATTATTCATCAACATCACCTGAAGGATTTTCTGGGTGGCTATTTGCCAGTCAGGAACAAAAAGAAGCAAATGCAGCAAGACTAACAAGTCAGCCCATGAACTGGTGGGATATTGAAACACTATAAGGAACACCCACAAACGACAGGGCCCAGGAATCGTGTCTGGGGAAGAAGGAGTGTTTCCTGAAGCTGGACGCAGGCCATGGAGGACTGTTCCACTGGGAGCCCCAGCCAGCACTGGTCCGGAGAGTTCTGGAGCTCTGTAGCAGGACAGCATGGAAACCAGACTTCACTTCTGACTGCCACAGAGCTTGGCAACTCCTTTAACATTTTTCAGAGAGACAGTGCTATAGTTTGGATCTTAAATGTTCCCCAAAAAGCTCATGTGTTGAAGGGTTGGTACCCCACTGATGGAACTATTGAGAAATCTTAGGACACAGGTCCTAGTTGGAGCAGATTAGGTCACTGGAGTAATGCCGTGGAAGGGTCCAGTAGGATCCCAGGCTCTTCCTTTCTCTTTTTGTCTTCTTGGCCCTCAGGAAGTGAGTAGCTTAACTCCACCAGGACCTCTCCAACATGTTGTTCTGGCTCAAAGCAATGGAGCCAAGCAGCCATGGACTGAAACCTCTGAAACCATGGGCCAAAATAAATCTTTCCTCCTGTAAAGTCACTTATCACAGGTATTTTGTCACATTGATGGAATGAGTGCTGACTAACAAAGGCAAGACTGGGAAAAAGGAACAGGTGATAACTTCTAGGTCCGATTCCTTAATCATGTTCTCTTTCTTTTTATGAATTTCTGACTTTTCATCATAAAACAAGAATATTCAAAGTAGTAAACACATTGGGCTGGGGTTGTGGCTCAGTGCTAGAGTGCTCACCTCACATGCATGAGGCCCTGGGTTAGATCCTCAGCACCACATTAAAAATAAATAAATAAAAATAAAGATATTGTGTTCACCTACAACTAAAAAAAATATTTTAAAAAAAGTAAACACATTAAAGGTTATTGTACAGATTAGAAGAGACCATGAAATGGTGCATTCTTCTGCCCTGTTAATGTCTATTGTCTTCACCCAAAAAAGGAAATACTATCTCTTCATTAACAAGTCTTATAAATAATGCTCTATTTTTTTAAAGTCACTTATGAAGTATTTTTCTTATTCACGGGGCTGGGCTCTGAGAGGCATTTTGCTGTTTCCCTAAATCATATATGTGCTCAAAGGTCATTTTGGAACCAACTAAAAACATTCAAAAGAATATATACCCAAAGTGATTCCAAACATGTTTTAAGTAATATTTTTACTATTTTCCAGAATAACTTCTACAAAAAGCAAACTCATCTACAGGTTAAAAGATTTCAAGCTTTTGAGCAGTCTCATAACTTGACAATTTCCCAGGCCACATACCCTACCTCTAACTCTTCTGGAAGTTTCCTTGCTAAAGGGTTTTATGATGCTACATATCACTCCCTGTCCTCCTCCCCAGAACATCTGAGACTACAGTCAGGTTTGGGTGACAGTTAACTCCTTTGATGGTAGATTTTAACATTTTTCACAAATGTCCCAAGTCACTCTCATTAAAAAAAAAAAAAAAAAAAAAAGTAGTGGAAGGAAGGAAGGAAGGAAAAAAGAAAGGAAGGAAGAACAGAAGACTGGAAAATAAACAAGAGACTCAAGCAGACATATCACAAAAGAGATCCAAATTGCCATTACACACATGCCAAGATGCTAAACTTCAAATGATGATAAGAGAAATGTGCATCAAAACCATAATGACACGCCTCTATACACACATGGGAATGATGAAAAAGGCTTATCAAACTAAGTGCTGGCAAGAATGTGGAGAAATGGACCTTCTAATGGAAACCTGGTGGGAGTATAAGTAAACACACGGGAAAACGGTCTGGAGCTACTAAAGCTGAACATGTTCACATCTAAGCAGCTACCCACAATAATTTCACAACAGCATCATTCTGCTGAACTTGGAAATAATTCAAACATCTACTATCAGCAATTGTGTTATGTTCAAACACAGGAATATTATCTGACAAGGAAAATGCATAAACTGCTGCCTGCACAATGTAGATGGAACTCACAGACAAAATCAGGGAGGGAGTCAGACATTCAAATGCAAAGAAGCAGAAAGTAATGCAATGGGTAAAGTAACTCGGTGGGTAGGAAGGCGTGGGGTGGGGAATGAGGGAGCTGGTGGCCAAAGGGAACAAAATTTCAGTTAGACACAAGAAATAAGTTTAGAAGATTTATTGTAGAGCGCTCGATTAGCATGCCTAAGGCACTGGGTTCAATTCCAGTACCATATACAAATAAATAAAAAAAATAAATAAATAAAGGTCCATCAACAACTAAAAAAAAAATATTTTAAAAAAAGATTTATTGGGGCTGGGGATGTGGCTCAAGCGGTAGCACGCTTGCCTGGCATGCGTGCGGCCCGGGTTCGATCCTCAGCACCACATACCAACAAAGATGTTATGTCCGTCAAGAACTAGAAAATAAATATTAAAAAAATTCTCTCTCTCTCTCTCTTTTGAGAGAGAAAAAAAAAAAAAAGATTTATTGAATGTACCATAGGGTGATTATAGTCACTAACAATTTATTTTATACCTGAAAATTGCTACTGAGTAGATGCTAAGTGTTCACACCACAAATAGATGTGAGGTAATACATGTTAATTAGCTTGATTTAGTCATTCCTCATGTATACAATGTATATCAAAACATCAGACATACAATAAATATATGTCATTTCCATTTGTCAATTAAAATAAACACAAAATTAAGAAGTCAGTCATAAAGGATACAAGAGTAAATAAATGTTCCATATTATCTAAAGTGATCTGTGGCAATGAGAAGCCAGTACAGTGGCCTGAATAGAAGAGGAAGTAACTAACAGGGGGCAGGCACAAGAGAAGGTTCTGCTGCCTTCTAGCTTGATGTGTATTAAGATTAAATAGCTGTGCCTATTGAATGGAAACTCACTGAACTGTACCTACATAATTTGTACTTGTTTCTGGATGCATACTTTAATTAAAAAAAAAAAACTTTTTTAAAGCATAGTCATGTAAGTTTGCCTTTCAAGTGCCAATTTAGCACACTATTTAAATTGCCCACACATACATTTATTTAAACAAGTGGACCTCATACAAAGAGCAGAAGATACCAAGTCATGCTCCAACCCTTGGGCCTGCTCTCAACTCTGTCACCTGCAGGCTTGATTCTGAGAGAATTTGACACATCTATTAAAAAAAAAATGTCTGCGTAATTATAGGAATCAAAGGAGGTGGTGGGAGATTAACTCTGTAAACCATGAATTGTATCCCAGCATTCATTCTGTAAGGTCGACAGAAAGCACAGCAGATGGGGTGAAGAGCAGGAAGAACCTGAGGAGACCCAGGAGAGCTGGAGTTCTGGGGGTTACTGCCAAGGACCTGCCGGTCAGTAGCACAGGTTCTTTGTGAAATTTCATTTAAACTCCAACCGAAAATTGTAATACTTTTTGATCTTAACAATTTTAACACCAGAGCCATCCAATAATAAGCTTCTCCATCATAAGGATCAAACCTTTCAGAAACACTCCTTATCTTGGAAGTACCCAATTTCCTTTACTTGCAGCTCTCTCTCATTCAGTCTTTGGCTTCTTTCGTATGGTCTCCATGCAATTTCCACTTTCTTGGTGTATGTCTTTCTTCATGTTTTATGTTTCTTCCTGGATTCCAGGAACTTGGAATACCAGGCCTGTCTCTCCACAGACTCAGGGCTCCTCCAGCCTTAGGTGCTAACAACCAGCACTTTACATTTACTGGACGCCTTTTAAAACACAAAATCCCAGGCCCCACTCCAGATCTAGGGAATCAGAATCTGCATCTTAACAGATTATCCAGGTGATTCGTAGATATATAAAGATTTGAGAGGCACAGACCATGGCCCTTATAGCCAGTTACCTAAGAAACTCAGAGGCCTAGGGCTAGAGGTCACAGCCTTGCCCAGGTAATGGAATTTATTCTAAAAGCCCCTGCCTGAATGTCCTCACCCAAATCTGGACCCATATAAATTGTTATTCTTTTTTGAAAACTCAAGTTACATTTTTCTAGAACTTGGGTGTGGGCAGAAAGCAGGCAGGAGACAAGAAAGATAGAAGGGAAGATGGAAAGGCATATTTAGTCTTATTTCTTTTGTGACTCTCAGGAAGCAAGGTGGATAATATTTGAGAGCTGAAGAACGGAAAAATGGGAATCCACTGAGGCTGCTACACAGTGCCCTGGGAACTTAGATCACAGAATCAATAGTCCTGAGTGCTTAGCATGTACCACGTTAGCATATAATCTATAATCTAAATGTTAAACAATATTCTAATTGAAAGATCAAAAGACTAGATGGAGAAGAGGAATCCCAGGAAACAAAGACTCTCTAGCTCAACATACTTTTATTGATTCTCTACCGTATGCCAGAATTACACAGCTTATATACTCAAGAGATTTAAAAAAAAAAAAAAAACACAAAAACCTGAAGACCCCTCTTTTTGAAGGAATTCACAGTTCGAGGTGTTGGAGAACAAGGGCTGTTCCTAAAGAAGGTGTCTGACACCAGGTATGGTGGTGCACACCTGTAATCCCAGTGGCTTAGGAGACTGAAGCAGGAGGATCACAAGTTCAAAGCTAGCCTCAGCAACTCAACAAGGCCCTCAATGAGACCATGTCTCTAAATAAAATACCCAAAAGTGGAGGTAGGAGAGCTGGGGGTGCAGCCTAGTGGCTGAGTGCCCCTGGATTCAACCCCTACAAAAAAAAAAGGCGGAGGGGGGGGTCTGAGTTGAGGATTCCTTGCTTCATTTCTTAAAAACCAAGTATTAGACCAGTACATGGCTAGCAATGTCAGAACAGGATCTTAAAGTCTCATTTCTCATTTTTCAGTAAGTGAAATTGGGAGAAATGTCTACATTAGTAGCTTAGAGCTCCTTATAAAAGTACCAGTCTACCCTCAAGGCAGAGTATTTTTTTAGTTATTTTTATAGTTGTATAAGGATTTAATTTTTAAAGGACTTAATTCAGGAACACCCAGTTTTATACTCCTGGCCCCTTGACAGCAGCAGGATAGCTTCCTTATTGCTATGTAATGATAGGGTAGATTAAATTCTTCAAGAATATTATTAACTTCACAACCACTAGGTACTGCTGGCTTTCACCTTAGCTTGTTAGGCAACAAAATACCAAGCAGTCTAAAAACAAAGGCATCTTACCAACATACACTGGTCTGACCAAGTGCAGTCCCTTGCAGTTATGGAAGTTGAATAGACTGAAGCACACATTACCATCCACTCAGAATTAGGAATTCCCACCTCCAAAGGACTCATCCCCTCCACCTTCTGGAGGACTGGAAGTTCCAGTGAGTCCTGGTACATTATGCCTCACCTCAAATATCATATCTTCAATTATCTGATACGGATGTCGTATCAGTTTAAATGCTCAGCCCTGCCATGGCAACACAGGGAACAACCCTTTTCTTCAAGTCATCAGGCATTAAAGACCAAATTTCTAAACCAAATCTACCAATCCTTGACAGAGTCAAGAAAGACCCTGGAATGGCTGAGCATGCTGGGACATACCAGGTACTTGGGAGGCTGAGGAAAGGGGATTGCAAGTTCAAGGCCAGCCTGGGCAGTTTAGTGAGACCATATTTCAAAATAAAATAAAGAGGGCTGGGAGTATAGCTTGATGGGTGTTAGAGGGCTTGCCTAATATACATGAAATCCCATGCTCAATCCCTAGTACTGTACTGGGATGGGGTGGCAGGATAAGAGTGTGGTACAGGGACTCACATCCTTAGGAAAGCAATGAATTTCAGGCTGTGAAGATTGGAAACTAGTTGTATTTACTGCATTTGTAGCTTTATTAATTTAAGTCTTAAAAACTATTTATACATATTGGTTCCCAGAAGAAAGTGAAAAGATCTGTCAACTTAATTGAAATGTAAACACAATCTTTTACCTCCTCCTACTGCAAATTACAAGGCAAAACAGAAACGGAAAGTTATCAAGCCACCAGCTCACCTTGTGTAACCCCATGAGGGCACAATTATCTTACCCAGTACTATGGAGTCATAGTGCATCCTCTTAATGCCAGTAATTCTCTGGAGCTAACCCCACGAGGCTGGCTGGCCAGCTGGGAGGCAGCCTTATTAGTCCCAAATAGCCATAGAGAAAGCTGAGGCTCCTGAGGACCAGTAGCACAGGTTCCAAGTAGGAAACTCACACACAATGCCAAGTATTATTTCCCAGGTCTTCCTCTTCAATTGCTCCCCATCAACCTATTTCAATTTAACTTTCTCAGAGTTAATGGATTCAAGGAAGAAGGTAAACTAAAAAAAATTCCAGACTTTGGGAAGAAAACAACTTAATAAACTATATGCAAACTCAATTCCAGCAACTTTCACTGGAGCTGCGAATGAAACTCAATGGTTTGCATTTTAGCTCCCTTTATTTCCTCTCATCCTGGTCAGAGATAAATGTCAGTGAGTGTGGACCACACAGGCAAGGATAAGCAGACACCACCACACCAGCAGCTGTGGCACCAACTGAGCCACTCATGGATGGCCTCTGGTCCAAAGAAACCACTCCATGAAAGCAGACCAGAGACACAACAAACACCTTGGCTAAAAACGGTGCTGACTCAGCTGAGACTAGCACCAAGACTTCACCAATCATCAAGCCTTGGTATTTCAAGGACCAATAAGCAAATTAATTTTTACCTAAGGGCTAGTATTCATATCCCCTCTTCTGTACTTCTCCCCATACCAACACCATCCACACAAACTAAAAGCCCTTGGCAGTCTTCCATATATATACTGTTCCTTAGCTCTCATTATGAAATTCTGGGCTCTTGTGGCAAGGAAAAGGCAGATAGCATGGCCATTCCAGGCATATCATGCTAGGAATATGTCTATAAACTCAGGCTTCTTCTAATCCTCCAAAAAAGAAAACTGTGACCCAGATATTAACTTGCTAAGATCCCACAGCAAATTAATTCACCAGGCATGGTGGCACATGCTTACAATCCCACAACCTGGAAGGCTGAAGCAGGAGAATCACAAGTTCAAGGCCAGCCTCAGCAACTCAGTGGCTCTAAGCATCTTAGTAGTGAGACCCTGCCTCAAAATAAAAAATAAAAAGGGCTGGGGATGCAGTTAAGCACCCCTGGGTTCAATCCCTGGTAAAAAAAAAAAAATAGATAGATAGATACATAGGTAGGTAGGTAGGTAGGTAGGTGGGTAGGTGGGTAGGTAGATAGATAGACAGATATATAGATAAAAGAAAGAAAAAAAACCAAAGCAAATTAATTGTGAAGCCTACTCAGCTCTGTCCCACTACAAAGCCTTCTTCTCTATGCTGGATTAGCCTCCACTCAAAAGCTTGATCCAAGGGACGGCAGTATCAGCGTTGGTGGGAGCTTGTTGGAACTGCAGACACTCAGCACCCATCCCAGCCTACCGAAAGGGAATCCATATTCTAACAAGACTCTCCATGCTTTCTATAATGGGTTGGGGAAAACGAGAAGAAAGGGCCTCCATCCTAGGGGGCCACTACCTCAGCTCCACCAGTGCTGAGCCTCATTCAGCATCCTGACTCTTACCCCCAGTACAATGATGCTCATATAGTGCCAAGGACCCTGTGGACCCTGTGTGAATGCAGTCCAAGATTTAAAAAACCAGGAGGAGGGTAATCTTGACAGAGTTCCATAAACAAATTAGTAAATGACACTAAACTGTCTACCACAGTCAAATCTTAAGGGAGAAGCTAAGCGGAAACTGCCCAGTCAGCATGCCCTCTGGTGGCTCATAACAAGGAAGCCTAAATATGGAATTAGTTTCCGGAGGGAAATCCAGAAACACATGAATCTGGAGATCACAAGGCATTTGCCATGAAAACTATCCCAATGACTCAGAAGCAAACAGGAATAAAACCCTTTTAATTCAGAGAAAAGACTTGGATTAGAGTCTAACAGGATAACCCTGGAGCTCCCAAAGACAAACAAGGAGAAAGAAGTCAGCCAGATAACCCCCTCCCAGGGAGCAGAAACCAACCCCAAACTCACACCCTGTCCATGGACTTCTCATGTTTTTTTTAAAGTGTGCAACTCAATAGTTTTTAGCATATTCACAAAATAGTGCAATCATGACCATCTAATTCTAGAACATTTTCATCACCAAAAATGAAATCCCATCCCCATCAATGGTCACTTTATATTTCTCCTTCTCCTCAACTCCTGGCAGACAACCCTATGGATTTCCCATTCTGGGCATTTCATAATGGAATCATACAACATGTGGCCTTTTGTGCCTGGCTGCTTTCACATGTTATATGAAAGCATGTTATAGCATCAATCCAAACTTCATTTCTTTTTATGGCTAATTGGTTTTCCATTGTATGGATATACCACATTTTTTTTTATTCATTGGTTGATGAACATTTGGGTTGTTTCCATCTTTGGCCTAATATGACCAATGCTCCTGTGAGTATTCATTTACAAGTGTTCAATATGAACATGTTTTCAGTTCTCTTGAGTATACACCTAGGAGTGGAATTGGTATTTGTGAGGCAAATGCTTTAACATTTTGAGGAACTGCCAAACTGTTTTTCTAAAGTGGCTACACATTTTACATTCACAACATCAACATACTATATGGGGGTTCTAATTTTTCCTATATCTTTTTTCCCCCAGTATTAGGGATTGATCCGAGGAGCCTCACCCATGATAGGCACATACTCTACCACTGAGCTACATCCCCAGAACTTTTTATTTTGAGACAGGGTCTAGCTAAGTTGCCTAGGCAGGCCTCAAACTTGCTATCTCTTTCCTCATTCTCAAAAAGTAGCCAGGACACCATCCTGAGCCTCCGTGTGCCATCATATGCCTTGTTGCTCCTGGGTCTTTGAAGCTCATAACCCTCCTGGTGGATATTATATGGTATCTCATTGTAGTTTTGATTTGCATTTCCCTGATGACTAATGGTGCTGAGCATATTTTCACATCTTCTTCAAAGAAATATCTATGCAAATCCTTTGCCTACTTTAAAATCGGGTTATTTGCCTTTTTATTGCTGAGTCGTAAGAGTTCTTTCTTTTTGCTCTTTTTTGAAACCCCAGTCAAGAGCCCTCATCTTGGAAAGCTCTTCCCTCATCATCCAATATTCTTCAACTGAGCCTTCCTTGTAAGGAATCCCTCTTTACCAGAACCCTGTCATCCAAAGGGCCAGGAAAACTGGCACTCTCCCTTTCTGAACCAGGCATCCGCTGCTGTCATCCATCCGAGTGTTGTGGCTCCACCCCTGCTTATCCACAAATGGCTGTCCTGTCATCACTAGCACTCCTCTGCTACTGCAGAGAATTCAGAAAGAACTTAACAATAAGAAATCTGACCACCACCACAGAGTCACTAAGACAGCGTGCTAGGCACAATCCTTTGTCTTGTATGCTCTGAAAATTATTCACATGCAATCAAAACTCCAAGTATGCACACTCCTGCCCCATGAAATCACCAACCTAAAATGTTCCTTCTCTCTAGAAAAATGAGAGCCCATCATTTATGTTATCAGAGTCCAGTTCCTTCACGGAGACTTTCTTAGCCACGACAGTTTGTTTTTCTCTACACTTTAAAAAAAAAAAAATTCAATAGAGATCATTAATCAACTACTATTTATAAAATGTCCCTATATTTGGAGGATGTACTAAGTGAAACTACCTCACCCATAGCTGGTTATTAACATATTAGCATTGTTGGAATGTGCTAATTCAATGATGAAGTTCCAAGCTACATATAACCTCAAAAATGTTCTGTGTTCTGGGAAACACGGACTTAAATAAATACAACCAATTTTTGTTGTTGATACTGTTAAGTGTGGTACTTCTCAGTCTTTGATACGATGATGCACATGTTGAGAATCTCTGTAAGAGGAAAAAATAATAGGCAGTGCTTCTCAAATTGATTTGCCCTTTACAAGAGCACACCTATTAGCACACATCCCAACAGCATTCTTCCAACATACTCTTGGAATTGCTGAGCTAATTCAATTGCTGTTCAATTCTATCAGCTGGGCAACACTGAGTAGAAAACCATATTTTCTACTGGGGTAAGGAAATAAATTTGCTTTGAGATGCCATCAATTGGAAGGCACTCTTTATACCCTAGGTTACAGGGGGAAAAAATGTACATTAAATGTGATCATAATGATTAAGACCCATTTGGATTTCTGAAATTGGAAAATACTGAAATGGGTGGGAGGTGGGGTGTATCTTAGAATCAAACTAGTATAGCATACCCAGAGTTTTTTGTTTAAAAGCAGCCTCTAGAAAGGTTGAGAATAGTACCAGGAATGGGCCTTGACTATCTGTGAGCCAGTAACAATAGTCCTAGTGACCAAAGAGAAATAAAATATCGTACTGACTGCCCCACAACAGACTTATTACAGGGAGCAAAGATACTAGGGGACCACTACTAAGAAAAGTAAACAAAAGTGATACGGAGAAAGGCTACTCTCACGATAGGAAAAATCCCAGCAGCAAAAACTAGGGGTAACACCCAAAACATAAACATCAAGTTATGGAAAGGAATTTTAAAACAGAAATGTTCCCTGCTTAGGTTAAGTGGGAGAAACTATTTAAATGAGCTACCAGATCTGAAGAACTATGACCCAAAGGCTGTCCCTTCACTCAGTGCTGATTACTGTCAGGAAGGCATGTTTGGGCTTTGCAGTTTTATCTACTAAAACACTAAGTGGTACACTTGAATTTTTGAATAGATTTTTGATTTACTGATAGGTTTCTCTAGTGCTAATCATTCCAACACTAAAACAAAACACAAATGGAAAGTTGAGATAAAGCATATTAAAGTGCTGACTGACTTCCCCATTCACCTAGTCCATTTGGGTGCCACATGACATAAACCTCATTTCTTTCTTAGGATGTTATCTCAGGAATGATCCTGACTCAAGCAGGCTCCCAAAGCCTCTCTGAAGCAAAGCAGTTAAAACTCAAGGCCACAATCTAGGTCATAGCAAGTCATGGCAACCCTGCATGGTTTGGGGGACAAGAAGATGTACTTTTGACTGGGTCAAATCCAAACCATGCTTGAGAATAAGCTAATTTACCCACGGCATCCTGCTGATACTGCACAGCTGCCCCAGAATGCCTGCATTCCTTCCCCTTGGAGAGAAGGAGGGCCTCGGTTACTGTCAATCAATGCTACCATCCTTCAGAAGGCATGGAAGGCCTTTGCCAGTTTGGGCCACTATGGGGCAACGAATAAGATGCACTTCACACTCCCCAGAAGGCCATCATTCAGGAAAGATACCACTAAGAATTCTGTCTAAATTTGCTCTTAAGTGAATTTACCTGGCCTTCAACCATAGGTTCAAACTGTCAGAACTGTATGCAACCTCCTCTCCACAAATCTGAGAGTCTCAAAGAAAAGGGAGTAACCTTTGGATTTATCAATATAAGGGTCACCAATTCGGTCTGACCCAAAGTGATCAAGAAACCAGAGACTACGTATTTTATAGTATGAAAAGAAGGTGTAATCTTAGCTTTTTTTGTGAAAATCATTTTATTTGAAGATCAATCAGAATCATCAAAACTGGACAATGGTAAATGACATGGGTAATTAGAATATAACATTCTTAAAGCAACTTCCTAAAACACCTAAAAGAAAACATGTCTCTATAAGTACTAAAATAATGAATTTCAGAACCATCCTCATCCCTCTAAGTGATTCTGTAGGCATGGTGTCTGCACTGGCAGCATCAGCGTCATCTGAAACTTGTTAGAAATGCAAACTGTCAGACCTTCCTCCCAAACCTAGAGAATCAGAGACTCGGGAGGAGGGGGTGTACATAGCACAATAATCTGTACTCTAACAAGCCATCCTGGATATTCCAATGCTCATCTAGGATGAGAGAAGATGCACATCTGGGGTGTCTCAGGAATCTGATTAAACCCTTATTAACCCAGGGACAATTTTTCGCCTCCTTGCCTTAAACTGGCATTGGCTTTTAATCTCACAGACTGATTTTACCAAGGAGGGGTTGAATACTTAGTTCCAGGCCACTGTGAAAAGCCAAGTCTGAGCTCCACCCCAGGGCCTGAGGTCTTCTTCAGCAACCTTGAATTTCAAAGCAAGGCCTTTGACATGACAATTCTGGGTCTCAGGACCATGAACATTGATAAGGCATTCCAGGTGGTCTCCTAATCTAATCTGTACCATGCTACCTCCCTCATAGAAATGAGGACTGAAGTTTCAATCTTTAAAATCAAAAGAGAGGTGGATTTGAGGAAAGGTGAGATTAAATAGCTACTTCCAAAGACATGGCCAACTAAGTCCCTTGGTAAAGAGTGGTAGAGGGGAAAAGACTCAGGTGTTTTGTTATAATTAAGGATTAATTAATTTTTAAAAACTGAGTAAATAGCTCAGAGACAATATCTGGCATGAATGGTGCTTTGAAGTTTTCTTAGCACTTTTCATTTTCATTATCTTATCCAAGTCTCACAACAACCCTGCAATGGAGAGGGATAATGCTGTGATTATCCCCGTTCCACAGAAGAGAAAACTCAAGTTCAGAGTGGGTAATATTTTTCCACCAGACCTGTCATCGGCTGTAAAGCTGCAACTTGACCTCAGGTCTATCTCACTCTAGAATTTGTTTAGTGTAAGCCCTATGTGATTTCCACATCTGGAAATTCACCCCAAAGTGGACTAACCCCAAGGAAAAGGCAAAAGAGAAAATCATTCAGCAGAAATAGGGGGGCTCTAAAACATGGCACTTGAACAGTATGTGGGTGCCCCTTTAAGAACTTAACACACAAACCCAACAGCCAAGGTGTTCAGCCAAAAAGAAGAAAAAAAAAGAGGCATATTTCTAGCCTGCATAATCATTTCTGGACGTATTCCCACTAGCAGCCTCCGAGGCAACAGCGGCTCACAGCCTGGGCTGAAGCTCCTCCACCGCCCCCCCCCCTCCACCACCAGGGTTATGACAGCGCAGCTCTGACTCGTGCGCAGGCAAAACCCCAAAACTCAAAAACAAGAAGTGAAAAAAGTGGAGCCAGGAGAAATTATGGGCATCTTCCACACCCTTGCAATCCACACAATCCCAGTTCTAGAGTCCTGGGGTCGCCTAGAACTGGACCTTAAGAGAAGATGGGTTGAGTGAGACCTTCTGTGGACCCGCTGGCGCTTTTTTCCCACACCCAGTCCCGGAGGAAGAATAGAAACGGGAAGGGGTTCGTTATGAAGTCCTGGGCCAGAATCAAAGGCAGATACACCCCACACCCTCTCCAAAGAAACAGTATGTCTTACTAAATTCTCTACCTGGCCCTCCAGGTCCTGTCCTCTGCGATGATGAACAGGGTGGGGCGGTGGGGTGTTATAAACCCAAGGAAAAAGGCAGGAGGAAAATTCGGGCCATCCATCTACTCCAGCCTCGCTGCCCCGCCATGTGTGTGAGGCTAGATTCTGGCGCGCGCCGCAAGAGCGAATTCCGAACCCTGCGCCCTTGACTAGGTCTGAGGTTGGGGATGGGACATCACCTGGTACTAAACGTCCTGGGGGCAGAGAGCTGTGCCTGCCAGAGCAGCCCGCCTCAGTTTTGGCAGCAATGATTTTCCTAGAAGACGCCACCGTTCACAAAGATCTGGGTGATTCTCTGATTTTAGCCTGGGGTAGGAGGACTCACCCGAAGGGCTCAGCGACCCACCGAGTTCCCCACACTGGGATCCTCCAGGCGGCACGCCCGGGGATCACACTACCTTGGGGATAGTAAGGAAAGAAAAGCTCCATCTTCAACTTTCTCAGAGGGAACTGCTCCACTGTGGGATTTGCCCAATCTTGCCCACACCCTGAGTCCCAGGTTGGGAGAGAATCAGGAATCGAATCCCCTTCCACGCTCACAAAGCCCCTCTCCCGATGCCCGCCAACTTGAAAGCATCTCTCTGGTGCCTGCCTAGTCCTCCCGCCCGCAGCCAAGCCCCTGCCTTGGCAGCCCGCAACCGACAGAGCGCCAGGCTTCCCAACAGTAGCTGCAGCTGCAACCGCATCCCCCCGAGCCGGGCCTCCACCTCGCCCTACCGTGCAGCCTGTTTAGTGCCCTGGCCGGTGCCAGCGCGCGGCACGCGTCTCAGCTGGCTAGACTCCTCCCCGGGGGCTGCCCCGCGCAGGGCTCCGGGCTCCGGACAAGGCTCGGCCGGCCCTGGCGCTGGCTCGCCGCTGCTCGCGGCTCCAGCGCGGGCTCCTGCTGCCGCGCGCGAAGAGGGAGGGGTGCGGGGGAAACTCCCGGCAACTCCAACTCCGGGCTCTGAAGCTCCAGCTGCAGCCGCGCGCCCGCCCGCCGCCGAATGCGAGCGCCTGCAAAGCAAACCTGCCCCCGCGGTCGCCTCTGAGCATGCCCAGTGCCGCCGTGGGCGAGCCCGAGCGCCCTAGCCCGGGGCAAAGTGCAGCGGCAGGGGCCCAGGAACTCGCCCCAGGCTACAGAGCACTGGGGGAAGGGGGTGGAAGGGAGGATCAATAGCGCTGGCTCGGAGCAGAGGACCTGGAACGAACTGGTCAGTGTGTACAAGGCAATGTGAGTTTCATGGGTTGTGGGAAGTTTGTGGGCTAGAAAGATGGATTGCTTCTGTGAGCCTCTCTGGAAGACTATATTCGAAAGAACAACAAGAAAACATTTATTCTCCGGGAAAGAAGGAGTGGCCCCTGCAGATAGGTTTTTATCCAGTCTCCATGCCTAGGGTGGCAAACTCAGCTAAGGGGACCTGATTAGCAGTCAATATAAATTAGTGAAGTGAGTGGGAAGAGGCAAACTGAGAGATCATTAAGGGCAAGGCCACTGTTCTGCTGGAGATGTCCATTGCTGTCGTGCAAGAATTCAGACTAAATTTTGCTGGATTTTCTGATTTTTTAAGAAATGGCAGAGATGTCAGTTTTCTTCATGTAAAATATTCTTGTTATTAAATCTTGATAACAAATACAATTTTGTTTTCAAAAACTAAACTAATCATAGCTGTGTCCCTTCCCTGCTCAGCCAGTTTGAGCCAATGAATTCTGCATTCTTGTATTGAAGAGGTACTGAGTGCCCACTGTGGTTGGGAAGGTTCTGGAAAAGATCCAAGATGATTCAGACTGCTTTCAAAGTACTAGGGGAAATAGGATTTTCCTGACAGAGAGCTACTGATAAATACTGGAGAGGTAGGTAATGTACAAAGTGGTTGTGAGTACTAAGTTTAAGGAAGCATCATCGATAAAAGTACCTGTGTGGAAAGTCACTGCAAGATAAGTAACAAAGCCCTTCGGAGGCATTTTTGGAGTCTGAAGAACACTAATCCTGTCTTTATTTGAAATTTTTTCATGAAATATTTTTCATCATTCCTTTTTTTACTAGCTTAGAATTGTTTAATTCTAAAAAATCACCCCCTACATACAAAGTGCCTTCTAATTCATATCATTAAAATATTAACCTTCAATACTGAGTTCTTCGGCAAACCTTCAAATTGTGGATCCTACTTCACCCTAGACTGGCCCTACTTGGTTTGAGTGAAAGGAACAAGAATTAGCATACCAAAATAGGAAAGAGGGTTGCAGAAATGGAGGGGGTCTCAGGCATAGAGCCCAATTGCCAGTGTGTGCAGCCTACAATTTATTTGTAAGCTCTGTGGAGAAGAGAGTAGGAGAAGAAAGTGGCATAATACAAACTGAACTCTGGTTAGATGGGCCCAACAGTAGAGCTAGGAAGATGGTTTGGAGGAGAAGAATGGGAGAAATGGGCTACCTAAGGTATCTTCACTGTTTCATGAAAATCAGAGGATTTCCCTGATAAAGTCATGTAGGCTTCGCCAGTCTCTGAAGGACACATGCAGGGTCTAGCTTAGTTGATCTTAAAGTGAATAAGTGATCTTAAAGGAATTTGGGGCTAGGGATATAGATTAGTGGTAGAATGATTGCCTAACATGCATGAGGCCCTGGTATTGATGCCCAGCAACACACACACACTGAGAAAGAAACAGAAAGAGAGAGAAAAAAAAATGTAACAACCTGGAAGATCTTCCTGATCCTGGTCTAACCTCAGCCATTTCCCTCTCATGTTTAGAGGTGGATGAGTGACTCCACCTCTAAGCTGTGCTTTCCTTCCTTGCGAAATGGAAAACAATTCTCACAGTGTTCATGCAAGGATTTAGAGAAACAGTGTATGTCTAAGGGTTTTAGAATGTTGAGAGTTGAGCAAATAGAAGTTACTGTTTTTAACCTACACATTATCTATATAAAATCTGAATTGAAATGAGAAATTCCTACTGTTTTACAAAAGTTGTCTTTAAGTAAGCAAGTTTCATTGATTCAACAAGATATTTTAATGTGCTGGGATGCTGTTTATAATACTTTGGAATCAGCTTTTGGATAATTGAACAACTTTGTCATTTAAGACATTCCTATAATATGCTAATTCCCATTGCCAGTCACCTCTTTTTTCCTCACCATCTTCTTTTTTTTTTTTTTTATCTTTTCTTTCTCAATATTGAAGCTCTCATCAAGATCACCCCCTCCATACAAAGTGCCTTCTAATTCAAATGCAGGCCAGCACTGTAGTGTCTGCCTCATCCAGATACCTGGGACCTACCTCAGTGCTGTGCTGTGAGTGATTTTTCCCTGCAGGTGAGCACATCAGTTGCTGCATTCATGGGGAACAGACCAGACTGGCACTTATCTATGGGAAGCATTTTAAGCATGCCAAACTCTCAAAGGAAAAAAAAAAAAAGAATGCTGGGTGTTTACACAAGAATCCTTCCAGAAGTTATGGAAAGGAGGAAGTATCTAGCCCAGAACCTATCACATAACAGGTAGTTACAAATATTTGCAAAATAAATAGCAATTTCCATCATCAAAATCTTCTTTGTCTCTGTTCCACCTCCCACAGTTCCTAAGAATTATTATTTTTAAAAATCACAATAATGGTAAGGTCATCAAAAAGAACAAGAACAGGATGTAAACATTTATATAGGGAGGGGTTCTGTGCTTTTACAAGTAAAATACTTTTCTTACATTTTATGTGTTTGTTTAGTTTGGGTGCTGGGGATAGCATGCTGGCCTCATGCATGCTAAGTACATGTTCTACGACTGAGCTACACCACCAGCCCTCTCTGCTTAAATTTTAAGTTAATTGTATTTTTAATTATTATTAATAAAATAATACATGGTATAAAGGAAATACAGTACAAAAACCAGCTCAGTCCAGAAGAAAAACAATTTCCCTCCCCAAGAACTACTTACTATTGTTGCCTGTTTCTTACATACAATTATAGAAATACCATATGCATGTCACTGCAAGCATAGTTGTTCTTTTTATTTTTAAAGTGCAATCATGAAATGATAGAATAGATTAAAAAAAAAAACCTTCTAGTTCACCTAGATGCCAAGTTAGAGACTTTCAAAATGTCCTTGTATTGTGAGAAAGAAAAGGAAAATATAAAAGTGATCTTCCCTGTGGCGCTAGTCAACTCATGGCTGTAAGGACATGGGACCACATGGCAAACCCTCCTGTTAGCATTTAGTGATGCAAGAAAAAATTGAGTCCATCTAGAGTCACCCTGAACTCCCTGATGCCCACTCTGAACCTCACCCTAAAACACCTATGAATTTAGATATCTCACAATGCCTAGGGCTATGGACAGACATGCTGTTGAAATAGCAAATGGAATAAATTGAGATGGACACAGAGAGCTTGAATCAGGGAACTGGGCATTATAACATAACTATTTTTAACAGCATCACTTATGATATAGCATCATCAATCACAGTATGTCTTCAAGACTAGCAAAGTCTATATATTATTTTTAAACTCCTCTACTACCCAGCATAGCTAGTAGCTTTTCAACTTTTTAATTCTTATGATGTGACTTCAGATAAGGAAAATCAGGAATCCATCCACTTATCAACTTTTAGGTTGAACCATATCAAACTGTCATTTTTGTTGTTCACAGTATTTTGAATATTTAGAATTTCATGTTTCAACCTTCATTACATTCCTCCAAAGTAGTCTTTGTTTTTAGAACCAGAAGAATCCTTATTCCTTGGAATAACATTCATTTTCCCACAAAAGCCATGTCACTGAGGTAGTGCTGAGCAATCTATTTGAATCCTGAGGTTTTATAATGAGACCTGATCAGGTGTTGGTTGCTGGGATGATTCCATGCAGAGCAAAAAGGAAGAAATTTCCCTCTCTCTCTCTCATGAGGAGAACAGCACCAGCCTTGATTGGTCTTGAAGTGGGTACAAATATTGTCAGCCTCTTTCTATTCTTTTTGTACCTTACTTCCCCAGAATTCTCCTGAAACCCTTTTCCATGTATTTGTCCTCTTCATTCTGGCCTTAATTTTTCTATCTCAGCTTGCCTGTTACTTCCTATTTCTAAGAGTCAACATTCTTTTAGTATACTTCAAGTGAGAACTGAGTAAAGTAATAAATTAATCATATATGGAAGCTTATCAACCTTTCCAAAGATATGTGCAATATGAGAGTATTTTGTGATCTTAAAGGAATTTGGGGTTAGGATTATAGCTTAGTGGTAGAGTGATTGGCTAACATGCATGAGGCCCTGGTATTGATGCCGGGCAGCACACATGGAGAAAGAAACAGAAAGAGAAAAAAAAAAATGTAACAAGAAAGAACTCTGGAATTAAGAGGCAGAAAGAATGTATTGAGGAAGGGAAGAAATTGGGTTCCTTATCATTCTACTCTTAATAATTTCTTCCCATCCTCCTTCTTCAAAACTATGGATTCTTTTAAAGCTTTAGGTTTTGTTTAGCTTTTCCCAATAGCTCCCTTGGCAGTAGCAGCAAGCGTCCCCAGGCTAGTGATAGCTGTTGAATGTATGTGTCATCTGTAAGTTGGGAATGAAATCTGTCACTTTTGGTGACATTGATATGGTGAGGTCTGGGAGATCTGCAGAATTCAGATGGGCTCCTAGAGCCTGTGCTTCAGTTCCTATTCTGTTCCCCAAACAGTTAGCCTTGGTCTGTGGTTTCATCAAAACTTTAAGGATGCTAGCTAGTTTATAACTGGAGCCCACCTTCTTTTATGACTCAATTGTCATAAAATAGCCTGTCACTAATTTACTAAATATACAGTTTCTTTCTCTTCTATGTTTTTGAGAGTCAGCATAGCCAGGCACTGTGGCTCATGCCTCTAATCCCAGCTACTCAGAATGTGCAAGACACTGGGTTTAATTCTCAGCACTGCATATAAATAAATTAAAGATCCATCAACAACTAAAAAAACAAAATTGAAAAAAAAATTTTTAAAGGGCTGGGGAGTAGCTCAGTGATTGAGCACCCCTGAGCTCAATTCCCAATTCTCAAGGAATAATAAAAAAAAAAAAAATCCAGCATAAATGTTGACTATTGACATCAAATCTGATTACCTCAGCCCACTACCATACACTTGAAAATGGAATATTTCTGAAAGCCATGGCAGATTTCAGATTTTGTTTCTTCCCTTTCACCTTTGACAGTCTTCTGCTGACCTCCAACTTCTTCCTACTTTCTCTATTTATATTACTTTATCCCCTGCGCTGCTTCAGGTTTCATATATCAACATACTGATAAGACAAAGACTAGGAAGGAGATGGTTTCTTGAGGAAAAAAATAAAACCAAAACAATTTTTGACTTGCAAAAAAGACTTGATTACATCCCGAACTTGGTTATTCTATAATATTTTTAAAATTCTTAGTCACATCTTTCCAAGTAGATGGTGAGTCCCTTGGGAAAAGTCTTAGGAGTCTTCTGTCCTCCCCACCCAATGCCTAGCACAGAGGCAGGAGCACAACAAAAAAATGACAGAACCTGCTTTTTTGGGGTGAGTCATCAAGGTCAGGAGACAAAGTTCATTTTAGAGATATCTGCAATGAGTTTTACACTCAAAAGGTACATTGTGCTATTAAAAGTTCAGAGTAAAAATAGTGGTCAAAGGAAGAAAGACTTTTTTTTGAAGAAATAATGATTAAGCTGAAGTCTGCAGAATAAATCTGAAGTCGTTGTACAGGCAAAGAAAGTCAAGAAAGAACTTTAGGCAGAGAAAACAGCATGTCCAAGGGTGCTGCATTGAAAGGGTATATGCAAAGGTTGAAAGGGATCTTAAGGGTCTTTAGGTTTAACTTATCACTGACTTCACAGATTTTCCAATGCAACTCAACACTAATAAGAACTGCTACCGTAAAGAGACACACTGTCCTCAGCAAGAGACATCAAACAATCCAGTGTGAAGAAGCAGCGTACCATGGGGAAAAGAACATGGATTTTATATTAGACAGATTTGGTCTGAAACTCTGTTTCAACTTTAGAATCTTGGGCAAAATCCACAACTTATCTAACCATTAGATTTGTTATCTCTAAATATGCATATTACCATCTATTTATAGTTTTAATTAGAGTATATCATGCTAAGTGAAATAAGCCAATCCCAAAAAACCAAAGGCTAAATGTTTTCTCTAATATGCGGATGCTAATTCTCAATAAGGGGGACAGGGCACTAGAGAAGAATAGAGTTTCCTTAGATTAGTTAGAGGGAAATGGAGGGGAGTAGATAAGAAAGATAGTAGAACAAAACAGACATTATTACTTTATGTATATATGTGACTGCATGACCAATGGGATTCTACAACATGTACACTCAGAAAAATGAGAAATTATATCCCATCTATGTATGATATATCAAAGTGCATAAATGCATTCTACTGTCATGTATAACTACTTAAAACAAATAAGAATATTTTTTTTAAAAAAGGGAAAACATACATAATATACTTAGCACAATATCTGGCCCACAGAAAACACTGAATAAATATTGCTATTTTCAGCCCATGACCACCAATCTAGGGCACCCCAAGAGATATGAGATCAGAAAACCAAGAGTGTTTTGAACTTCCAACCCAAGCTGTTGCTCAGAAGCACTGCCTCTGCCATAGGCAATCATATTTTATCTCCACAGATGCAAAATAGCATCACTGTTTTTACAAAAACAACTTTCTATACATAAAAAGTGCTTTTTAAAAAATGTCCAGCTCCTCCTGTCCAGATGTCCTTGTGTTTCCATCTGTTACTAGAGTTGCAAAGATAATGTAAATTAACAGTTTAGAGATTTCAGCCTTTGTGTTTATGACTCAAAAATTAAGACTAAGAAATTCTTTCTATACCAAATATTAGTCTTTTACAGAGACTAGTTATGAATTTTGGTCCAAAAGAGTGAAATACAACTCATGTCCCCTCATTTCTTGAATTACTTGAATTAAAAGCACTATAGCATCTAGCAGAAAAGTTGAAAAATATACAAAGGTTGTTGAAACCACCCTCTGCAGCAGCAGAGCCTCCATCTTAACATGGATGTATCTTGTTGTTAAGTTCAAAGTTTGGAAGACTGAAGCATCTTAATCACTGCTTCCTTTTATTTCAGTAATATTTTTGAAAGACCTATTTTTGGTTTTAAAATGACTCTGTCTCCACCAAGATCCAGAAAAGCTGCTAGGCTTTGAGCTAACAAAGAATCCCTTATTCTGCCGGGACACAAGTGAGTCAGTGACCACACAAAGCTACTATCTCACCCAGAGTTTCTGAGCTGCTTTTTTGGAGAAGAGAGAAGGACACAATCCATCCACAGCCTGCGATGGACAGGTCTCCTGTATTATGTACAGCAGCTCTTTCTCTTTTTTGTTATGGTCCCTGACCACACCACAGCCCAGGAGACTAAAGATAACAACAAGATCCTGCTGCTTAATCCCCAGAAGCTCTCCAGGCCTGAAGGCCCTGCTCAGTCCTGTCACTTCTCACTGCTCCTGCCTCATTGTGGAAACATGAGCCCTAGGAGTTGCTACTCAAAGCACACTTCTCAGACTAGCCCCTTCAGCATTACTTGGGAGCATGTTTAGAAATACAGACTCTTCTGCCCACCCCACACTTGCAGACCTGGTGAATCAGAATCCGAACTTTAACAAGATCTCCAGGTAATTCGTTTACACATGAAAGTTTAAGAAGCACTGCCTGAGGACACCCAGCCAAGAAAAACCTGGGAAAAACAAAAAGCACTTTAAAAGTGCAATCAATTTTCTTTGCCCCAATGCCCTTTCTTACTCTAATCTCCAAGCCCCATCTCTGTATTTCTAAATCCTACCCTGTCTTTCTTTGCAGTCTGTGGAAATCTGCACTGACTGTGGCAGCCGGAGGCATCTCCCTCTCCTTTTACCTGAATCTTTCCTTTCCGTGTATTATTCTGTGTTTTGCTTATACTTGCACATGTGCACATACTTGGGGCTATCTGTCCTGTTGAGGCCTTGCTGGACCTGTCCTTAAATCTTTTACAGGATTTGGGAGGTAAGTTGGAATAAAGGAAGGAAGATTGGGGAGATAAAATTCCATTGATGAAGTAAATAGTTCTGGAAAACCTAGTTCAGCCTTACAGTGCACTGGAGCCAGGATGATACAGGACCCTGGGAACCATATTACGTCCATCCCAGAAGAGCCTGATACACTGTGGCATGGAACTCCTGGAGCTATCCAGAAACTCCCTAGATTGGAACAGATTCAAATCACCCCTGTTACAACACTTATCAAGCAGAGGTGGCCCAAGGCAGATGGTTTTCTAAAAACACAATGAAAGTTCTCTTTGCTAGGGCCTTGATCCCTGGTGGTAAACATGCTGTGGGCTATGAAAAGGCCATCACTTGACCACTTTTGGTCCTATGTCTATTCCCACCTGAAAGTTAGTATAGTCATTTTATTTTCCAAGAAAAAGATATTTTTAAAAATCTTTGTCAGTATGTAGCATCTCTGTAAGGAAATCTTTGTGAAAACTACATCTTATTCATAATTCAAGTATTTGCAATGCATCCTTGAACAAAGGCAATGAGTTTCTGGCTGCAATTTACACATTAAAAGAACAAATAATTTTATTATTTTTAGTTGATAGCTGAATCAATTAACAACCTTGAAACTAGGTCAGATTTATGATGTCATATTCACAAGAAACATATCTTTCTAACAGACATCCTGGTGTCCCTATAATGAGAATTGTTCCAAGGATTTATAAGAAATTAGACTTTCAATAGTATCAATGCTGTTGTAACTTGTAAAATGAGTATATGGCCCCATGGAGAGGTGGACATGGAGTTCATAGACAATGGACATTTTTTTTGTAATAAACATTTAAAAGATATGGCCAAGCCAGGTAAAGGGACAGGCATCTGTGGTCCCAGGACTCAGGAAACTGAGGCAGGAGGATCACTTGAGCCCTAGAGTTCAAGGTCAACCTGGGCAACATAGCAAGACTGTGTCTCAGGAATAAATACATTAATAAAAATAAAACAAACAAGTATGATTAAAAGATTAGTCATTCTAATACTTTCAAAGAAAAATTGATGGTCCTAACGGGAAAAATATCAAAAAGCTATGATCCTGTGATTTCTACTTTTGTACATTTCTTTCAAGGAAACAGCTCTACTATAGTAGCATTGATTATAATAGTAAAAATGGGTAACACTTTTCAGGACATGGAGATATACTTAAGTGCATTTTGTCTTATTTACTTGGTGGAATATTATGTACCTTTTAGGAACAACAAATGGGATACCTAATGAGAGTATTTATGAGACCAGCTCAATCAATAAAAATCAGAACATAAAATCACATGAAAGTATTATTGCAATTAATCGTGTATTCAATATTAAACATTTACTGTATGCAAGACACTATGTTAGGGACTGGGGATACAGAGTGAAAAAAGATGAAAGTGGTTCTTTACATATGAACCTCACAGTTTGATGAGGGAGAAAGATATTAAACAAGTGAATATACAGTTATAAACTGTGACTCATGCTATGAGATAAGAGCGTTGATACATAATAGGGGAACTAAGCCGATTGGTGTGTGTGTGTGTGGGGGGGTGTTTGTCAAGGAAACCTTTCAGAGGAAGTGAAGGAAAAGTCAGTTAGCCAAAGGAAGACTGGGAAAAGTGTTTCAGATGGAAACAAAGGAAAAGAAGTACAAAGACAAAAAGCAGTTGAGGCCATCACAGATGAGGAAGGACCAGCATGGTTGAAGCAAAAGGAGAAGAGAATGGTGAAGGCTGAGAGGCCAGATCACAGGAGGCCTCCGGATTTATCTTTCTAATCCTATGGGAAGCCACTGAAGCTCTATAAGCAGAGGAGTGGCTGAGATCTACATATGAAGACCACTTTTGAGCTATGTGGTTAAATGGACTGAAATAACTCTAGAGGAAGAGATGTCGCTTTGGAGATCACTGTAGCAATTGAGGAGAGACAGGTGAAAGTGGTTTAGACTAGATTTGAAACTGGGTAAATGAGGGAAAGTGCACAGAATGAACTATATCCTGGAGATGGGAAAAGTCAAATTTCAAACTTACTCATTGATTAGGACTAGGGATGGAAATGTTAACTATACTCTCCGAACTACCTTTCTTTTCTTTTTTCTTTCTTTTTTTTTCTTTCTTTTTAATCCAGTACTAGGGATCAAACCCAGGGCCTTGTGCATGCATGTTAGGCAAGCCCTTCACCACTACATCCCCAGCCCCTCCAAATTATATTCTTAAATTATAGGTAGATGATGAAGTCTTTCACTTTGGGTATGCTCAAAATGTAGGAAGGAAAATGTAAAACAACATTTTAAACACAGAGTTGAAATTTTGTCAGAGAAAAATGGGACAAATATTTAGTATATAAGTATGGACATCCAGAAAATAGATCTGTTTGAAAAATATAGTAATATTAGATGAGTTTAGGTCCATTTTTCAGCCCTAAGGAATAACGACATTAAGGAATCTTGTTGAGCCAGGCACATAGGCAGGGACAATTACATTTTCCCAGAGGCATATTTGATTTTAATTTTCACCCAGAAAGAACTTAGTGTTTAACTTCTGATGTTCTTTCAGCTACTGGAGGAGCTCTCCGAGATCACAGAGGGAAAACACACCTTTCTATGGCACCTCTTATCATCAGCCAGCTTCTCTTTGTAGAGAAGTATTCAACTGATTTTGGTTGTACTTGGAGGTAGACCAGCAGCAAAGTTGTTCAGTTATGTTCAGAACAGATATGTTTCATCCTACCAAGAGCTACTATCTTAGTGAGTTTAGGCTGCTATTAACAAAGAACAACAGAAATTTATTTCTCATAATTCTGGAGGCTGGAAGTCTAGGATCAGGTGCCAGCCTGGCAGGTTTGGGTGAGAGTCCTTTTCTGGTTTACAGATTACTGTCTTCTCATTGTATCCTCACATGCTAGGAAAAAAAAAACACAAAAACAAACAAACAAACAAACAAACAAACAAAAAAACACGTGCCAAAGGCTCTGCCTCTTGGCACCCTCCTGTTGGGGATTAGGATTCTGATATGTAAAATCTGGGCTTATGCAAACATTCAGTCCTTCATAGCTGTATTGGTACTAATGAATGCCTATAAGCCCGCTATAGTACTAGTTTCACATACAGGCAAATGGTTTGCTTGAAGATTTAGTGGGATAGGAAAGAAAAAGAAGGTTGATAGGAAATTAAAGCAAAAAGTAAAAGTAGAAACACTCACATGAGAACTGACTTAAAGTTTCTCTCAACCCCTAAGTTAAGTCTCCTTTTACATGGAGGTTATGCAATGGCTTGCAAGTCACTTCCCAGTCACTGACTTCATTTACTAAGATAGTTAAGAATACTGTTTAGCTGGTGTTCACTCACTTTGCTTTCTCTGTGGGACAGGTTACACTTCCCTGACCTACTGACTTTAAGTTTGGCCTTGTAACTTGCTTTGGCATTGCAAGTGAGAAGAAGCTATAAATGCATGTGTGTAACTTGGCTTGAGCTTTGTACACTGGTGATCTTTCTGAGAAAAGCATCCCTAGATAGCTGTTCCTGCTTCATCCTGAACCACAGAACAAACATCAATGGAGCAGACCTAAACTTTGTCCAAAGCCCAGAACCAAGTCCAGCCATCCTGCATCCTGAGGAAATTCCCAGCCAGACCAGCCCAGATTAACCAAGCCATATTATCTGCAGATCCATGAGTGTTTTCTATGTGTGTTTTTAGCCATTGTGATTTTCTGGTTTAAACCCTAAAGGGGATAGCATGGAGTGAGACATGTCATTTAGTTGAAAAAGAATAGGGCTGTCATGTTGAAATGTTTGTGTCCCTTGAAATTCATTTGGTGAAATTCTTACCTCCAAGGTGATGATGTTCAGATGTGAGGCTTTGGGAAGATAGTTTGGTCTTGAGAATGGGACCCTCAAAAAATGGAATTAGTGCCCTCATAAAATAGGTCCAAGGGAGCTCATTTTCCCCTCCTACAATGTGAAAAACACCAACTATGGACCAGGAAATGGGCCATGACCAGACAATGAATCTACTGACACTTTGATCTAAGATTTCCCAGGCTCCAGAACTTGAGAATGAAATTCCCATTGTTTATAAAATTTATAATTTAAGGCATGTTTGGTATAACAGCCCTAAAATGCTAATATGGTCTTACTTTATATATATATATATATATATATATATATATATATATATATATATATTATGAAATAAACACACAAAAAATACATTGAATTTAAAAATAAGGTCATTCAAAATTAATAGTCACTTCATTTTCAAATATTCTGATTAGAGTTTCCCAGACAGAAATGTTCTTAAGTGGGATTACCTGAGGAGGAGGGCTGCAACATGCTATTATTTGGGAACAATTCTCCACTGGGCCCATCCTTCCACATTTACTACTTTTAGTGTTTATATAGTCATCTAGAAATGATGTGGTAGGTTTTAGGTAATTCTCATAAGAATTTAACATTAGAAAGATACTATTTAACATTGTGCATCCAATATACATAATAAATCCATAGTCATTGTAGCAAAAGTAAAGAACACAGAAAGCAAGCAGGTAACAGACTCCAGAAAGGCACCACCTAGAGATGATCTTTGTTAAAATTTCACTATATATTTATCTTTACAAAAATACATATGGTGCATACTATTCTGTAAATGACTTTTATCACTAAGTATTAAGTTACAACCTTTTTTCATGACAATAAGATGGAACTAGATAATCATTGTTAATGGCTGTCTCCTATTTCAGGAGGCTGAGGCAGGAGGACTATGTGTTCAAGGTCTGCCTCAGCAAGACCCTGCCTCAAAATAAAAGATAAAAAGGCCCAAGAATGTAACTCAGTAGTAAAGCACCCCTAAATTCAATCCCCAGTACCAAAAAGGAAAAAAAAGAAAAAAAAGAAAACAGAGCTTTGTCAAAAGAGGTAGGATCCATTTACATCCCCTCTAGCAATTGACTTTCAACTCAAGTTTCCAATCAACTTGCAGTTGCTGTCAGGAATCTTTCTCTTCCCACTTGTTCCCTTTTATATTTCCAATATCTTCTCTACTTCCATTATGACAATTTGAGAAATTCCCTTATTACATTTTTTCCTGTGATACACAAAGAAAAAAAAACATGACTCAAGAAATGTCTTGAAGGCAAGCAAATAAGTCATAATCAACAGCAAATCACCTTCTTTCTCAGGAAAAAAGACGTCCTCTTTGCTTTTAGGATTGTTTGGAATAATATCTATATTATAACCCTTTACAGTTTCATGATATTAAAAAGGGCTTGTTGGAAATGAGTCATTTTGTACACATTGGGAGTTTTATAGTTAGTTTAATGTCACTGAATTTAATTAACTTAAACTGTCACTTGCACACAATAGTACTTTGGTGATCTCTCTAGTCAGAGAGGAATGCAAAAAAAAAAATGTACAGTTCCTTTTAGCTACAAGACCTCTTGGAAAAATGTCTTTGGTGGAGAAACTGGGGTTCAAAGCAGTGGATATTCTAGCAACAGGAGAAATATCATAAAATTGTAAAAGTCTTGACGCCACCTACCATAGAGTAAAAGAATTAACATAAAGGAATATTTTCATGTGTCAAACCCAGTTTTTTGAAATAATGTAATTTCAAAAACCCAGTCTTTTTGAAATAGTGTAATAATGTAATTTAATCACTAATAAATTAAATTACAAACCAGTGGCAGAATTTTAAAAGAATTATTGCTTGAAAGTGAGAACTAGCTAACAAGCTCATCCCTGTGTTCCCCAACTTTAGAGATAACAAAAATACCTACAGAAGAAATCCTGAACGGTTTCATTTTAAGGAGCCCAAATCAGAAACAATAATATTTTAGATATTACAAACTAAGCTATTGCAGTAAATAATATAAGGAAAACCTAAGATTTCTTCAAGAGCAATTCCTAAAATGTTCTTTGTCACCTAACTATTCATGTGTATTTTGAGGGAAACTACAAGTTTTGATTGCAAAAATTTGACTTTAAAAGACTTTCAAACAGCATGCCTTTGCACAGCTAATTTCTGATTTGTTTTTCTGGCTATTTTTTAAAAAGATTTATATAGAACTTTATACTTTAAAGTACTTGCTTGGCAATCATGTTTTTCTATATGAAGTTAAGCTCAGAAACAGTATCCTTTTAAAATCACACTTTAAATAATTGGTCTCTTTTGGCCTTTTTCATCTTGTGTATTTTCTGACAGTTCCTTTTCATTCAAATTCAGTTTAACAAATATTTACCAAATAACCACTTGGTAAAAACATTGTCTCAGAGCTTCAAATGAATTAGGAGAGTCAGAAAGCTGAGGAAGTTACTAGGGACTGGGGGTGGGGGCGATGAGGAGTGACTGCCTAATGGGTCTAGGACTTCCTTTCGGATGATGAAAAAGTTCAGGAACTACATAATGGTGATGGTTGTACAACAATTGTGAATGCACTTAATACCACTCTATTACATACTTTAAAATGATAAATATTATGTATTTTACTACAATAAAAAATCAGGCAGAAAAAAAAAAAACTAGTAGGGTCCATGAAGGAGAGGCATAAGTATTCTGCTTCAGAAATGCATTTAATCAGAAAATATATTTAAATTATCCTTCCAGTCTCACTATTGATTTTATGCAGCAACTGTGTCAAATCCAATTTAATAAGCATGCATTATTAGGGCAGTTATAGGCAACCACTGTACTTAAATGTGCGCAGGAATGTTGAAATGTGAAATCTATGGTCCTTGCCTTCAAGTAGCTTTCAACTTCATAGAGAATAAAGAGAACTATCAAAAATGGGTAATACAAGATGGAATACCATAAAAGCTATACCAGAGAGATGAACACAGTGCTGAGAGTGAAGAGTATAATTAGATTAATTATTGGAGAAAGTCTCTCAGGGATGACATTGCAGTGCATTTGGTCTTCAAGGATAGGTATGATTTTTGCAAATCTCATAAAAATGGCAAAGCTCAGTCTGAATGAAAGCAAGAAGATGAGAAAAGATACAGAACGAAGAAATGAAGAGTATAGAGAACACCAAGTATCCTTGCTTGGCTGACTGGCATAGTTTAGTAGGCAAACAGTGGAAGTAATGGCTGAAGATTTAGGACTTTGTATTGTAGGATAGAGTTGAAGACATTCAGAGTTTGAAGATGATTTAGAAATAATTTATTCCAAGTCTCCATCTACAAAATGGATCTTCCCTACCGTGTCTGCTAAGTGGCCATTCAGCTGCTTTTGGAATTCCTCTAGTGACCTAGAAGTCACCATTTTCTAAGAAAGCCTGGATTGCCGGTATATGACTGACATTGTGAGAGTTCTTTCATTGATCAAAAATCTGCCACCCGACAATTTCTGTTGTTTTATTTTAGTTCTGCTTTTGAAAACTACATAAGAATAAATGAAAACAGTTTAGTCAGGAAATATGGAAATATAGCCTCCTTTTCTCCTTTTTCAAGTGAGATACTCTTGGGTCTTTATTTTATTTTATTTTTTTAAGATGGGGTTTCCCTCTCTTGTCCCAGCTACCCTCAAACTTGTGATCCTCCAGCCTCAGCCTTCTCAGTAGCTGAGATTATAGACATGTACAGTACACCTTAAGTTGTTTTTTTTTTTTTCATGCTTTCTAAGACTCCTGCCATTCTGGTTAATCTGTTCTCTAATTTCCTGCAATCCTATTTCAATGGGTCAACCCAGTACTGAGTTTTGTTTCTCTAGGTTTGGACTGGGTAGCATTACTTCTGCTTGTAATATGGTCATGTCTTCTATTCAAGGTTTGGCAGGCATAACCCTCAACAAATATGAAGCTTAGAGTTAAATAATGATTGCCTGAATTGTTTTGTATAAGTGCAAATATTAAGTCATTACTTTTAAATTTAGTCCTCAAGGATTGAACTTGTAAATTTACCATATAAAATATAATTTAGTTAAATTTACCTTACTATGAGAACCTTTGAGAACCTTTAAGATCTTGATTTTGTCATCTGTTATATTAGCTTCTCTTTTACCTTCTTTCCACTCATTAATTTGGTATGCATGCCTTTAGTGTTGATATTCAAAGCATTAGTAGACTGTTTTAGAGAAAATCATAGATGACAGAATTTTAACCAAACACTAGAATTTTCCTCCCAGGTAGACTTTGAAATATTCATTAATCAGGGATCTCTAGATCTGAACTAACTATGAATTTACCCAGTATTTTATTATTTTTCCCACAGATTTTGTTATGAAGCATATTTTTCAGTGCATTGCTAAAATTAACACAGTTGCTAGGAGCTCAGGCTTCAGAGTAAATATTTTAGGATTGGCATTTCAAAGTTAGCCACTAGTCATGAACTTGGGCAAATTATTTACCTTCTCTGAATTTCAGTGTCCTTATCTATAAAATGTGTGCAAAAATACTACCTAGTTCAGAGGGTTGCTACGTGATTTAAATACGGTATTAATTGGCAATAGTAAAAATAGGAAAACATTAACTATTACTATTATAATGATTTTCTTAATATGTCCACAAATTCTTTGATTCTTTTTCCTTTAAGAGGTGATCCTAATTTCTCTCCCAGGACATGTGAGCTGGGCTTAGAGACTTAGTGGCTTCTAACAGATAGAACGTGGTATTGTTTTTCTACAAAAAAAATCTTTATGGTCACCTTTTACTACCTCTTGAATTCCTCACTCGGGGAAGTTAGCTGCCATGGAATGAAGACCGTGTTTGTTATCTATATCTGTCTAGCAAATTGCCACACATTTAGCAGCTTAAAACAGCAGCCAGTTATTAGCTCAAAGTTCTGTGGGTCAGGAGTCCAGCACGGTATGGCTGGATTCTTAGGGTATCATAAGACTGAAACCCCCAGCCAAGTGCAGTGGCCCAAACCTGTAATTCCAGCTGCTTGGGAGACTGAGGCAGGAGGGTCGTGAGTTCAAAGCCAGCCTCAGCAAAAGCGAGACGCTAAGCAACTCAGTGAGACCCTGTCTCTAAATAAAATACAAAATAGGGTTGGGGATGTGACTCAGTGGTTGAGTGCCTCTGAGTTCAATCCCTGGTTACCCCCCCCCCCCCGCCCCAAGAAAAGAGTGAAAGCCCCATGTTAGGAAGGCTGCACTCATACCTGGGGCTCTAGGAAAAAACAGCTTTCAAACACATTCTTGGTGTTGAAGGAATTCAGTGCCTTGGAGCTATAAGTCTGAGGTCCCTGCTCCCTGCTGGATTTCTACTGGGAGTCACTCTGGGTTTCTGGAAGCTGCCCACCCACACTCCTCGCCATGTGGCCTCCATTCTCAAGGCAACACTAGTGTGTCAAAGTCTTATCATGCTTTCAATCTGAGGCTTGCGCTTCTATTGCAGTCAGAGAAGACCCTCATCTTTTAAAGGGCTCGTTGATACATCAGACTTATCTGGATGATCTCACTGTCTTAAGGTTGACAGATTTGGGACCTCAAATGCATCTACAAAAGTTCCTGCACAGCAATACCTAGACTACCATGTGATTATTCACTTAAATAGGAAAAGTGTGTTTGTACCAAAGTGCCAGGACTCTTTGGGCAATGTTATAATTTTACCTATCAAAGATACTAATCAGTTTCAAGTAGGTTTCAAACCCAAGGAGTGAGGCTTCAGAGTCCCTACTGGCCCATTGAAGTCTTAGGCTATGTCTCTATTGTGGACAGAAGGCCATACCAAAAGGAATTGAAACTATCTTCTGCATTCTATATGTATGTATTTAAACCAAGATTTTATATGCTTAGAAAAAGCTTGCAGAAGCCTACTTGAGCAAAAATATTCTACAGAGGAAAATTGAAAGCAAGGAGAATATTTCGGTTGTTAACCAGCAGCCCTGGATTAAAATAATAATTGCCGAAATCGCTGACCTAACAGGAGGACTAGATAAAGAGATTGGGTGGGAAAATCATTGAGGAAATAGAATCTACTGGATTTATCAAGTTGATTTACTATTGGGTGTTGATTAAGATTCCTGATATTTTAGGGGTCATGAGATATCAATGGGAGAGATACAGAAATACACATTAGGGAGTGACTCAGTGGTGTAATTACTGAAGTTGTGTGGATGACATCCTATGGAAGTTTAAAGGAAAAAAAGAACTGAGTGAAGAATGTTTAAATTTAGACGTGTTGCAAGTATAAAGTCAGAGGGAGGAAGACATAAACAGCAATTTTAAAAGTAGGGGAGAGAAGAGTTAAGAGGGAGAAGAGAATTTCAAGAAGGAAGTGGGTGATACCAATTTAGACTGTATCTTAAGGTTAGTGAGGGCGAGGACAAAGAAGTCATATTACAATAAATTTAAACGTACATTGTAAAAAGGAAGGAGATAGCTAGTATATTTCTTAGTTCAGCCATCTGGGGAAGCTGACATGGAAAATAAATCAAATGTTTCTCCAAAAGTTGAGGGGAAAATGATCTGGTCTCCAAAAACCATTCCAGTTCTAATATTCTTTTTTGGAGCTGGAGAAAACTCACAGAATTTCAAGGGACAGTTAGTCAAGAATTTCTCTCACTGGCAATTGTTCATTTAATTTCTTGCCAAAAATAACAATGCTGCATCTTAAGTGCTTCCTGAATTTAAAACTCTGGACTCATAATTTGAGCATTGGTCATTCACTGCTCTGAAAGCCACCTTGAGGCTGCTCTGGTATCAGACATACCTATCATCCAACCATGGGTCACCTTTCTCCCATCCACCCCATCACCACCATCCAGCAACCAAACCACCCCGGACCAAATGGGCTTCTAAAGACCTGGGGATAAGAGGTCACTACATCATCCAAACACTCTAAGCAAGATTACAGTACACAGGAGCAGTGGGCACCTGGCAGAACCACAATGAATGGGTTTGAATAAGTAATATCATGTTCTTGTCTCCTTCCTTCATCCCATGTGTCAACCAGTTTTATTGAAGACAGTGTTTTTGTTTCACAAGAACAGACATGCCATTGTTAATCTCACGCTCTTCTTTCAATTCTAACTTTTGCTAATTCATCAGGCAAATTAAAAATCAAACTCTCAAACATTCTCTGTCTAGGCCCACTTCCTCAGTTTTTCATATTGCTCAATAACCAGCCTTAATCAATTCTGATAAAAAATGAGAGAACACTGATTATATACCTTATGAAGAAAATTAAGTTTATATACTTGGAAGTTAAATTGGGCATTGTGAAGAACTAATTCCATTAACTTCAAAAATTTCATGAAAGTTAGATGCTATTTCACTGAAAACTCAGAGAATTACCTTATACATTATCACAGTCCTGTAGATCACGTGTTTTCTTTAGCACCAATATTCTGACTCTCTCTATGCATTGACATTGTAGAACTTAGTTATTTTTTTTTACTGTTTTTCATTGTGAGTGTCTAATAATTCAGATATAAGAAATATAGGATTTCATATTATCCTGAGATTCAACTATGATTATCTTTAATCCTAGTGCCAGAGGAAAATGAAATCTATATTTCTAAGAAGTGATGTTCAAGTTTAAAGCACAAACTCTTTGGTTGTTGAAGACTGTGCATATGTGTTCAAAATACAATTAAATATCTTTCCCATAAGTTAACCAATCTGAATGTTTTGCCATTATCTGCTGGAGTTGTTTTACACTGACATATCACCACAATCCCTCTGTCCTGAATTTAGGAAAGTGGCAATTCAGCACGGTCAGGATTATGCCTTTGTACCCAGACAGTTCTTATTCAAACCTTTTTAGCTCTGTGGTTCTGGGGAAATAATCTAACTTCTTTTAACTTCAGCTTCCTATTTGGGGAACTAGGAATCATATTATTATATCATATCAATAGAATTATTGTTATTATTAGGTCAGATCACGTATGACAAACTCCTGGAACATAGAAGGCACTCAATATTACTATTTCCTAAGCGTAGGATGATGGTCTTTTTTTAACAAAAGCATGCACTCATATCAGTAAAAATATTTTCATCATATATCCCTAGTTAATTTATTTTAGTGATACTAGGGATTAAACCCAGGGCCTTGTGCATGCTATGTAAGTGCTCGACCACTGTATTTCTTAGATACATTTATACATGTTGCTTCTAGACTTATAAAGCTTGGGCATACAACATAAAATGAAAATCTACAAAAGAATACAACAAAAATAAAATAAACATTACTTAAAATTTTTTTAAATATATGAAGTGAAAATGGAATACTGTTGCATTTAAAAATTTTCTAAGAGTTCCAAACTCTAATGCAACGTTTTATATTAAAAAAATTAGAAACTTTCATTGCCAAGATTTTGCGTGTAGAATTAAAAATGTTAATGGGTGACATAATTTTCACACATAATCACATAGTGATATAAACATTTCTAAACACTCTTTTTCAGTATACTGCTTGCACAGCACTCAAAAAAAGAAGCAGGTTGTTTTTTGTAAACTCATTATTGAAGTATCACCTTTACCTTGAGGGGACATGTTAGTGTGTGTGTGTGTGTGTGTGTGTGTGTGTGTGTGTGTGTTCATTAATAACTGTAGGAGGCTTACTTATGACAGAACTTGTTACCAAAGGAAGTGTCAGCAAATTTCCTTTTTCTTCTTTATGTTTGCTAGGATGCCAAATTTTAGCAGCCATTTTGCATCACAGAAAAGATCAGTGAATTTGGAGCACATGTCTTTTTTGTAGACAAAAACTATATAATTCATGTTTAATTTGACAAGAGTTTTAAATATTTTGCCACTAGATAACCAGTGAAACTCTCCACAGTACAAAATAATTTCAGATACTCCTCATGAATACATATTTTATTTAACAGGTTTATATGCTTCTGGGTTAAGCACTTTATAGATGTTAATTCATTTAATCTCATAACACCATTCTGCATTTGGCTTCATTTTCATTTTACAGATGAGATAACTGAGGCAGGGAGATGTTAAATATGTAGCAAGAAATTTGTTCAAAAGTTGTTTAAGTTTTGGCTCCAGCCATTTTGACTTTACCTCCTTCACTTTTGACAACTAGACCCAGTTCCTGGAATTTTACTGATGAAGAAAAAATAACCTTTACACTTACTTCCCAGGTCGTATAAATTACAATTCATTGCAATATTCCAGAAACAAACATTGAGCAAGCTGGGTGTGTTGTTACACACCTGTAATCCCAGCGGCTCAGGAGGCTGAGACAGGAGGATTGTGAGTTCAAAGCCAGCCTCAGCAAAAGCAAAATGCTAAGCAACTTAGTGAGACCCTGTCTCTAAGTAAGACACAAAATAGGGCTGGGAATGTGGCTCAATGGTTAAGTGCCCCTGAGTTCAATTCCCGGTACAAAAAAGAGATTGAGCAAAGTTGGTATCAGTGCCCTCCTGTCATGGAACCCCTATTTCCTGTGGAGATCTCTTGGGTTATATACACATGTGACCATCTAACATGTGGGCCATGTGAGGGATGGGGGAAAATATTATAGCCTTAATCTGTGTCTCAGTTTTCACATGTGTGCAAGTAGTTGTTCTAATATTTTCGTCTTGGATTCTAATAAATTATCTTGTATCCCCCCTCTTATGCACCTTATTGTGGAGATTACTGCTAGAGAACATCAATATATATGGAAGATTGGTCTCTGTCTGCTTCCAAGGTTGGAGTTCTGTATTTAACGTGTATATATATCAGAAGTGGTCCTTCTGCACAGATGGCTGTCCATAGTTTTATATTTTGGGATGTATCACAAATGTTGTGCAGAAAACATTCTAAAGATTTTCTCAAGGATGATTTACACATTAACATTATTTGCTTACTGTTCTCTACTTCCAGGTAGAAAAGGAACTACTCTGTAAAAAGGTCCACTAATAGTTCACACTATTGAATAGACTGGAGGAAGCAAGAGTCAGAAAGATTTAACAGATCTTTCATTCATGTTTCATGTAGGACACTATCTTTTCCACACAGAAATATTAAAACTAGTTTAATGATTTTTTTCTAGAGACTATCTCTAGAAAAATATTCTTGATGCATTGGATGTTATTACTCTGGGTCTCCTCCAAACCATAAACAAAAGAGAGAAAGAGAATCTGATGCTTGTTTTCCACATGACTTCTTAATTTTCTAGATATTTAGGAATAACTTCTACATATTTAATTTTCATTATAGAAATACAATTTTGTCCAGTTTATTATCATATTTATTATTGCTGTGGATAAGTTATTCTTTAGTTATTTTGTTTCTTCTCAGCACTCTAATAATATAAAAATAGTTCGATGAATTAGAACATCTGGAACCACTTTAAAAATGAGAGTATCACCCAATGCTAAGATAAACTTGATTTTGTCACTTTTGTCTCAGAAGAGTCCTATTGAAAGGGTTTTGCTGAGTTGCTTGTAATCCCTGGAAGGTAAGAGCAATGGTTATGCTTGTCTGTGTTCATATATATTTAAATATTTTTAGTTGTAGATGTAAACAATACTTTTATTTTATTTTATTTTATTTTTATTTATGTGGTGCTGAGGATCAAACCCAGTGTCTCACACGGGCTAGGCAGGTGCTCTCCCACTGAGCTATAATCCCAGCCCTGTATTCATATATTTTTGATGAGGCTGCTAAGGAAGGCCCTGAGGCATATTGTTGAATGAATTAATAAGTAAATGATTTTCTGACTGGAAGATCTGATTCTCTTAAAGACTATCACAAACAGAGCTAGGCTTAAGTGTATTTGGAGAGGACGACACTGCTTAAATGTCTTTCTCTTGCGCACTGTGTGACGTTCTTGCTGACCACCCTCCTTTATCCTGTTTCCTCTACTTTGCTTCCTCCCTGATATCATGTGTAGTGATCAAGAAGGATTTCATGACTTGGCTATGTGAATTACACTGCTATAAACATTGATGTACCTATATCACTACAGTATGCTGATTTTAGATCTTTTAGATAAATACTGGGAGTGGGAGAACTGCGTTATATGGTGGGTCCATTTCTAGTCTTCTCTATACTGATCTCCAAAGTTGTTGTACCAATTTGCAGTCCCACCAACAATGTATTCATGTACCTTTTCCCTCACATCCTCACTAGCATTTATTATTATTTATATTCTTTATGGTTGCCCTTCTAATTGGAGTGAGATAAAATCTCAGGGTAGTTTTGATTTACATTTCCCTGATTGCTAGAAATGTTGAACATTTTTTTTCATATATTGTTGAGCATTTGTATTTCTTCTTTTGAGACATGTCTATTTAGTTCTTTTGCCCATGTATTGATTGGGCAATGCCAAGTTATGGAACCAGCCTAGGTGTCCATCAACAGAATGGAGTTTTGGTCAGCCATAAAGAAAAAATAAATTATGGCATTTTCTGGTAAGTAGATGGAACTGGAGAACATTGAGGGTCCAGTGTTTCAAAAGTGGAAGCTACAGCAAAATAAGAGGGAGAAAGGGGTGCTTCCATGAAAATAGAAGGGAGAGCAGTAGAATAGAGGAATAATTTAGAGGGGAAGGAAGAGGGACAGGAAAAGGTGGAACTGTGAAATAAAACTGACCAAATTATGCTATGTGTATATAGGAATATACCATAATGAATTTCATCTTTATGCATATCTATAAAACAACAATTTAAAAACAATAAATAAATAGAAGGAATGCCATAGAGGAAGGAAGAAAGAGATAGGAAGGGAATAAGGAAGTTCTAGAGATTGAAATGGAGCAAATAATATTACATGAATATTAATATGTCCAAATGAAGCTCACTATATTGTATAAGTATAAAGCACTAATAAAAACATTTAATAAAAAGAAGGCTTCCATGATGTAGAAGATTCTATTTTATAAGGATGAGGAAGCTCATCTCAATGTAGATATCAGTGCATTTTTTTTAGAATTTAGATCAATATATTTTATTTTTCTGCTTTATTTTTGTCTTTTTATTTATATATGATAACAGAATGCATTACAATTCTTATTATACAGATAGAGCCCAATTTTTCATATCTCTGATTGTATACAAAGTATATTCACACCAATTTTTGTCTTTATACTTTGGATAATAATGATCATCACATTCCACCATCATTTCTAACCCCATGCCCCTTCCCTTCCCCTCCAACTTCTCTGCTGTATCTAGAGTTCATCTATTTCTCCCATGCTCCTTCTTCCCATCCCACTATGAATCAGCCTTATATCAAAGAAAACATTCAGCATTTGGTTATTTGGGATTGGCTAACTTCAATTAGCATTATCTTCTCTAACTCCATCCATTTACCTGCAAATGCCATGATTTTATTCTCATTTATTGCTGAGTAATATTCCATTGTGTATATATGCCACATTTTTAAAATCCATTCATCTATTGAAGGGCATCTAAGTTCGTTCCATATATATCTGGTTTTTGCATATCTATTCTGCTTATTAACCTATTTAGAGTCTCTAAACCAGTACCCAAATGGGAAGAATATAGCAGCAGAGTCCAAACTCAACTATTTCTCCCAATAGAGGGATTCTCGAAGTGTAAGGGTCCTTTGTTTGAGCTGGTAGATCTAAGTCAATGCATAGTTTTTCTTCCCCCCACCCAGGAAAGTGATGTACAATTTATTTGGACAGTAAATTCATATTTGATTTAACTGTCCTCTTAAATTTTGTGTTTATAAACTAAAATTGAATCTGTGTTCTGCCAAGAAGTCAGGCTGCCACACATTGGCAAAGTAGCAGACTGCTGTAGACATGTGAAGGCGGGGCAGTTGTTTTACAGATGGATTGTCATGTTCACAGGATTGGTGTGGTCTTCAATCACCAGTTCTTTTTGAAAATCATAAATTGTGATTTGGTTAGTATCTTTATTATGCACTTATTCTCATTTAACATCATGTGGTCAGTCCTACAGTACTTGTGATATGTATTTGCTTAAATAGTATTGTGGCCATTTTTTTCTGCAACTAAACTTTAAAGACTCATGTGCAATCAGTGTGAATTCTCTACCCTTGTACTGTTAATATGGTTACATACATATCATCTCCCACAATTTTCTTGTATAATCGCACTTCAATGTTAAACACCACATCCTTTTCTAGGGTAGAGCAGGGTGGTTACCCAGAGTCAGTTATCTAGGTCATCCTGACTTTATATTGTTGGATGTTTTGCAACAACAACAAAAAAGAGACAGCCATGCAGGTCTTTGTCAAGGACTGTCAAAGGACTTTAGAAAAAATCAAAACAAAAACAGGAAATGACACAATCCAGATGTTAGGGGACAGTAATATTTTGAATAAAGAGAGAGAAAGAGAGAGAGAAGAATATTGGAGGTTAAAGAGCCTGGGATTATTTTTTGAACATGACCTGTACTGTCTAATTCAAGCCACCAGCCATATGTGACTATTTAAATTTCAATTTAGGCTAGTATAATTAAAATTAAATAAAATGAAAAATTCATTCCTACAGTGGCACTAGCCACACTTTAAGGGTTTCATAGTTTCCTGTAGCTAGCAGCTTCTGATCAGACACAACAAATATAGAACATTTCTATCATCCTAAGAAAGCGCTGCTAGAAGCACTGGATTGGACTATAAAACATTTGAGCAAATTTTATTCAAGATCTAGCCGTGGTAGCTGACAGAATGATACACAGCACTCCCAAAATGTTCAATTTGGAGGAGGAAGAGGGAAACAGACTATCATTCAATCCAAGATAAATAATGGAAACCACTAAATGGAAGAAATTGTCAGCCAACTTAGTAAGGTTGGAGAGAGAGCAAGCCTTTTGTGGAATATGGGCCCAACCATTCATTTGAAACAATGCTACACATTAGTGGAAATCAAAACTTGTGAGAATACTTTGTTTGCAGCAGGGAGAAGTGTCACACTTTTTAAAAGGAGTCTTACCTTCTGAAGTGTGTGTTTTAAGATAAGGACCCTCCCTTTTTAATTTTGGACTGTCTGCCAGGTCTCTTTGAAACAGGTATTTACATCAAGTATTAGCTCAAATGACAAGATGATTGAAGTTATAGACATTATGGCTGACTATCATAGCCTGAATAGTTTCCATATTTACGGAATTTCCCCATTGAAAGTCCCACTAATGTTGAAGGTGAAACTCAAAGCTCTCACTTTCTCCTGTTGCTGAGATTTGGGCAAGAGACCCAGGCTCCACCAAATCAGACACAGGCTCCATGTGGTATGTCAGCGGCTACCATAGTGGGTGGTAAGTGAGGGTGTCCAGTTTTGATAGTGGTGGAAAGGCCAATGCCTGCTGTGGAGTGGCCGTGGTGCTGGTCATTTCATCCGGTTCCTAGCATTTGATTCTTAGTGCCCGGGATGGTAACGGCAGCTCCCTAGTCACACAGTTCTGTGGTTTGGTGTTTACGATTATTCCTCAAAGCTAACCTCCAGCCTGTTTCTCTGGCTCTCCCATTTTCTGTGAGCTGGGGAATAGCCTTTAATAAGTCCCTTTTCTGTTAGAACTAGCCAGAATGGATTTTGGGGTTGCGTTGAGAACTCTGATGACACAGGCAATGATGTCAAGGCATGTTTTTAACTCAGTTATCCGTTTACTCAATATGTACTTATCATATGCAGTCTGAGCTTGGAGGTAGGATCTCACTGAGGTATCTGATTAGAGAATGTAGGAGTGGTGATGGTTAAGGAGAAATAAAATACAGGAAGTGAGCAGGTATTGGACATGTTGAGATGGGGAAGATACTCCTTTTAGGCTACCCCAAATCCAATCTGTCAGTAAATCCTCACCATTGTGTCTCTTACATGTCTTTCCTGTACTGCTTTTCTCCTTTCACAGACTTTCACTTATTTGACCAACAGTAAACTCCAGTTTTCATTATTTCTAATTAAATTATTGAAATTGCCAGTTGCTACAACTAAGCCCATGTAGTTCCTCCCCCAGCATGCTGTCACCTGCCAACGCTTCTACCATTCTGAGAACCTAGAAAAACTGTCCTTCCCATTGGTCACTTGGAAAACTCCTATTTATATTCTAAAAATGTAGATCATCGTTTCTATCTCATTCTATTGGATGATAATTATGAGGTTATTTATTTGACTTACCCACCTGGCATTATTTATCCAACTAGAGGACATTATCCTGTTTATTTACTGTTATTTCTCCAGCACTTGTCTCAGGGCTTGGTGTCTGATACATACACAACTAGTACTTGTTGAATGGACAAATGACTTGTAATTGTTTATTTATGTTTCTCTCCTTGTTCAGTCTATAAACTTCTTCACAGTAGTACAACGTTGGTGTATAGTAGAAACTCAATAATCACATCATACATACTAATGGAATGCCTGCATGGTATCTGCTGTAATAGCTAGTGGCAATCAAAATTATGATCTAATTCTCAGACAGAAGCTAGGGCTGTAAGCTTGGGCTTTGGGATCATCAGACAGTGGCTTCTAGTAGTCCTGTAAAATCTTCTCAGATCAATGACTATTGGGAGTATAAGTAACCTACAGCCTCAGCTGCTGTACTTTGCAATCCTTTCCTTGCTTGCAGTGGGGCCAACCTTCCCATGGGATGCCCCCAGACAATGCTTTGGTGTAGAAGGTATGCTAGAGAAGGTCCATTGCTGAGAGACGGGGAACTTCTATGGCAAGAGAACTCTCTGGGGACCTTGGTGAACAATCCTTAGAACATCACCACAGTTAATCCTTCCTTTTCTCCTCCACTTGGGGTCAGAATGGCACTGCAACCTGTCGGGCCTCCCAGCCTTTGTAAGCTTCTTTCCCATTTTCTCTCATAGGCATTTCTCTACATAAATTTCTTGAAAATACGGTCTTGTCCTGGCTTCTGCTCCTCAGAGAATGTAGACTAACACTTCGGCAAAGCCATAGAAGTAGATTGTCGATTAAGGAGAGTCATGGAATGAGAAGAGGTTAGAACTAGAAAGACACGCTTACAGGCCATTAATACTTGTGGAGTGGGAAAGAGAGCACCATGCAGATCCCTTAAGAAGAGTGATAAGTAGGCAGTCCATCAACATGAGATGTTCCAGGACAGGCCAGCACCGAGTACTTTATTCCAGGGATCAGGCACAGCAAAAGTTAAATATTTACAAGGAGAAGCAAGAAACATTCCAAAATTAGAATGACGATAAAAAAGAGAACAGCTGAGGTCAAGAATTATTTGTCTTTTTAGAAATTTAATACTTAAAGACAAGATAAACAATTAAAATAAAAGGAATAGTAAAAGTGTATGTTTACCTGTTTAAATTCATAGAAATCAACATTTAAAAAACTGATTTGCAATAATAATAATAACAATAATAATATTACTGACCTGAAAGTAGAAGAGTAGAACTACTAGGGGGAAAGAAGGAGAAAGAAGGAGAGGAGAGAAAGGGGAGGACAAGACAGTGTAGAAGAGAAATTGGACATGGTCAAAGCATAGTATATACACATATAGAAATATCACAGTGAAACTCAGGAATCTGTACAATTAAGATGCATTGATAATAATAAAAAATAAAAACCCAATTTGCAGCTAGGGAAGTATACCTCTGTATTTCACATTTATTACTTCCTCTGTTTTCTATTTCTCTTTTTCTTATTATCCCCTGTGATATCATTTGGTGGGCAATATGCCAGACAGAAGTAGTAAGGGAGTATGGTCAGATGAATAAATGCTTCCCCTAATCGTGGGAACCAATGTAGAAATAGTTGACTCAAAAGAGATGCTATGCAAAGTGGCTAAGAACAGGACTATTGTAAATCACTTTAAGGGAGAAAGGCTTTGAATAGGAGCCTCCTTTGGGAGGGGGTGAATAGTGGGTGTAGCTTAGTGGTAAAGCGCTTCCCTAATGTACTTGAGACCCTGAGTTCAATTCCCAGTACTATAAACTTGGAAAGAGAGAGAGACAGAGCTAGAGAGGGAGAGAGACAGAGAGTACAAGAGCATGAGCACGAGTGCCAGACTCTTGAAGGAAAGATGTCAAACTTAAGGAAGCTAGCAATGACAGCAGAGAGAGGTATTTGCCAAAGACCCAGAGGGTAAGCTCCGTGTGGGCCGAGCTTCATGTTTGCTGTTTTCAATGCTGGAGACTCAGTGACAACAAGAATACATGTCACCTGGGAGGCATTCAGTAAATCATATTTTTCATACCAATAGGTCCATTATTTTGTGCATAATATGCCAAGATTATATAATTGTAGGGGTGGTAGCTTCAAGCTCTCTTCAATGCTGCTAAACATGAATAAAAGTGTCAATTTTGTGAACATCACTCATTGTTCTCATTTTATAATCTCTAACATAATATGATTATAAATGACATTCTAAATGGATCTGACTATGAAGAAGGAATGCACTAATCATACCAACTCAAGAAAATCGGTCCATGGGATATTTATGTTTCATAAGGCAAATTAATGTATTGACATTCTGGTTTTACACATTGAACTCTTATATGAGTTTAGTCTTCAGAAACTGATCTACACTTTGTTTTTTAAATTATGCACAGGCCAGCTATGTTAGTCAATTTTCTGTTACTATAATAAATACTTGAGATAATCTAATTATAAAGAGAAGTGTTTTATTTGGGGTCATCGTTTTGGAGGGTCCAGTCCCCGACTGATCAGCTCTGTTGTTTTGGGATTGCAGTGAGGCAGCACATCATGGCAGAACTTGCTGGAACAGAAACAATCTCTCACCTCATGGTCAGAATGCAAAAGAGAGGAAGAGGAAGGGGCCAGGATCACACTATCCCCTTTGAGGGTACTCCCACAATGACTCCTAATAGAGCCATGGGCTGGGTACTAAGCCTTTAACACATGCACCTTTGGTAGACACTTACCCAAACCATAGCACCCACAGAGCCTTATTTGAAATGTTGATGCCACTTTCTTACCGTGTTCTTTTTTCCTTCTAGTAGGTTGTATCAGCTTGTATGGCACCATCCCAAGGACGCAAGAGTGGAAACTGCAATACTTCTTCAGGTCTAAGTTGCAAAACTTGCACATCATTACTGACCCAGTTTATTAGTCAAAGCAAATTATAAAGTCATCTCAGACTAAAGGAGTGGAGAAAAAGACTCTACCATCTGATGAGAGAAATCACACAATCATGTGGCAGTACTTTCTAGTTGCCATAGCCTACCCTGTGGCCACAGTTATTTACGTTCTTTCTGCATGTAAAATATGCTCACTCTTCCTTAAAAGGCCTCATCCCATTCTGACTCAGGCTCAAAATTTAAAAATATTATCATCTAAATGTAGATTACATGCAGATGAGGATCCCTGGTCTAACTCTTGGGTATGAATCCTGTTCCAGAGATTTGTGAATTAAAAAAAACCAAGCTATCTACATTTCACAACCCAAACAGAAAATCGCAATGATGCTCCCATCACAAGGCAGAGAAACAGGAAACACAGAGCAATAACTAGAATATAGGAATTCTGAAGTCTAGCCAGGTAAATTGACAGTTCCCTCTGTTTCAGGACATTCCTGGATCAGAGCACACTCTGCTTTCTGAATGGTCCCCTAGCCCACTATTCTTCATCATTTCATGCATTGATCCATTGAGAAGTTTGTGAATTCTGCCTCCTAAATATTTCTTAAAAGAATGAAATTATGTCATTTGCTGGTAAATGGATGGAAATGGAGAATATCTTGCTAAGTGAAATAAGCCACTCTTAGAAAGGCAAGAGTCAAATATCTTCTCTCTCTCTCTCTCTCTCTCTCTCTCTCTCTCTCTCTCTCTCTCCAGAAAAAATAAAGGTTGTGGGGGGAATCTCACAATAATAGAAAATAATAGAAGGGAAAACAATAGCATAGAGGAAGGGGATTCTGGGAAGAGTGAGAATGAGCAAGAGAGGAAGGAGGGGAGGGCATAGGGAGTACTTGTGTTAGAAATCTACCAAAAAAAAAAAAAAAAGAAATCTACCAAATTATGCTATGACCATGTATGAATATACCACAATGTACCCATATATATATATATATATATATATATATATATATATATAATTATAATGCACTAATAAAAATAATAATACTAATAATAGAAGAGAGATCAGTAGAGTAGTAAAGGTGGATCAGAGGAAGGGAGGAACGGGGAAAGGGAAGGTACTGGGGAATGATATTGATCAAATTATGTTAAGTGCATGTGTGAATATGGCATAATGGATTCTGCTATTATTTGTTATTACAATGTACCAATAAAAACCCTTCCAATTTATTAATAATGCCACTACTTTGAGGCCTTTATGATTTATTTTGCCTTTACAATTGAAATGATTTCCCTGCCAACTGTTTCTTTCTTTAGTGCACCAGAAAGTTCCTTTGAAACACAAATCTGATTTTTCCAGTGGTTCTGGTAGCATTCTTTTTCTTAATGTAGGTGTTGATTACACAGCTGTGTTTGCTTTGTGAAAATTTATTGAGCTGTAAACATATGAATTATGTACTTTCTGCATATATGACTTAAATGAAAAGGTTATATTTAATAATCCTCCCATAGTTTCCCATTGTCTCCAGGATAGAGTCAAAACTCTTAGCACAATACATAAAGCCTGTCAGGACTCCTATGTTTCCAAATTCCTGTTATTGCCCCTAACTTCCCATGGATAATACCTTGTCTTCTGCAAATAAACTATTTTATTTTTTTGTGGACTATTTTTGCTATTTTTTTTTTCTGGACTACCTTTGCTTTGCCTGGAAAGCCTTTTCATCATTGTTCATCTTTTTAACTATTATTCCTTCTTTTAAGAAAAAAACATGTGACATCTTTGGCACAACTTTTAATTCCCATAAGGCATTTTTTTTCCCTTGTGTGTCCAAAGCACACTGCACATACCTCTAACACAACACTCATTAGATTTTATACCTACTGGGTTTATTTCCGACTCTTCTGTAAGATGGCAAATTCCTCCATGACCTGTAGCACGTCATATATGTCTTTCCCTATTATATAACATTGAGTTGGGCATATTAGTACAGTCAGGTGCTACATAATGGCATTTTGGTCAATGATGGACCATGTACTTATAGGGTGGTGGTCCCATAAGATTATATGGCTTAGTGATGGTACAGATCCCTTACTTTGTGTCAACTGCATTCTATGACATTCTCATAAGGTCAAAACCCTCTAACAATGAATTTCTCAGAATGTATTCCCATCGCTAAGCACTGCATGTCTGTATTGCTATGGACTGACTGTTTGCATAGCCCTAAAATTCCTATGTTGAAGTTCTGATCTCCTAAGTATTAGGAAGGGGGGCTTTAGGAAGTGACTAGGTGATAAGGGAAATGTTCATGAATATGATTAGTGTCTTTATAAAAGAGACTCCAGAGAGCTCCCTTACCCTTTCTGCCATGCAAAGTTAACATAAAAAGATAGCCATCTACAAACCAGGAAGTGGCTTTCCACTGGACACCAAATCCACCAGCACTTTGGTCTTGGACTTCATAAGCTTCTAGAACTATGATAAATAATTTTTTTATTTATGAGTTACATGTTATATGATATTCTGTCTTAGCAGCCTTAACAGACAAATTAAGACAAGGACATAGCCAATAAACATGCTTTTAATATGTGAACAAGGGACAAGGATTGAGGAAAGGTAATCTATGAGCAATGCTTTTGAAAAAACAATCTAATTGAACAAATAAAATATGAATACATGACAATTAAATGAAAATAGTATGCAAAAAATAAACGAGTCACAAGTAAGAGTTTGTTAAATGCTAATGGAAAGAACGTATAAGGCTGGGGGTGTAGTGCTGCAGTACAGCACTTGCCTAGCATGCAAAGGCCCTGAGTTTGATCTTCAACACGGAAAAAAGAAAAATAAAAAAGAAAGAATGGATTATGGATCATAAATGAGGTAGGAGTCAGAGGAGAGAAGCAATGAGGTCATGGAACAATAGGGACTTGGCTCCTGGATCTGAAAAGTTATCTGGCATTTCCAGTGCTGGAAAGAAAGAAGCAATATATTCCCGTAATGAGGACAATATAAGAAAAATAAATAAAATATCTTAGAAGCAATTGTGAACTGTTTGCGGACATAAAACAGAATAATCCTTCTATATTCTATTCTGTTTTACTATGGAAGAAAACTGATAAAATGGGAAGTCCAGATAAAAAAAGGAAGTTTATAGAGAAGGTGGTAAGCTACATTTTTGTACATGTTGAGTGTGAGGTTCTTGCAAAATACCAAACAGAGCTGTTTGGGAAGTAGCTAGAAATTTGGCCTGCATTTCAAAAGAGAAGCAAGATATACCAATTTGCTAGCCTGAAGTATGTGAGCCATGAAACTGACCTGAAAGAGAATATACTGAGAGAAGGGAAGGTTAGCAATGGGACTCTAGGGAAAATCTTTATTTAAGGAATAGAGAGAATAAGGCATGAGAAAACAAAAAAACCTGACAGGTGTCCAAAAAATCGAATGGAACTCAGGGGACTGGAGAATCTCAGGAGCCAAGAGGACGAAAGACTTTTGAGAATCAGGAGGTTGTTGGCAGTGCTACATGTATCAGAGATACTAAGAAGGCTAAGAATTGTACTGAGGTTACTGGATTCGGTTTTTAGGAGTTAAATGATGATCTTCAAGACTGCTGTTTCAGTAAAGTGTTCAAGACTGCAAACAGCATAGAGGGTCAAGAAGACAGGAAGGGAGTCAGAGCTTGCTCAAGAGGAGTGGTGTGGTGTGAGGGACAGGCAGAAAGCCTAGCAGAGCTTGAGAGGTCACAGGGCAAAAGAAGGTCTTTGTTCTCAGAGGAAGTTGTTGACCATGTTGTAGGTAGACAGGAAGAAGTAGGTTTTTGTTTTTTTCCCAGAAAGAGGCAGATGATGCCGGAGAGGGAGGGAGGATAATTGATTAAGAATCAAGATCCCAGAACAGATATAAAGGCAAAGAAAGAATCCAGGTGATGAGAAAAGCACGAATGAAGGAAGAATGTCTAAGGAGTCTGTGAAATTTTGAGGTTTTTAAGAATGGAAGTAGGGAAAATCACATTGGAAGGCTTCAATCTTCTTAGCCAAGTAGGGAGTAAAGTGATCTGCTGCAAATGGATAACATGGAAACGGGAGACCAAGGATTCCGGGGGTGAGATAAGGATTCACGTAAAGATGGATACAAAGCTTATCACTTAGATGCAAACAAGATAATGCAATATATGAACATATAGGTAAAAGCATTGTGTATATATGTATATATGTCTGTGTTTTAGAGACATAGTTGTTTTGTGTGTGCCTCAGTAATTAATACATCCGTATCACAAAATTCTATCGCTCAAAACCAAACATTGCTAGGAGATATTGTGAGGGATAAATCCAGAGGAGCTGGTTCCCGCTGGACACTTAACATGTGAGCTGATCATCTCCTGGGTCAAGTCCAAGTGGCAGGAAGAATACGTACATGTCCTTTTGCCAGAAGCACAACAGTCAAGAGGGACATCAGAGTTTGGAAAGATGATGTGTATAGTTTTAGGTATTAGATTTGACATAGAAAAGTTAAGGAAATAAATTCTCACAGTCTTATTTTTTTTAGGTCTTTGATAGTGGATTAAGATTAGAGGAGGCTAGAAGTCATAGTGATGAGGGAACTAACCCTGGTTGGAGAGGAAGGAAGGGACAGGCAAGTACTGAGACACAAGCTAAGGGGGCAAAGACTTTAACCATATTCAGCAGGACAAGGAAGTCAGGAGGAAAGAGAACAAGGAATTCACCAGTTGTGTGATTGGCTGGAAAACTGTCCATTGAATTTTTAAATAATGGCCTTGTTTCTACAATTAGCTTTAAGATAGATCATTCCACAGTTTCACAAGTTGTTGCTCAGGTTTTCCCATGGAGCTTTCATTACAAAAAAGCAAGACTTCCTGCCCCTTGCCCCAGCCGTAAGGAGAAGAGTCTCTGCAGGAGTCAAAATTTTTCAAAATAAAACTTCAATTAGTTTTAAAAGACTTTGTAACATGTGCCTTTACTTTCATTGTTTTAGTTTGCCACATTGGGTTTATTTCATCATTTTTCATTGAATAATTTCTGTAGGCTTCTGGGACAAGATGATATTCCTTCCCAAACACTGCTTCCTGCCAATATATATAGAAGCAATATTTTTGAGTGTAATATTCTCTGAAACTATCTTGGCATTTTTGCTGAGAGGCAGATTCAGCTGAAGAGAGGCTGACCAACATCCCAGGAGACCAATATCCTTGAATGAGTTGTGTCTAAGTCTTGTTTTTTTTTTTTTTATTTTGAACTCCATTTTTTTTTTCATTGAGACTCTTAATTTTCTTGCTATCAAGGATCAAAACAATCTACTAAGAGAACTAATTATAGCAACTTTTATGTATAAATTAAATGTCCTAAGGTCATTATTAGAATATATTTTCAAAGGATGCTTTCCTTGGCTTTGTCTAAGACTGAGTGATAATAAGCAACACCATTATAAAATACTCTTATTTGAGTTATATTTACAAAATAATATAGGCAAATAGACAAGGATTCTTCAAAATGCAACTGAAATATGTAATAATCATAGCTGTTAGCTATGATTAGCAGTATACCACCAAGTATGAAAGCAACATTTTAGTATTTTGTTCCACACATTAATACTGCTAAAATTAAATTCCCTATCAGTCCTATCTCACATTATTCTTATAACCACTTAGAGACAGCTTTCTTTCTCTGAAATATTTTTTTCTGCCTTTCAGTCATGCATAACAGAAAATTATTCTGCATCTCATCCAAGCTTAAAAAAATCCCAGTTTTTAAGTACATGCTAAAATGGTGCCAAGAGAAAACTCAAAATAGAAGCCTCAGGACAGAGACAGATCATTTTGTTCAGTGTGTTTTAATGGAGTCCTAGAGGTTAACATGAACCAAATTGATCATCCAGGCTATTATTTAAAATTCCCAGTTGAAACTTTCAACAGATGGGTAAAAGAGTAAGGAGTAGACAATACCTGCAGGAAGTTTTCTCCTGGATCCACACCTGCTAGAGATCTCCAAACATGTCATCAGGCAGCATTGCTAGGTATTGTTGACTTAAATTTATTCATTTAAAAAATACATACTTGGTTTGGGCTGCACTTAGCAAACAAAAAATAGTAGAGATGCTACTATGTGCATGGTTAAAATGTAGCTGGAAGCTCAGACACAAGATCTAAGTTTGTTTCATGAAACACCAGGAGTGGAGGTTTGTGGTGCTGGAGGAAGACTGATGTAGGCACACGGAGCATGCTGTTGATGAGACCATGCCAAGGACTGTCCTATGCAACTACAGCTTGTAAGCAACTGCTGTCACCACTGAGTAATACTGATCAGCCCAGACCCCAAACCAAACTACCTATCTCTGCTGGGATGAAAGAATCACAGAGTGTTTATCAAACATCAAGAAGACATTTAAATATTTATCCAAAAACAATTTTAAGCATGCGGTCTCAAGGAATTTGAAAGCTAAGACTATTCTTTAATCTTTTTTCCAGTAATGGTACAGTAGGGTAGATATTTTTAACACACTGGTAATAAACTATTTGTTGTTGGGTAATTGTATCTGTGAGTTAAGATAGAAAGTTTGAAGTTGAATTACTTTGTTCTTACAATGTTGAAACTCACATCTTTGAAGGATATATTTCCTATTCATATTCCTTATTTCATTACTATCAATGAAAATGGATTTCTGTACCATGATTCAGACCCTTTTGAATCAGAATTAAAAGTAAATTCATTCTGAGCTTTTATATAAAGAATTTTACAGTTTGGTAGAGTGAAACAATTTTCATCTTGCCCTACTTTCTGTGTCCATGTAACTCAAGTCTGCTCCCCCCGCCTCACCATGGTGTAATTGCTTCTGGACTATCTTCTCTGGGCATCTCAAAGTTACCTGAAGTTCAGTGCTCTGGAGCTGAGCTCATTACTTTTCCCCTCCAAACAAGATCCTCCTCAGTGAATGTGTTAGGTAATGGTTTACCTTTTATCCCTCATAGCCCAACCTAAATCTCACTTCATTTCCTGTCCCTCCCTGGTTTCCCTGAGTGAAGTTAGGTTGATGTGAACTTTTCATACTTTTACTATTTTGTTCCCGTTTTAGGATTCCCATTTCCTCCAAAGCAGAGATTCTACCTCATCTCCTCATAGCTACCACAATGCTTGGCATAGATCAGACACTGAAAATGCTTGTTGGATGAGTTCATACACATCTATTACTGTTTTTCTGTCCTTTGACTTACTGAATATCTCTTTCAAGGGCAGGGCACTTTGACTTGTTGAGTACTGAATGTCATTAGCAACCTGTCTGGTCTTGTTTACAACTCTAAACCTCTTGAATTTATGTTTACAAAACATAGAAGAGATGTTATTTATTTCCTTAAATAATAGTAGTGTAAGTATATATGTATTTAATTTCAAGTTTTCCCCTCCTCTTCACAGGCTTTATTTTCCTCCCAGCAGGCTCTGTTTGAGGTTTGCTCCAAAAGGAGAGGTGAAGACAGTAAGATTTCTACTTCTGAAAAGGACTTAGTGGGGACAGAGCCACTGCTTTCAATTACAGAAAAGACCTAATTTGGAAAAAGAAAACTGAGTCTGTGTGACTATAGGGTTTGGAACTAGAATTAATGAATAAAAGTTGCTAAGAAACATTTGGTCATCAGAATTTGATACATGCTCTGTGGGTCTTACATTCCAAATGTATGAATTTCAATGTTCGGAAATAAATTCATGCCACCCCCAAATTTAGAGATGATCAAGTTTCCAAAATTTTATTTTACCAAATTAAAAAATAAAACAAGCTAAACAACAAAAAGCAAAACTACTTTCTACTATGACTATAAATTCATAAAAGAAGAGATAATTTTACAAAAAACAAAATTTAGAAAGGACCAATAAAGGCGTTTAGGGGCAAGGATAGTGGCAACCTTAAAATCATATATATATATATATATATATATATATATATATATATATATATATATGTAATGCATGTGCATTTAATTCCCTCCCCCCATCTTGGATCTTACAAACAAACACTGAGGTTAATATATGCACTCATGTGTGTTGTCTGAGGCATATATAGGTCTAAGAAGACATTTTCCCACAAAATTTGGAACCTGAAATATAGTCATATTGTTTTGAATTACTTTTCGTCACCAGAATTAAATTTGACCAAGTTCCTTGATTTTGCCATATCTTTCTGTACCATGTTTTTCTTGTCCAACTCTATAAAAAAATCAATATTTATTGGCCTGGGATTCTGGACATAATTACAATGCTAGGTTCTTGGTATGATTCAAACTGTATCTTTGCATAAACCTTACTAAAAAAGATTAAGGCTTGATAGGCCAGGAGACCATTTTTTGGTTTTGGCTTTTGTTTTCTTCTCTCTCTCTCTCTCTCTCTCTCTCTCTCTCTCTCTCTCTCTCTGGCTGCTGCTGGTTTCCTGTGTAATATCATGTTGCTCCTGCTCTGAATCATGAAACAAGCAGCAGCGTGGCTGCCCTGAGGTTGGGCCGAATTATCTGGGGTGGCCAGAGATGAGCAACTGAAGGGAGAGCACGTCTCTTAAGACAAGGGCAAAGCCACTGCTTAGATAAATGCCTTCCTTTGAAAGCCAGAGAGCAAGACTTTGATCTCTGCACATTTTTGGGGTAATACTCACTGTGGTAAATTATAACAAAGTTTGAGCTCCCAAGTTTGTGAGACTTGGTGGTAAATGTGACAGCTTCCAGGAGCCTTGCAGGGCTTGTGGAATAGTATCATAAATAGGTATAAAGCTTGATCTGTCACATTTGTTCATTTTCTCCTGAATATAAGAAATCTTAACAGAAGGTGCTTCTAGAAGCAGCATTATTTTTCCTCTAGGCAATTAGGTTATACTCAGGAAGTTGCATATAACATCTTGTAGTCATATTTATAGAGCTTTGAATTACTTCTATTCAATGTTACTGTAAAAGTGTAAGATAAAGGGTTTCAAATTAATAAATATTATTCATTATTAAAATGGCTTACTTTATGGAGATATGGAGATTGTCATGCTATATGACATACCTGAGTTACAGAAACAATTGAGGGTAAATTAGTCTTATGAATTGAGAAGCGTAGGCTTTCAAAAGATGCATCAAATGTCTAAAAAACTAGGGATGGAGATTCATTTCTGGAATCAGAGAGCAAGAAGAGATAGCAAGTTAATAATTTCCTTTTCTGCCCCCATCTACGTAATATTGAAATTATGTGCTCAACTAATGTATCGCCCTCTTATGCTATCTATTGGCTTGAGAAGAACTTTCACAATCTCTCTCCAGAAATTAAAATAATAACCACAATAAAATTCCCCAAAGCTCTAAGTCTGAGACATTGCAGTTTATCAAGATTCTGATGTATATATCCTGGCAGTGCAGCCACAGGGCTAAGCTGTAATGCTTTGAAAAAGTCACCCAAAATCCCCGGGATTCTGTCTGACACTCTAGAGACATTGGGCTCTAGTGAAGAGACACTTTCTGGAAGACTTTGAGTCTGCACTCCTTAACTAACCAGTCATATGGGTCTTGTGACCTTCTGAAGGTCCATTTGGGTGAACACAGCATGATAACGTGTAGCATTCAGAAATTAAATACCAAGGGCAAGATGCAATTTTAGTTCTATTGTCTCATTCCCTAAAGAAAAGAATACCTGTCCTTACTGAGGATATCCTTGCACAATAAAATAGGGATTTTTAAGGGAACTAAAGGGTAATTCAGGTAGCCAAAATTCTCCTTATTAGTGAAATACTCAGATTAGTAAAAACATGTGTTGGTAAGTGTGTGTGCATTGTTTTCCTTCTCTGTGGCAGGTAACTGACAATTCCCTCCTTGCCTTGCCTCTGTGTGCAACAACTTGTGCCCCCTGGCTATCTTATCAGCATGCGTTTCCATCCATTCTTAAGAATTCTTTGAACTATCTTGTAAGATTTGCCCTCTGTACTCCTTTTGGATATGGGAACAGCCTATCAGTCATTTTGAAGATGGAGCCATTGACCTAGAGGGTGATCCTTACTGGTGGAGCCTGGGTCTCATGACTCAGAGCTGGGTCTTCCCTCTGCCACATCACACTGTGGAATGTGTGTTCCTTGTTGGCTAAAATGATGGCTAAACCCACAAGAAGGCAGCATGACCAGTTCTTCTGGTAAAAGCTTCCAGTCTTACTGATGAAAGTCTAAAAAACCCAAGATAAAACTTCTGCCAACTTTAAAGCTAGCCATTAAAAGGTCTGGAGCAGGCCAGGGGCAGGTCAGCTTACTGTAGGAACATTTAGGAACATACACCTTTACTGACAGTTCCTCTCTACCTACTGGTGGCAGGATATGCCACTCCCAAAATGCCCCTTTTACATAAGGATCATTTTTTAATGAAAGGAACTTAAACACAGCAGGTATAAGAAGGGAGTTCTGACCCTTCCCATTTGCTTCCTGAAAGCAGAACATAAACCCCACACACAAGATGTGCCCCTGTGTTAGAAGAAAATTAATGTTCTTATCATCAGGATGGAAGTTGAAACTGAGAGAATCTGTACAAAACAATTTTTGTTAAAATAATTCTTATCTTCCTTTGGCCTCCTCACATAGTTTAGATACTTTTCAACAACTGCTGCTTTGTTCAAATTAGTATAAAAAACACTTGGGTTCTGTCATTTCTTTGGGTCTTTATATCCTTAATGAAGGCTCCTGTGTTATGTAAAATTGACATTAAATAAATTTGTATGCCCCCGCCCCCAGCTGCCCAGTTAATTCATTTTACGTCAGTTTAATTCTCAGGCCCAGGTGAAAACCCCCCCAGAATGTAGAGGTAAAAATTTGCTTCCCCTATTACTGTTTTCTAAAGCAAAATTTTCCCAGTGTCTCATGGTCAGAATCATTCGTAAAAGACTGGAACCATTTCCTCTGCCTTTCCAACTAGCTTCTCAAGCTGGCTGAACTGTATTCATCAGAGGTTACCTTGGGTACCATGTAAGGTAATAGATTAAGCCACTAAGCTAGAGTGAGAAAAATGTCTGTTGGCTTCTCCCTGCAGTGTACCCAGAGGGAGGCCATGTTCTGGCAGGTAATCAATACCTATTAGGGAAGAAATCAATGTGACCAATCAGGTAATTCCCTGATTGGATTTTCTCCATAGCAGAATGAAGATTTGCCCATAGGGATCCCTGTGTGGTGGTTTCCTACTTCAAAGGTAAGAGCAATTCTGTAGGGACAGATTCTTGTCACCTTAATCCTTGGGGACCACAGTTGGTGTGAGGACTTCTAATCTTGCTGCTCACATTGTCATGAAGTTAGATTTTGAGCCACACCTGCAGAGATCCTAAATTTTCACTCTCATTTTGTTTGAGTGGTCAGTCTGAGGTCAAGCATCTAATAGAATATGATGCCAATCAACGAGATAGATAAAGATGAATTGACTGTATTGTTTTGCAGATTAGCAGTGGCATTTATGATTCTGAATTAACTGATTTAGTGGAAGTTGCACAGATTTCAACCAAGATCACAAAAATGTGCACTGGTCATCAGTGCTGTTGTGACAGGGAAGAATATTTATCATTTCAGAGGTCGTGAATACTTGGTACATTCTAAATAGAAAGCAGCAAGTTGAACTCTGAGTGACTCATTTCTTCATGTAGGGTTTTGAGGGGTTTTAGTCAATATTTACTAAAGAACCATGATTTGGTTTTAACTTTACTGGGTTAGTCATTTGTATTTCATGATCTTATTTCAAAATTTATTGTTATCTGTGCTGAGTGTTGTTCTATAAATCAATTTAGAAAATAATACATAGTAGTGGTGGCTATTTTTACCTGCAATGTTGTATGTATATGATGTCTCTCCTTTTAACTAATAAGAAGTCTTTCAAAAAGAAAATGAAAAAAAAAATGGATGGGTCAATTGAAGCACCTTGCCATGGCTTATGGATTCTGTCTAGGAAGGAGCTCCAGAGCCCTACAGCTTGGGCAGCAACTGCCCATTCCAGACTTTACCATCTTCACCTTTGTAGTCTGTGGAGAATTTAAGACCCCACCTTCTGGTTCTACAAGCTGTGAACTGAGGAGAATTCCAGAGGTCAGGCAAGGATTTCTTTGTCATGGGGATTAGGCAAAAGCAAATGAATTCCTGTGACTGTGACTGTGAACTTTAGGTAGGGTGGGGAAAATTTATGATTAGCCCCCTTTCCCCTCTGAAATGATAAATATTCTTCCCTGAGTAAAACCCTGTGCGTTCAAAGTATTTTTTGTGATGCTTTAAACATGACCGCAGTTGGTGGAAATTTTTTTCTGTAGTAAGACTGATTTTTCCTTCTCAGAGGAAAGAAAAAGTGTTCATGGTTTTTTTTTTTAATTTTAAATTTTTATTTTTATCTATACTGAATGAAAATTCTAGCTTATTTATGGGTCTCTCGTTTTGTCTATGCAGCTTGGTTATAAGGCTTAGCCTTGACCTTCTGGGATCAGACAGAATTATAATCTAGCTCTCTGGTCATTTCCAACCTTGGCAGACCTGTCCCAATGATGAGTGGTCAATGTGTCCTCCTGAGGGCTGATCTTTCAGCGATGGACCAGGGCCTGGAGAGATGAACTATGAACATCTACCTACAAGTCAACTTCCAGGAGGCTAGGCTCCACATTCCAGGGTAAAGGGCAATGAAATGAAAAGATTTCTAAATATTTTCACACAACCCAAGGATACAGTGTGATACCAGAGTCCAAAAGAATCTAGAAAATAAACGATACTAATGGCAGCCTTTACTATGAGGAGCACTAAAGCTTTTACTGTTACTTTAAAGGAAAATGAAACAATTGTTAATCAACTGAGCAGACAAAAATTTACCAAAAATTCATTACATTAGTAAGGGAACACAAAAACTGCATTTTTGCATCTTGTTGGTGATTTCTTTTTAAAAGCAAAACTAGTTCCTTTGGAAGAATTTCCAACTCTCATACTGAGGGATTTTTAACTTCTTTTTTTCCCCCACCATATTCAAGGTAGGGTCATATTCAAAAAGGCTAAAATGGTTCTCTAGGATTGAAGAAAGCACCAGGCCATGAGTTTTATCTGCACCACGGACTGAATGATTCCAATGAAGTCCAGAGATAGGTAATATTCTTATTCCCTCTTTACAGGTGAGATTTTGTTGCTCTTCCTAATAACCTGTAGGTTTAGCCCTGCATCCTCTTGGAGGAGTCCCTGAGGCTGCCTAAAGTGTAAGCGCCTGACCCCACTACTGGGGTGCAGTGTATTGGGGTCAGTGATGATGTCTGTGTGGCTGCCAGACATCAGCTTCCCTTACCCATCCTCACCATCTCTGCCCAGTCTGTGCAATGGCGCTCCCTTCCTGATTTCCTCCACTGGGACTTGAGCCTCAGAACAATTCTACTTCTCTTGGTGGGTCCCTAACATCCTACACCTTGCACAGCTGTTCTACCCTGGTCAGCATTCCCATTGCCCTCTATTCTGACTCGGGTCTCCTCAATGGCAAGGCATGGTCACTCAGGCTGTTCTTAAATCCTTCACAATTTCTCTGCTTGTAACTGGACTCCCCAGCCCCAGACTCCACACAGCAAATTTCCTATCTGTCTTTGCTTCTTCCAGTGGACTGACACTTTGGATTCCACCCCAAATGTTTTGGATCTCAGTATGATTTGTATTTCCTTGCTTTTTTCAGTATTGGTATGTCCTTTTTCAGGATCAGATCTAGGCTTTGTGGTGCCCACAGTGTTGTAGGGACAGACGAGGCAAGGCACCAAAGATAAAAGGAAACAGTTTTATTTGGTTGCAGCCAGGCTCAGAGGGCACAGCTTTTGCTGTAATCAGTCAATCCCCTGAACCCCAAGTTCAGGTAGTTTTAGAATTTTATACCCAGCATGGAAGGGGAGGGGCTCAGAGGTTCACAGCCTGCAGAAGTTCACATAAAAGCAGCTTTTTCTTTCACTGTTCTGGGCAAGTTAACTCCTCAAGGACAACACCTGAGAAGGGGAGAGCTTCTTCTCCCCTTTCTTTCCTCCCCCTGCCAGCTGTTACCATGGAGCCCAAGTGGTAACTTATCTTAGAAATGTAGACATCCCTTGAAGCCCAATTCAAGGCCAGAGGCCTTGTTTACACATTTCTACAAACTACTATACTGGATAAATGTGTGAAAAACTAGTAAGGGGGTGTCCAGCACCTGGAGTGCTGATTTCTTCCAGGCTAGCGGCCAAGTAAAATAGGGCAACACGAAAATAGGAAGTTTATCTACATTGAACTCTTTTGTAGAGACTCTTTTGCTGATAGTCCTAAAATCAGCCATGGTGAAGATTTCTGGAGAAGCCCAGTTAAGATTTTTTTTGTGTGTGTGTGTGGAGGAGGGGGTGTTACTATAATAGCTTCTTCAATTTGGAAAGCCTTCTGAATACAACACAAAATTATCAATACTAACTTAGGTACATATGTAAATAATTATTTAGAATGAGAAAACTATAACAGAGCTCCTTGGAGATTCTATTTCTTCAGAGATCTTTTCAGGCGATTTATCAGAAATGCTCACATGAAATGCTTCGTGTTGCAGTTTGGCTTCTCTTAACCCCACATAGAACACCCCACAGCCCCCAATACTTGGCCAGTGCCAATAGAAGGTCCTAAAGTTTAGGAGTCATCACTCAACTCCTTCTCTGTGGCTTTGGGTAAGGATTGCTTACTCTGGTCTTCAGTTCCAGAGAAAAGGGGAGGGGGGCTTCAAGGGGAGGCAGGGAGAGAGAGACTGAAAGAGAGTGCACATGTGTGTACATATAAGTGTGTGAAAAAGAAGAGAGACATTGATTCAGACCACTCCCTCAAGCCTGCCAGTCCTCCCTCCTCTAGTGTGTCACCCCTTTCCTGTGTGACATTTTATATCTGCAATTATTTATTGACAGACTGCCCAAAGATTGAATGAACTTGTGTTACTTCCTGTGAACCTGGGGGTGTGGCCAGGTGTGAGTTGATTATCACCTTGGGATGGGGCAAGGACCTGGACCGCGCCTAGGAGGCCTGAGAGAGTGCATAGGCAGTTAGGCAAGACTTGGTATCCAGAGGGCAGGGAGACAGGTGACTAGAGTCATCCGGAGAAGCCAGGAGCATTAGGGAGGTTACTACTGGAAAAACAGGGATCTTGAAAGGCTAGTGGATCTCAGCACTGTGGCCTTCTTTTTGAACAAGGGGTCCCAAAAAAGGAGGGCCCAGAACCCCACAGCAGGACCCTGGTAAGCACTGCTTCAATTGGCAGAGCACCACCTGGAGTTTAAAAGAACAATTTCAACCCCTAGAGAATTCCCATCTACCTCCACCCTCAACTGCTGAAATACATTTTTAGGTGTAGCCTTCGATTCACTGAAGCCTAGAGCTGCCCTCTACCTCATGGGGAAATGGGGGTTAGTTCATCTTTGAGTGACAGCTTAGGTGAACAGCAGAGAGCATGAATTCTGGAAGGTTTACTGGGAAAGGAATCAGGCAAGGTGATTAGTTGAATTGTTACAAACAGGATCAAAGTGCCAGATCTTAGGAAGACTCACTGTCATACCCTCAAGTCTAGAAGTGTTTGTATTTTGGGGGCAGAGATATTCAACACTTATTCTCTTATTTTCCTTGAACAGGTTATTTAATTTTTCTGCTTGTCTTTGGTCTCTTTCAAAATTCTGTTCAAAATAACTTTATTACAGAGTTACTTAAATTGTTAAATGAGGTAACAACTAGGGGCATACTATTTGCTATAAACTATATATTATTTGCTATATATAAATCGGATCTGGCAGAACCAGATCCTATTCTGATTTTATTGCTAGTGCCTAATTACAAGAAGTGGCATGTAAAGGCCCTATGTTTGTATGTGTGTGTGTGTTGGGAGATCAAACCCAGGGACTTGAGCCCTGTAGCAAGTTCTCTACCACTGAGCTGCATGCTCAGCCCCTTTTAGTTTATTTTGAGGCAAGGGCTCACTAAGTTGCCCAGGCTGGCCTCAAACTTGTTATTCTCCTGCTTCAGACTCTTGAGCAGCTGAGATTATAGGCATGTGCTACTGCATCTGTCTAAATATTTGTTAAAGTGTACCAAATCACCTACTAGGTGACTGTCATATAGCTGTACCAAGATAGATGGATATCTCTGTTGAATGATACAAATATATAGATCCATGCATATGTGTATATAAATTTTCTATTACCTCTTAGTTTTTAAAATTGAGTATAAGATCAGGGCCTGAGTAATAACATGACAAATGACTGCAATCCCCAGTCAAGAGCGTGGGCTAGGGCTCTTAATTGCCTCCCACCTAAGACCCGAGGGTGTCAAGGCTGGGATTGCAGGAAGAAAGAAAAGACAGATACAGAGAGGAGAATTGGGCTGACTTTGACTTGTTCATCCTAAGATACCCTTTCCACTTAAATGGTGTTAAAACCAAAGTTTAGAGTGACTTTTTCCAAAGCATTTATCACTATTTGTTTTCATGCTTCTGACTAACTGTTAAAAAAAAATAAAATGAGGCTTTGCTAATGTCTTCCAGGGAAAAGACAAGTTATGTATTCAGTGAGTTTCACTGTTTCTCCGTCTGCCCTGAAGGCACCTTTTGCAAGGGATAATGAAGTGTTCTCACTGATTCTGTATTTGGTTTCCAGACTTTGATGTGCTTAAATAAATTTCGTGGTGTTGCCTTTGATCCTTTGGAGCCTAGAGCTGCCCTCTACCTCATGGAGTGTATGGGGGTTAGTTCCTCTTTGAATGACAGGCAGCTTGGGTCAGCAGCAGAGAGCATGGCATGGGGGTGGGGCAGAAAGGAGGGTTTTGGGCACAGGTAAACCTGAGACCAAATCATAGTTCTGCCGTTTGTTTGCCAAATGTATCATCTAATGCATGCTCTCTCTCTTTTTTAAAGCCTCAGTTTACTGATTAGTAAAAGGGCTAAAATAATAGTAGCTGCCTCACAGGGTGATCATGACCCTTGAAAGAAAGAATGCCAATAAAATGTCCAGTTCAGTGTTGAGCGCAGAGTATGTGTTGCATACAGTTTTAATTATTATTATTATTAATTTTTTAGTCAGATACCTTTATTTATTTATTTACATATTTTTTTCAAATGTGGTGCTGAGGATTGAACCCAGCACCTTGCACATGCTAGGCAAGCTCTCTACCACTGAGCCACAACCCCAGCCCTCAGTTTTAATTATTTATATGAGGAAGGAGGGAGGGAAGGATGTACAGGTGAGGGTGGGAAAGGAGCTGGCGCACCTCTGAGTTCATTTGCATGGAGTATAGGCCTCTGCATTTGGTGTGGAGAGTGTGAATGGGTAACAGAGGGATTAGAAAGCTGGGTAGGGAAGTTAGCCAGATGTAGAAAGCCACGGTAGGTTTTTGAACAAACACATCAGATTGCAAAATAGTAAAACATAAGTTTAGAATTTTTTATTTGAAACTATGAAATTTTCTTTTAGACATTACTATGCGCCAGGAACCATACTTTCACACTCTGTAGAGGATGAATTTTTCACCCATTTAAAAGATGACATGGTGGCCCAGGAAGGTAAAGATTAGCACATCTTCACCTTTTAAGTCTGCAGGCTCTGCTGGCCTGCCTGCCTGCTAAGAGCTCTACATGCTGCCAGGTCCCAGCCCCTGGGACTGTGTTAGACAGTTTTTATTTTCTGTGCCAAAATACCAGATACGAGCAACTTAGCAAAAGAAAAGTTCATTTTGGCTCATGCTTTCAGAGGTTTAGTCCATGGTTAGTAGAATCCATTGCTCTGGGCCTAAGGTGAGGTAGAACATCACGGTGGAAGGACCCAGCTGAGGAAAATTGCTCAGGTCATGGCAGCCTGGAGGCTGACAGGGAGAGGGAGAGGGAGAGGAGAGGGAAAAGGAGAGAGGTAGAGGAGAGAGGGAAAGAGGGAGAAAGGTAGAGGAGAGAGAAGGAGAGGGGGAGAGAGAAGGGGAGAGAGAGAAAGAAGGAGGAGGAGGAGGAGGAGGAGGAGGGGCCGGGATGGCAGGAGAAGAGATGCTACAGGGAAGATGCACCCTTCCAGGTCACATCCTCAGTGTCCCACCTCCTCCAGCCACGCCCCACCTGCTACAGTCACCACCTAGTCTATTCAAATTGATTGACTGATTAAGTTACAGCTTTCATAGTCAAGTCATTTCACTTTTGAAAGTTCCTACATTAATATAGGAGCTTTTGGGGGATACCTCATATCCAAATCATAACAGCCAGGCTGGTGACTCGGACACAGTTTCCTGCCTGGAATATTGCCCTTTGTCCATCAATTTTAGGCAGCAGGTGGGCCAGACTTTGGGGTTTTGAGTTTGATCAGTCTCATCTGTCCCTTTCTTTCCAAGTTGCTTTTCCAACAGAGAAGTTTGTTAAACATAAAAATGCATGGGCATAATTCTAGTTTCACTAAATCAGAAGTTCCCAGGGCATGGCCTGGAAATCTATATTTTAAAATTATTTCCCCAGGTGAATTCTGATAGAGCTGTTTGGCAAAACCAGCCTTTGAAATCACTAGTGTGGATATCTAGATCATGGCTGCTAAGGCTGGTTACACCTCAGTGAGTTCATGGTTCTTTCACAGGTTGGGTTCACAGATTAAATTTAGTTGACTCCACTTCCTTTTCTAGAGATTTCTAAAACTTGTTCTTTAAGAGAAGAGCTCTTCAGTCTCCCTTCTGCACCTTGTCTAGATGAACTCATCTGACCAATCTCCTTCCAAGGAGACTTGCAAGATAACTTGGAAGTTCATCTGCCTGTGCAGCTAGCTCAGCATTTTCAACTTGTGCTCATTGTAGGGAGCCCATGTGGCGGCCTCTGGGCACAACTGAAGCATGACTGTCATCAAGTGGCATCTATGGCATCTGTGGCATCTATGGCATCTGTGACAGGAGCACAGGTCAGAGCCACTTCTCTCCACTGCATCTTGGCACTGAACTTACCAAGGAAAACAACATAATCAAGTGCTGGATAGATTGGCGCTCTCCTCACATGGAGACAGACTGAGCAGGACTCACCTCAGCAGTGGGTGTCAGTTCCCCAGACCAGCAGGTCACTGGTGGCAGGTAACTCAAGGCAATTGGTCTCGAAGCACAGCTCTTGTGCTGTAGCAGAAGGACCCTATTCCCCATAGAGGACACATATAGTCGTGGGGCTGACTAGGTGCTATACCCCCCAACCCCCGCAGAACAAAGAGGTATGCATTGAGTTTGAAACAGGAAAAAAATATTCCCATCTTGGTGGCATGTCCAGCACAGGCTGTGAGAACTCTATATCTCTCCATGAGGAAATGTTCCAGGCTCAGGACCCATTCCTGTGTGGCTGAGAAGGTCTGAAAGCTGCTGACGGAGTCTGCCCTGCCCACACTGACTTGCTGACAGGCTCCTGGACCACGTTTGCCCTTTGTGGTCACTGCCTCAATCTCATTTCAGATTTCCTCTTAGAAATGAAGATCTGCCTACATTCAAAGCCATCACTATCAAAGCCATTTCTTTGAACTCTTCTAAAGAATAATCTGAGAACATCTGAGATTTAATGTCTTTTCAAATACTGTGAAAAAAAGAGATGGTTCTGTCTATACTGAATCCTTGGGATTCATTAGCTACATGCTGGGTCTTACAAATGCTCACTTTTGTTGATGTTCTAAAACTTAAAAAAAATTGTTTTAAACCAAGCATTTTGGAAACTCTTCAACATACTCCTGATTGCCATATCATAGTGGTACGTATTTGTGCGCCATTTTACTTTGCTTCTATATATATGCTGGGGGTGCTGTTTATCAATGTGATTCTATTTCTTCTGACTCTCGGTATTTAGGCACTGCTAAGTCTCTGCACTAATAAAAAAAATGTTTTTCACTTTACCCTTGACTGACGGTTTCTGTACTACCCAGGGCAAGATGGGCTTTATAAGTCTTGTTTCACAGGCATGCAAGTTCCAACATTTTCTGTATTGTAAAAATCAATATCCCTGAAGGCATGATGATAACAAAAAATGTCTTAGATTCTCGGTATAGTCGAGAATATCCTGGCATGAAGTATTAGGCCACCAACTTGTGGGATGTTTTGAAGCACTGAGGTGGACAAATGAAAGTAGCACTCGAGAGCTTGGAGGGGGCCACAGTTTGTCATCACATCTCCACTGGGGATGTTTGGGTTAGACTGCATGTGGCAGTGGCTTATTAGTCACAGTAAATATCCTGCCCTACATCATTATTCTCAGACTGCTACATCCCTGTTCCCAAGATATTAATCCCAAATACTCTTTGGGAGAGATGAAAGGCACGATGAAGTCTGCCTCAATTGTCAGTGCTCTGGATGTTGGCCATGAAGAAGATCCTTGCTGAATGAGCACAGGACGTGGTGATATGAAGGGACACACAAAGAGACTTGACTATCTGCCTAACACCCCTTTCCCTTACCAGGCAATCTCTAAGCTAGAAGTACAGTGTTTGTGGCTGTAAACTAGCATGCAGCCTGTTTGTGAATTCCAACAGCCTTTTAAATGGAACAATGAGAAAAGAGGGTATTTTCTCATTTCAAGATGGAGAGGCCTGAGGCTGAGGGTGGTCAGAATATGGTTTTGAAGTAGGTTTACTGAAGTTAACTTCCATTTAATTCATAAAGGAGCTAAGTAGACATGAGAAGACAATCACATTGAGAGGCTCAGGAATTGGAAGAACTAGGGGTACTTCAGGTACCATGACAGCTTCAGAAAAGATGGTTCATATTTTTACTAGGTCATATTCAGCCTAAATTCCAAAAACTATTCATATGTTGTCCTTGCTTTTTAATTTGTCAAAGAATTTCTGAAACTTAATTACTTATTAGATTTCAAAAATAGTTACTCTTATATTATGGACCCTAAGAGTTATAAATTAAAGTGGAATTAATTTCAAAATATTAAAACACATTTGAAAACATGCATAATAGTTCTGAAATAAAAAAAAATAAAATAGGAAAAAAAGGTACAATACTTTTCACTAGGCTAGATTTTCAGTCTAGCTGGAAGTGCTGCTTCTGTTCTCTTTGGACAGTTCATGAAAATTTCTCTTGAAATGTATGAGAAATTTTTTTTAATTGCAGCATCTCTGATAAGCATAATAGAGGAAGATTATATCTTAGAGGTGGGGAGGACTTCTAGAAACTGCCACATCTGTGGTGCAGCCTGAGATGCACAGTCATGCACACAGGCCCTATTTGCTCCACCCTCTGGTTTGGAAAAGTATGCATCATCCAGCCAAAGATATGAAAAAGCTCTCTGTTACCAACACAGCCTGTTGCTAGCTCAGGATTCCAACCAGAAAGTCAGGCATTCCTTTCTTCAGAGGACAATATTCTGTTGGCAGCCAGATCAGGGCTTTCCTTCACTTTTCTTTCTTCTCTTTTTTTCTTTACTGGAGACTACATCCTAGTAGAAACTGGGCCAGAATTGTGATACAGTGCAGTGGAATGTCAAGGAGTAATCATTGATGGCATTTTGAGTTGGGACTATTAAGTGTGACACATAGGGGCAGAGAAGACTCTGGAAGCTTGGGTGAGTGAGTGTGCATAGATATGGGAGGGAGGTGTGGGGGTGTCATGGCTTGTCTTTGGAGAAGGGGTGGTTGAAGATGGTGGCTCTGTTTCTAAATAGTCAAGAGATTCTGACAGTGAGAAAAGGAGGCTCATTTATGTATCCAAAAAGCATTAAATGAATACCTACTATGTGCCAGATGATGTTTGGGTGGTAGAAAAACACCATTGAAGAAGAAAGACTATGGGCTGGGGTTGTAGCTCAGTGGGGTTGTGGCTCAGTACCACATAAAAATAAATAAACAAACAAAATCAATTGTGTCCATTTACAACTATATATAGTGACAGATGAGAGAGAGAGAGAGAGAGAGAGAGAGAGAGAGAGAGAGAGAGAGAGAGAGAGAGAGAGAGATTTTAGAGCTTTGTTGCAGTGGGAGAGGGAGATATCATGGAAAGATACAATTTTCGGTAATCATCAGTACTGTGAAGAAAATAGGATGGGGTAGTGTGACAGTGACTGGGACTCCTTAGACCACTGCATTATAGCCACAACACACACTGAGTCCAAGGAAGTGGGGCTTGTCCCAAAGATACTAGAACAAATGGGCAGAAGAGACAAAGTTGATGTTCCTCACTTTCTTGTTTGATCCTCAATATACAGTGCAGGTACTGTTACCATCTTTTTTTAGAGATTAAAAACCCCAATAATAATAATAAATGAGCAAAGAAAAGCAATATATATAGTTAATAGATATTTAAAACTTGTTAAAATTCACAATCAATAAAATAAATACATTAATTAAAAGAATGAAATGTAAAATTATAATTAGATAACATTTTCAATTGATCAAATATTAAAAAATACAAACACTGTATTATTGATTAGTAATGTGAATTTTATCTATTCACTTGCTTCTGAGGAGAAAGTTAATTGGTATAAATTCTTATTGAATAATGTCACCTGTAGGGACAGTTCCTAAAGAAATAATCAGAAGAGCAAATAAAGATTAATATTGCAGATATTAATTGCAGTATTATTTATGAAATCCCTAATTGGAAAGAACCTACATTATGTTTGGCAGTAGGAAAATACTTTCATCTATAGAACCATCATGTAGTTATTAAAGATGATGTTCATGAATATTTATTAATGACATGGGAAATGATTGCTAAAATACTAAATGCGAAGTAAACTAAAATCGTACATGTGGTATGACTTCAGTAAAAGAGCATGTAATTTCCAATCATATCTGTTTGATTAGAAATTACATGTTCCAGTTTCCCCTACAAAATGTGGCCACACAACCAAGACCTGGAAAATGGTGTGTAAGCAGAAATGATGTTGGCAACTTCCAACCCTTTCTATAGGTTGGTATGTAGAAGTGGCAGGGTGTAAGATGGTTTTTACCTGAGACTCATAACAACACCCAAAGGAATGTCAGAACAAGTTCGAAAGAGACCAGATCCCTGAATGACCCTGTGGAATGGAGCATCTACCTCCTGAACCTGTTCAGTAGAACTTCAAGAGAAATAACTTTATCTTGTTTTCAGTCATTGTGATTTGGTCTCTGGTTGGTTAAGCAGCTCAACTACCTAATACAGATAGTCACTGTGTAAAATTGATAAAGCTTTTCTTTCCTTATCATTATGGTTATTTAATACTTAAAGGCATCAATGGTCTTAGTAATATGACAAAGAGGGCCAGTTCTGATAGGACATATGTTAAAGCAGAATGCTGGACATTATATCTCTGCTGGTAGGCAATCACATGTACTGACAATTCAGAGAGCACTTAAACAACTGAAGAAGCAGAAGGATGGGATGCCAATTTAAAAAGGCAAAAGCTTTGGTTAGTTTCTGTAAGGTTTAAACTCAACGCTAGACTTGTGGAGTCTGGGTATTGACTTTTGCTTTCACTCCTGCCCCTTGCTCCCAGAATGGTGTATTGTATACACCATGGTCATTGTTCAGGTGAATTTGTCATAGATTTATCCCTGTAGACTGATTTATTGTCCTAGTTTGGGGACAGGGGGAAACCCTTGTACCATGAATGTTTAGTAGGCAAGAAAAAGAGGAGTGAGGGACAACAACTTCACTCCCTTCTCTTCATGGAATCATTGACAAGAATCAGAAGAGCAGTCAGCATGAGCCCCTGGGTGTCATTTAAACTGCACTGTGGTGTCTCATTGTTCTAGCAAAGGAAAACCATGGCAGATCCAGGAGGACCAGATTGGGAGGTGGGGACACAATAATATAGATGGAGACTGAGTTATGGCCATATTGGGGAATGACGCATAAGAGAAAGTTGAAACCAAATCCAAGCTTGGGAAGGGCATTTCTGGTCCAGGGTCAGGCAGGCTTTAGCATCTAGAGGAAGAGAATGAGGTTTCTAAGTTATAGGTAAAAGATGATGGGACAATTAGGATGAGTAGTGTCCTTCAAGAAGACTTTTCTAAATATAGGGTAGAGAGAGAGAACAAGGACAAAATTCAACCTTCATAAAAACAGAAGACTGGACAGACACCAAAAAGCAAGTCCTGGTCCACAAATGAAGCAGAGGCAAGACTGCGCCAGCTGGCACTGATGGCCCGTGGGTACAAGGAGAAGTGCCAGTTACTCAAGGGAACCAGATGGAAGCAATAAAGAAAAGGAAAGGCACTCTCACAGTTACCGAGTATCTAATATTTCATATACTCAATTTAATTCTTGTCACAACTGGGAGCATCCTTAACAGAAACATAGAAACATTTGGTGATTTTGATCAAGTCTAGAATTGTATTTGTGGCGAAATTATTATTATTTTTTTGAGAGTTTGAGAGGGGGTACCTGAGATAGAACCTAGAGGTGTTTAACCACTGAGCCCTTTTTTGGTGTGTGTGTGTTTTATTTGGAGACAGGGCCTTGCTGAGTTGCTTAGGGCTTCACTAAGTTGCTGAGGCTGGCTTTGAACTTGTGATCCTCCTGCCTCAGCCTCTTGGGCTGCTGGGATTACAGGTGTGAGCTATTGCATCCTGTGTGAATTTAGGTTTAATTGACTAAAATCCATAGCCTTGGTTTATGCCATTTGGGAGATTCTCAGGGATTGCTGTCCAATCCTTCCAGAAAGCGAGGGATAGAGAAACCTAATATATTTCCCAAACTTGATGTCATGCAGGGTGAGAACTATTGATTCACTTCCCATGAGTCTCTTGTTAGTTGATAGAGAAAAAAGAGGAAGCCTATAGATAGATAGGGAGAAGATTCCTAAGGAGACTGATGGATGGTTCGGCCCCTACATCTCCAGGATCTCAATCTCCCTTGTCCCTGACTAGCTCCAGGTGGAGCAAAAAGCAAACCAAATTAACTATCAGACACTGTTTTGGAGCCATCAGATAGAGAAAAATATAAAGTTTTTTTTTCACATTTAATGTCTTTAAGAAGAGAAAACGGAATTCTAATTTGCTGTTGGGAGGTATGTAAGTTAGCAATTCCTATTAAGTGTACTCAATTTACCCGTAATTTTTACCTTTGGCATCTCTCTTACAAAAATAATCATGCAAGTGTGCAAGGATATGAGCACAATGATACATATTGCAATACTGCTTTTTTTAAACACTCTGAAACCAAGTAAATATTTGTACCTAAAAAAGGACTTAAAACACAGGACTTTTCTAAGGACTGCTATGAAGCCAATTAAAATTGTGGTTGAACTGAACATATTTCCAGAGAAGGGCATCCAGAATATATTGAATGCAAAAGACAAATTGACTAGGAAAAAAAAAAAGAAAGAAAAAGAAATACCTGTGTGTCCATATGTCCACTGAGAAAGGTCTGGAAGAATACACATTATTCAGTGGTTTTTGGTGGGGAAAGGAAATGAACTGGGGAAGGGATAGAGGCAGTGACCCCTGCTTTTCACACATCTGCATGACCTGAATTTTGGGAGAACAGATTAAGCATTTATTACTGCTATAATTTAAAATAAACTCAAAGTAACAGTGTGGAACAGTTAGTAGTAGCAAACTATTTTTCTGGCCTGGAGGCAGAGAACAGTGACTTGAGGTCATGGGCAATTCTGCATCAGCGTCTTCCACAAAAATACAGACACAGACTGAAATCTGCTCCACTTAGGAGAGTCGAAAAACTGCTCCAGGCAGAACTGCCGCTGGTAGAACAAGAATCCAGTTCTGTCTCCCAGCAGACTCCAGCCAGAGCTCCTCATATGTTAGTATCTCTTCCTCAGCAATTGCTTTGACTCTGGATTTCAGATGGATCTCTCTCTCCTCTTTTTTTTTTTCCTGAGCAATTTTTTTTATATGTTTCCCTTCTCAACAATTTACATTTTAATATTTTCTGGGTTCATGACACTGTAAGATTCTTTACAGCAGGCGCTAAAAAATCCATGTAAAACTCTTGCAAAAATTTTCATAGATGAGTAAGAGGCAATGCCCTGGAGGAGGTTCTAATCCATCCAGATGTCTCTGGTATGGATATTCATGAAGATAATGTCAAGGTTAATTTTCTCCTCATTGTACATGATTTCCTTTTATTTATCTCTGAAGAAAAAGGATTAAAAGGAAGATATGGAGGAAATTGGAGGATAGAAGAAAAGGAGGAGGAGGATGGTGAGAAATGATGATGATAGATTGCTTGTTGATATTTTGTCTGGATTTACATATTTTTTAAGTTCCTGGGTGGGGCCACCATGCAAATGGCACTCTGCAAATGCAAGTCTTCATTCAACTCTATTCCATAACCTTCTGTCTAGGTCCTGAGCTACTTCACCTGGCCTTTCCCTCATCTGCAACTTGCTTTGTCCCCATCCCTCATGCTTCAGAACACTGTGTTTTCTTTCCTATTTATAGCCTCCTAGCCTTACCTCACATCTCAGAACTGACATGTGACATTGATAACATCTGCTTTCATCCTTGACTGAGGTTCAGAGTTCTCCTAGGTAGCAGGTGAACTAATCCCCCTCCCCACTCTACTCACTAGAACTTGAGAATATGTTACCTTCCATGGGGCAAAGAAGAATTAGGTTTCACATGGATTGAGGATGCTGATGAGTTGACCCTACAATGGGGAGATTGTGCTTGGCTGTTTGGATGGATCCAATATACTCATGAGGGTCCCTTTGAGTGGAAAAGTGAGTTACAAGATGAATCCAGAGTGATGTCATATGCAAGGGGCTTGCCTTGCTTTTGTGGCTTTGACGATGGAGGAAAGAGGTCATGAGCCAAGAAGTGTTGTCAGCTTCTCCAAGCTGAAAAAGGTGAGGAAACACCCAGCCAGAGCCTACAGTATGGAATGTAGCTTTGCCATTGCCTTGATTTCAGCCTGGTAAGACCTGTGTCCAGTTTTTAACTGACAGAACTGTATAATAATGAACCTGTGTTGTTTTGAGCCACCAAATTTGTGGTAAATGGCTATAGCAGCAGTAATAAATGAATATACCCTATTTTACAGTCAATAGTCCTCCTGGTCAGACCCAAAGCTCTTAGTACTCTCCAACTTTATGGAGTCTTCAATGGGCATAAACAGATGTTTTGAATGCAGCCAGGAAATGGGCTGCCTTATTTATTCAGTGATATGTTTTGACCTATTCTTCCGGTTCCCCTCATATTCCAAGCACCATTTCACTGTCTTTTCAGCAGAGAGCTCCTTTGCACCTTTGTCTAAAGAGATTGAAACCAAATGGAAGGTGCTATATGTACCATGACGAGGCTGCACTGGAGATATGATTGGTTTTAGGGTGGGATCAGAACTAGATGATTGATCCCATATAAGTTCACTGGGAACTGCTTAGTAAAAGCTCATGACTGGTTATTTATGGCCTGTAGAAGTTAGATTGCTCTTCTGTGCTTTCTAGTCAAGGAGAACAATATTATGCCAGGTTTAGCCTGATAGATAGCTGTGTAAATGGCATTGGGGACTCACTCTCTACTCTCTAAATGCAAAAAGAAGTCTTAAGCAGATAAACCAGATTAGTAAACAGCCACTATATTTGCTACTTATCTGGGTTGATTAGTCATTCACAAACTTTAGAATACATAAAATCACCTGGGGACCTTGTTAAAAAATGTAAATTTCCAGCTCTGCTCCTTGGAATTCTGATGGAGTAGACCTGTGATGTGTTTGACATCTTCCCCAAGTGATCCTTGGGCAGTGAGAGCAACAATGGGCATGGCCCCAAGGAGCAGGCACTGCTGAGGCCAGAGAAGGGCACCATTCAGAACTCCAGTGCTTAGATTAAAGGAAAAACTGTACTCTCCCAGCTTTCTTCCTCCACTTTGATATTCTTCATGTAGTTACACTCTTTTACCATTACCTCATTACGCAAAAGTTTGCAAGAGATGGAGGTGGTCGGAAAGTACCTTTTCCTGTGGGGGTCGTACTTCACAGTCAGCAGGTGGGTTGTGGGAAGCTCTTCCAAATTCTGAAACTATTCTCCTATTTCCCACTGCATTCACCAGTAGGTGATTATTAGTTTGGAGAATACCAAGTGTCTTGTCTTCTGCTTTTCTCCAAACTAATATCTGGGAATGAGGAGAACTTTGCCAACATTCAAAGTGCCATTGAGCGTGTATTGTGGACAGGTGAGTAGGAAACAAGCCCTCACACGTGGAAACATCCCTTCCTTCCAAAGGTAAGGAGAGACAATCTGGTCCTTCCTTCTGGAGGGCTTACTCTCCAAAGTCTAGTCTTTCTTGGTCTGAGTGGGAGGGCAGGGTGAAGATAAGGATCCTGCTTATGGGTGTGCAGGGTGCCCGTGTATTTCCAAAGGGTGATCATGCCTGAAATCCAGTTCAGGTCCCACTTACCAAGCTGGATGCTGGAGCAAACACAAGTTCAAGGGCTGCATTTAGCTGGAGGAAAGAACCCCTTTTAAAAATTTTACACAGGTCTTTGCCAGTTTGGCCTTATCAGGTGGCATGACCAAAGTGTTCTCCCTTGTCTTAACCCCCTCCTGAACTTCAGTAAATTGAGTCCCGGGGTGACAGAAAAAAAGGGAAAATGATGGAATTTAGGAAGAATTCTCTACTACCACGTTTTCCAATAGTTAAAACTTCTTTTTCTCTTGACAATAATTGGGCCTCATGAAGGGCCCACCCCTAGGACTCTCTGCTGAGCTCATCTACTCACTAGAAAAACAAATTCCTGAGCTAGTGACATATTATCCCCTGGTGTCCTGTCAATCCTCTTATTTGCCAATTGTGGTCATATCAGCTGGACTTGCTTAATGCCAGAGGCTGAGATACTGCAGTATCTCTTAATTAACTAGCTGCAGACAGCTAATTACACTCCTGCAGTATCTCATTGGTATACAAAGGATATTGACTACAAGTTGGAAAATACATCTGAGCATTTTCAAAGCATTACAAAACTTCTATTAGAAGTTTTTGTGTGTGTCTGGTAGTTACTGGGTATTGAACTCAGGGGCGCTTTACTATGGAGCTACATCCTCAGCCCTTTTGATTTTGAGAGGAGGTATCTTTTTAAATAAGGTGGATAAGGAAGGAGCATGAAGAAACAACCTTGAAAGAATCATGTTTCACTTATCATCTTAGCCCCTTCACCTCTTTATTTCCTACGTCAAATGGTTTCTCATTTGACGGGAAACGGGGAAACACTGGCCTTTTCACAACCGACTCAGATCCCTGGGGATGAGACAAGCCTTGAAATGCTGGGTCACAGCCCTTCTGCTGGGGTTCCCATCTTGAGCTCTGTGACTGTAGTAAGAGTTCAGAGCTGCCTGCTTCTCATTGACGCTGCCCGAAACCTTGCTGTGGAACAATTTCAATACTTGACTTTCAAGCACTTGCTGACCAGCCTCTTTGGTCTGGATCCAGCCCTGCCTTGCTGGCTGAAAATTCTGTGGCTTCCTGAAGAGGGCTGGACACATCCTCCTTCCTAAAGTAAGATTAGCAGGTGCTAAGGAGGGCATTACAGATCATTAGCTACCTAATCACTAAAGTCCCTAATTGAGGAGCTCTCCCAAGTGGACCACTTACTGTGTTCTCATTAGATGGCTGAGCATGCACTGGGCCCTTCCTATGGAATCCAATTCAGCCTTCACACAAGAAACTAGAGAGAAATATTCTTGATTTTCATTTGAGGTAGGAAGAAGTAGAATAACTTGTCTAAAGCCACATATTAAAAAACGGGGGAAAGTGCTTTAGAGGAAAAGGGAGCAGTAGTGAAGCACTTCATATTAAGATCAAATATTCATTAGGGAAGAGGATATTTTTCTGACTTCTCACCTTCATCTGCAGGTTGGTGCTACAGTCATATTTGCTGGGTTTATAGCTGATTTTATGTGTTGATCTCATTTTATTCTTCAACCTTTGTAGCTGAAGCCTGTCTTGACCAAACTGGACTTCTCAGACATGTTATTTTCACTTTTTCTCCTTTTCTCTCAGTTTAATAAATGTGGCAGTGAGCCAGTTGTTTTCCTTCTACAGGTACATATCTTGTAAATTGATGTGGGGTAAGAGAAACTGTCAGTAGATCAGCTAGGGGTCTGTGGCTTTCAACTCTGGCTGCACATTAGAATTGCCCAGATAGATCTAAAAAAAAAAAAAATCCCCATGCCCTGACCACATGCCCAACCTGCTTAATTAGTACCTTGGGGCAGACACCAAACTCAGCATCTGTGGGTGAGGCCAACATCATTTTGTTTTGAAGTTTCTTGGTATTTCTACCAGCGTTTCTCTAACTGTAATGAGCACTTGAAGGAACTGGAGGTCTTGGTTAAATGCAATAAGCCTGTGTGGGAACTGAGACCCTGTATTCCCAACAAGCTCACAAGTGTGGCTGCTGCTTTTGTAGCTCTCCACATATGGGATGGTGAGATTTGAATCAGTAGTTCTCAAAATGTGGTCCCTGGATGTACAGCATCAGCATCACATGCTAATTCTTGGGCCTCATGGCAATCGTGGTGAATCAGGAACTCTGGAGGCAGAGCCCAGCAATCTGCTTTAGCAAAATCCTCCAGGGAATTCTGATGTACACCAAAGTTTGGTGCCGCAGTCCCGCTGCAGCAAAATAGCCGGGGGGTGACGAATAACTTGTGTACGTTGATACAGCAGGAATAGGAGCTGTTTATTGTAGGACAACAGAGCTATTTATACATTTTGCACAGCTTATCTTAATTAGCATAAACTAGATATATCAGTGAACCAATAAGGAATCTCCACACTTAATGGCTCACTTTTGTTACTTCTCAAACCACTCCCTCTGGCATTTTGCCAGGCACCATCCAGACTTGTTTACGAACTCTAACATTCCCCTGGCAAAATACCAGGTGTTATTTTGACTTGTTTACAGACCTTAACAGTTTGGAAACCTCTGCTGGATCATCATTGGGCACCTACCTCAGTGTTAGGCTTTTGAAAGGCAAGAGAAATCCCAGTTTATCCAAAGCACTAGAGATACTCCTAGGAATGAGAGATCAGGTTTCCCAGGAACCCAGGAAGAGTTACACAACCAGGATATATGTGAGGATGCACTGAGGCCCAGCGAGGCATCCTGGGAACTGAGATGTGTCTGGCAGCATGAGGTGTCACCCAGCTCCTGGAGTGACTGCTTGCTCAGATGCAGGAGCTGACGTTCCTTCCTCTTATCAGAATTCAACATTCTCCCCACTCTGCTTAAAGTATGGTGGCTTAGTTGGGGTCCTGGATTGAGGCTAGAATTGAGTTAGAATTCTGGCCTGTTATCTGTATAAAAGGCACTTAGCCTCAGTTTCCTTGTCTTGAAAACTGGGGCTACTGTCCTAATTGTACCTACCTCATTGACTTCATATAGCATTAAATGGGATAATGACTGTAACATGTATAGAGCACTTCCTGGGACCCAATAACTGGCCTAAAAATCAGGCCATCATTAGTGTCTTTTACATATTTGTTTCTAGTTGCACCTACCACTAACTGCCTCTCCATCTGACCCTTTGCTTCAAATGGTTGAGAAAGAGACACACTTTTGCTGTAGTGAGTCACTATACAGTTACTGGGCCAACCTCTCCCATCAAGCATCTATGGACACCCTGTGCTCCTGTTAGATGCCCTCCTCCGGTCCACAATGCTCCAGAAGCTCCATTCCTATGGTAACTGTGAGGGAGGAAAGCATGTGTGATAGTGCGCCACCTACAGGACACTCAGGCTGTCCAAGGCAGTGAGTCCTTTCAGCTGCCTTTTTCTCTTAACCTGTATGCTGATGGCCTCTTGTGTCTGACTTTACAATTTAGAAGCCTAGTTTTACATGAATTGACTAGGTTTTTTGACTTGGCCCACAGGTTACAAAAGTAGGTACTCTGTTCCACTATCACTGTCACTTTTGCCCCTTCCTCTGAAACCCCATGATTACCAAACGAATAAACATAAATGAAAGAAGAAGAAGCTGCCCCTTATTACAGGTGCAGAATACGACAATTTAGGATTAAATACTACATATTTTTAAAAAATATTTATTTTTTAGTAGTAGTTGGACACAATATCTTTATTTTTTATTTATTTTTATGTGGTGCTGAGGATCGAACACAGGGCCTCACATGTGCTAGGTGAGCACTCTTCCATTGAGCCACAACCCCAGCCCAAATACTACATATTTTTAAAGTCTCCCGCAAAAAAAAAAAAAAGAAAAAAAAAAAGAAAAAACTTCCCAACTTCCCACCCTTCCTGGAAGTTTGAATGTTTTTGTCATTGTTTAGACTTGGAAAAAACAGGAGCTGTTATCAGTCAATTGGAATCAAATTTCCGCTGGCTTCCTGCAACAAGCCTCTGAGTTAATCTACTCAGATATATGAACTTGTAGTTCAAAAATGTTAAGGGCAGGTTGCAATGAATCCTCCGTGGATGACAGTCCTTATTTGATGAAACAGTAAATACAAGCTCCTTGCCTATGGACTGACTTCTGAGTAATGAGACGCAGCCATGCAAAGTGTGAGATGCTTCCCTTTATAGTTTGAATTTGCATGAGAGAATTCCATTCTTGATCATCTAGAATGTTTCTTCTGTCTTTTTCTTTCTCTTTGCAGGAAACCGAAGAGAAAAACTATGTGATGATTATAATGAAAAGTATTAAAATGATCTGAGATCGCCCTGTTGTTCCCATCCCTTCTATCCATATCCTACAGTCATTAGTTTTCACATGGGAGGATTTTAGACACAGTTCAATGTTTGACTTGAGTCATCTTGTGTATATATGGATCTCTTTTTGAGGAAATAAAGTTTTGCAGACCTCTAGCATTACATACCACTTTTTTTTTTAATTCTAAAATTTCCTCAGCATGTAAAATTACAAAGCTAGGTCCCAGAATAAATTTAAAAACAAATTTACAAATTAATATAAACAAAACTACAGCCAATAAAATTCAAATTAATTACAGTTTAAAGAGTAGATTTTGGTTAAACTTAAATTGTCCATGTTCAATGTATTAGTAGTATGTGTGAGTATTATGCTTTGGGCACAATTTAGGTTTTCCTTGTGAGTATTTTAGTCATTGTCAATCATCATTTAAATTGTAGAAATTTCCATTTTAATTTTTTTTTTGCTAAAGTCAATATAATCTACTAAAGATCAGTCAATTTAGAATGCACACTCTCCATACTGAAAAATACAAAGTATTGTTGAACAAAAGAGTATCTGAGGATCTTCAGGAGTCCTAGGACTCCAAATTAAGTAACAAAGTTACCAGCTTTATTTTATTCCATTTAATTCTTACAGAAACCCTATGAGATAGACATTAGCAATTAACCTGATTTCACAGATGAGGGCTCTGGGGCACAGAGAGGTTAAGGAACTTACCAAATCACATACAGGTAGTAAGAGAGGAACCAGGATTCCATCCAGGTTCATCGTCTCCAAAGCCTCTTTCCCTGAGATTTTGTAACATTCCGACTCTGGAAAATCTGCCCTGAATCCTCCAAGAACTGCTCAGGAGTGAGCATGGGGCATACAGCGGTTTATGCCCATCCACTCTGCAATTTCCTGAGGAAACTCAAGGCAAAGATGACAATCCTAAGCTGAACTAGTTCAGTGTCTGTTTTGTGGGGGGCAAAAGCCTCAATCTGAATGAGAACTCCATGTATCTCATATAATTTCTCTGAGTCGGTCAGTCTCAAACTACTCAAGCCTGATCCAGACATCTGAAGCCTCACGCCTAAGGTCAGGGTGAGGCCACCTTGTTGGGTGAGAATTGCTGTCTTACAGTCTGACCGTGTTTTCTTTATTCATTCATTATCTCATTGTACAGTCTTCTATGGGTCTAAGAAAGCAACTCTCAGTCTTGATCCTCTCATATGGAATCAAAGTTTTTCTCCCATATCCCTTACTATTGGGCATGGTTGATTTTTTTCTCCCACTAGAAGGCTTGAGAAAGTGCTAAGTGATCTTGGCAGCAGAAGTTTTGGATGGGCATTCTGTTTCTGCTGCTAGAAGCTCTGTGACCTTGGGCAAATCACTTATTTTCTCTGAGCACACTTTTCCTGTCCTTAAAATGAAAAGGTTGATAATGAAGTCACAGGTTTATAGTGAGGGTTCATGAGAACATATGTCTGACAACACTAGGAACTTCTAAGCATTTTCAACAGCAGACCAGTTTATTATTTATTCAGCCCTCAAAACACTTATTGAATACTTATTTAAATGTCAAAATCTGTATTGACACTGAAAACAAAAGATCGAACACGGTCCCTGACGTTAATGAACTTTCAATCTAGTAGGATAGAAGTGACTTTTAAAAAGCATGATGTAATGAGATACACATAATTGTAGAAATATGTGCAATGAAACAGACTCAACTCAAAGTGGATTGAGTGGGACCGTTTTGTAGAGCAGAGACATGAAATTATCCTTCAACTATCATTAAAACTCAAGGAGACACACAGCTGCATGGTGTGTTTGGGAATTAGAGTCAGTGAGGTGGGACAGGATATGAGCTAAGATTCACTGGGTCACAGAGATCCAAGGCTCTAGTCTCATTTAACTTTTGTATTACCCTGATTAGGTACAGCTGTAATGCCCACCCAGGCTATTTCTAAATTCTACCCAGAATTATAGAAAGTAATTACTCTGTGCCAGTTCAGAATGTATTTAAGGATGAAAAATGTCAAACTCTTTCTGCATTAGTTGGCTTTGGTTGGTGTTTTGCATTGGAGCTGCAGGACCACATCAGGGAAACTCAGCAGGGTTTCCTCTTGCTCTCCTTGATAGGCTTCCTTTCCCTTTGGCAGGCCCTTGATTTCCTCTGAATATGTCATTTGGCCATTGCATTGTTGCTCTTTTGAGGGCTGATTTACTCCCCCGAACTAGAATAGACTTGGCCAAATTCACTGTGCACAGAGGAGGTTTTACTTCTGCAGCTCTTTAGGAAACAGGTGATAATTCCATTCTCTCTCTCACTCTGAGGTCACTGGCTGGAGCACCAAGTGCATCAGATTATTTGGCATCTCTCATTCTCAACCTGCGTCACCATTATTGTCTTGTGATTTTAGTGAAAAACAGTTCCTACCACATTATTGTACAAATTCAATTGAATGATGACTCAGGCAGTGTTGATATCTTCTGAATGACATTTTCAGCAAATGCTCCAAACAAAGTGGACTGAACGGCATTGGCCATGGAGCAAATGAAGTGATGCTAAAACTCATATTGTTCTCAGTCTACCATGTCAAACCTCAGGGAGCAATTAAATACTGGTGTATCTGAGATGATGAAAAGAGATAGCAAGAATCTGAAGTTCTGCAGGCCCTGTGGATTTGGTTTGACTGCAGCATGATTTCATAGTCTACTTCACAGCCACAGGCCCTTCTTACAAGTTTGATTTGAAAATGCCATAGTTTCAGGAAAATGTGGTCTGGATCAGAAGTCTTCAGGTGGTGTGATCATACCACAAGACAATCCATTGGCACACTCCAAGAATATGTGAGAACTCATACACATGGAATGGAGCTTTATGCAATAAAGAAATTGGCAGAGCCCTCAAATGGTCTGAATGTCAGTTGCTAAGGTGCCACATGGGAAGGTGGGAACTGCAGCTGTGGAAACATCTATTTGTTTTCTTCTGGCATCTCATAATGTTTTAAAGTTTACATGAGAATAGTTAAGTGAGCTAGATTTCTGTGAAGCCATGTAATAAAGGCAATAATACATAATACAAGGCCAATGGCAGAGCTGATCACAACTAACAAGAAGTTGACCTAAAACTTCAAAATTAAGAACAAAACTATTTGAAATATGAATTTCTTAAGGGTTGAATGGTGTCTCCACCCCACTCTATTCATAAGTTGAAATGCTATTCTCTACTATCTCAGACTGTGACTTTTTCTGGAGATAGGATCTATGCAGAGGTCATTAAGTTAAAATGAAGTCATAAGTATGCACCCTAGTGCAAGACTGGTGTCTTATAAAAAGAAGAAATCTGGACACAGGGATGTGAATAGAGAGGGCCACATGAAGGCACAGGTTGAAAATGGCCCTCTACCGGGTGAGGAAGGAGATGCAGGATGGAGCTTTGTCTCATGGCCCTCAGAAGGAACCAACACTGACACTTGGGTTGATTTTCAACTTTCAGACCCTGGAACTGTGAAAGAGGAAATTTCTGTTGTTGAAGGCATCCAGTCTCAGTGGTTTATTATGGCAGCCCTAGCAAATGAATGCAGATTCACATCCAGTCCTATTAGGGTGCACTTCAGTCATTGTGTATCATGCCTGGAGGGATTAGTTAATGATGGTGTGAAACCACTGAGTCTAGAAAGGCATTTGAAATAGGCTTTCAGAATGTGAAGACAGACTGAATTCACAAACAGTAAAATGTTCAATCACACTGCTGTCACAGTGTGAAAATATTACTATCAATAATAGAGATTTTAGGAGGAAAAAAATCTTTTATGCACTATTAAAATAAGTTCTTAAGCCAGGTGCTGTGTGGTTCACCTATAATGCTAGGTTCTCAGGAGGCTGAGGCAGGAGGATCACAAGTTCAAGGCCAACCTAGGAAACTTAGCCAATACTGTGTCAAAATAAAAAATAGAAAGGGCTGGGATATAGCTCAGTGGTACAGCACTTTCTCTAAAATAAATAAATAAATAAATATTCAGCTCCAAAAATTTTATCTCCATTTTACTATACAGGTACTATAGTCTATTTTATGGTATGTGCATATGTTTTACAAATAAACACATAAACATAAATATGGTTGAGTTCTCAAATATGTTTTATTGACAGCGTATGTGACCACACATGGTTCAGAACAATAATCACGGAGCTTAGAGTTCTCTTTCTTAGATCTGGGTATTTTAGGTCTTTTAGACCATGGACACAATAGGACAATTTATCAAGGACAGTTCTCAACTAACCAGTTTCATTCTAAGGGGGAAGAATTTATGAATCAGAAGAAGATTTAAATATGAAGGTTTTCTTGATGGGTTTCAGATTTCAAAGATAGATCCTAAGATGATTTAAACAAATGTGTTTCTACGTGGAAAATAAACTTCGTTAGTCTTTTCTCTAATACTTGTCTTCTATTCAATACTATGGTAAAATTCTAACAACTGTCAGAAAAAAAAGGTGCTGCTTCTTGTTTTATCTATTTACTTATCTATTTTTGCAGTGCTGGGGGTCAAACCCAGGGCTTTGAGCATGATAGGCCAGTGTTCTACTACTGAGCAACAGGCACAGATTTTTAAAGCAATGAAATTTTTTACCAACCCATTTATTTGGAAGCTTTGGACTATTTTGAGTAGATGAAAACTAGGAGCTCCCCCTGTGGAGTGCAATTCTATGCAGGCAAAGCCTCATTGAGTTGAACTGGGTAAGGAGACTTCATACCCATCACTCAGGCATGCTCACAGACACACATGCACCCACACCCACACGCACCCACACCCACACGTGTTCTCACTCACACACATACTCAACACACTTGTACACACATCCCAGCATTTATGTATCCGAGGGAAAGACTTACCTGGCTTTGTACCAGAAACCTAATTAGTGGCTTCTGCAGTAGAAGAATATATAATAAGCAGCATTTTATTCTTTTGAGTGGCAAAATTCAAATAAGCAGTGGGGCAGTAAATGTGCATAAAAGGTTGTTGCATTTAAAATTTTCTTCCATCTTCAAAAGAGCCTCCAAAAGCATACATTTAGTGTATATAAGCATGCAGTGATTTGCCTTAAGAAGCTCAGAGTTTTCTATGGAATTTTCTAACTACCAAGAAAAGCAGAATGAGAGACGTTGGTTCAGGAGGGTTTCTAGTTATACCTAGTAAGCAAATATAAATACTTGATTTTATTTCCTAGGTGTGCAAAGCATCACATGTCCAGGAGGCATTCAAGCCAACCAAAGTTCTGGTTCTTCCTTCTCACCACCACCTGTCACTCACAGCCTACAAGTCTCTGCCAATGTCAAAAGTTAGGAATACATTATGATGGTTAAGTGACGTTGCTCAGTTCCCATCTCTGCATTTACCAGTCAGTTCCTAGTAGATTATAAATTGCTCAGGTGCCAAAAGTCACCCTCCTAGGGGGAAGCTGTAGATGGAGAGTAATAGAAGAACTAGACAAAGTCCTGTGGGACTCCAGCACTAAGATATTGAGAAGAGGGAGCAGTGAGATACTGGAAAGCAAACTGAGAGGGCTGTCACAGTTCTCAAAGGACGAGAGTGTGACCATCTCTATGTAATGACATGTGCCTTATTTCAGTCCCCAATTCCCCACTTGTCTTTCTCAGCTACAGAGATGGATGACTTTTCTCTAGGCTGTGAATATATCAATAGGTATTTCTAGCCATCCAAACATTTGGGATTTCTGCAATCTACTAAAAATGTCCTCAAACCATCCTTCATTCTTATTTTATATTTCTTTTTCTGTATCTAATCTTCTTGGGATTAGAGTATGATAACAGGGACCAAGGGAGAATGTTACTAAAGATGTGGGGATGCTTTTGGCATTGAAATTCCATTCAGCATGTGTTTACTAAATGCCGACTAAGTATAAGATGCTATTCCAGATGCTTCAGAAATAAAAATTAAAGTGCTATGTTCACAGAAGTCAAGATGTCCTCAAATATCTGCAATGTAGGAATGAAAGAATATGAGAAAAGCATGCATAAAATGTTATGGGGGTCCAAAGGAGGAGGGGAACACATTCAATCGGAGGGATGGTAAGACAAGAAGGAGGACTTAATGTGTGGGCCTCAAGAAAAGACTGGGGATTCAAAGGCATTAACGAAATAAAGGGTGATTTAGGAAAACAGAAACAATGTGAAATAAGGCAGAGATGGGGGTGTATAGCTCATTTTTAGAGAAAAAGTAGTTGTCAAATTTAACTGGATAATAAAGATAATTATATTAAAATTAAAAAAAGAAGAGAGACTATTAAGTTTGGAGAAGGGGTGTCATGTGTCAGAGAGCCCTGGCAGGGAGGCAGGGAGCCATGTGGAACATTGCCCGGAGCATGTGTTTGGGGACCAGAGATGGGCTAGAAATCAAGGCTCTCCCAAATACTAGTTTTGTAATATGAGTTAAGGCAAATCACATCTCTGAATCTATAATTTTCCGATGTTAAAGGCACTTGTATTCTTAACTAGAAAAACAACCAATCTCAAATCAAATGATGATGTTCAAACTTTGGCCTTGAGACATGAATAAGAAGGGAAATTATGTTCAATGTATCTTGTCTAAGACGTCAGGGAAGTGGGTAGGAGGCTAGACAAGAGCTCCTAGGAATCATGGATGTTAACTTTCCTGAGTCAGTGCAGATGTGCAGGAAAGAGAAGTGCAATAAGACCTTTTGTATTTTGAGGGTTTGGATGCTAAGTGGGGGAGGAAAGAGGATTCTGGATCTGGGAGGTGGTGGATACTGGAACAGCTTCCCTGTGACTGGCCATCATCTGAGGGAGTGTGTATGTGTCACAAAAGAGGAAAGAACAAGTTGATGTAGCCAGTGGGTAAACTCCACACTCAGGGAACCGCAGGAAATCTTACCTGAGTCCAGAGCAGCACAAGCTCTTTGCAGTGGCAGGCCCACACCACTAGGTGGAGCAAGTCATTAGCAGTGACACCACGTGGCAGAGAGGGGTAGTGGCAGTTTTCAGCCCTCTAGATTCCAGCCCTCAAAGTCCAGCCCTTCTGTCCCTCTGGATTGTCAGAAGCACCGCCTGTCACCAGTGTGGACAAAGCCAAGAGTGTGAGTAGAGAAAAGCTTAAATAGGCCAACACATTGCCTTCCAATGATAGAGAACAAATAAGATTGAGAAATTGAAAAGAGAAATGGCTATGTGTAATTGAAATTAGTAGAGCAGTTCCAAGTGGTATTTAGAATAAAATAATTAGGGGGAAAATATATCTAATTCTATTTTTTTTTATTGGTCGTTCATAACATTACATAGTTCTTAATACATCATATTACACGGTTTGATTCAAGTGGATTATGAACTCCCCCTTTTACCCCGTATACAAATTGCTGTATCACATCAGTTACCCTTCCATTGATTGACATATTGCCTTTCTAGTGTCTGATGTATTCTGCTGTCTGTCCTATTGTCTACTATCCCCCCTCCCCTCCCCTCCCTTCCCCTCCCCTTTTCTCTCTCTACCCCTTCTACTGTAAATCATGTCTTCCATTTGTATTCTCTTGACTTACCCCTCCTTTCCTCTTATATGACATTTTGTATAACCCTGAGGATCGCCTTCCATTTCCATGCAATTTCCCTTCTCACTCCCTTTCCCTCCCACCTCTCATCCCTGTTTACTGTAAATATTCTTCTCAAGCTCTTCGTCCCTACCCTGTCCTTGTTTACACCCCTTATATCAAAGGAGTCATTTGGTATTTGTTTTTTAAAGATTGACTAGCTTCACTTAGCATAATCTGCTCTAATGCCATCCATTTCCCTCCAAATTCTATGATTTTGTCATTTTTTAATGCAGAGTAATACTCCATAGTGTATAAATGCCACATTTTTTTTATCCATTCATCTATTGAAGGGCATCTAGGCTGGTTCCACAGTCTTGCTATCGTGAATTGAGCTGCTATGAACATCGATGTAGCAGTGTCCCTGTAGCATGCTCTTGTTAGGGCTTTAGGGAATAGACCGAGAAGGGGAATAGCTGGGTCAAATGGTGGTTCCATTCCCAGCTTTCCGAGAAATCTCCATACTGCTTTCCAAATTGGCTGCACCAATTTGCAGTCCCACCAGCAATGAACAAGAGTGCCCTTTTCCCGGCATCCTCTCCAGCACTTATTGTTGTTTGACTTCCTAATGGCTGCCAGTCTTACTGGAGTGAGATGGTATCTTAGGGTAGTTTTGATTTGCATTTCTCTGACTGCTAGCGATGGTGAGCATTTTTTCATGTACTTGTTGATTGATTGTATGTCCTCCTCTGAGAAGTGTCTGTTCAGGTCCTTGGCCCATTTATTGATTGGGTTATTTGTTATCTTATTGTCTAATTTTTTGAGTTCTTTGTATATTCTGGTTATTAGGGCTCTATCTGAAGTGTGTGGAGTAAAGATTTGTTCCCAGGATGTAGGCTCCCTATTTATCTCTCTTATTGTTTCTTTTGCTGAGAAAAAACTTTTTAGTTTGAGTAAGTCCCATTTGTTGATTCTATTTGTTAACTCTAGCGCTATGGGTGTCCTATTGAGGAATTTGGAGCCCGATCCCACAGCGTGTAGATCATAACCAACTTTTTCTTCTATCAGATGCCGTGTCTCTGATTTAATATCAAGCTCCTTGATCCATTTTGAGTTAACTTTTGTGCACGGCGAGAGATAGGGATTCAGATTCATTTTGGTGCAAATGGATTTCCAGTTTTCCCAGCACCATTTGTTGAAGATGCTATCCTTCCTCCATTGCATGCTTTTAGCCCCTTTATCAAAAATAAGATAGTTGTAGTTTTGTGGATTGGTTACTGTGTCCTCTATTCTGTACCATTGGTCCACCCGCCTGTTTTGGTACCAGTACCATGCTGTTTTTGTTACTATTGCTCTGTAGTATTTGAAGTCTGGTATCGCTATACCGCCTGATTCACACTTCCTGCTTAGTATTGTTTTTGCTATTCTGGGTCTTTTATTATTCCATATGAATTTCATGATTCTTTTATCTATTTCTACAAGATATGCTGTTGGGATTTTGATTGGCATTGCATTGAACTTATAGAGAACTTTTGGTAATATCGCCATTTTGATGATGTTAGTTCTGCCTATCCATGAGCAGGGTATGTTTTTCCATCTTCTAAGGTCTTCTTCTATGTCTTTCTTTAGGGTTCTGTAATTTTCATTGTATAAATCTTTCACCTCTTTTGTTAGGTTGATTCCCAAGTATTTTATTTTTTGGGGGGATATTGTGAATGGAGTAGTTGTCCTCATTTCCGTTTCAGAGGATTTGTCGCTGATATACAGGAATGCCTTTGATTTATGCGTGTTGATCTTATATCCTGCCACTTTGCTGAATTCATTTATTAGCTCTAATAGCTTCTTTGTAGACCCTTTTGGGTCTGCTAGGTATAGAATCATATCATCTGCAAATAGTGATAATTTAAGTTCTTCTTTTCCTATTTTTATGCCTTTAATTTCTTTTGACTGTCTAATTGCTCTGGCCAGTGTTTCGAGGACTATGTTGAACAGAAGTGGTGAGAGAGGGCATCCCTGTCTTGTACCAGATCTTAGAGGGAATGCCTTCAATTTTTCTCCATTCAGAATGATGCTGGCCTGTGGCTTATCATAGATTGCTTTTACAATGTTGAGGTATGATCCTGTTATCCCTAATTTTTCTAGCGTTTTGAACATAAAGGGATGCTATACTTTGTCGAATGCTTTTTCTGCATCTATTGAGATGATCATATGGTTCTTATTTTTAAGTCTATTGATGTGGTGAATAACATTTATTGATTTCTGTATATTAAACCAGCCTTGCATCCCAGGGATGAATCCTACTTGATCATGATGTATAATTTTTTTGATATGTATTTGAATCCGATTTGCCAGAATTTTATTGAGGATTTTTGCGTCAAGGTTCATTAGAGATATTGGTCTGTAGTTTTCCTTCTTTGATGTGTCTTTGTGTGGTTTCGGAATCAGGGTGATGTTGGCCTCGTAGAATGAATTTGGAAGTTCTCCCTCTTTTTCTATTTCCTGAAATAGCTTGAAAAGTATTGGTGTTAGTTCCTCTTTAAAGGTTTTGTAAAACTCTGCTGTATACCCATCTGGTCCTGGGCTTTTCTTAGTTGGTAGTCTTTTGATGGTTTCTTCTATTTCCTCTATTGTTATTGGTCTGTTTAGGTTGTCTATATCCTCCTGGCTCAATCTGGGCAGATCATAGGACTCAAGGAATTTATCTATGCCTTCACTATCTTCTATTTTATTGGAGTATAAGGATTCAAAGTAATTTCTGATTATCTTCTGTATTTCTGAAGTGTCTGTTGTGATATTGCCTTTTTCATCCCGTATGCTAGTAATTTGGGTTCTCTCTCTTCTTCTCTTCGTTAGCATGGCTAAGGGTCTGTCAATTTTATTTATTTTTTCAAAGAACCAGCTTTTAGTTTTGTCAATTTTTTCAATTGTTTCTTTTGTTTCAATTTCATTAATTTCAGCTCTGATTTTAATTATTTCTTGCCTTCTACTTCTTTTGCTGTTGTTTTGCTCTTCTTTTTCTAGGATTTTGAGATGAAGTATGAGATCATTTATTTCTTGGTTTTTTCTTTTTTTGAGGAATGAACTCCAAGCAATGAATTTTCCTCTTAGAACTGCTTTCAATGTGTCCCATAGATTCCGATATGTTGTGTCTGTGTTTTCATTTAACTCTAGGAATTTTTTAATTTCCTCCTTGATGTCTTCTAAAACCCATTGATCACTCAGCAACCTATTGTTCATTCTCCAGGTGATGCTTGCTTTTTCCTTTCTTCTTTTATCATTGATTTTCAGTTTCATTCCATTATGATCAGATAAGATGCATGGCATTATCTCTACCCCTTTGTATTGTCTAAGAGTTGCCCTGTGACATAGTATATGGTCTATTTTTGAGAAGGTTCCATGTGCTGCTGAGAAAAAAGTGTAGCTACTTGATGTTGGGTGGTATAGTCTATATATGTCAATTAAGTCTAGGTTGTTAATTGTGTTATTGAGTTCTATAGTTTCCTTATTTAACTTTTGTTTGGAAGATCTGTCCAGTGGTGAGAGAGGTGTGTTGAAGTCTCCCATGATTATTGTATGTTGGTCTATTAGACTCTTGAACTTGAGAAGTGTTTGCTTGATGAACACAGCTGCACCATTATTTGGGGCATATATATTTATGATTGTTATGTCTTGTTGGTGTATGGTTCCCTTGAGCAGTATGAAGTGTCCTTCTATATCCCTTTTGATTAGCTTTGGCTTGAAATCTATTTTATTAGATATGAGTATGGACACTCCTGCTTGTTTCCGCGGTCCATATGAGTGATATGATTTTTCCCAACCTTTCACCTTCAGTCTATGTATATCTTTTCCTATCAAATGCGTCTCCTGTAGACAGCATATTGTTGGGTCTTGTTTTTTGATCCATTCTACTAGCCTGTGTCTCTTAATTGGTGAGTTTAAGCCATTAACATTTAGGGTTATTATTGAGATATGGTTTGTTCTTCTATCCATATTTGTTTATTGATGTTACTAAACCTGATTTGTTATCCTCTTTGACTACTTTCCCCCCTTTACTGTCCTACCTCCCATTGTTGGTTTTCAATGTTATTTTCCATTTCCTCTTCCTGTAATGTTTTGCCAAGGATTTTTTGAAGAGATGGTTTTCTAGCTGCGAATTCTTTTAACTTTTGTTTATTGTGGAAGGTTTTAATTTCATCTTCTAACCTGAAGCTTAATTTCGCCGGATACACGATTCTTGGTTGGAGCCCATTGTCTTTCAGTGTTTGAAATATGTTATTCCAGGATCTTCTAGCTTTCAGAGTCTGTGTTGAGAGATCAGCTGTTATCCTGATTGGTTTACCCCTAAATGTAATCTGCTTTCTTTCTCTTGCAGCTTTTAAAATTCTCTCCTTATTCTGTATGTTGGACATCTTCATTATAATGTGTCTAGGTGTGGATCTCTTATGATTTTGCACATTCGGCGTCCTGTAGGCTTCTAGGATTTGGGATTCTGTCTCAATCTTCAATTCTGGGAAGTTTTCTCGTATTATTTCACTGAATAGACTGTTTATTCCTTTGGAATGGAGCTCTGTGCCTTCCTGTATCCCAATGACTCTTAAATTTGGTCTTTTGATATTGTCCCAAAATTCTTGGATGTTCTGCTCATGGTTTCTTAGCAGACTTGCTGAGCTGTCTATGTTCTTTTGCAGTTGAAATACTTTGTCTTCATTGTCTGATGTTCTCTCTTCTAAGTGATCTACTCTGCTGGTAGTATTCTCAATTGAGTTTTTAAGTTGGTTTATTGTTTCCTGCATTTCTAGAATTTCAATTTGTTTGTTTTTTATTACCTCTATCTCCCTGTGAAATTGATCTTTTACTTCCTGGATTTGTTTGTCAATGTGATCTTTCATTGTCTGATTTTGCTGTCTCATGTCTTCCTTGAGACTCCAGATCATCTGAAGCATATATATCCTGAACTCTTTATCTGATATTCCATCTGTTGCAGCTATTACCTCTTCTAAAGTTGAGTTGACCTGCATTGCTTGTGGTCCTTTCTTTCCTTGTCTTTTCATACTGCTCGCGTTTCTTTCTGCTCGGTGCAACTGTTGTGTTTTGAAATTTACCCCCTATTTATTTATGTTGCTCTTGTATACTTGAAAAGTCTCCCTTGCAGGTGCGGGCGGCGGCTGTGCCCCTACTCCAATTGGGGTGACGTGTCTACCACGCTGGCGGCTCTCTGGGCCTGTTCCAGGAGTGGAAGGCGGCTCTGCTCTGTCCCTATTCCAATTGGGGTGTCGTGACTACAATGCTGGCAGGTCGCTGGGCCTGTTCCGGGCGTGGGCGGTGGGCTTGGCTGGCGGGATTCCACCTAATGGCAGTCCCTAACCTCCCTGCTTGCTAATTAATGGCTTCTCTGAGGCGCCACGCCTTCTGTAGCTGCGGGGCAGGCCGCGCGAATCAGTTGGCCTGGATCTCCGGGGTCCTGCTGCTGGCTGTTTTGATGTTGCAAGCTGTTGGAGAGTGGTGGTGTATTCTTCAGCTTTCCCGGATGGTGGCCGCTGACTGCCTGGATGGAGTGTCCGCTGTTTTGATGTTGCACTCTGAAGGAGAGTGGCGGTGTATCCTTCAGCTTTCCCGGATGGTGGCCGCTGACTGCCTCGGTGGAGTGTCCGCTGTGGGGGATGGGACTGTACTGCTTCCTTCCCCTTCTGAGAACCCGTGCTCGGCCCAAGGGTCCGTGTGGGCTTGGCTGGTGGGATTCCACCTAATGGCCTTCCCTAACCTCCCTGCTTGCCAATTAATGGCTTTACTGAGGCACCACGCCTTCTGTAGCCGCAGGGCAGGCCACGCGAATCAGTTGGCCTGGATCTCCGGGGCCCTGCTGCAGGCTGCTGGGATCCCTGGCACTCTATCACTTTGATTTTTTCTGCTTGCCCCTCCCCCAGCGCTGGCTAGCCAGGTTTCGTTTTGGCTGCTACTGGGAGGAGGGGTTGGAGGTCAGGTGTCTCTGGTTTCCCCCTAGTCTGTATGGAGGCTCAGCTTGATACTCCCTCTCCCGACAAGCCTAGGAGAGATTTTATGTGAATTCCCGCTGTCTGGGGGGTGAGCTGAATGACACCGACCTGTTTTGATGTTGCACTCTGAAGGAGAGTGACGGTGTATCCTTCAGCTTTCCCGGATGGTGGCCGCTGACTGCCTCGGTGGAGTGTCCGCTGTGGGGGATGGGACTGTACCGCTTCCTTCCCCTTCTGAGAACCCGTACTCGGCCCAAGGGTCCGTGTGGGCTTGGCTGGTGGGATTCCACCTAATGGCCTTCCCTAACCTCCCTGCTTGCCAATTAATGGGTTCACTGAGGCGCCACGCCTTCTGTAGCCCTATATCTAATTCTAAAGGGCTAACTTTTGTCTTTATAGAAATCTTGGCTATCTAGAAACTTGTTCTGTAAGGTTCTGGGTCGAGGAGATTGACTTTCAGTTTTTATCTATCAGAGAATGAAGTGAAATGATGAAATTTTCACTTTAAATTTAACTCAAGTTCAATAAATCTCTGCAGAAGAAAGTCCCTAATGATCCTAATGTCCTGTCTATACCCTTTAACATCTCTGTATTTACTCCTTGAGTTTCTTGTGGAGGAGGAAAGATATTGAAAGGGAGATGATGAGAAAAGCATCAGTCACATAAATTACTGACTGAATCACATGTGTTCCTGGTCTATTGTCATTAGGGAAAGTTCTAAGTTTCCATTGGGATCTGGGCTAATTGTGCTCTGGGTCTGCTAAGAGTCATTGAAAAGTGAGCAATGAATAAGAGCTAAGGTGGGCATTTCTTTTGTTAACTAATGTTTAATTCATCATTGGTTTAATATTTATCAGGTTTTTGAAAGTAAATCAAAATCTTAGATTTGGAAGGTTCTATCGTGGTCATTTAGTTCAATCTTTTATCCAAAGCAGGAGAACTTTATATAAAACCCCTGACTTTTTTTTTTTTTTGGCAGAAGATCAATCAATGCAGGTTCTGCTGAAACACACCTCGGGATGTAAAATTCACTACTTTGTGAAGCAGAACATCTACTTAATATTCGAAGTGTAGCCTGGAAGCTTCAGAGAAGCATAACCCGGGAGTTGGGAAAAAATGCTGAATCTGAGACCCTACCCCAGGCCTGCTGAATTAGAAGGCTCATTTGACAAGATCCCTGGGCATTCCTTCATACTTCCTGGTTGAGAAGCACTGGACTCTTTCACTGATAGATGATTTGGGACATTAGGAAATGCCTGCTAACATAGCCTGCTGTGCAGATGTGGCCTGTGGACTGACCCTTCAGCCTCACCTGTCCTGAGCCTTTCTGCTAGCTCTCATCCTGCCCTTCCTGTGGTTCTAGAGCCTTGGCATCTGCTTCCATTGAGGTCACCTCACCTCCTTAGACTCCTGTTATGCTGACTTTCCCAGGGGTGCGAGCTGGGCTTCAGTTCATCTCAGGCACATGCAGTGTGGTGGGAGCTGCGGCAGCTCCTGTGTTTAGGTCAGAACCCACCAGACCTACTGGGCTCTGGCCTCTGGAAGGGTCCAGGAAAGGTTCCTTAGACTTTAGGGGTATTTATACTATGTGGGGAGTGGGAGAGACAGGAAGGACCTAGAAGAGAATTTAGTGCTTCCTCCTGTCAAACGGCTTCTTGGCGCTGGGAGGTGTGGCTTGATGTATTTCTTGGGAAGCAGGGACATCTTGGTGACATATTTTGTTCTTGCTCCTCCCCTTCCTCACATTTCTTTCAGAGACTGTACCCCAAATAAAGCAGTGATATCTAAGCTTTGCCTTGAAGTCTATTTTCTGAGGAAACTAGACTAAGACCTGCCTTGTGCCTGCTTCACTCACAGGTTTCTAACCCCGCCATTCCGCTAGCTCCCCAATGGCCAACATCTCCCATGCTGCTGCTTCCTTCAAATTCTAGAAGATGGCTTCCGTGCTTTCTCTTAAACACTCTTAATTTACTTTAATAATTCCTCAAACTGTGGTTTTTTAGGCCTCTCACTTCTTGTATCACTTTACTGTGACATCATTTACTTAGGTTGTGGCTCCTTGAGAGTCCCTCCAGACGTGGGTTCACAGGGTTCCCATTTCCGTTACTACAGAAATGACACCAGTGTTAATACAGCTGTCCTGATGTGAGCCTGCTCTTGTGGGAAACTATTTGGGTTGTGGTGATCTGACAGGTTAAAGATGAATATTAACTTGAGAGTGATGGAGGCTGAACTGGTTTGACTGCCTGTGCAGCTTCTGGGGGCCCGGTCCTGGTGGGCTCCTGTGGTCCATATTCCTTACAGACACATTTGGGCTGACTACCAAGCCAGCTGTGGTGCATTGAGGTGTTCGGGTTTCTTCTCAAGGGCTTCACTCTCCTTGGGGTGAGAATCTTTATCTTCTATCATCCAAACAAACCCAGAGCCAGTGGATTCCTGAAAAACATTTAACTAAGATTGTACCACAGGTAAGTTCTCTACCTGGGAATGTGGCTCTCAGAGGATGATCTAATCAGCATGGAAATGTTCCAGTGTCTTGTTCTAAAATCTTGTCTTTCTGAATGTCTTTTTTGTTTTGTTTGTTTTTTAAAAGACATTATTTCTACCCTGAACCCCAAGTTTTAGGAACTTTTCTGTTTTATGAATAGCGGTGTGCCTCCCGAGAACAAGCACAACCCCAGTTTTATGGGGAGTACAGATGAAGGTAAGAGATGGTAGCCTCCAGGACCTTGCACAGCTGTGCCAGGCACACCATACCAGACACCTGCTACCACGAGGAGCAACCAGGTACCAAATGAGTTCAGAGGAGAGGATGACCCTGTGACTTGTAGGCGTCAGAAGGGTGCCATAGCAGTTTGAGGGAAGAAGAGCTCTTTGAATTTGCTGTAGGATTCTTTCCTTTAGATTGTCAGCAGAAAGTTCCAGAGACCCAATTCTTTAAGTCACTGGAAAGTATCTTGATATTTCCTAAGGCAAAAGACATGTCATATTCTTTAACGTTTGTAGGATACTGAGAACACATATGGTTCACTGCCCTGTCAGGGCCAGAGAAATGACAACATTTTGTTTTTTGTTTCAAAGACCAGTGAAAAATCCATACAAAACTAAACAAAAAAAAACCCATCTCTCTATTGAGAATGAATACTTTCAGGTTCATCTCAGCCTCCTCTCCCCGGAAGACTGAGGAAATTATTGTTGGCATGTTTGAAAAACTATTTTTAGCAATATAGAAGTGCTATGGCAACAGGCCACACAGCGAGAATCAACCAGAGAATTTGGGGAAGTGTGTTATTCCTGCCAGCCAGTTTGTAACAGTATATCCTAATGCTTCACAGTGGGTGTTCAGCACCATGTTGGTTTCTTTCTGCTCTCAGCACCCTCCTTCTAGTGAGTCTCCTTCTTTTATGGGTGCAAAGGTGCACAGAGAATGTGAATTAGTTTTAATATTTGCAGGCTACTTTTACCAAGGCTCCTTATGTCTCTGCAACTTCTGACATGAAGGAAGGGAAGGTTGGAAATGCAGCAAGAGCAGGGCTGGCCACAGAAGGCAGGGCAAGTTGGCAAATAGTGACACACATCTCCCACCCCTCCTTACTTTTGATGGGATTGGGAACATGTTTTCATGCTGTAGTTTTCCACCTACAGGTTCTGCAAAGACCCTGAAATTATATGTAAAATATTGTGTGCATTCAAATGTCACGAAAAACACATTTTTTCCCCCTTCTTACCATCTTCTTCCTTTGCTAAATAATTCTGCAACAACTGTTGTTCGTGGGTAGCTGTTCTTGCACTTTAACACTTTTCGGAGCCTGGAAGCCCTCATTTTATTCTTCATCTGTACGCTTTCATTCTTGCTCCTATAACCCATCTGCTCTCAGTGGTTAGTGAGCTTCCACAGGAAAAATCTTCACTTATATTTTCACATTGGTGGGAGGTGGGGTGGGCAAATCCAAAAACCCAAACCACCTTTGGAGAATCCTCTTTGTGCTAGAGTAACTACCCTAAGTCCCGGCCTCTAGCTGAATCCAGTACCATCCCTGCCCTGGCGATGCTCTTCAGTTCTGGATTCGTCTCTGGCCCATAAACAGTGCGCTCTTCCCTGGTTCTGTTGCCACCAACTGCCATTCTGCTCTCCTCACCTGGCTAACGTCAACCTATCCCACAAGCTTAGCTTAAATTGCACACTCTCAAAGAGATGGTATTTGATTCTTTTATCTAAACTGAATTCTCATACTATGAATGGCATTTTTTTATTTTCAGAGCATTTTTCAGGTTCTTATTATATTTTAAAACCATGCATTTATCTTTGTATTTATTTACTCACTGTTTCTTTCCCAGGATAGACTCAAGTTGCTGTGAAGACCAGTGTCTTTCCCCGTGGCTGAGTACCTTCCTGAATTATTGTAGGTTTTCAATAACTATTTACTTACTGACTGAATGAATAAACGAATAAACATTAAATTAAGGAAAATAATTGCATTAAAATACTGTGAATGTTAGAACAGAATGTAGATGCTAAAATCCACCCCCCCCACACACACGTATTTTTTTTTTTTTTTAGAAGTACTAGGGATTGAACCCAGGGCCTCACTACAATTATAAAAAGTGTTAAAGAGCAACACTACTCTGGTTGACTCTTACATCCCCAGCCTTTTAAATTTCATATTTGTAGACAGGGTTTTGCTGAGTTGCCCAGGCTGGCTTCAATTTGTGATTCTCTAGCCTCAGCCTCCCAAGTTGCTGGGATTACAGGCATGTACCACCAAATCTCACTCAGATATTCATTTATTGGCACAGAAAGATGACTTGGCATACTTCTGATTGGAAAAAATAATTTCCAAAATACTGTGTATTATTTTAATTGTATTTTTAAAGGTTGGGTATAAATGACACAAAATTATAGTTAGGAGGAATAGGTTCAGGAGATCTACTGCATAATTTGAGTATAATTAATAATAATTATTGCATACTTGAAAATTTCTGAGAGTAGATCTTAAGTGTTCTCATAACACATGCAAAAAATGTGTGTAAGGTAATATGTATGTTAATTGGCTTGATTTAGTCATTCCACAATGTATACATATATCAAAATATCATGTTGCATATCATAAATGATATGATTTTTACCAATTAAAAAATAAATGAAAGAAACATATTGGTATACATGTATACACCAAAATATAAACATCAATTCTTCCAATGACAGGTTTTAGGTGATTTCTCTTTGTTTTTACTTATTTGTATTTTCTTTCATTGAGTATCTTTGGTTTAAAGGTCATAGAATCTGAATCTATTAATTCATTAGCTAATCTATTAGCTTATTAAACAACTATTTATTGTCTACCCTGTATCAAGCATTGTTCCAGAAACTGGATTTACCTGCTGATTATAAAATATGGGTACGAATCCTCCTGCATCCCTTCTTTTTCATACTCCTTTCCAGCCAACCACTTCCACAGTTTAAATGGACCCTTCTAAATGTTTTCTGTGTTCAGTTGATCATATTTATGCAAGTCTTATTCTTTGCACACATTCACAGATTCTTTGAACATAATATGATCATACTCTGTCCACCTTTCTGTGAATTCCGTTTTCATAACTTCATATCCAGGAATAGTCTTCATGACACTTTAATTAAATGTACGTTGATAGAAAAAAAATCTGCATGTTTTCATGATCATCCCACTAATTCCCCTACTAATGACCAATTAGAATGTTTCTAATTTATTCTGTGAGTTGTCTTAAAACACATATACACACACTAAACTTGTTATCTGTAAATATGTACAGTTAAAAAACAAGGAACTCTTAGTCACACATGCCAAAAAGTAAAAGTTACCTGAAATGGCTTGACACGGCACAGATTACCCATATCATTTTTGGGCTAGACTTGAGTAGGGGACAGTTGAATTGTGACCTCTTTTCAACTGACCTTGATCTTTTGGCGTGTAGAAAATTGTAACTGAAAAAAACAATCGTAACTGAGTTGGTGTGAATATGATGCCAACACTTTTAGTGGTAGGTGATATTTTATGAGCAGTTTTAATTGTTCACATTGTCGATGCCATTGTAAGATTCTTTAGGTAGATGAAAAATGTTTGGTTAGTCTTCTCCCAAAGGGAGAGTGTTTTCCTTAAATGAGTTATTTTATGCAGGTGATACTTGTTGCAAAGCAAAATGTAGTGAGAAAAAAACATCCCTTAGAATCTTTCAGCCTGTACTTGAGGTTTCTGTCACTCAAGTTTGAAGCACTGGATACAAGTAAGTAGATGGGAATAATGGGGAAACAGTGTTGCTTGAAAAGGAGGTGACATCTCCCTTCCTCCGTCTCTTGCTTACTTATGGTTTATTTCTGTATTTCTTCATCTTATTTGAATAGTTTGATTTTTTTTTGTCTTTTTAGATCATTAACATTGACATTCAGAGGTGGACTCCAGTGGGTCCTGGGGTTTGTAAAATTTGGCAGTCATCTTTAAAATATACGTAGGTTTAAAAGTGAATGTTTATATAAAATGAGAAGAGAAATAACAAATGCTAATTTTAAAAATGTCAACAAATACCACAAACATCATGTCTAGCTTATTAGTTAATAGTCTGTCACACCAAAATAAAATTTTTCTTCTACACTGTTTTGGCTATGCTTTTTTTTTTTTCTAGTAGTAGTGATTGAACCCAAAAGTGCTTTACCACTGAGCCACATTCCCAGACCTTTTAACTTTTAATTTTGAGACAGTGTCTCCTTCAGTTGCTGAGACTGGCTTTGAATTTGTGATTCTCTTGCCTCAGTCTCCTAAGAGGCTGGGATTCTAGGCTTGTATTACTACATTCCACTTATTTTTGATCACCTCTTTTTATGACAACAATTCTATAATGATATTTTCAATAGAAAGAACAGAAAGAGATTTAAGACTTTCTTCTGCATGATGTATTTAAGCATTTACACTTACTTTTGGTAGTTGGAATGCACAAAAGGTGCACCTTCACAAACAAATATACTTAATTGGTATAACACCTGTATAGATTTGCATTTTGAAAATGTAAAGGTTTCCAATAAGGAAAAGTTCACAAGATTTCCACTAAATTGAAAAAAAAAGGTTGTATGGCATATTTATGATAGCATATACTACACTACGGAAAATATTCCTGGCAGGAAAGAGCTGGTTAGACTAGGTGTTGATGAAAACAGAATCTTGCCAAATTTATTCATGTGGAGACTGGAAGAATTTCTCAAAGATCTACCTTGGTATATTTAAAACTCTTTTCTCCACTACCCACAAGCTTCTGGTCTTCTGGATGCCCTCATATCCTAATATGACCTCTGGTCCTGAACCCTTGAGTTGAGGTAGATAGTAAATGGTGGAAGAAAAATTCCAGAAAGTCATTCCTACCAGGGATGCTAGCCACTAACCATAGGAGGAAATGATTGCAAGCAACATGCAGGTGCTGCGTGAGATCCTAAAGGACTGTTTTCCCATCTGAACTTAGCTGAGTCCCCAGGATGTCTGCAGCCTCTGCAGGAACTCAACACAGAGGGAGGTGTGGCAGAGGGGAAGGCAAAATGAAAAAAGGCAGTGATCTTAACCCACTGCAGTTAATTTTGTTACCATTTACAATATTTTACAGAAGCATTTGACTCTATGAACACATTGCTAGGGCTCCTAAATAGGAAAGGGCTCTGAGGCACAAGTTTCTTTGACTTCCTGATACATTTGCTTCTAAGGGCTTTTCAATTTCTTTTCAGAATGAGAGAGGAAGGGAGAGGAGATCAAACTAGAATTCTTATATGGATTTTATTTGGAATCTGTACCTTCTTAATGTTGGGGTTGTGGCTCAGTGGTAGAGCGCTTGCCTATAAACTTTGCAAGGTCCTGGGTGCAATCCCAGTACCACAAAAGAGGAGAAAAGAAGCAGGGTGTGGGTGAGGAGGAAGCTATATCTTCTTCACATGTTCTAGAAAGACTCATGCTGTTAACACTAACACTTTGGAGCTACCATATTTATGCTACATTGTGGTAAGACAGATGTGAGGGTCTGGGGGTGGGGCTCAGGCAAAGTGCTTGCCTAGTCTAAGACCTTGGGTTCAATCCTCAGCAAAAAAAGTCAAAAATGGATGTGAAATAGATAAGACAGTTTGGGTGCTTGTTTTCTCAAGGTTTAACATCTGTAGTATTGAAGGTTATGTTTTGGATCTCAGGTCTGAAAATCAGATATTCAGCTTGCCTTAATTTTTTAACTTGCTCAATTTTAAAGTAAATTTAACATATATGGAAGCATATGTTAAGAGCACAGATGGATGAGCCTTGACCAATGCATAGGTCTTTTGCCAAATTGAGATATATGTCCATCACCCCCAAATTCCCTCCTGCCATTTTATAGTCAGCATTCTCTTCTACAATAAACAACTCTCAAAAGTTAACAAAAGTTCAATTAGAAAATGGGAAAAAGACACGAACAGACATATTTTTAAAGATAATATACAGATTGCAAATAGGTATCCTAAAATGTGCTTTTAAAGGCAACCATTCTTCTAGTTTTTATCATTGTAGATTAGCCTTACCTTTTTTAAAACTTTATATAAACAAAATTATGGATACATTTTTATTTTAGATTTCAATTTTTATTGACACCTAATAACTGTACATATTAGTGGGGTATAGTATAATAATTTTATACATGTACATGATGTAAGATCAAATCAGGGGAATTAACATGTCCATCTCCTAAAACATTTATCATTTCTCTGTGTTGGAAAACTTTGATTTCTTGTGCTTTTAAAAAAATACATTATAAGTTGTGAACTGTAGTTACCCTATTGTGCTATAGAACACTAGATCTAATTCCTATCTCACTATAATATATACTCTTATGTCTTGTTTCTTTCTTTCTTTGTTTTCTGGATCCATCTTTATTCACAGAGTAAAATTTCCAGTTTGATTTTAACATGTTTTTATCAATTGAAATATTCATTTTGAAGACTGTGGACCTTTAACATGGTGGATTGGGTGTCTGGTTTCTTTTGCTCAGCATAATGTTTCTGAGATTTTCCGTGTTGCTCTATCAGAGACACCTTCCTGTTTATTGGTGAGTACTCCATATCCTGCTAATGGGAATTTGGGTTGTTTTTAGATTTGGGCTGTTACAAATAAGACTTACATGAATATTGTACAGGTCATTTTGTGAATGTGTATTTTTTATTCTCTCGGGTAATTACCAAGTATGGATTTGCTGGGTCACAGGGTAAGTATATGTTTAATTGTAAGACACCTGCAGCTTTCGTTCCTCCTGGGTACTATGGTATCATTCTTTTTTTTTTTTCCCCCGGTGGTGGGGAGGGGGTGGTACTGGGGCTTGAACTCAGGGGCACTTGACCACTGAGCCGTATCCCTAGCTCTATTTTGTATTTTATTTAGAGACAGGGCCTCACTGAATTGCTTAGTGCTTCACTTTTGCTGAGGCTGTCTTTGAACTCACCATCCTCCTGCTTTGGTCTCCACTGAGATTATAGGTGTGCACCACTATGCCCGTCCCATGGTATCATTCTTTAATTCTTCTAAAGTACTTGGGGATTCTCAGGGGAATGAGTATATTAAATCAATGGTTATTAATTAAAATTTGTGAAAAAGACTGCAATTTTCTTGTCAAGAATTCCAACTCTGTGAAAAGTTGTCTTAATTACCTAAAATTAAACTCAATAATTATCAAGACATTTAAAAAGCCTTAAAGGTCAGTGTAGTTCATTCAAAATCTTAAGGAATTTCTTAGAAAGGAAATTGTCCTTGTCAGGGTCCAGACAAGAGAAAGAAATCACAGTTATTTTAGCAGAGTGAATTTTGTATAAATAATTGTTACGGCATATAAAGTTACCAACAAGGAAACTGAGGAAGGAAAGGAATAGGAAATTCTAAAGCAAGCAGCTGTTAAAGAAGTGTCTACCTTCCCTAAGATTGGAGAAAGAGAGGAGGAAGTTGGAATTATTAAAACTGATTTGAATGGAGCTAAAACTCAGACTTGAGGGGCACCACTGGGTCGGTGCTGCCTCTTGACTGGGGTGGAGTTGCAGGGACAGGATTCTGCGCACTATGGTCAGTAGGCCAAGTCCAACTTGTTTTTTGTATGGTCTGTGAATTAGGATGGTTTTTACATTTTAAAATGGTTGAAAAAAATTGAAGGAATAATTATGTTTCCTAGGGACTCTGTAACAAAGTACTGTGAACTAGATGGTTTAAAACGCCAGAATTTATTCTTTCACAATTCAGGAGGCTAGAAGTCCAAAATTAAGTTATCAGCCAGGCTGTGCTCCCCTGAGACTGAAGATGAAGTGTCCTTCCTCATCTCCTGCTAGATTCGGGTGGTGGCTGTCAATCCTGGTGCCTGTGTGTTTGCAGCTGCATTGCTCCAATCTCTGTTCCACCTTGACAGAGTGCTGTCCTCTCTAAGCCTCCAGGTCTTCACATGATGTTTTCCTGTACTTACAAGAACATCAGTCAATGACCTTGCCTTAACTTGATTATATCTGCAGAGACCTTATTTCTGAAATGTCACATTAACAGGTATGAGGTGGGTAGGATTACAACATATCTTTTTGGGGGAGATGCAATTTGACTCATAACATTAATAATATTTCATGACACATGAAAGTTATATGAAATTCAAATTTCAGTATCCATAAGCAAAGTAGTACTTGCCAAACTCACTCACTTAAATATTGTCTGTGGCTGCTGTTACAATTGAGAATTGAGTATTTGCTATAAGAATATATGACCTTAAAAAAACCTCCAATATTTACCACCTAGTGCTTTATAGCAAAAGTTTGCTGACAGCTGTCCTATATGACTGGTTTTGCAAGTATTGGAAAAACGCAAATCAGATTCAACTGCTACTGCTGGAAGGGCTTACTAGCACTCTCAGGTGAAGAGGTCTTATTATTGCATGATGCTCACAAGGATGTGAAACAGAGGAAGCCTCGAGGAAGCAAGGTGGAAGCTATTCATGGTCCTCCAGTCTTTTAGTTTTTCTTTGTGGCCTGCTATTGTTGGAACTTAAGAGGAATGAAGCCAAAAAAGCGAAAATGTGGTTTATGGAGTGATACTCCCAGAAGTACAAAGTAGAGGAAAGGGTAGATTGGAATATTATTGCTTAGTAGCTTGCAATATGCATAGCTGCTATAGCTCTCAGTTCTGTAACTGAACTTGAGGCTATAGTTTACATGTATACACACACACGTACACACATACCTACATATGTATACACACATGTATATAAAGTCATGTGCAATATAATGTTGTTTGGTCAACAATAGATGACATATTCCATGGTGATTCTATAAGAGTATAATGGAGTTGAAAAATTCTTATCACCTAGTGAGGTGAGGTTAGCTGTTATAATGTCACAGCAGAACGCAACACTCATGTGTTTGTGGTGATGCTATGGCAAACAAACCTACTGTACTGCCCATCATGTGAAAGCATAGTATACACAATTATGTACTTAATACATAAATAGTAATAAACAGCTTTGTTGCTAGTTTATGTACTTACTATACTGGATTTTGATTATTACTTTAAATTTCTATAAAAAAGTTTACTATAAAACTATTTCTATATAAAAAAAAAAGTTTACCGTAAAACAGTATACCATGTTACTCCAGCAGCAGGCTCCAACCTCTGTATTCACCTTCTTTCTTGACTGCATCCCAGTCTACTTCAAGTGATGGACCTATACCATGTAGGCTTGTGTAATTACATTCTATAATGTTCACACAATGATGAAATTGCCTAATGACCCATCTCACAGGATGTATCACATTGTTAAGCAACTGTCTATGTACATTAAGCTTGTATGTGTATTTATATATGAATTTTTTAAGACAGTCACATAGATGTACAAGAACTAATACAGAGAAATCCCACATAACCTTTCTTTCCTCCATGTAATACTTTGCAGAATGGTAGGACAATAATACATGGAGGATTATGACCTGGAAACAGTCAAAATAAAATCATTTCCATCACCATGAGTATCCTCATGTTGCTCTTTTGTAGCTGTCCTTCCTTTCCCCCAGTTTCACTGCCCCTGGCAATCCCTAATATAGTCTCCATTTCTATCGTATTGTCATTTTAAGAATGCTACATAAATGGAATCATATGTTATGTAACATTTTGAGACTGACATTTTTGACTCTACAATTCTCTGGAAGTTGTTGCATGTATCAATAGACCATTCCTTTTTTCCTGTTAAATAGTATTGCATTGTATAAATATACCAGGTTTAGGGGTGTAACTCAGTGGTACAGCACTTGCCTAGCACATATGGTGCCCTGAGTTCAATCTTCAGTGCAGGAAAAAATTCCAGATTTTGCATAACTATTAAAGAACATCTTAATTTTAGGTTAATGCAAATAAAGCATTCACATGTGAGTTTTCTTTTCTCTGGCTAAACGCTGGAGTGTGCAATTTCTGGGTTCTATAGTGGTGCATCTTTAGTTTTTTAAGAAATTGCAAAACTGATCTCCAGAGTGATTGTGGCATTTTACATTCCCACCAGACGTGTATGAGTGATCCAGTTTCTCCACATCCTTGCCAGCATTTGTTGTTGTCACTATTGTTTTTAATTAAAATTTTGTTGTAGTCCAATTTAACTTTTTTTTTTCTGTTATGGTTTATGACTTTGGTGTCAAGTCTAAGAGCTCCTTGCCTAACCCTAGATTTTGAAAATTTTCTCTTGTATGATTTTTCCTAAAATTTTATAGTTCTACATTTCCATGTATGTCTTTAATACCTTTTAAGTCAATGTTGGTTTAATCTCGATTATTATAGCAACATAAGATGAAATCAAGTATACTGATTTTGTAAAGAGTTGTTTTATCTAGTCTAGTTAGTTCCTTTACCTTTCCATATTAACTTTTAGAATAATCTTATCTATATCTACAAATTATCTGCTTGAAAATTGATAGGAATGGTGTCAAACTTGTATGTCAAGCAGTCAGGGCTATCTGTAGAATCGATTTGCCTGTGACACTCTGTATTATTTATTTGCCCACATTAATATTCATTATGATACATATGCATGAGCATGCAATGTGTGTGAGTGTGTGTCAGTGCAAGTGTACACATGAACAAAGAAATAGGAAATTTTTCTTTGACCTATCTAGGGTCTCTCTGGAGAGCAGTCAGGCATAAGCAGCTCCTAATCAGGGCTTGAGGCCCAGGTGATAAAACTGCCAGATAAGACCTTTGGATACAGGTCCTTTTGGCCTGGCCAATTTGAGGAAATTTGATGCAGCCCATTTAAAACACAGCATCACTGTTTTATTACCAACGAGTATTAGCAGCAGACTTCTCTGTTAATTCCTAACCCAGGTTCCAATTACGGAGGATTTTCACTTCAATTGTGTTTGTTTTTGATTGATCCATTCTTCTTTCCTATGAAACTCTTCAATTAATTTAAAAAATGTGAATAAATAACACATCCGCATTGGTAGAAATGGTAAAAACAATTTATAAAGAAATATAGCTTATCTTACATGCACCCTACCCATATTCATTCATTTCTACCTCATGCCAAACAACTAACATTTTTGATTTTTTAAATCATTCCATGGAGCCATCAGCATATATTTTCACTACACTTAAAAAGTACTTACTTTAGAACTCTGCTATAAAAACGTGAATAAAGTTTGACTTTTGTTTAACTACTTTGTCTGACAGTAGATACGGTCTATGATCTCAGTTTGTTCCATTGTTTCAAAGAAGAAACTGTCTAATAATGTATTATGACAGTGAAGACCTTTATTTTAAAAAGTTTTTAAAACTATTTAAATTGTGGCAAGCTTTCCCCTCACTTTCTTACCTTCTGTAAAACAATATTATTAAACACTTTGGTTTAATTTTAGGGTTTGAAGATTGATCTTACTCCTTCATTCTGCAGATGTATTAAGTCCAGGAGAACAGAAAGAGCTTTTTCAGGGCCAGGGACAGTTGGCAGCAAAGCCAGGACCAGAGCAGAGACCCAACTTCAGGGCTGCTCTCTGCCCACCCCTGAAAGCTCTTGTCGCTGTAAGATTATTCAGATTTATTATTACCATGGCCAAAATCCATTGGAAAAGGGTTTCTTTGTCCATCTCCATCCTCTGTTAGTCATGCAGCCCATCCTTTATAAACAAGGATTTCTTCTCTTTTTTGCTGACAGTTTCATGATTTTAGTTGTTTCTGCTCTCTTAGCATTTGTCCAGTTCAATGATTAATCCTCAAATCTGAGCTCTCTTAGATTGGAGTAATGTCCTGCCAACCAGAATGAGCAAGTGAATAACTGAAATTTTTATTAAGGATGAAACTTCTTTATTATTTTATATTTATTATATATAATAGTTTCAACTTTCTGAGTCTCTCTTGTCAGATTCATTCTTTCTCATTATCTTCTTTATGTAATGTTTATTTTAAACGGCCAGTCTTCCGTCTTCATGGAGGAAAATAAGTTTGCATGGACCTCAAAAAGTACTTTTCAAGTTGGGCTGGTTTGTATTAATGTAGTAGTGCGACCCCTAGTGGTTATAGGAAACATCTGCACAGCTCATTGTAGGAGCACATTTTGACTGGATTTTTTTGAAAAGTGAATTTCAGCCAATGAAATAAATAAAACAGAAATGAGGGGAAAAATTATGAGTTTGTCTAAAATAGAAATTCATAAAAATTGTGCTTCTTTGAAAATAATGTATAAATCTGTATTTTCACTTTTTAAATTTCCCCTGCATAATCTCTCTTCACTTATAAACATTTATGCTCCAGGAAGTCTACATTATTTATTGGAAACAACAAATTATTTGACCTACAAAGTTAATGTTTTTCCATTGGTCCAGCATAGCCTTTTCTATTCTTCTACCCGATTAGAATCAAACTGGAAGCTAGATATGTTTTTTTGTGGTTTGAAGTTCAGAGACCCAGAAAGGATTGGTCCCAAACTAGAGTTCCAAAGTAAATCATCAGCAAAAATCTATGGGTTCTCTCTTTCAGGAGGCCTTACTCAGGAAAGCTGGGGCACAGCAGGGTAAGACAGCCTCGTCTGGCTTCTTGAGAGCTGGGAGGTAAAGTCATGGGGCAGGAGAGGAAAAGGGTCCCAGGAGTTCAGACCTAGGAGGAACAAACGGTAAAAATTATAAATGTGATATGGGCTCACTGTAAGAAATCCAAATAGAAGGACAGTAAGTAAAAAGTAAAACTTTCCTTTCCTTAACAGCCTATAGCCTAGAAGTAGCTATTATTTTAAACTATGCATATTATCTTATGACTTAATTTATTCCCTTAATAAAATATTTTGGACAACAGTCCAAGATAGTATATTTGTATGGTCTGCCTATCTGGTGTTTTAATGTAAGAATTTGGCCTATATGCCCTCAATTCATGTGCTTATAGGTGTTTGCAAAAAAATTTCTCCTATCGTAAACAGTGCTATAGCATCCTTGAACCTGTATGTACAGACTTATACAAGCAACTTATACAAGCATATTTATGGGGCAAACTCCATTATGATAACATTTCCCATCAAAGCTTATATATAATTACAAATTTAGTAGTTAATAAAAATACATTTTTGAAATTGACAATGCTCTACCGCCCTTTTCATGTTGGTGGTACCCTCACTTCTCCTGCCTTATGTCCTTTCTGCAGAGTTAACCTTTTTTTTTCTGAAAAGAATGAATTGTACTGCTGTGAATTCCCTGACTCCCCTTTCTCCTCAGACACCTGAGAGAGGAGCAGTTTTCTCTATCCTATGTCACATTTTCTGGGACCTTCTCCTACCAGGTGTCTCTTTGAGTTTTTCCTGTTTTTTTTTTTTTCTTTTTTAATCCTTTTTCTTCCTCCCATATAAAATTCTCTCTTTCTCTCTTTTGGTATCGGGGAGTGAACCCAGAAGCACTTTACCACTGAGCTGCATCTCCAACCCTTTTTAAAAAATTTATATCTTGAGACAGGGTCTCACTAAGTTGCTTGGGGCCTTGCTGAGTTTCTCCCCTACTCTGTAAGCCATATTTCCCAAAGTCTATCTGCCCACTGCTAGTTTTAGGAGGTACTCATTGGAAAAAAAGAATATTTTGTTAAATAAATTTGAGTCATCCTATATCCTGCTATCTCCCTTTTGAATATTTAGAACTCACAGTAGCTTGTTAAAGTTTCCAAGAAGTTCTGAAATAATGAAGTCTGCTTACTTTTGCTTAGCCTGTGTATTCCAAAATTATTTAACCATAAACCCAATCTTTCTGCCTTCTTTGGTAATGCTTACTAATATCTCTAAACACCTTTTGGGAAATTCTGCTTTAAGCAAATATTTCCCTTGGCTCTGGGACCTGCTAAATTCTATCTTTCCTTCTTTCTAAAGCTGAAGTTTTTAAAAGTCAAGAGTAAATTACCTGTCTCTACATTTTTTTTATTTTTATAAAACTGTTAGTTCCAAGATAACATTTTGCAACATGATTTCTATTCTGACCTTTCTGTGAAAACCTGCTGACCTTGTTCTTAGGGCTTCTGAATGAATTCCTAACTGCCCAATCCAAGAACTTTCTCTCAATCCTCATTTTTTTGTTTTGTTTTGATATAAGGAAATTATACTACAGACAGTTTTATTCTTGGGATTCTCTCCTTGCTAGCAGAGACATTGCAGTATTTGTCTTCTTGTGGTTCTCGCACTCTCTCTAGATCTAATATATTTTTCCTTTGACTCTGTTCATTCTATGATATTTATTAAGTGTCTAGATGCACTGTGGGAGACCCTGGTGTCATCCTAGTGATCAAGACAGTGTCTGCCCTCAAGTAACTTCTGTATAATACGATAAACATAGGGACAACATTATCTTCCTCCTAAATATGGTCATTCATTAGGCTTTGATGTTTGGCAGCCTCTTCCCTTGTCTTCCTTCTTCTGCCTTCTCACCCTCCTCCCTCATCCATTCAATAACCTCCATCATCCGTTTAAGTAGTTGCCTTCAACTACTCCCTGTGTATAAATACATTTCCCACCCAGTTCTCCCAAACTCCAGGCTCACATCTAGTGGTTTATCTTTACACCAAAAGTCAATCAACCTTTCAAAATGAAACTTTTCTCCACTTTCCCTCCTGCATCTCCATAAGTTGATGTTCTTGCCATTCCTGCTGATGGTGTGCTGGTGCAGACATAATTGTTGAAGTCAGTCTCTGGCTTTCTCCTTCCTCCTTCCTGCACATTCGGCTGGCAGTCAGGGCTGAGGATTCAGTCCCCCACACTTTCCTTTCTTTTCCTTTGAACTTGGTCTCCTCCACTCCATTATGTATGTCACTTTCACATTAGTCCCTTTTTGGCAAAGCTTTCATCGTGTTTCTTTCGATCAACTTTTAACCGTCTTTTTTTTTCTTTTGCCTTCATTGAACATAACTTTCAAGGTCTAACATCCAAAGATCTCCATATTGCCCCCCCCTCCCGCCACTTCAGCTCACATTTGTATCTTACTAACCACTTGAAGTCCACCCAGATGCCACCTTCTCCCCAGTCAGCATCCTCTGTCCTTTGGAGGCCTGCTGGCACCTCTCCTGAGTGTCCTGGATCAGAGTAACATGTCTACTTGCACTAGCTCTTCTTCTACATTGTCTTACTCTTCTGTATATCTTTAGTAGCATGTCACACTGGGGTTTTCCTTCAGGATACTTTTTTTATTCCACTCAATAAAAAGTTAGAGTTAGCTGTGAATTATGTAATATAATCTCTTGTTTCTACTTCATCTCTTTCTTCACTCTTACTTTCAGGTGGTAACCCACCTTCTTGGAATAAAACAAATGAATGAAAGTTCCCTGCTCTCCATAACTGTGTGTCAAGGGCCTTTGAATCAGAAATCAGTGCTCATTCTTGCCCTCTCATTGTACCAAGTAGAGAAGAAATTTATCTTGTTAGGCAAGAGTCACTGTGTATAGATAAGACTGGGGCACTGGATGGGTATGTTGGGCTTCAAAGTGCAAGTGGAATCTAAAGAGTAAAGCAAGGTGTGTGATGCGCTCTCTGACTTGTTGGACAACCTCAGGGCTTTCTACCATTGGCTTTCCTGTTAAGAAATCAACGAACATCTTTTGTTACTCAGGTTTGTGGTTTAACTGCAAATGCACATTTCTGATGGATACATATAGCTCTTAAAGCTTCTCTTTTCTCACTTTGGAACCCATGAGCTGTCCAAGAGTGCTGAGTTGGTTTGTAATTCTCCTTTCTCAGTAGACAGGGGTTGAGGCAGTTGGAAAGGCTGCTAGTTGAGAGGATCACTGGCAGTTTGGGAAGAGGAAAAGAAGGAAAGAAGGACAGGTGGGAGAAGGAGCAGCAGCAGTTTCTTTGTAAGTTGAACACTATCTAAAGGAGATGGCAGAACTCAAATGCTAATTCAAAATCTCCTGCAACAGGAAGATGAAGTTGAACATTCAGGTACTGCATGGAGTTAGTTAGCTTTTCATCTCTGTGACCAGAAAGACCTGACAAGAACAATGTAGAGGAGGAAAAGTTTACCTGGAACTATGGTTTCAGAGGTCTCAGGCCATGGATGGCCAAGTCCTTTGCTCTGGGCCTGAGATGTAGAGGAAGAAAGCAGATCAGAACATGGGACACTCACCAGGGACAAAATGTAAATCCAAAGGTCTGTCCCCAGAGACCTACTTCCTCCAGCCACACCCTGCCTGCCCACAGACAAAACCTAGTTAATGGTGATTAACTTAATCAGAGGTAATTATCTTAATCAATTAATCTACCGATTAGGTTGCAACTTTCATAATCTAATCTTTCACCTCTGAAAGTTCTCTTCTGGTCTCACACATGAGCTTTTGGGGGATACTTTGTATCTAAACCATAACAATAACCACTCAAATATTTATTTTTCAATGGTTTTTATTTTCAGAGATTTTTCCACAGTTGGTTTCTGGAGATTTCTGTTCCTATTGACTGGGTTTTATTGATAGAGTAACAGATTGTTTTTGAGTTGCTCTGTTGTCATCATTTGCTAGTTCTTCTAGGTTCCCGCTTTCCTGAAGATGTTTCTGATGCTTCTGTTTGCCTGAATGTTTCCATCATAATCATTATCTTTAGAAGTCAGAACTCACTGGATCCTAACTGCTTATTCATAAGAGAAGTCTTAGGGCCTGATGATGGCAGTTACTAGATGTCAAAGCCAGCGTGATAAAAACATGAGCTGGGAGATGAAGTAAAAGTTCAAAGGAATCGCAGGTCAAAGGTAGAAACCAGAGTAGAAGTGAAAAAAGAAGGTAGATTGTAAAAATTCATGGCCATCTGTGGAAGTGTGATATCTGGGATCACTCTCTCTGATGGAAGGCGAACAGCTTAGCTTGTTTTTCCCCTTGCTTGACTCTGGGGAATGCTTTATCATGCGCCCTCCTGGACTAAAACTTGCTTTTGGGTGATTTTAATGATTCTACAAATTATTTTGAGGTGGTAAACCCTTTTGAAAGCTCTCCTGTAGTCTTTGAAACTATTACTTTATTGTATTAAATCACCTACAGATATGGCTAGATCCTGATGCAGACTTGTGATGGGTGGTTATCTTTGTCTTCATTCATACTCAGAAGGAAGTTAAGTGAGGACACCTTTTACTGCAAATTAGTGGCAATGTTGGGAATCTGGAGTTTCCTGCAACATTTGGGTTGGGTACCCATCACCCATATGTAGTGGTTGAAAAATGCTGCTTCCTAACGCTGTATGTGCAAAAGTTATTTCCTGCAAAAACAACGTGTGGCTGTGCTAGGGAGAAGGCGTAGCAATTCAATTTCTCTTTTTTCTCTTCAGTCCTTCTATCTTCCCTATGCATGTTCCTGAACTCAAGTTATATAAAAATCAATCCTATCACCTAACTGCCTGGTCGTATGGAACATTCAGCATTAAGAAAAATGTCATTAAAAAGAATGGTGGCCTTTAAAGGGCTTTTTATTGATTTTCAATGGGTTTAACTGCTATCCTGAGGCTTTCAGACAACATTATCTCTTCCTATTGAAAATAGATTGTACTTTTTGTTTTTAAGCTGCACTTGCCGAGTGCAAAGAAGCTACTGAAATCAGTCTTAATATACCGAACTGAGGACATTACCGTGAGATTCATACTTAGAAGTAACTTTGGATACCTGTAAGGACCAAAGGAAGTTATGGGAAATGGAAAAAGAGAAGGAAGAAAATGGTAATTTGTAGCCAAGAAAGGGCTACATAAGGTACTGACAAATAGAACAAGTAACCTGAAGACCCTGAGAGGCCAACGATGTAATTAGACTCTCTACCACCAGTGATCTCCAAGTGTTTGAAGAAGATACCCCTGTTTTGAGTGCTCTTGAGTGCTGTGAAGGAAAAATGACAATTGTCTGGGTTGGAAACAGTGCCACTCTGAGATTGTCTTTGAAGAAGTGGACAAGAGAAGGGAAAGCAGTTTCCAAGTGGCTGAAGATAATAAACCACAGATGACTCTGGGCCAATGGTTACTAATGAGCATCTTTAGGATGGCCAAGGTCAGGACTAGAATCAATAGAGGATACTGGAGCAGGGGGATGGCTGAGCTGTGAATAGTTTCTCTGATGTGGTTTGACTAACTTCCCTCAATAATGCTGCCCCCTCCCCGGCTCTGATAAAGTGATTTTATTAAAGGCCCAATCCTGGGGAGGCATAGGAGCCATTTAAATACATAGGCACTTCTGGAAGTCTTTCAAGTATCTGGGGAAGAGAAGGCCCATATAAAAATAGCCAATTAGAAAAGATTTCAAATGTTCCCAATACAGAGAAATGATACATGACTGAGGTGACAGATATGTCAATACCCTGATATGATCATTACAAATTGGATACATGTATTGAAATATGATACTGTGCCCCACAAATATGTACGGTTATAGGTTTCAATTAAAAATATAAATTATAAAAGGCTGAGATGTTCTTCTCTTTATGTAGTTGAGAATTTGGGGCATTGAGTTTTTTTTTCTTTTTTTTTTCTTGGACATGCCCTCCTATTGTATACCCTGCATTTGCAGACTGAATCCTAAAACAGATGGCACAGAATTATTTGTGCGTTGGACTCTAATTGCTCTTCTGGACTCAACTTTTACCTTGTTTTTCCCTGCAAGAATACCCTTGATGTGCGTTTTAACTATATTGTATCTTCCATAAAAAATAATGAAGGGAAAGATTTTCTACTATTTTATCTTTCACTCCATGGTCATACTTAAGAACTGAGAAAAAGATGTCATAAATTCTGTTGTGTAGCATTGAAATCTCCTAAGACAAGGATCCTACATTTTCCACCCCTTTTGAACATTTTTACTAAACCTCACATTGTCACTTTAAATTCTCTTTATCTCAAATGGTCCTCTCTCCTCTTCTTTTCAAACTGGTTTTTCTTTTTGGCTCCTTTATTGCTGTTAATGATCTGCTTTTCCACTAGTCTGCCTTGAAAATTCTGTGAGACTAAGCACATAGTTATTGAGTAATAAGTGCAGATCATTGTCTTAGTCTGGGCTGCTGAAACAGAATATCATTATTAGGTGACTTAAAGGACAAAAATTTATTCCTCACAGCTCTGAAGGCTGTAAAGCCCAAGATCAAGGTGCCAGTAAATGTAGTGTCCCCTTCCTGCTTTGTAAAAGGCCATCTTGTTCCATCCTCACATGGTGGAAGGGGGAGAGGGTAGGAGAAGGGACAAATCTTTGCAACAGTCTAAAGGGCACTAATTCTGTTCACGAGGGCTCCACCTTCATGAAGAGAAAGGGGAAAGGAAAGGGTGTAGGATGCGGAAGATGGAGTGCCTGTGTTTTTTCTTAGTAATCTCATTCCTGAAGGCTTCACCCCCAGGCCTAATTACCTCTTAAGGTTTCCATCTCCTAACACTCTCATATTGGGGAGGGGGGGGGTTGAGATTTTAACATATAAAATTTTGAGGAAGCACAAACAGTCATTCCATAGGTTAAAATCTGTGGAGAAGACAGAGATGTATAGACATAGATTTTTATCATTTTAATGAAGAAATTGGGCAGGTACGAGGGTCCTTATGAATTGCACCATGGCTATTCGTGGTGTGGTGAGGAGGTGCACTGGGAGGCTGCTGTGGCGCACTGCCGGGAGCCCCTTCAAGAAGGAGACCCTCATTATCTCAGGCACCTGGAGCCTTGGCTGCTAAAGACTCTCACCTGAGTTCCTGGGAGCCCCTTGCCCTTTGCCTGCAGAGGGAGTTCTCTCTGAGAACTGGCCAGCTGGGGCGTTCGAGGGCGTGGCCTAGAACAATTTAAACCCCTCAGCAGGGCTCTGGACCTCCAGGTATTCTTGGCGACAGTGGCAGTGCTCAGCCCTCCCTCTGATCCTACCTGCTTCCCTCGCTCTGCTACAGGTGAGCCTCCCCCGCTGGGAATCCAATCTGAGACAGTGGTTATGGCATTGGCGCCCCACAAACCTGCCATATTAATTAAGTTTAAACAGATTAAACTGGTTCAGCTCCCCCCAGCAGATTTCAGAGGATGCATTACTCCTCCCTTGCCTCTGCTTCCCTTTCCCTCAATTGTTGGAGAACTCAGAGGGGCTTTCTGGGTCTAAATAATTGTCCCACTTTCAGGTGTGGACCACCCTCAAAGCTGCTTGCAGGGCTCCGCCAGCTGTTGGCCCAGGCCCTCTACCTCTCAGCGCGGCCCAGCCCTGGGAGGCGGCTTGCAGTGAAGCTGCCCCAGACCTGGCTGGGGTGAGCCTGGTGCCTGGGAGACTCCACTTCTTGTAGGGCGACTTTTGCCCGGTTCCCTGAACTCCAAGTCTTCTTGTTAGCTCCTTTCAGGCATATCCCAGACCCTTTCCTCTGAGGCTCAGTGACCCAGGCAGCTCTGAAGCAGGGGAGCTGTGACCCAGTCCAACCTCAGGCCAGTTGAAACGAGCAAACAAGGGACAAGGTGTATTTTTTTTTTTTTTTAGTTGTAGATGGACAGATGGACACAATACCTTTATTTTATTTGTTTCTATTTTTATGTGGTGCCAGGGATCAACCCAGTGCCTCAGGCATCCTAGACTAGCAGCACTGTACCACTGTGCCACAACCCTGGCCGTGTGTGTGTGTGTGTGTGTGTGTGTGTGTGTGTGTGTGTCAGTACTTTTATAAAGAAAAAATGATGCATTTTTGTTACATCCAAGAACAAGGAATGGCCATTTCTTCAGGGCTACTTCTGTGTCTTTTGAGACTCTTTAAACAGTTTTCTCTTAGGTTTAAATATATTTTGCTCAGTTTTTGTGTAAACTTTTTTTTTTTACTAAATTTTTGTCACATAAATTTAATTGCCTCTAATATTTTGTCTTTTATGTGTTTGAGTAACTTTTGGTATTTAAAAAATGTGTCTTCAAACTGACTTTTCCACTGTTCACATTCCATCAGTCCCTCCAGACACATATCTGGTGATAGTTTCATGAATTACTTTTCTTGTTTCTGACCTGCATTAAGTTGTTTGTTACTGTTCTTTTTAAAGCGTTTGCCACCTTGTACCTTGCATTGTAATTCTGTATTTTATTTTTTCATTTTTAAGATGGTGATATCACTTTATTTATGCTCTGTGGTTTAAGTGCTTTCTTTCCATGTGATGGTAAAACAATGGAGTTTAAGTCCTAATGAGCAATCAGCAAAAGTAATAAGCTGCTGTTGCTGTTTGGTTATTGTTAACAAAATGTATGACCTTGGGAGAGCCTCCTCTAGCTCTTAATTCCTTACTGAAGTTGAATTAGTTTATAAAGAGAAGCTGACTTCTTCACCATACTTTCTATTTCACAATACCCACCATTCGGTATTATAGGAATATACCCTGCATTTGGGAATCCCTTAATTCCAAACATTTTGTGCTCAATATGTTCCCAGTTTTCTCTTTTGCTTATAAATTTGTGATAGAGTAAAATTTTGCAGACAAACTCAATCAGGTGTATCTTTATTACAATAATTAAGAATATTCTTGAAGATTCTTCAAAATTAAGCCAGTGTGGTGGATGCCTATAACCCCAGCTACTTGGGATGCCTAGGCAGGAGAAACAGAAGTTAGAAGGCAGCTTTAGCAACTTAATGTCTCAAAACAAAAAGGGATAGGTATGTAGCTCAGTGGTGAAGGACTCCTGGGTCAATCCTGAGTACCACGGGAAGAGAAAAAATATTCAAAATTAGTTAACTTTATTATTTTTGTAGTAAATTGAGATTGAAGATTGAGAATAATCATACAAAAGTGAGATACCTCTATTATAATGTCTTAATATTTGTGAAGGTCTTAAATACATAGAGTATTTGAGTATCTCTATTCTAGTGAATTTTTTCTCTTCAGATGGTTTTATTATATAGTATATTTTTCATTAAGACATTGTTAGAGAAGCAAATTTTCTTCATTGTCAAATGAAAACATTATAAGGTCTTATAGCAACTAATGTTTTCATCTGGATCTAAGATGACTGATAGCCCTGGTTACACTCAAGGAAGTAGATATCACTCAGGTGAATCACCCAATAGAGGACAGTGAAGTATTTCTCAAAGTGTGGTCCTTGGACCAGAGTTTGACATAAGGACTAAGAAACACACTTCAGGTGATTCTGCTGGATGCTAGTGTGGAAATCATCGAGCTGATGTTGGTCATATCCAATTTGGAGATCATTGAATATGGCTTTCTCAATTATTACCTTTCAAGAATTGTTAAAAAAAAAAAAACCCTTGCCTATCTCTTATTCATAGAAGTAGGGACTATTATAATTAGGGAACCTTAGCGATCATCTAGTCCAATAATGCTATTTCACAAGCAAACCCACCAAGATCCATAAAATAAAGTTCAAGCACCTAGTTCAGTCTCTTAATATTGGAGTAGAAGGCAGAAACAATGATTTTAAGTGGGAGTAACTGGGCATTCTCAGCATGTGATGAGACTAGTAGTTGATCTTGGCTTTGTCACAGGTGAATCCTAAGTCACTGATACTTTTCTATTTTGTCCTATACTTAAATACAGAGTAGAGCAACTAAATGAATATTCTGGCATGTGCTAGTGACTACTGGTGTGTATTATGACTCAGGCTTTCATTATTTCTTCTTGATAAACCTAAGTAGTTTGTTTACTTTCGGGCTACTGGAGAGGAATATAACATTTAGAGAAAGAGGTCTCCCAACTCCAAATCCTATACTGAGTTTAAGCCTTTATAGTCAGAAAAATGTAATAAGCTGCTGTTGCTGGTGTTTTGTTACTATCTAATTGCATGACCTTGGGAGAGTCAGTGAGACGGGGGCCACCACAGGGACAAAGGGCAAATGTGTCAGGAGGCTTGTTGTGTGCCACCCTCGACTAGTGTCAGCTTTGGGTCATGGAGGTCGGTGCCTGTGTTCTCTTGAGTGGCTGCACAAACTTTACCACAGGGCAAAATGCTTGGGTTGAGTGCCAATTTACATTCCCACTCCTGTAAGTGACCAATAAACCCAGCTCCTTCTTTACTTCAGGGAGCCAGCCTGATGTTTTGTTGGAGCCATCTCCCCTCAAGTGGAGACCCCAATAAAAGCTTTGCCTATATGTTCCTTTTCCTGAAGTGATTTCACTTCTACTTGGGGGTTTAAATATCTGGTATCAACACCTCTACGTTTTAATTCCTTATTATTAAAAAGGTTCCTACTCCTGGATGTACTGTGAAACTCTTGTTGTTCAAATGTTAATGAAATGCTTAGAAAAATGAAATGTTGGAAAACGGTGTATGAAGTATGTTGTTGTTATTTTTCATTGTTACTTAAAGTAAGATACACTTTTCCTTTGAATAATAAATTGATGTTATGATTTTTTCTCAATTTATTTTTGGTGGCTTCAAAGGGCATAATAAAATAAAAAAAAGAAATATCAGCACTGAGGAAGAAAGGAGAATAGCAATAGCTTTGTTCATAGGATAGGAAAAGTCAATATAGATATGATTTACATTGTACCCTGCTGATCTTACTTCACAGTGTTCTCATCCAAGGAGAGTTGCCAGGCCTACAGCCCTTTAAACATTCTTCAGATTCTTTAAAGAGACAATTGATAACTGGGTGAGCTCTACTGTATGTCCAAGCCAAGGGGTCTTATGGCTTTTGTCTGTCTTCTATGTTCTCTAGTTGGAAGGTTGTTGCTGGTTGACGATAATAAACATATAACCAGATTCACATTTTCAAAACTCTTCCAGTAACAGGGAAAATACATTTTTGAAAAATCTGTTAGAGGATACATAGTGAGGAGGATATAGAAAACAACCTAGTGAATATTTACATAAATTAGAGATCAGTAAAAGGTAACTGTGGTTGGGGGATGGTTCATACTGAGATCACCTCTTTCATTGCAGTGACAGTTGTTAAAAATGGACAGAACAATAGTACGTTGTCTGTGGCACAAGGTAATTAGGCTGAATCTCAGGACACACACACACACGCACACACACACACACTTCATTGAAGCTCAGCCTTCACTTTCCAGCTGAAAGAAATGAAAATAGTGTGAAGTTTAGACAGAGCAAAGATAATAACTTGAGATGGAAATGCAGTAGGGTTGTTGATAAGAGCTATTTTTAAAATAAAGTGAGAATTGATTGACTTCTAGGTGAAGAGAAAGAGGGGGAGGGAAAGAAAAATGATAGGCTAGAGACATGATTTAGGGTATGTTCAAGGAAGAAAGGCTCTGTCTTTATTGGCGGTGGAGGCAGAATATATTGGGATCTTTCATTCCTCTTCCCTCCTAGGTTGACAGTCTATAGTTTCATACTTGGAAGTTGGGTTTTGGGGTTATGTATTTCTGATTTGAGTGGAAAAGCTCTCATTGTTGCAGAAATAAGGATCAGTATACCAAGGTCTGGAAATAACATTTTATTAGTGGAGCCATGGCCCAGAGGGATAATTCCCATCGTCTCAGCCCTGAGCACAGAGAGTTTTTACTTTTACAAATAAGCAAGTTTTGGGTAAATCAAAGCAAGAGAATTGGTGCAATTCTATTGGAGGTTGCATTCTGCATTCCTTATATTGGTACAAGCTTGTCAGCAAGCTAGGGACTTGTTATGGTTTGGATGTGAAGTGTCCCCAAAAAGCTCATGTGTGAGATAACGCAAGAAGGTTTGGAGAAAAATGATTGGGTTATAGCCTTAACCTAATCAGTTAATTAATCCTTCATGGATTAACTGGGTGGTAACTGGAGGCAGGTGGGGTGTGGTTGGAGGAAGTGGTTCATTGGGCGGCTTGGCTATGCCTTATATATTTTGTATCTGGAGAGTGGAGTCTCTCTGCTTCCTAATCATCATGTGAACCACTTTCCTCTGTCACAGTCTTGCGCCATGATATTCTTCTCACCTGGAGCCCTGAGGAATGGAGCTGGATTTCTGTAGGCTAAGACCTCTGAAACTGTGAGCACTCAAACTTTTCCATCCCTAAAATTGTTCTGGTCAGATCTTTTAGTCACAGCAGCAAAAAAGCTGACTAAAACAGGACTCTTAGTTTACACAGCTTAGGGACGTTTACTGCACTAAGCCTAAAGGGGAATCACTCTGTCCCTACTACATTGTTTCCTACTTCTGCTACTGTCATTACCTGTTTATCTATTACAGGTATCTGTAAGCTGCTTCAAGTCTCTATGGTTAAATGTCAGTAAGCAGAACTGCTGTGTGCCAGGGTACAAAACCACAGCTTGTCAGCTCTTAAACTGCTAAAGTTTCCACTCTGTTGTACCACCTCATGAACCTTAGCATGGGGTCAGTGTTAAGCTTGGCAATTAATGATATCAAATGATGGATTTGGATACCATTTGCAGACTAACACAAAAGGGATGAAGGTGAGCATCATCTGTTACAGGGTAGTGGTTCTCAAACTTTTGCCATGTGATTCAGTAGGTCTGGGGAAGCCTGGAAATTTGCATTTCTAATGAGCTCCAGATGATATTGGCGCAGCTGATTTCAGGACTGCAATCTGAGATCATTTGCTTTTGGGGTTTAAATTTACCCTCTTTCTAAGAAGAGTCTGGCAAAGCCAGTTACCACTTTCCAGAATTGACTTGATTTTTTTCAGTTTGTTGATCAAGTTGAAAGTGATTTTTAGATCTTTTTCAAAGGCTTTAAACGACAACCTGAGGGCTCTGAAGACTAACAGGAAGGATTAACTATCATTATACGTGTACTCTGAAAGCCTGAGCAATCATAGGATGGATGGGTAACCTGGCTGCTGTATTGCAGTGCTGTGCATAATAATAGGTGAGATGCTGGCAGCCAGAGGTAGGTGACTTTTAATGTGGTGCCTAATAGACTGATCAAATGAGAAATAAAAATGGACTTGAGTTCTACAGCGCCTTTGCACTTTCTATATGAAACCTTAGAATCTCCTGTCAAAACTGTAAGCTTAGTCATCTTCTCCCCTTTCTCATATGGCAATAGAATTGCTTTGGAATACTTTCAGTTAAAAATAAAAACAAGGGCCAACATCAGGTTAATAAAGACATTTTCACCTCATAGTGAGAACTCTAGGTGACTGCTAGGGTTGGTTCAGTGGCTCAGTGAAGTCACAGTTGCTTTCTCTACAACTCTTGATCTTCTCCTGTACTAAAATCTACCTTGCTTGTTGTCTAGCATGTGGACTGCCCTGAAGGATGTTCCATATACACCAGGAAAGAGTATGTATCCTGATTTTATTCTTCAAGTGTTCCATAAATGTCTGTTTCCATTTGTCCTCTCTTGGCAGCTGGGTAGGGAGCCACCTAGTTGCCTTGGTGTGTATGCCTACCCCAGAGCTGCTGTCATATTGAGCCTGGCCTGGGGGAAGTGAGATGTGAGGATCTCATAGCTCAAATTCTTCAGGCTCTTAATACTCTTACCAGTACTTACTAGCTTTTCTTGAATAGTTGTTTGCCATTGACTGTGTGCCCTTCCCAGAGATGATAATGATGATTTTGTTTGATAGCATTTTCAGCACTTGAATGGTTGCATCAAGGATGAGAGGGTCCAAGGTATTCATATTGCTGCCTCAGAGGTTGAACTGTTATCTATATGATCCTAAGTGTATCTTCCTATTCTTGTATATTAACTAAGTTAGAGATAGATCGGTGAAATCATAGTAGGTTAGAAGTAGGTAAGACAATGGAATCTTACTCAGCCATAAAGAAGAATGAAATTATGGCATTTGTCTGCAAATGGATGGAAATGGAGACTATCATGCTAAGTGGAATAAGCCAATCCCAAAAAACCAAATGCTGAATGTTCCGATATGTGGATGCTAACTCATAATAGAGGTTGGGGGAGGGAAGAATAGAAGTTCAGTGGAATAGGCAAAGGAGAGAGAAGGGAAGGGAGGGAGGGGGAAAAGGAAAGACGGTGCAGTATTTCTGCCCTAATTTTTGTATGTTCGTATATGAATACAAAACCAGTGTAACCCCACATAAAGTACAACCACAAGAATGCGATCCTAATAAGTTATACTGCATGTATATATGTCAAAACACATTCTACTGACATGTATATGTAAAAAGAATAAAACCTCAAAAAATATAAAATATATGAGAATTTTACTGGTTTTTGTAATGATAAGGCCTTTAGAACATTTTCTTTTGGTATTTGTGAAACAACTCATTAGAGTTGTTGTGATTATGTTTAATATATTTTATCTATGATCATAGGTTAATTTACCATTTATTTACATTCTATTCATTATTTTTCCAGAAATTTGTCTGTTATTATACTAATCTTTTCAGGTTCATATTTTTCTATTTCTTGGTTCTATGTAAGTGGTATTGTGCTTTACATTTCAACTCCAAGTCTTTATTGCTGATACACAGAAATAAAATTGACTTGAATTTTTATTAAAATATTTTTATTAAAATTTTATTAACAAAAAATCAACTTTCCCAGACATTGTCTAAGTAGAGTTCTGATAACAAATTTATAATCTAAAGGATATAAGTGAAAAACATTGACTTATAGTGAACAGATAAAGGAAAATGAATTTCATGTTACAAGATACTAAATAAGCATAAGTTTCACTTAAATTTTGTGGCATCTTATATGCAAATATCACTAATGTTATCATTTTTCATTTTTTAAAAGGTGATTCATAATGCAAGCTTTGCATTCTCAGGAACCACTTATTTCAATTTTTTTTTACATAAAATTTTTCAGTTGCTACTGAAACATCAGTTGCTATTGAAACAAAGGACCTATGAATTCAATCAAAGCTGAAAAAAAAATTGAAGTTCAGTAATGTATTTTTGAGTTGATTTTGCAGCAGGTAAATGACAGAAATGAAAGTAATACGCTTTTGACTGTAACTTTGAGGCAATTTAATATTTAAAGATTAGTTTGATTAAATATTATGTTCCACCAAATCTTCTACACACCCTGGCTGCTTGAAAAATTCCAAAGAGAATTTGGTTATAACCAAATGGCCTGTGCCACCACTGAGGCAGTGCTTGGATTAAATGGGACTTGGCCATAACTAGTTCTAATAACGTGACACTTGTAATGTTGTTTAATGTTTTTAACCTTATGAGCAGATGTGTACAGACTCACAATTATGACCAGAGGGAGTGATGCTTACCTTTTATTTGAGAAAGAGCTCAAATTGTTAGAAAGTAAACTGCTGTCCCTTTTTAATCCACAGGAGATTGGTTCCAGGACCTCGTGTATATACCAGAATCTGAGTTTGCCCCTTATGTAAAATGGCATGGTGTGGTGTTTGTATGTAATCTGTGGGCATCTTCCCATTGGTTAAGTCATATTGAGATTACTTATATCTAATAGTAGGTATAGCTATGAAAAAGTAAATACTACGAACATATTTGTTATACTGTATTGTTTAGGAAATAATGCCAAGCTGCTCGCATGTTCAGTGTAGATGGTAGATGCAGTTTTTTTTGCCTGGAAATATTTTCTGAGGTTGGTCTAATTGGGGTATGCATCTGCTGATGTGGAGGGCTGATTGTATCCTTCCAAAGGCCAGGTTATTGTCTTTTACTACACACACACACACACACATACACCCACCCACACCCACCATGGGCTATCTATGCCCTAACTACTCCTGACTCATGAGCTTCATCCCACTCATTGAGCCAATCAACTCCTGAGAGCTAGACTGCAGAGTGTTCAGATAGCTGTTGGTCACTACAGAAAGAGAGCGCAGGATGAGATTGAAGATTATAAATGAATAGCCCACCATTGCCACACTTATACTCCCCCTTCTCGCTTGTTAGCAGGCTTTCTGATGAAACAAAATTGGAATTTCAAAGCAATGTTGTAATCCTTGGCTTAAGGTACGAAAACTTCATTTCATTCTTGACTTCAGCCTGGATAGTTTTTGTGCTAAATAATAAAAACTACGGGTTCCTGTACATGAAGGGGGTGGAGAGACATAAGGTGATGTCCACTTTTCAGTGTTCATTCTTGTGCAGCTTTCATGTCTAGTATATTTAGAGTTGCAAAAGAAACTGACTTCTCTGCATTTATTAACATTTACCTAAGAATCAGATAGCTGTTAATAGAAACAGGTGAAGTCTATTCACCTCTCCTGAGAAAAGTGCTCTCTGTTCCTTGATGACCTCAATTCATATTTCTGCAGCTGCTGCCTTTGCTCATTTTATGTAATTTTCTGTTAGATCTCACTGCCGCTTCTCTTTGATGTCCAGGTTGTTCCATTAGTGTGTGATCGTCTTAAAGTCATTATCTTAGTCTGTCCGGGTGGCTGTAACAAAATACCATAGACTGTGTGATTAAGCAGCAGACATTGATTTCTCACAGTTCTGAAGGCTAGACATCCAAGATCAAGGTGTTCCCAGATTCAGTTCTTGGGGAAGTGACCATCTTGTTGTTTTAACCTCACATGGTAGAGAAAGGAAGTTTTGGGGTATGTGTGTTAATCAGGGCACTAATCCAACTAAGGGGAATCCTCATGTCCTCATCTAAGCTAAATTGCCTCCCATATGCCCCTCTTTCTGGTACCATTACACTGGGGTTGGGACTTCATAAAAATTATAGGGGGATATAATTAGTTTCTAGCAGTCCCAAGTTGATAGGCTGATACATGCAATTTTCAATCAGATGTGAGAGATCTGGGATGGCCATGACATTGGGTCTTAGAGTAGGGCAGTCCTACACCTTAGCTCTCCCACATCTGAGTGTTCTCACTGGGGAACCTCTTCAAAGAGTCTGGGCTAGCCTTTTATTTTCTTGCTCGGGGTATGTCAGTCACCATATCTGTTATTTAAGTCTTTGCTACATCTGCCAGGAGGCAAAGCAGGAGATTGTGTGAATAGGACTCCTGGAACTCTACCTGACTTTCTCCTTGGACTATAGGTTCTACCAACGCAGACTTTTAAGTGGTAAGCAAGAGTGAAAGCATTCTGTATCATAATAAAGCTTCTTCCTCCTTTGAGAGTTCGGAGCTTCCTTTTAACTAGGAGGATTAGGGGGCGTTTCACAGAGAGCATCATTTCTGGGAAGTCTTTCTTTAAGGTCTGTTGTACCTTGAGTGTCCAGTTGGATGTAGTGAGATGCAGCACAAGGAGTTTTAGAAAGGGAACAATATTTAAAAAAACAGGAGTGAAAAAGTGTGGAGCTGGAGGGAGAAGAATTCTGTTTTGTTGAGTTGAATTCAGAATACTAAGGATTTGGTATTTATGAGGAATAATTGGAAGATTTGGAGAAAATGTGATTTAATACTGAGGACTTTCTAAAACTGTGTGGCTTTTGTTTCTTAGGTCATAGCTTCTTGTTTCCCTTCCAGAGCTTGAATTCCTTTGAACTTCAAATTCTTTCCTGAGTTATTACTGTCTGTTTTTTTTGGGTGGTCGTGGAAGACTGAAAATGTCCTGCAGCTTCTGTTCTGGCAGCCCTCATCTGACACATCCAGATGTTTTGGTTTTCCTGAGCTGTGTTAGTAGATATGGTTATTTAGCCCATTGCAAGCCCCCTACCAGACTGTAGCAGGCACATACTTGCACATAGTCTTTAGTGTTGTCTGTTTTATGCAGTATTTATTCATTTTTTAGTTTATCAGTGCTGGGGCAGGAACCGAGGGCTGTGTGTATTCTAGGCAAGGACTCTACCACTGAGCTACAACCCAGTCCCACATACTTTATTTATATGGAATCACAATTTATGTGCTCTTTTGTGATTTGAATCTTTTATTTGGTATTATATTTTCAAGATTCTATTATACCCTAGTGATTGTTGTATTTTATCTTCATTGTTTCATTTGTTATTGCTTTACAACTCCTTTTGGGAATATACCACACTTTATCCTTTCCGCTGTTTCTACTTTTGGTTTTTGAAAATGCTGAAATACATATTCATTCATACGTCTCTCTTCTGATACACATGTGTAAGAGTTTCTCTAAGGTCTGTTGCCAGGGATATAATTGTTGGATCAAGGGAATGCGTGTGTTAGATTCCTTTTTCTAAGCAGTTTCAAGTTGAGACTTCCTGTTACTCCAAGTCCTATTGTTCAATTTTTAATTTCCACCAAAATGGTGAAATTATATCTTGCTATGCCAATATATATTCATTTAAAAATACATGTGTAGATATAGGTACTTTCTTTGATTACTAATAAGCATCAGCAACTTTTTGTGTAGGGAGCAATAAATGAGAAGTATTTTTTTTTTTTAACCCCACTACTGTGGTGGTAGTAGAATTTCTAATGTCTGTCAATTTTTCTTAGGTTTATCATTTCATTAGACGGATCTAAGATTGCTGTAAGTCCTGATGATTCACAGCTTCCGTCACTATCCTTACCCCTTGTGCCTTTCTGTTTACTTTACCTGATGTTGTCTAGGTAGCTTAACTTGACTGGTACTTTATCCACTTTGTGACTCAGATTTTCTGTATCTTCATATTTTGGTTATATGTACATTTATGTGTGCATACAACATACATCTTTCTTTTACAGTATAAAAAATTATACAATTTCCTGCATTGTTGAAATTTCATGTAATAATACATTCATATATGAATCTATTTTACTTTGTACTCTTAATCTTGTATATTTTTCTGTTAGTAAATTTTGCATGTGTTGTACATATTTAGGTACATGCATACTTATTTTTGGATTTTTAAAAATCAACCCGCTTTCTCTCTTCACTAGCTTAAAATTTGTATAATCTATTTTACTGTTTTCCATACAAGTTATAACATAAATCCTTATAAAATTCAATTGTTAATCTCTACTCAGGTCCATTAAACATTAACTCACTGGATAGAAGTGGTACATTCTAGGATACTATAGCACAGTGGAGTGACAATTGTATGAAAAACAATAGAGCTTGAGTGCTTCAAACACAATGGAATGCTAAGGAGACGGAAACATTCATTATCCTGTTTTGACATATATGTTTTGAAATATCACTATCAAATAAGTACAATTGTTACTCAAAAATTTAAAATACTTAAGAAAATGTTAACTACTCTGATTTGATCATTACACAGTGTACACGTATCACACAACCATGCTATACCCAATAAATTTGTGCATTGAAAATAACACCACAACTCAATTTGTTTCCCTCTCAATTATGATTTTTTTTGGTATGCTTAAATTCTACATTTAAATTCTAAGAAGACTTTTTTTTTTTGTTAGTGCTTCTTACAATAGTTATGTAGATTTTTTTTCTTCCTATTCTACACTGCCTTTGGTTTTCCTCTTGAATCTTAGCTCTCTCATGTGGGATATTTGATATCTTGATATCTTTTTTAGCATGCATGCTTTAATATCTTTTCATGCAGTGTGATGGTTGGTTTTATGTGTCAGCATGACTGGGTTAAGGAATACCCAGACAGCTGGTAAAACATCATTTCTGGGTACTTCTGTGAGTGTTTCTCAAAGAGTAGCATTTGACTCAGTAGATTGAAGAGCTGCCTTCACCAATGTGGGGGAGTATTATCCAGGCAGTTGAGGCCAAGAATAGAAAACATTGTGGAGAGAAAGGGTGAATTAGATACTTCTCTCTGAACCGAGATAATAGCTGCCACTGCTATTAGACTTCAGAGCTCCTGATTCTCAGTCCTTTGGGCTCAGTAACTCAGACCGAATTATATCCCTAGCGTTCAAGGTTCAGGTCATGAGACTCTTCATTTTCCATAACAGCATGCACTAATTCCCATAATCACTGTGTGCACATGTGTGTATACATATATGTTGAAGAATTCTGTTTCAATTTCTTTGGACAACTGTGACTGATGCATGCGAGTTTCCAGAAGCAAACTCGAGTTTTTTTTTTTCCTCAAAGTGTACTTCCTTCATCTTTAATAATGTAGGATTTTGTGACTGGCTATAAAATTCTAGACTGGAAGTTTTGTTTTTTAGCACATTGAGCACGAACTTTTTTTTTCCTTTCATTTTTTTTTTATTGGTTGTTCAAAACATTACAAAGCTCTTGACATCATATTTCATACATTAGATTCAAGTGGGTTATGAGCTTTATTGTAATGAAAAAAGTCAAAATGATCTCTTATCTCTTTGGCTAATTTTAAGATTTTTTGGCTTTTGATGTTATATATTTTTTTCCCAAATGAGCACTGTCTCCAATTGTGGAAATTATATATAAAATGAGATTTTTCTTTATTCAATCTTTATTTGGCTTACCTAGATTTGATGTTTGGAGATTTTCAAAAATTATGGAATATTATCATTGTTTTAATATTCCTCAAAATTCTTCCTATTTTATTTTTTTTCCTGGAACTTCCATTTGTTGTGGGTCAGATTTTTTATTTAGTTATATGTGAGAGTAGAATGTTTTGATAAAATCTTGCATGTATAGATTATATCTTACTCTAATTAGGACCTTATTATTGTGGCTATACATATGATGGTGGGATTCACCTAATTTTCCTATGTACATATATAAAAAAAAAAAACTATGTGAGATTCATTTGACTGTAGGTTAGAAGTCACCTGTGTCAGATTTTCTTTAACCTTTCTCTCAAAACTACTTCTTTGTATCTTCTGCCATGTTCTTGGTATTTATTTTTCAGTTCCTCATTTTTATCTCTAGCTCTGTCTAGTATGCTATTTAATGTATCTATTGTGTTCTTAATTTTAATCACTTATTTTTAGAAATTCTATTAATTTCATATGTATTTTGCCATTCTTTCATAATTTTATTATATTTTAAACCATTCCTTTTATTTTTATGTTCTTATTGTAATAGTTCTTTAGTCTTCTGTGAGGAATACTAGTATTCATTTCAGAATCTCAAATCTTTGCGGGCCTGATCCTTAGGTTTATTTATTTATTGGTTTTACCTATAGTGATTTTTGTGTTTTAAGATTTTGGACTTTAATATCACTTTGAATTTTCTCTATGGAAATATTTTTGAGGTCTTCAGAGGTAATTTGTGCTTGCTTCTGCCAGTTTGTCACTACCACTGCCCAATACAGAATCCCCAAAGTCTCAGTTAAGATTTTATGAGTCGCACAGATTGCATGGCTTTGATTTGCAGATGTCATGAGGTCTGAATTGTGGTTACCATTTCTCAGGGTGGGGTGGAGCTCTTTTTCCTCCATTTTTCCAGTAGAATTGAGACCACTGCTTTCTTATGCCTGCCTTTTTATTTCCTTTCACCCTTACACTCAAGGTGATACCTATTGGGATTTCAGTTTAATGAAGGAAAATTTCCTTTTGATTCCTTATTCACAGTTGCTCTAGGCTTTGTTTATCTTCTGAAATGTAGAATTCAAAGAAGTAGGAGGGTTCCTGAATTCAAGAAAAATAAGGAAGCAAGTGGCTTCCATCTGGATATTGGCCCCACATATTGTTTTAGATGGAATTCATCTAAATAAAAATCTGGAGATTTTTTTACTTGATTTTTTAAATTCCTAAATAATTTGACTTACTGGGATATTTTCCTTTCACAAAGTCCAAACTTCTCTTTCCCATTTACTTAGAGAAAATCACCCTGAAAAGCAATGTGGTAGTTTCTTCTTTCTTAAAAATAATCTGAGGATTATCATTATTAATAAAACTATCTTAGAAAATTGTTAGTATAGAAGGAATCAGGGATAATTTATTAAAATAATTCAGTGGAATTAGACCAAATATACCCATCTAATACCTAATTTTCAAGGGCCATTATACACCAACTATTCGATAAGATTGAGAGTCAATTTTCCTGCTATGTGAATACACGATTTTTCTTGAAGTGTCATATATAAAATTACATTTTTGGAAATAACTTCCATGTTGAACCCTACTTTGTCTTCCATCTGTAAAGCTGGAACAAAGTAGGTAGAAAATTTCAGATGTGCTCTGAAAGAATTGAATGATCTTGAGGGGTTGAATTGTTTAGAGATAGTGTCACCATCACCTATTGTCACACAATATTTTGTTTAAAACCTATTTTAAACCCTCTTCTACCAATTAACTTCTCCTTTAAAATGGTTTTCTTTGCCTTTGAGCAAGGGCAAAGTTTCATTGTGCTTTATGAATCATTCAGATGATACGTTGAAGATGAGATATTTTCACTGACACCTGAGAAAAGCAGTTCACTGTATCTTGCCATAAGAATAGGTAGCAATTAGGAAAATGATCTTAACTTCTCACCTTCATGTTAGTGACACCCACAACTCAGGGTTGCACTGGAAGGAGGGCAGTGCTTACTATACTAATGCCATTGATTTCTTAAAGAGCTTTAATGAACAGCCAGATAAGCCCATGCTGGCAACAATACCAAGCAAACACAACATTCCTGATTTCAGGAACAGGTGGAATGAAGCAACTTTCTGCTTTTGATGCCATCTTTGCATCCCCAGCACCACAGGCTTGCTGGCATGCAGTTAAAAATATCCATTGAATACATTTTGAGAACAGTATACTTTTCAATTTTAAGATAAATCCATTGAAACAAAAACTAAAAATCTAAAATGGTCATCTCCTTAAATACGAATATTGGAAAGATACATAATTTATTAACTACTTTTGCTCAATATTACGATTTTGTTCCATATTTTATGAACCAGCCATGACCTATATAGATTCTAGTTTTTTTTTCCCCCAGACATGCCATAATTAATGACTTTAGGCTTTGACCAAGACAGCCTTAATTTTGCCCTCAGCTTGAGTAAACTTTAGACAGGTTTCCTCCTGACTTGAAGCTACTTACTTCCTTTTTCTTGGATCATTTATCTTAAAAATTGTAATTATAAATTCTTCCTCTACCCCTTTAAGATGAAACTTTTTGAAAAGTTTTCTTATCAGGTTTATAAACCAGGATACGTACACATAATTCAAACAATTTAAGATATAGGCTTATCTGGTTCCATAACTTGATCTCAACTAATGCCGTCAATTGTATTTCCCAAGTATTTTCTAGATGAATAAACATGGAATTCACCACTTTTCCCCCTAAATTTCTATGCCTACACTTTTCCTTCCAGTTGAAATCCCTCTTTCCTACAATCTCCTGTCAAAATTCTATCCATGTGGGCTGGAGATGTGGCTCAGCGGTAGCGTGCTCGCCTGGCATGCGTGCGGCCCGGGTTCGATCCTCAGCACCACATACCAACAAAGATGTTGTGTCTGCCGAGAACTAAAAAATAAATATTAAAAAAATATATATATATATATATAAAAAAAATTCTATCCATGCTCAGGACCCAGAGGGATGTCATAATTACCTTTGTAAACACAGAAGTGATTTTTTTCCTCTGCTTTCTATTTTTTAAATACATACATTATGCTAATTAACTTATTTGTATGGTGGGCATTCTGAGACATGTAATATACCTTCCATTATTTTTAACTTTTTTTTTTTTTTTTTGGCACCAGAGATTGAACAACTGAGATGTAATTGTTCACTGAGCTGCATCCCCAGTCCTATTTTCTATTTTATTTAGAGACAGGCTCTCGCTGAGTTGCTGAACGCCTTGCCATTGCTGAGGCTGGCTTTGAACTTGTGATCTTCCTTGGTCTCCCGGCTGCTGTGATTATAGGTGTGCACTGCTGGCATTCTTAAACTCTTTGAAGATGTTTTTGTCTAACATATCTTTGTGTTTTCTCAATGATCTAATATCATTCTTCCATATAGTAGAAAATATTTTAAAGATATATTAGGTATGGGCTGGGGTTGTGGCTCAGGGCTAAAGTATTTGCCCAGCATGCATGAGGAACTGGATTCAATCCTCTACACCACATAAAAATAAAAGATTGTGTCTACCTAAAACTTAAAAAAAAATTAAAAAATTTAAAAAATGATAAATTAGGTAAGTCAACTAAAAACACATTAGTGACTGCAAAGTAATGTTCTCAACCCCTTCTCCATCTCGAGCAAAGTTACATGGTAAGCAGTAGCTTTAACTGCATGCCCCAGAGGCCTCTCTTCAATTAAATGTGAGTTCCCAGGGAGATCAGAACTGCTGATTTTTGTTCTTATTAACCAGAATTATAGACATATTCAATCGACTCCTCTTCCCAGTTCAGGAAAATATGAATACAGTTAGAGTATAGCAGGAAATGCCTTGGCTGAAAAGACGCTGCATCCTATGTTGTCTCAAGTCAAACCCTCATCTGTGCTGCAGTCTGGCTGGGCACAATCAGGAGCCACTTGTCAAAAGAAACGAACTTTATTTTTAGAACCACACACCCAAACAAAACAGCTCCTCAGGAAAAACTTTCAGAGCCCAACTGCCACCACCGGCTTCCCACAAGCCTCTCCATCTCCCCCACTCATCCTGCTCTTGAGGCCGATTGGCTGGGTCGCGTGGGTGGAGCCAAAAAAAGTCTCCCAATGAGCAGCTCCATGGTCTGAAAGGGCAGGGAAACAGCCCAATGAGCATCACCGCAGAGGAGTCAATCAGTTGGCAGCTAGAAGTTGCTGGGGCCGCTGTGAGCCAATCATCAGCTGGAAGTTTGCTGGGGCCCCTTGGGCTGTGGCTCTCAACATCTCCCCCTCTCTGTTTAAACAACAAGCATGTGGCTTAGGGACCGTGCCTGCCTTAGGTTGTCCAATAGTACATATGGTCCTTACCCATTATCGGATGAGCTGACCTCAAGGCGTCAGCCTCCTGTCTTAGGTTGGTACAATTGCAATTGGATCTTACCCGTCACCGACTACCGGTCCAGTATACAGCCACACCTGTGGAGAGGTCTTTGTATCAGTATGTGGGGGGTGAGGTTCTTTGCCTCAACAGTCTGACTTGAACAGGCAAAGTGGAGTTACAGCTGTGTGAGGTGGCAAATCTGAAATCTTTTAATTCCTTCAACTCGTGGATAGTAAAGAAAATGAGGATGTTCATTTTGGTTGGGCTCCAGAGTTAAAGGCCTTAAAAAAAAAAGGAAAGGAAAATCGGTGTGTAGATAAACACAAACTTGATAAATATACTGGATATGCCTAGAAAACGAAACATGTAAGTGATCTAGGTACCCGTGCCAGACCTTGTAAGAAGTAAAACTTCCTGAACCACTGCTGATTTACCAAACATCTGATCAGACTGTGTGTGAGCCAGCAATGAACCTTTATTATGTTAGCCACTGAGATTTTAGTCATTTGTAAGAAAAACTAGCACTAATAACTCCAACTAAAATACTATTCCTCAGTGACTACCAACAGATGGAGAAAGACAATGCTGGAATATTAAACAGCTTTAAACAAGAAGGAAATCTTGCTATTTGTAACATCATGGACAAACTAGGAGGGTGTTTTATTAAATAGAGCAGTCACAGAAGGACAAACACATCATGATTTTGTTTAGCTGAAGCCTTTGAAACAGGCATAAAAATAGAGAACATGACAAAGAATATGATAATATTTAAGGGGCTGGGATCAAGGAAAATTGGGAGGTAATGTTCAAGGAGTGTAAAGTTTTAGTTAAGCACTATAGATCTAGAGATCTGTTCAACATACTGCATTTTTAACTTCAGGCACTGTGTACCTCAAAATTTAAGAGGCTAGATCTCATGTTGTGTTCATAACCATGCACACACAGCAAAGGGATGCAAGGAAACTTGGAAGTGTTAGACATGCCTATTTGATTGTGATGATGGTATTATGGGTATTTACATATGTATAAACCCAAGTTACATATTAAATATGCATAGTTCTTTGTATATCAATTATCTCAATACAGCTGTTAAGCACAAAACAATAGAACAAAACAAACACCTCCTAGCAGAAGGTCTGTGACAGTTTCTGTATCAATTAGGATGTTTTTTGACTGAGCAACAGACTGCCTCAAGTCTAGTTGATTAAGGATATTTGATATTTCCTCAACCAAGTATAGGGTAATTTAATGACTAAATCAGATCGTAAGAGACTCCAAATTCATTCTTTCTGCTTTGCCATCCTTAGAATTTTGGACTTCTCCTTGGGCATTCCTCTGAATTGAGAGGGCTGAAGCATGTCCAAGGGTGATGGCCAGATGTGACCACATTTTGAAGAGTATCTTTTCTCATATGCCTTAAGACTAAGGAAAAATGTTCCAGAAGCTTGAGCAGACATCCCATGTTTCACAGAGCACAAGTGCCTCATGTGCTGATGCCCGAAGCGGCCACTAGCAAGAGGAATAGGACTGCCATTATTTGTCCCTGGGAGCTCTTGATGGTGCACACCATCCCTAAAGTACAGGGTGTCCTGAGAAAGGTAGATCTCAGTGTCTTCTGAATTCCCCAAGGGAGGATTTCATCCTGAGAAGAGCGTCCAGGCACTGAGGTCAGTCTAGTAAGGAAAAGGATGAAGGGCTCAAGTTCAACACAGTGATAGGAAAGGAGTATGTTCCTGGCGCATCTCTTGGATGATGGAATTTCCCTCAGTGTTTGGGAGCTTAATGTAAACAGTGAGCTCTGCTCCTGCCCTCAGGAGCTTGCTTATATTTGTGCCTCAGAGAAGGTCTCTGTCAGCTGTCCTTTTCCTCCCCAATCAATGGGGCTGCTGCCCCTTGCTCCACAAGGGCCTGGAGTGACTTGGAGTTTTCTCGGCCCTCTGACTGTGCCACACCCCTGCATCACAGCCCTTGCACTTGAACCTTGGTTGGGAATTCTGAACTCCTAGCCTCTCCTTCAGCTATGGATGGCTGTTTGCTTATACTTTCTAAAGGCTAGAATGGCTTAGGGGTTTCCCACAGTTCTTTACTCTTTCCAGATTTCTGTGGGCTCCTTCCTCCAAGGTCTCTTGTCCCATCCCCAATCCTTTGCATAATCCCTTGGGAAAAACCCTCAGGAAAGCAGGTGATGCTTGTGAGTGATGCTCCTGGGAATTCAAAACTCTGGCACTAGCCTTTGAAAAATCTGTTAATGGGCTTATTTCTTCTTCCCCCATTTTATATCATCTTCTCTCACTTTCTCTGCCATTCATCATACTGAGACTCTAGGTTTCCCTCCAGGCTAGGGAAAAATAAATTCCCACATGGTCTTGTGTCATTCATCAGAACTACAAGTTAGGATTTGGCACTAGATCTAATAATAACAATTTTTGATTTGCTGGAAATTAAGGACTTCTAATATATTTCCTTTGGGGACTTCAAAGTAAGTTTTGTCTATTGAACTGAATTTGGAACTAGCCGAGTTCCCAGGTCACTCTTAACAAAATATATCTCCCCAGAACTGTTTTAATGTCTACATACATTTGTTTTCTTTACTAGGATGAAATCATTGTTCGTGCTACATAATATTCTGCAATTTATACTTAATAATGATATTAGAACATCAATAAATAGAAACCCCTGTTAAGTGTTTGAAACACAGAATGACAAAGGGAATTTATTACACAGTTAATGCAGGAGTTGAGAAGCCAAAGAAGATCAGGAAACCAAATTATCAACAGTTCAAAAATTCAATCAAGGTAGGAACACTAAATATTCAAATGCTTCATGAAGAAAGATTTGGATTACACACCAAGAAAACAATCTGGTTAAGATATGCCTGAGTGCAAGAAAACAGTACTACTTTCATAGACCTGAAGGGATGAAGGGAAGAAGTATCAACAGAAGCAGATGCTAGGGTTGTCCAGCAGGATTTGGATCCATGGAGGGGGCTATATAGGCAGAATTGGGTCCTGGTGATGTCTAGTGGAGTCTAGACCCACAGAAGATGCAGCTGTTGCTGAAGGTGCCCCTGGAGCAGGGAGAGAAAGGAAAAGTAGACAGCTTTCTCCATTTCTTCCATTCTCTAATCTTCTGATTAAATATTCTGGGCCAGGGAAATTTAGTTGTCTGTGATACATAGGGGGGTGGAGAAGAGAGGAAATGTATTTGAAAGTAAAAAATGAGAATGGCTGTTAGTCTGTTCTTTTTGTCCTGCAACATCCTTTTACCATGCTTAATGTCTGCACAATGACTTCCTATTTCCATCTACCAGGAGACAGCTGTCATTAGTACAGAAACATTTTCCCACTTATCCTAAAAATGGAGGCACCAGGTAACCATAATCCAAGGCAGGTTCTCTAGGTGATAGGCAGACCCCTGACTGCCTATATGTGAACAAAATTTTAAAATTTGGATTCACCAGTACTTCTCAAACAAAATAGTAAAGGAAGGAGAAATAGGTGTTTTGTTAATGTTTGCAGGCTTAGGTACAGCAAAAATGCATATAGCTGCTACAGTCCATCTCTGTAGCCAATCTTGAGGCCATACTTAATGATTTCCATCTACTTTCTATACTGTTTTCTTGCACTCAGGCATATCTTAACCAGATTGTTTTCTTGGAGTGTAAACCAAATCTTTCTTCATGAAGCATTTGAATATTTAGTGTTCCTGCCTTGATTGAATTGTTGGAAACTTCCACTGATTTACTTTTGCACATGGAAGTCCTATGATTCAGATAGTCTTCTCAGTCCTTACTGGGCAGCAACAATGTATTTCCCTCTGATAGACTGGATAAATCATCACTACAGTTGGAGTAATGGCTCTTCTGCCTGTTGGCAAGAGGAACCCAAAATTTCCAAAAAAGTAGTTTCAATTTGTAGTTTAATGGGAAGATTGTGTGCCTCTTGGTGGAAACCTTCCTCTTTGGGGAATCAAGATCTATAAACCATCAGTACCCATGGTTGCAATAATAAAATATATCATGCAATTGTGAAAAGGGCCATTTCTGCTTCTATCCAGTGATTTCAGGTCTAAGTATGCTGAAAATGGGAGAAATAACCTTTTAATTTGTTCAATTCAAGACTCTACATCTTGGAGCATGGCACACAAACCCCTGTGCATCCTGTATAAACCATCTCTTCGGCTGGGCCAGCTGCTTCTTGGCCATGGACTCATAAGGTGAGGGAGTAACATGGGTGCAAGCCCCCTGCTGAACCCTGGCTCCCCTTTTTGCTGTGAAGTGGTAATGAAAGCTGAAGAGGTTTTCATGGTTCAAGAGTTATCAATTTTCTGTGAGTCACCTGCATGTTTTCATCCCAAATCAGTCCCACTCTTCTAAATAACGTCCTCACCTTAACACAAGAGACTTGGGTGTGCTTGCATTAACACCTGAAGTTTGTTAGGTGTCAGTGGGGGCTACCTGACAGGAGCTGCATCCTGCAGGCACATCTGGAGCATTGGCTGCCCCTCAGCTCTGGACCTCATCTCACTCCTCTCACTCCCTAGTTAAGTGTGAGTAGCCCTTCCTTGAAAGTAAATTCCCAGGCGTTTCCAGATCTTTGATAGGCAAGGGGGGCTGTGTGTATGTGTGCATGTGTGTGTGTGTGCATGGGTGTGTGATGGAAATAAACTTCAGGTGTTCTCTTGAAGTGAAATCATGTGGAAGTAGGAGTGCACACAAAGAGGGATTCCAGGGTGTCTGGGTGCTGAGCTGTCGCAGTAAACTATACCCACATTCACTTTTCTTGCTGGTGCCTCTCATTGTTGGAAACTACTGGATGCCACAGAACAGGGAAATGTAGTTCTCTGTGAGATGCAACAGAGTAGAGAATAGTGCAGAATGAACTGAGATAGTCAGTTGACCCCCACAACATATAATTTCCACCTAACGTTACATGTTTCCATAGCCATTTTAATGATTGCATTATAGAACAATGCACAGATGAATATATTCATTTTTGCAGTCTCCTTTTTGCTTGAAATTAACTCTCCCCATATTATTGTGGTAAAACCCTGAAAACAGTTTATCTTAATTATTATTATTTTTTTAGGTAGAAAAAATTGCCAGCATTCTAGTAGTGCTTCTGGGAAGATGGGCTAGGTATAGCATTAGTAAAACACCCCAGTAACGTTTGAGATTCTTATGTTAGCAGATGACATTTTTTACAAGGTCTATGTCAGACCTTTGTATATAGGGTTCAAAGTCAGTTGCTTAAAATATAGTGTTTGAGAACTGGAACGTATTGTTGTAACAGAATTATATAATTGGCATCTTTGTTCCCCAAAGATCAAGTAAGACTATTTAGCTCAAGTACAAAGTGCTCAATAATAGCATGAATAATGCAGTTTTCTCCACCTTTTTCTCTCAATTCATGTCTTCATGAAAGGGCATTGTCAAGCTATGGAAGTGAAACTCATTTGAGTAGAAATTTAGATTTATCATGAGCCAGAAGAATTTGCAATGAAATCTCTAATTTGAGATACACTCTGGAAAAGGATTTTTGGGCTCCATGCAGAGAAAGATGTTTCAAAGAGAAGGCAACTTTTTATCCTGGGTTTATATCTTGTTAGTCCTGCCTACTTTATTTTTGCTGTCATCTCAGGTCAGCACTTGTATTTTCCAGGATCAGTGGAAGATGCAGCTTCCATGCTTAAAAAATTGGCATTTGGAAGAAGATGCTAGTTAGATACAGTGCAGAAGCCTTGGTAACCTTGTGTACATTGTTATTCTTTGTTTTTAGATACTATCTAGTTCTGGTGAAACAACTACATTATAATTAGCCTACTTAGAGATAATCAGCTCATCACTATTGACTTGCCATTGATACTAGCTTCAGATATTTTGCAACTTTCAGAAAAATAGTTTAAATTTTTTTAAATGAGTGAATGAACTTTATTTTAGAATATATTTATATTTTTATAGGAAAATTGCAAAGACGATCAGAATTCCTATAAGCCCTACTTCCAGATTCCCCTACTAACATTTTATAGTATCATGCATTTGTTACAATTAATGAACCTATATTGATTCATTATTATCAACTAACTCCATACTTTCAGGTTTCCTTAGTTTTTACTTAATATTCTTTCCTGTTCCCAGAGCCTATCTCAGATCCCATTTAGTTTACATGTCTCATTAGGGCTTCTCTTGGCTGTGACAGGTTTTCAGGCTTTCTGTGATTTTGATGACTGACAATTTTGAGGCGTTCTGGTCAGGTGTTTTATACAGGTCCTTCAATTGGAATTTGTTTTCTTCATGATTAAACCAGCGTTTGGGGGAGATGGACCTCTGGAAAAAAGTGCCATTCTCATTATCTCATATCAGAAGGTTTTCATAATTGGTGACACAAACCTTGATCACAGGGCTGAGGTTGCACTTGTCAGGTTTCTCCACTGTAACTTTCCCCCCACTTTCTATACTATAATCTTTGAAAGAAAATCACTAAGCACAGTCTGCACATCAGCAGTGGGAAGGTATTGGACCATACAATACTGCAATTCTACTACTAGGGATATATCCAAAGGAAAGAAAATCCATGTGTCAGATATCTGCACTTCCATGTTTTAGTACAGCACGATTCACAGTAGCTAAGCATGGGAAAAACCTGCATATACATGGATGAATAGATAAAATGTTTTATATATACAATGGAGTACTTGCTCTCTATTAAAACAAACAAAATACTTTGTCATTTGCATGGGTGAACTTGAAGGACACTTTATTAAACAAGGCAAGTCAGGCACAGAAAGAAAAATACTGCACATTCTCACATGTGGAAGTTGATCTCATTCAAATAGGGGGTAGAATAGTGATTACCAAAGTCTGGGATGGATGGGGATCCTGAAGGAAGGATGATTGGTGGGTACAGGTGCAGCTGGGTGGGAGGAGTAGCTTCTAATGCTATTTAACACAGTAGGGAAACTAGGGTTGATAACAGTGAATTTCAAAATAGTAGGATTTTGAAGGTTCCCAACACAAATGATAAATGTTTGTAAGTGATGACTATGCTAATTATACTGATATGGTTATTAAACATTGTAGTCATGTGTTGGAATATCACATCGTACCCCATTAATTTATACAATTATGAATCAATTAAAAACAAGCAAACAAAAAACTAGACTTATGCTTTATCTCCTTGAGGGTAGAATTTCTCCATAAATTCTTTAGACTTTATTTGGTTTTCATTTTAAATATATGTATATATTTTTAATATATTTAAATTGAAGGTTTTGCACTGTAAATACATGTTCAAATATAACAATTTCCTACAATCACTTTTTAAAAAGATAAATTAAATCTTTTTGTAATTCCACCAATAATTAAGCCACTTTCAAAGATAGGTCTTGATATCTGGAAAACTTTGATGGAAAGGAGAATGTTTCCATATATATATTTGAGGTGTTCTGGTCAGGTGTTTTGTACAGGTCCTATTTATTGTGAAGGCTGACAAGCTTTTCCCTTGGTTAATCTTGCTGATGGATATTTAATAATCTAATGGTTTTTTGGTATCATATGCAAATTTCTAACTAGATTGATTGATTTGAGGAAATGTTCACATAGAAGAGTCTTTTTTATTTTCCTGGCAGAGTCGTTCTTTTATATCTTCATTACTTCCACTCTAAAGAGATTAACTTTTCACTGTTGATATATTCTGGGTTTTGTATGGAACAGGACTCTCAGGTAGAAAAGAGATTTTACTCTTCAACTTGCAGAGCTTTTGATATCCATCATAATTCCTGTCATATCCTGTGGGTATTACTTTGACCACTGCAGCCAGAAATCCTGATGTAATCAGTTCAGTCTTCAGGGAGTTCTTTGAATCAAAACCATTAAAAGTCTCTAAATGAGCCCTGCTAGCGGCTCTTGCTGGGTTGTGCTCACAGGTAAGTTTCCATCAGTAATTAGATCTTTCATTCTTGGCATCAAACAAGCAGTATTTGTCATACCAGGACACGGCATGGTTTAGAGCTTATTTTTGAAATAAAGGGAAGCACAAACTGCACTGCACTCTGGCAATAAAGACTATTGAGCTCTTTTTATTTGCTGGGAATGTCATTTAATTTCCCATTTCTAGATTTAAACAGAGGCTGCTTTATCAAATTTGTTTTCTATTAAAGCAAAATGTTAAGTTCTTTTTCATCCACCTTATGTATTTGCCCTGTCCGAAATGGAAAGCTTTTAGTATATTGTGTTTATCTTAGTTTTGGATATGTGCTTTCTTTGTTTTCATCATTATCTATAAAATGTTTATATAAAGCTGAAATATAGACTTGAAGGAAAAGGCACGATTATTGCAGACACTGGGGATGGAATGAGAGTAAGTTGAGGGCACAGGCACATGCAGCTAGAATGTGTTTTCCTTCTTTTTTTTTTTTTTTTCCAGTGCTGGGGATTGAACCCAGGGCCTTGTGCATGTGAGGCAAGCACTCTATCAACTGAGCTGTATCCCCAACCCCTGGAATATTTTTTGAAAAAGAGTTCAGGGATTCGGATCCTGATGTTGAAAATACATTTTTCACCATCTGATCTTCATAATATGCCAATTACACATTTGGCATAATTTTCTTTTTGGTCTCGGGGAAGATGCATGCTCTTGGTTTCTAGGAGATCTGGGAAGAATATCAATGGATCAGTGCAAACTTGCTTTAACTAGAAGAATAATTGAGTATAGCTCTGATTTGAATTGGGATTGCCCATAGGGATCATCATTTTAAACACTTATTTCTTGCAAGTGCTCCAAGAATCACATTTGTTAACACTACTTTATGATTTATAACTTTATGATTAAAACAAGGTTTTCCACCTTGGCACACCTTATTGAAATATTGTCTTTTATGGACTCCCACTTTTCTCAGGAGAGTCTCAGCCTTCATACTCCCTCCTCTCAACTCTACCAATATTAGGTACATAATGTAAAAACTGTAAGCTACCAAATTAGCCTGTTAGTTTCATAGATGGTTGCAGAAGACATTATACTCTTGCATCGAAGGCAAAGAACTTTGTTACTAGTGGCATAGCAAGCATCATGAGATTAATATTCATATTGGTTCCCCTTACCCACTAAATCCCACAAGGGAAATGAAGAGTAGTTCAGGTAGTTGCTGTATATACAGTAGTTTTTTGTTACAGCTAAAAAATTCTAAAACTTGAGAAACCCTAAATTATACAACATAGCTGCGTATAGCTTGCTTAACCTTGGTTCTAGAGGAAGACATTATGTAAATTATGCTGGTAAGGAAATGGCAATGCCCTCTGCTGTAGAAACAGATATTACTTCTTTTTCCAAGGCTATTTGCTATGTTAAAATCCTTGCAAAGATGGCCGAGAACAAAAAAATGTCTGCTTGTGCTTTTTTTCCTTAGAAGACAAGCAGAAACACTAGAACAGTGGAGTATGAACACCTAGTCCCATGCAACATATAAAGTCATCTATCTAGAAAAAGAACAGCTAGACTCTATTTTTTAATTTGTCCATTTCATCATACACTTATTTCTTGATTCATTCATGTATTTCAATACTTACCATGACCCATGCACTATGCCTGATACTAAGCTAGGTCAGAAATAAAACGGTGAGCTAGAAAGATGCACTTCTTCCTCACCTTGTGAAACTTGCAGTTCTCAGGGAAGAGAGACTTTACAATATAATTACACAACCAGCTAATTACAATATGAAAAATGCAAATAAAGTTCTAAGAAAGTAACTGGAAATGTGAAAGTTCTGATAATGGTAAGGAAAAGGACCTGCTAGAACTGCCCAAGGACCTCTGACCCTGGATTAAAGAGAGCGAGGAGAGGGGCCTGAATCTGGCTGCAACAGCAACAGAAGACCTGATCTAATGGGATAGGACTTGGAATTTTATTAGAGCACCAGAGAAACACTCCAAGGTTTTAAGATGTCAGAGTTGTGTTTGGAAAGGTGACAGAGTAGACTATTACTGGAGAAGCAAAAACCTTTACTTCAGCAAATTTCATGTTAAGTGAAATGATCACAGGTTATTATACATTCAGGACAGAAGGAATTGCTGGTTCTAAGATATTTAAGAACCCCATCAATAAATTTGTTGATCAGGTAGGTAGGTATTGGGAAACTTCAAGGACTGATCTTAGATCTTGCTTGATCACTGGGTGGATGAATAGAAGAATATGTTGCAAAAAAAATTGGTAAAGATGGACCAAGTGAAGTAAAGACAGCCCTCAAAAGCCTATCAGTAATGCTTGACCTTGCCTCAGGTATGCTGTCCACCTATTCTCTTCTCTAGATTCTCTTCCTGTATTGAGCGGTGTGCCCGAAACATCATATACCTCCCAAGAGTTACTTTGTTGAACTGCAAATCTCTAGTGTGATGCCATCATTGTATTATGAGGATATTATCAGAAAGAACCACCTCCCTGGTACCCAGCAGTGTGCTGTGTGAAACTGATGCTCTCTGAGAACATGAGAATTATTCTGTGGTCTTGGCATAGGCTTAATAACTTTCTGATCAACTAGTGCGTTCTTATAGATGTGAAACCACGAAAACAGTTTGTAAGGTTGGCTGTTAGAAAGCATTGGAAGCAATGTTAATGGCCACCCCTAACCAGTCTATATTAGTGCACTGACCCACACTCACCTGCCCATCCCTCTTCAACCTGATTTAGTTATATATTTCACCTTGTTGACTTTCCTAAATGTTTCTGGAACAACTTAAATTGCAAACAAATACAAATCTAAAATGAAGCCACTGATAAATTTGGAAAAATTGATCTACTAGGCTTTGGTTATTTATCTGCAAAATTGTTGGACTGAACAAGATAGGCTTAAAAAAATCTTTGAAGTTTATCTGCTTCTAAAGAAAATTGGATGTTTTCAAGTATGAGTCATCACAGACAATATTTTAAATCCCTGAAACTGATTAAACATTAGCTGCCGTATCTTTGCTCATGGAATTATTACAGAGATCATCCATATTCTTGAAAATGGCATAGGAGCTGCTTTTGTCAGATTCTCAACATTCATTGCAATACTGCCCATAGGATTGGTACAGTAAAACCCATTTCTCTTGCCCTGCTTTCCTGCTCCCACTGATGTTCAGCTCACTTGCAATAATTTCAGATGTTCACTTTTGTCCTACTGCACGAGTCTCGTAGTTGTAACTCCTTAGAGCTACACATAGGCAAGTAGGTCCTAAATGTGTGACTGTCCAAAGCTGCTCAAAGAAGCTATCCCTCTGAAGGATGACCCAGGTTCATGGTTTCATGGGAATGACGCTGAAGGATTATATCCAAAGGTGAGAGTTGGGATTGGATTACATAGGATTGGCCTGTCTGAAAATAAGGTCCTCGAAGACTAGTCCCCACAGGTGTTTGCTGGTTGACATTATCATCTTACATTACTCAGACTCAGATCACTTGTCTGTCTGCCATCAGGTAGCAGTTCGTTTGATTCCTGGGTTAGTATAATTGCATCTATTGACATACTTTCTCCATACATGGATTTTTTTACTTTATATAGGATTTCCCTGTATAATACTGTGTATGCAAATTCACATGTGTTGTAGGTGCAATTCTTTCAGCAAACATTTATTGAGTAATGGACCATGCCCTGTGCAGTATCAGTTTATAGAAATAAATGAACCCATCCTGCTTAGTGTCTGCTTGGTATCTATTTGGGAAGATAGGTAAACAGACACAATGCCAGAGGATGAATACTTAAGCTGTAGGTACAGAAGAATGCAGTAAAGGATGAGCTGTTGTTGGTGTATTCATGGAAAGGATGAAGCAGAAGTGTTGAGGGACTGTCTGGGAATTCGTTCGTGGAAGAAAATATGAAATTAAGTAGACTGACTTCACATTTTGTTGCATTAGCTACTGCATCAAAAATCCACCACAATTGAAAGATCTAAGAGATGGTAGATTTTTTTCTTACTTTAAAGGTTGCCTGTATTTGGGAATTTGCTAAATCAATTAATTGTTCCAGTGAATGGTGGAAACAGGACAAACCTAGAGAAGTGAAGTTTCTGTAGGGTTGATACAGCAGAGCTCATACAATGGCCTTGAAAGGCTCTGTTTCAAATGCTATAAGAAATTAAGATCAGAATAGTCAGATACAATTTCTCAAACATGGAACAAAAGTCAAAATAGGATAAAAAAGTTAGTGAATTTCCAAGTGGAGAGGTAGGCAATATTTCAGATCATTTCATATAAGCTTAGCAAGGATCTAGACTTGAGGGCCCCCAGTCTCCCTTTCAAAGCTCCAGACACAAGATTTCTGAGTTATTTATTTAGGTTTGCACTGAGGTCCAGCTACTATAGAGAACACAAGCATTGATATTTCAAACCACAATGAAAGTAAGGATGGGTATTATAAAAGACAAAAAATAACAAGGGCTAGTGAGTATCTAGCGAAAAGGTAACTTCTTGTTCACTGTTGGTGGCAATATAAATTAGCATCGTCATTATGGAAAATGTTATGGAGGCTTCTCAAAAAATGAAAAACTACAGTATGATTCAGCAATTCCATTACTGAGTTTGTATGAAGAAAATGAAATTAGTACGTCAAAGACACATCTGCACTCCCGTGTTCATTTCAGCACTATTCATGGTAGCAAAGATATGGAGTCAGCCCAAGGGTTCATCAAGTGGATGAGAAATTTGGTACATATACAGAATGGAATGATCAACTATACATAATAAAATCTTGATACTTGCAAGTGCATGAATGGAGCTAGTGGTCATTATGCTAAGTGAAATATTGGGCACAGGACAAGTACCACAAGATCTCAGTTGTGTAGAATATAAAACAGTTGAACTTAGAAGTTGAGAGTGGAATGATGGTGACTGAAGGCTGAGAGTTGGGGATTTGAACACTGTACTAAAAGTTACAGATAAGAAGCTGGTTCACCATTGCATGGTAGAGTAATTGTAGATGACAGTTATGTACTACACATCTCCAGCTAGAATAAAAGATTTTAAATGTTTTCAACCTGATTTAAACATTATACAATGCATATATACATGGAAACATCACATGGTATACCTTTAGTATATACAAATACTTTTGTCAGATAAAAATTAACTTTAAAAATATTAATACTTGAAACTTAATATTTTTACTTAATATTTTTATTTTTATATACCACAGAATAGAGAAAAAATAAGAATATTTGGGAGATATTAAACCCTCTCACCAGGGCCCAAGGGACTCCCTGTGAGTAGTATGCTCAGGTGTTCCAAGAGATGCTCAGAAGTGAACCACATGGTGCAGGATCACACAGATATTGGGGATCTTTAATCAGAGCACACAGCAGGCAGGGGCAGCACCCTCAGGAAGATGAGCACTCCTAAGACCTTTGTGGAGAGTAATGACAGCTACCATCTTAGAGCACTTTCTGAGTATCTGGCACAATATGAGATGTTAATGTATTTGGTATTCACTTTGTGTTTGTAAACATTCTTTCTGATATGAAAACTAAGGCTCTGAGATATTAAATTTCCACTGAGGAAGTGTTTGGATATGAATACAAGCTGGTCACTATTACAATGATGGTATAAAAGGGAAAAGGAAACTCTTGGTCATTATTATTTGATATCAAAGAGTGCCCTGGAAGGTAAATATGAATATTTGCATTTTGGAGAAGATAAAACAGACTCTCAAAATGTGACAGTTGTGTGCTATGTAGCTATTGAATGATAGAACTGGATTCCAAACTCAAGTTTTCGTGTTCCAAAGCTTGGAATGATGAATTTAGGTGACATTTGATATTTGGATTATATCTCCATCATCCTTTATCCCTTTTTTACCCTAGGATTCCATATAGCCTCAGAGTCTAATTTGTACCTAAGTCTTTTTCTGTGATCTCAGATTATTAAATAGCATCTGCCAAACACAGAATGATAATTAGTGTGATAAAGATGATAGTTAATGTAATATCTTGGTGTGTATGAAAGTTAGAAGCAACCTTTATGATTTGTAATGATGAAGAAGGCTTGCTGTTTGAATCCTGGGGGAAGAGACAGGGAAAGACTAGACATTTGACCCTTCTCCTGGTCTGAGAGAACCCTGAGTTTTACTGGGCAGGCACTTAGGCCCAAAGTTGACCACTTTCCTACTAAGAAAGAAAATGGTCTCTTCCTCCTGAAAACCAGTGATCATGAACTAGAATTAAAATTACATTTTATTGTTCAAGGATGTCTCAGTTATGGTGCTAATCTTTGTTGGAGGTAGGAGATAGTCTTATACATTGTGTAATGTTTGGCTTTAGCATCTGTGGGCTCTAGTCACTACAGGCCAGCAGGTACCCTCAATTACTTATTTTTGGTACAGGAGATTGAACTCAGGGGTATTTGACCACTGAGCCACATCCCCAGTTCCATTTTGTATTTTAGTTAGAGACAGGGTCTCACTGAGTTGCTTAGTGCCTCACCTTGGCTGAGGCTGGCTTTGAACTCGTGATCCTCCTGCCTCAGCCTCTCGAGCAGCTGGGATTACAGGCAGGTGCTACCATGCCTGGCTCTAGGAATCCATTAATATTATTAATGTGAATACATGTGTGTGCGTGTGTACGTGTGTGTATGTACATATGTACCTATACCTATATAGAGAGAGGTAGATAAAACAAAGTCTCCAGACATTGTTAAATGTCCTATGTGGAAAAAAAATCAACCCTGGTTGAGAATTACTGGTTTAAAGCTACTAAGTTTTTCTAATGATGACTTTTACCAAGTCTATTACATCTCCCCAACAAAAAAAGTAGCTATACGGATTCTTTTGAGTGATAGGAGATGAACAAATGCATGGAAATTTTTGTGCCCTGTAATTAGCTTGTGTCTACTCTCCTATATGGTGGAAGCGTTTAAAGGAACTTTCTCTTTGAAGGCAATAAGCCAAGAATCTGAAAATATGGACAGGCAGAGAATACTCTTTTAATGAAAATCAGACTGCTAAGAAAGAATCTATTAATGATTTGTTTTGGGGTTGTTCTTCCATTTCTCTTGTCTGGTATGCATAAAATTGGAAAAGATTATTGAATGAATTTTCACTTAGCAATCATGTTAAAGCTCCAATATAAATTATACTTTATTTGGAGTCTGATTTAGTGTTTGGAATTTTATTCTGAGGACCACAGGTGCTACAATAGTGTCCCACCAATCTGGACCCATTAGCTGTGTTATAGCCTCTTTTAATTAACTGTCAGTTTCTGTATTGCTTTCATTCTCCTTAGCCAGGTGGTGTAGAGGTGGTTCAGAATTGTCCTTGATAATGTTTCTTGGACATTAACCCTGGGAAAAGAAAGCACCATTCTTGCGGCAGTTCAATAAATAAGCAAGCCCAGCAGCCCTCCTTGGTATCATGATGGCTGTCTTAACTTTGGGAATTCTCCTTTGTATTAGTGCCTCTTTCAGACAGCTCAGGTTTTCAAAAGTCAAGTATTTTTTCCTCTATTATAGAAGGATCCTAGGCCCTTTGTGGAAAAGGTAGAAAGTGTATTATGAAGAAAATAATAGTTGTCTATAATCATATCATTAAGAGACAAATGTCATTAAAAATTTAAATTGTTTCCTTCTAGGATTTTACTATGCATTTTAAAAGGATGGCATCACACTATAAATCATTATTTAATATTCTACTAGTTAAAACTTTAAAACTTAGCTTTATATCATAGACTTGTTTCTATGACATTTATAATCCTCAAAACTTAGTTTAGAGGCAGCAGTGTTGAATTAATCATCACAGAAATCCTTTGCTGCAGAAAAAGAAATTCAGCACAATCCCCTTTATACAGAAGGAAAATTAAAGCACGAAGATGAGGTGTTTCTCTCATATCTCATATCCATGCTGATTATTGATCCTAAAGGAAGAACTTGAATCCTGGGTGTTTGCATGATTAGATTTGCGATTCAGAAGGATCTCTCCGGCAGTGTTGTAGAGTGGTAGAATAGGGTAGAATAGGTAGAATAGTGGTAGAATAAGGGGAGTGTGTGGTAACAGGTGGGGAATGATAAAGACCAATGATAACCTTAATTGATTAGGGGGTGGAGGGGAGGGTGATGGGTTAGAGAGCTATCAAGGGGTTACAAGTATCACAGCATTTTGTTGGTGGCTTTTAAAAAAAAGTAAACAAAGGAGAAATCTGTGCTTCCCTCAAGTGTTAACATAGATTGTAGTGGCCAAGAGAGAAAGTAAAAGGTGGAGGAGTTTGGGAGAAAGATGATCGGTTCCATTTTGGATGTAGTGAAATGGAAATTCCTGTAGGACATGGCAAGTAAATGCAGTTATAAAAGGCTGTGGTAGAGGCCTGAAGCTTGGTGGGAGAGGGAGAAGGGGGAAGAGAACAGGAGGGAGAGAGGGGTGTGTTTGCTAGAGCAGTTGACTTGGGGTAGATTATAGTTGGAAGGTAATTGATGCCACAGAAAGGGATGAACTCATCAAGGGGAAGAGATGTAGCCCTTATCTGACTCATGAACTTCTCCTTTTATGTTGGTCTCTGGGTCATTTCTTCACTCAGATGGCCTTTGCCACCAAACAGACCTGTTTCTTGTGATCTCACTTGCTCTAGCTGCAGCATTTGACACTGGTGGTAACTTTCCCTCCTTTGTGAAACACCTCACTCTTATGACACATGTCTGTTCCTTCTCTCAATGCTTTTGTGAAAATTTCTCTGTTGTCCTGTCCTGTGGAGGTTAGTTTGCAAACTTATTCATCCTAGCAGGTAGATCTTAGCTTCCTCCCTTCTTGGCACATCTGACCTCTGATTAGCTCCCTATGTTTTCTTTCTTATTTTTTTGTGATAATAATTATTTTATTTCCAATCTTGTAAGATTTAATTTTTTAATATTTCTTACATACATGACAATAGTGAAATGCATTACATTCATAATTATCCATTCACAGCCCAATTTTTCGTAACTCTGTATATAAAGTATGTTCACATCAAATCATGCCATTATACATGAGCTCTTTTTTTGCATTACAATTCTTAATATACCTTTATACCACAATTTATCATATCTCTGTTTGTATATAAGGTATGTTGACACCAAATTCACATCTTCATACATGTATTTTATCTAGTTCTTACTCCACAAACAGCTGGGTTGACTCAAGGAGTGTTGTACCCCTTCAAACTTACAATTATTTGTTCAAAATCTATTTAGTAAAGGTTAAATAAAACAAATTTTCTATTGATGAAGCTGTAGCACATCTTTACATTTTATAATCATTCATGTGATCCCTTTTTTTCTTCTAAGTTCTCTTAAAACGAAACCATACTTGCCTAAGCGCATTAATAAACAAAGCAGAATTTAATAAAAGTTCTGTAGGAGGGAATAAGGAAGATAATCACATCTTGATCTAGTATTTCTAGAAATTTCCACTGATTCTCACTACTTCTCCCTGTCTTTCTAACTCCATTCCCTTATGTGTTCTCTCACTTTTCGTTCATTCTGTCTGTCTTCCAACCTTGGCATTTCTGATTTATTCTTTGGAATTCTTCCCTGCCCCATGTCCATGACTGTTTATTTCTAGCTTCTATCTCTGAGCTTTTATACTACCACCCAGATCTTAATATACTCCAGCCTTCCATAGCCACCACAAGAAGGATGAAGATTTTAATTGTTCTCAGGAATCAAAAGATCTACTTGTTACTGAAATCCATCAGTCCTGGTAAGGCTCCAGATTAGATATAATGAACACTATGTAACTTGATACTTATATATAAAATGTGTGTGCTGAATTGGAGTGCTTTAGTCAGATTTCCATTATTGTATCAAACACTAGATATAACGATGTTATCAAGAGAAGCTGATTTTTAAAAATATTTATTTTTTTTAGTTGTAGTTGGACACAATACCTTTTTATTTATTTATTTATGTGGTGCTGAGGATCAAACCCAGGGCCCCGCACATGCTAGGCAAGTGCTGTACCACTGAGCCACAACCCCAGCCCAAGAGAAGTTGACTTTGACCTAGTTTTGGAGTTTTCAGTCCATGATCCGTGGGTCCCATTGCTTTTAGGTCTGTGGTGAAGCAGCACATTGTGGTGGTGAGCATGTGGTGGAGCAAAACTGCTCACCTCATAGCAGGTACAATAAAGGTTGGGGGGAGTTGTGTGTGTCCCATGATTACCTTCAAGGACATGCTGCCAATGAGCAGAAGACCTCCCACTAGGCCCCACATTTCTAACACCTCCCAGTAGTGCCAAGCTGGGCCTTGAACATGTGGACCTTTGGGGGCTATTTAACATCCAAACAATAGCAAACGACCTTTCTCATTGTTGCTGAGTGTGGAATTCTGTCCATTTTTCAATTTTTCCTAGAGAGATTAGCCTTTCAAGTTCACCACTTTCGGAAGCTGCCAAGATAGTTGGCCCTTCACTTTGGCTCTACTGCTACCCTTCCTTCTTTGAGAAAACGTGTGGCCCTGGCCGGGTGGAGGATGTGGAACTAAGGGGCACTAAAAGGACACATACACATTTGTAAGCACCTTCCCACATGACTGGCATGGTGTCACTTCATTTTATATCGCTTAATTAACAACCCTGTGAGTGAAGTATTTTCTTTTCTGAAAGTATTTTTAATCCCATTTAATCGATGAGGACATTAAGGATCAGAGACGTGAAGTATCTTCCGAGTGTAAGAGATCAGGTTTCCGTGGCTTGACTGTGCCTGTCTGCCTCCGAGCCACACAGCATCACTAGGAAACCATCCCGGGCATGGCCATTTGCAATTATTCAGCCTTGAGAAAAGAAAACTGCTTCGTTGTTGTCTTTTTATTGTTGCTGACTTTATACTCCCCACACATAGAAGTAAGAAGGCTAGACTTTCCATGCCTTGAGGATAAAGATTATTCTGGTGAATGGGCAGCTAAATAGGGAATGGAGACCTAAATGTGGTGATATAGATGAGGAATTTTCTGTAGGTGAGAGGAGGGTTTTTCCCAACCTGTCAACTTGTGAAATTGCAGAATTATGCATATGCTATTGGGAAAAAGCACATTTTACCTTTAACCTCATTATTTAGCAGCTAATATATATGTATATCTTAACTAGGCTTGAGATTGTTTGGAAGAAGACATGTTGCTATTATAAAGTTTCAAAGTACCTTCAGGAGGTGAACACTGGCAGACAAGGTTTGCCATATTTAGTCCAATTTACTACAATCTCTGCCGCTCTTAGAGGAACTTTGAAAATGCTCACATAATTGCAGTAATTCCAAGAGCACCTAAAGCTGCTTCATTGGGTAAGAAAGCCTATTTTCATTATGTTTTATTTTGTCTTTGAGCTGGACCCTCTTTTGCTCCATGGATGCTACTTTTGATTCATAATGGTCATTTCCATGAAGGGCTTTCTGGGGCAAAACTTTGCCAACCCTGAAGATAAAAGAATAGATGACAAACTAGCAGAATTCCAAAGATTAAAATATTTTCCTATTAAGTAAGAATAATGTCTCCAAACTGAGGTGGCCAAGGTGGTAATAGCAAACAAAAATATACTGCTTTTAACTACCCCCCCCCCACCCCGAAAACTCTCAGGTACTTGGAAGTAGGAATGTGTTTCTAGTGGTAAAGTAATATTTCAGAAATCGGGACTGAAACATTAAAAGGTAAACTTCTTGGGATAAGGCAATCAGAAGCACCTTATATAGCTCCCACCTATTGAAGCTTCCTGGCTCCTGATTCTTTTTTCAGATGTTTCATTATTCAAGTAGTTCAATGATGAAACTCCTTTTCATTTCAATTTCAATTCCCTTAACACATTTTAAGGATTTTCTGTTGGAAGATGTAGGGGATGCAGGTGGAAGATGACATCTTTCTTAATTTTCAGGGTTTTGTAATCCAGCATGAGTGATAATGCAGGTAAATAGGATCAGGCATCAGGAAAGACCCATTAATATCATAGACGTTTGCCCATTTGGAAAATGAGCGAAAATATTAATTCCAACTGCATAAATCCGGGCAGAAAGATGAAATCTGACCAAGTCTTTGAAGTATGTATGAGACTACTTGCAGAGAAGGAAAAGAGGAACATTTAGGCAGATGCAGTTGTATGATCAAAGGCGAGGGAGTGAAAACTGTAAGATCTGAAATCGTCTAGTTGGGGATAAGTTTTGATGGAAAATATGTGCTTACTAAAATCATTACAAAAATGAAAGAGGATACTGAACTGAATGAAAGGACGGATTTTTGAGTTGTATTTTCTGATTTAGAGTGTCTAGGTAAAATTTAGTAACTTTTTTGCTCTAATGTTCCCAGTAGTTCTTTACCAGATTTTACCTTCTAATATATTTGTCTTTCACATTTTTTTCCTATATTTTCTCCTAAAACAATTCATGTCCAGTTTAGGGTAGTGTCGGTTTCCACTTACCCTATGGAAATGCATTGTAACTGGTCTCCTTAGTTCCATTTTTTTTTTGTCCTCCTCCTAACTTTTCTATACAATAGCTAGAGTGGTCATTTAAAAAGGTCAAGCAGAAGCTTCTGCTCTACTGTTGGAGACCCTTGAGTACTTAGTTTTTAGGAATAGTTTACCGAATATCTAGAAGACGTAAAAGACAAAATAAGTTATTTGTGGACTGGAGGTGTAGCTCAGTGGTAGAGCACTTGCCCTACTGGGGTTTGATCTCTAACAAGCACTGGGGTTTGATCTCTAACACCTTTTTAAGAAAGAAGCAGATAAAGAAGCTGATTTTGATACACGAGAGAAAAAAATATAAGAAATTTCTGAAAAACCTTTCTTTGGTATCTATTGAGCATGACTTCATGTCAAGGTTTTGGATATTAAATATGCAATAATAGCTCACACTCATTGTTTGAAGGACACTTCATCTTCACAACTATTATATAAGGTACTTTGCTCATCTCCATTTTACAGATAAGAAAATGAAGGCACAGAATTTATATCTAAAAATTCAGACCACAAAACTTCAGCCATCATCTTTTTTTTGTGTGTGTGTGGTAATGGGAATTGAACCCAGTTAATTCATGCTCTACATGAATTAACCACTGAGCAACATCCCCAGCCTTTTATATGTTTTAATTGGAGACAGGATAGCACTAAATTGCTTAGGGCCTCCATAAGTTGCTGAGGCTAGCTTTGAATTGAAGATCCTCCTGCCTCAGCCTCCTGAGCTGCTGGGGTTACAGGCATATGAGACCACATCCAGCTCTCACCACCTTCTAATTTTTGATGGTCCTCATACTGTGGACTGAAAGATCAGAGGCATCTGAAACATGTGTTTCACTGGTCATTTCTTGCTTTCCACTCCTTTTTATCAAGTGCAATTTCCTATGTAAGTCTATCTATAATGAGGATCTGTGAGGATTTTTAAAATCTTTGCCTAAAAATGTTTTTATTTTGACCATATATTGAATAATAGCTTCATAGGATATATAGCTCTAGACAGATATTTTTTTTTTCTTAGCAAATTAAAATTATATTCTTTGAGATGTTAGCCTTTATTGTTGCAGTTGAGAAATCTGTTGTGATTCTAATCATTGTCTTTGTTTTTCCTTTTTAGTTGTTTTATTTATTATTAAACTTTAAGGTACAAAATACTCAGTGCACAGATCCTAAGCATACAACTTAGTCAATTTTTATCTAAATAAACTCCCATTTAACTACCATCCAGATGGAAATTTTAAAACATATCCAACATCCAGAATGTTCCCTTATATATATTTTTCCTGTCAATGTCTACCATTTCCCCTTGGCGTCTGGGAATGCTCTTCCATGCTTGTTTATTTTATAAGTTCAACTCTGTACCTACGGTTGAAAAAAGTTTTTGCCATTTTATCCAGTATTTCTTGGTGTTTACAGCAGGAAGTTTCCATGTCACCTTCCTTTAATATTTGGCCTTAAGTGGAAGTCCTAGGAAAAGGTTATTCCCCATTGCGTTTAGTCACATCCTTATTCCTTAACCTGATCCCCATTGCTCTACATGAACTGGCTCCTGTGTACCCCTCAAACTGATACTATTGTTGGAAATCGGGTCTGAGTCCCATTTCCCCAGTATCAAAGATGGAATACCCAAGAAATGTCAAGGCGAGGGCAGAAAACTTTTATTTAAAGGATAGAACAGAGACAGACTTCTCAGGGAAAAGAGGATCCAGAGCTGGTATCTGTGGGAGGGAGTGTCTTTGGTCCTCTCTGTTTCTTTCTTCTCCTGTTTCCCTCTCTCATCCTGCCTATGTGGCCCAAAGGCAGGAAAGAAGCATTCTTAGAGGTGCTTCTCCATGACCTGCCCCAGAAAGGCAGGAAGGGAGCTTCCCAGGAAGCACTCATTAACACTGGAAAGAACAGTTCCCTGGAGGGAGGTGACCTTGGCAAGAGGGGAAGGAAGTAAGGAAGAGGGGAAAGTGTCCTGAAAGTATCAGCATTTTATTTGCTTAGGAACCAGCCCCTGTCTTCCCAATCCCACCCATGTACACTAGCTGTCTGTCCTTTGTTCTTACTTCAGAACCTCATCTCACATAACTCTTCCTCTTTTGTGATGTTCCATCTGTTGAAGAACCTAATAAGATCTTTCCTAACCCTGGGCCTCGTCTCTGCTATCCTTTGGCTTGGAACCCTTTATCTGGAGTTCTTTACGTGGCTAGTTTATGCTTCAAGCGCAACTTCAATGTCCTCAGTGCCCTCCTCAGAGTGGACTCTTCATGATTCTCTCATCGGTCACAGCACCGAACAGTTTACAGATACCATATTTAGTTCTCTCGTCTGCTTCTCCATCTCAAATATCAGGTCTCTGAACTCAGGAAGATGAATTCTGATTCATCACCACTCTACCCTTGGGGATGAGTGGGATAGTTGCTTGATTAATGTTTCCTAAATACATGAGTGAAATAACTCTGGGAACTTTAGAAAAAATATTTAACTACAAATAACATACAAACTACATATGCTTGATCTTGGGAGCATGTTAAAAGTCCTCCATTTTTACACCATCAACCAGGGAGCTCTGGGGCTTAAGGTACTGCTCATTAGGTGAGTTAGAATATCTCCTGAAATATGAGCCAGTTCTCACAAGTTAATCATAGATTATTTAATACTCTAGCAAAAAAAATGTACTAAATGGCATCTCAAGAGACAACAGAATGGTAATATTTCTGAAGGGATTCATTAATGTTGGGAAGGTCCCAGTGAACCTGCTCTCCTTGTTGCCTCAACCCTAAACCACCCTTTCAGGATCCAATTTTAAAGTTAAACTCCTGTCTCCATTATTCACTTTTCCTCCTATGAGCCACCAGCCTATTTCTTGCTATCAAGCTTTTAAAGTATTTCTGCATTTCAAATAGTCCTAAAAATTCCTCCTATAAATCAGTGGGGGCTATCTGCCATTTGTTAAGGGATTGATTTAAGAGAACAGGATCTATAATTGTGCCAGTTCCTTAGGCAGCTCATTATATATTTAAGCTTAGTTTATTGCTTTGGGTACACTGTAAAAAAGCAAAATCACAAATTCCATCAGAGTACTGAAGTGACTACTTGGAGCATAGATATTTGCATTGATCAACGTCTTACTGAGGTAAAGCCATTTGTGAAAGCAAAGATAGAAGGCTCTTAATAAATATTTGTTCAGTGAACACATGAATAACATTCTATTTTTAATTCAGATGATAGTTCATCTCCCTATCACTCTGCTCTCACGTGTCTCTAGTGCAATCAACAATTAATGAATTGATCAGTATTTTAAATATTCATTGCACTTTTACTCTGGTTTTAGCAGTGGAACAGGTCTATTATGTAGAGGGAGAGCAGTAAATTTAGGTGGAGACAAAAATTCGAGACTATTTGTACATTTATATTAGAGAACAAAACAGTTTCCGGCAAATATTTAGAAAGTACTCATCATATTAGGTGCTGTTTTAGATATGAGCAAAATCTCATGGACTTCATAATCTAAGGGATTAAATAAACACATTGGTAAAGTATGTTGTATGGTGATTAGTATTACAGAGTGAAATAAAGGAGTGGGAAGTACAGGATATTCAAGGATGTGGATGCCTATTTTAAATAGGGTAGTCTGGGATAGGGACAGTGAAAAATTAATATTTGAGCAAAGACTTGAGGACAGATGGAAATGACATGGATGTCACAGGAATTGATGGTTATGGAAAAACACTGAACAGATTTTTTTTGGTATTCATTTCTAAACTCTAAGTTAATTTCACATTAAGCACTTATCATTGTATGGAATAAGCAGTCCTGAAGCCTCTGTTACTACTTTCAAATCAGTCCTTAATGAGTAGTACTTGCTTCTCCATCCTCATTGCTCTGGCTAAAGGGAATGTCTAGCAGAGCAGACGGCTGGTAACAGCGCTGAGTCCCATAGTGCCAGAGTTAGATATGTCACAAGGTGAGTCACAGCGCTGGTGAGGCAGATGGCTCCTGTCTCTCACTGTGGTTTGATTAGACAGCACGCTATGAGAACACATGGAAGAGCAGACAGGCAGTGTGGGCGGGTGGGAGGAAACCAACTGCCCAGAGGATTTCTACTGAGTCTCCTCTCCTGGCAGGAAGTGGAGGGCTGATCTAATATTTCTTCCTCCATTCTAATGAAGATCCTTAGAATTTTGTAGTTTAAGAAGCATGCTTTAGGAGACACCTTCTCCAAAAATATTTATCTAAAGAAATTTTTTGCTCCCTTTGATTGTTTTAGATGTCATTCGGAGCCCGAATGAGTCCAAACCTCTCCCAACCAAGGTGTTCCCTCTCTCCACAAGGGGTGGTTCGACTTTTTCAACAGGACTTTCAGTTACTTGTTTTACATATTTTGTTGTTTTTGGCAGGCAATGGGTGTTATGTGCCAACAATACTTCAAACAATATAAGAATAGCATTAGTTTTGTGTATTATCTATTTCTTTATAAAATGTATCCCACTTTGGTGATACTGAGCGCTACTATAAGTTCATCAATTGTAAGAAGTGTATGATTCTGGTGGGGGCTGTTGATAATGGAGAGGCTATGCATATGTTGGGGGTGCACAGGAGGTTTATGGGATGTTATATATTTTCTTAATACTACTATGAACGTGAAGCTGCTATAGAAATAAAAAATTACCCCAATAATAATCCCAAAACCTAGTAGATGAAGACAAGTACTCTCAGTTTCTGAGAGTCAGGAATCCAAGAACCACTTAGCTGGGTGGCTCTGGCCCTGCACCTCACAGGCTTGTGGGTTGGGGCTATGGCTGCAGTCAGCTGAGGACTGGTCTGGGTCGGGAGGATGTGCTTGCAGGATAGTGTTAGCAGGATGCCCAAGTTCCTGGCCATGTGAGCTTCTTCAGGTTGCTCATGACATGGCAACTGACCTCCCCTGGACTAAATGTGGCATTGTGTATCTGCACATTGTCTCAATAATGATTAAGTGAATCCAATAATAGCTGATAAAATCCAGGGTCATCTCTCTATTCTAACATAATACTTTTCTATTATTCCTTGACTGTGGTAAATTTTCTTTACTCTCTATCTCAAAATGGAAGCTGGAAAATTAATAGTACAGATTCTTCCCAATGCAAAACACTCTACTATTTAGATCAAGTGCCTTTGGTTTTGTACATCAGTTCTCAGTTAACGAACACTTGAATTGATCATCTCTGAATTATAGTTCTATCTTTTCAGGAAATCCAGCATCTGAAAGACTGCCTGTGCCATTGTGGTGAACCTGCAGCTTTTCCCTTACCAGCTGCTCAAGGGCAAGTTTGCACACCTCAGCTCTCTCCTGATTTGGGATGAGCTCCTTTCCCATCCCAAAGATGACTATTATGTCTTGATGGCATAAAGTCTATATAATGCTTCCTGGACTCTCAAAGTGGCCTCTTAAAGTCCATATCACCAAACTTTTAGCTTATTATTTCTCAAGGTGCAACAAAATTTTTGAGGGTGGGGAACAACTTGCTAAAAATCCAGATTTTTAGGTCTTCTAGATTTTTGAATCAGAATCTCTGGAATTAGGATTTGGAACATACTCATGAGTTTTAATTTAAATAATTTATTAAAGTACAATTTATAATTCACCATTCTAAAACAATTTTGATAATTTTTGGCATATTCATAGTTGTTCAACTGTCATAAATTTCAGAACATTTTCATTGCTCCCAAAGTCCAGAACCTCTTAGCAGTCATTTCTCATACTCCCCCATCTCCACCTCACCGCCGTTGGAAACCACTAATGTACTTAGTTTCTAAGGAATTGTCTATTCTGGATATTTCTTAGAGGTGGAATAATACAGTATGTGGCTTTAATGACTGGTTTATTTCACTTTGCATAATTTCAAGGTTCACTCTTACATTACCATAAACCAGTAATTCCTGTTTGACACAATAATAACCCATTATATGGATATAGCATATTTTATTTAACCATGATTAGCTGAAAGACATTTGAGTTGCTTTCACTGTTGACTATTATGAATAATGCTATGAACATGCATGTGTACACTTTATGTAAACAGAGGTTTTCAATTACCTTGGATACTAGGGGTTGAATGATGCCACACATTAATATGTTGAAGCTCTAATACTCTGTACCTCAGAATGTGACTACATTTGGAGATAAGGCCTTTAAAGATGCGATTAAGTTAAAGTGAGACCATTAGGATGGGCTGTAGCCCAATCTGACTGGTGTTTGTATGAAATGAGGACATTTTGGGCATAGAGACACCAGGGACTTGTGTGCAGGAGGGGGGACCTGTGAAGCAGTGATGAGGGCAGCATCTGCAAAATAAGGAAAGAGGCCTCAGCGGAAACCTGTGGCACTTTGATCTTGGACTTCCAGCCCCTAGAACTGTGAGAAGACGATTTATGTTGCTTGAATCATTCAGTCTGATATTTTATTGTGACAGCTGTAACAAAGTAAACATGTATTAAACTAGGAATAAAATTACCATCATCTAGTAACACTATACTCAACATTTTGAGGAATTACCACACTGTTTTCCAACCAATGGCACCAACACTTACAGTAAGATTTCCCCGCATTCGTGCCCATGGTTGTCATTGCTTGTGTTGATTTTAGCAATGCCAGTGGGTATAGAGTGGTGTCTCACTGTGATTTTGATTTGCATTTCCCTAATGACTCAGGACTTTCATGTGTATGTATACATGAAGAATACTGAATATCTTGAGTTGTTTTAAAAACAAGATTTGTAAGTGATTTTTAGTCATACTAATGACCAAGCACCAGTTTTGTAGATGTTGTTTCCCACCTTAACCTCTTGCTCTGGACTTCACCTTGAGTTAAACTGGCTTTTGCTAAAGTATAGTGAAAGAACTTGGGGTGAAGCCAATCAGTCTCCACAAACATGTGACCTCAAACTCCTCACCAAGACTTAACTCGTGAGTCTCTGACATACAAACTTTAAGAGGAATAAGTGCCCCAAAGAAGCCATTTTTGTCTGACACTCGGGGTATGCTCTTGATGCCACGGGACACTCAGCTACCATTGCCATCCCATCCTTGATCAGTCCTTAGAGTGGCTCCATCTGTTTAAACAGTGTGCCATCCCCTACTTAGGACTCACTACCTTACCCAGGTTCAGAGTCTGCTTTTGGCTTTACTCATAAAATTTGGCTTCCTTTGTATCTCTTCTGAGAAATATAGGTATTTTCAGATTTATATTTGCTGAAAGTAACCGAGCGTTGATGACACGGGGCTCTAAAACACTCACAATTGAACAAAATATTTGACAATGTTTTTGAGGAAATGCAGGGCAGTGAATTTTTAACGTATGTTTCTATTATAAAATTATACTTTCTTATAAATAGGCAAAATATCAGAATTGAATGTTGTGTGATGAAATTGGATGGAAATATTTCACTTCTTTCTATTGCTAAATTGGGACATGTCATTTGCCTGCAAGTTGGGGGTCTTGAAATGCTGAGAGGAGAAAACAAGTTCTGCTTTGTTCCCGTGATACTATACATTGGTACTTGCCGGTGTTAATAGCAGTAATCCAAGATGCCCCCATCTCTGTACAATACGATTAATTTGAAATTTCTATAAAAAGTTTATAAAAAGGCCTAAAAGATTTTTGGAAATTCCTTCACATATACTACAGATGTTCTTTGTGTTTGGGGATAAGGCTGGGTATTAAAGTGATGATAGTTTTTCTGTGAGGAAGTCCTTGGTGTTACCTGCAATCAATTTAGCTTTACTTTTGTTGTGATTAGAACAAAACATAAATCTCCCCTGACATTTGTGAATGTAGATTTCCATTTCCATTCTCTGCCTGCCTTTTTTTTTGGTGGGGAATTATTATTTATTCTCCCACCATCCTCCTTAGAAGTTGTGAAGACATTTTTTCCTTTTTCTCAGTTTCTGGCATCTATGATAAATTGGATCCCAATATTCAGCAGTTACCACAACTGTCAGGGAGCTAGCCCAAGGTTTTGGATATGTTAGATGTGAAGGGCTTATTCCAAAGGAGAGCTATGAAACAGGTATCTGGACATGTGGATGACACATATTTTACAAAGTTGGACAGTGAAAGCAATCAAATTTTCTGTTTCAGTAGCAAAATATTGGTGAACATTATGTAATTCAATATGAAATTGCCGCGTCCGGCTAACGGGAACCGAGTCCGGCGAGAGACGTCGAGGTTAAAAAATAAAAAAAAAATCACAGGACACCAAGGTTCTTCATCCAGGAGGAGGCATGTGTGCCGTTTATTATCCAAGTTTGTTCCCTTATATACTTTCTATAACTGCAGTGGAAATTTAGCCAAAACAGAGGAGGAATAACACCTGCTACTCTTGGGTTACCGTGACCGTCCCTTATCAGAAAGCTCCGAGAAGGCCAAGATGTTCCCAAAAAGGCACATATGTCTGAGGCAGATAAACATGAAACCGCAAGCCTGCATCACAACCCTGTGAGCTGGCCACTTTGACATGCAGAACAAGAAACTCGGGGCTGAGCCCCAGGGGCCAGGGAAGGCCTGCCACCAGCAAGTCCCCCTCTTTAGTTTTTTGCATGTCAAAGGGAATCAAGTAGCCCCTGTCTTAGGTCGTCCACCGCCCCTGCACTGCTTACCCGTCTCTGGGGAGGCCCCATTCCCCTGGCTTAGGTTGCAGTGCAAGCGTGGAAGTTGCCCGTCACTGGGTACTACAAGATCAGCTCTTGTCCTAGTAAATGAACACTTTTCAGTTAGGATGTCATGGCCAGCAGGACACAACTGCGGATCCCAGTCATAATCTTTGCCAGTGGGATAGCTATGACCAGGGAGCTTTCTGAACGTAAGGGTCTGGGATGACGGCACCAAGTCAGCAGGGTAATTAGGGACCTGGGCAAAAGCAGGCACATAGGAGGGCTGGGTATTGGCTCCTGTCCATCTACATCTCATCTCCGGATGGGTCGTAAGTACACCTCGTGGGCGGAGTCATCCATCTCCAGGCGTTGATAGTGAACCTGTATTGGCTTGGAGGTTAAAATGTTAATCTGGTCCTTAATGAATTGAGTTATCCTATTTGCAACAGTCTGGCATAAGGTCAAGCAGTAGGTATTGTCTGCGATTTCCACTGTATTAAGTATTGCTATAACATTGGTGGTGGGCCCTTGCATTATATAAACCAACTAATGTTAAGAGATATCAGGAATAGAGATGATTAAGATGAAAGACTAAGAGGTAAGAGGGTAGAAAACTCTTTGCCATTTCAAGAAGTGAATAGGGAAAATGCAGTGGTGTTATAGGATGGGTTGCTTATGAAGAGGGAGGAGAAAAAAGTAGAAGTGAAAATTCAAAGAAGAGTGAAAGAGAACAGTCAAATTTGGCTGTTAGCAAAGGAAAAGAGAAAGAGGGAAACATGGAAAGAAGAGTAGTGAACAAGACAGTACAAAACAAAATTGAAATTCACTAATCAAAAACCCTAACCCTCAAAAAGCAGAGCAAGGAAAAAGGTCCCAATGTTGCAATCAAAAGAAGACTCAGTAAGGGCCCCAGGAGGGGAAGAAGGTAGGGCAGGAACCCATTCATCCCAGTCCAAAGAGGGTTCTCAAATAATTCTTTTCTCTAGGTCTTCTTGAAGCTCCTTGATTTTAGTGCGAACTATGCCCGATTTATTGGCATAGAAGCAGCACCTTTCTCCCAAAGCCAAGCAAATCCCTCCCTGATTGGTGGTCAGCAGATCTAGGCCTTGCCTATTCTGAAGGACTACTTCTGCCAAAGAGTCAATTTGGTCTTGTAGGTCCCCAATAGTGCCAGATAGGGTCTGCACATCATCTATAAGCTGCTGAGATAGACGGCGGTAAGAATGTATTGCTGTACCCAGTCCAGCTGTTCCTGTGCCCACAGCAGCCATTATCCCCAGTGTGGCGAGTAGCGGTAGAGCCTGTATAACTTGCCTATGCCTTTTTACTAGGGTGTCTAGACTGGGAATAGGTAAGGGCTCATCCCCAGGGACAATGGTTGTTATATCAGGGAGGAGCAAGGCGAGGACACAGACACCTGTCCAATTTGCAGGGAGTTGGGGGAAGGCAGAGTTCCCACCACACATAAAAACAGTGCCATTAGGGGGGCAGAGGGCTGGAGTGGGTGAGGAATAATTCTTGGTTATTGAGATTGACCGGTTTCCAAAGGAAGTCACTCCAACATCAACATCATAGGTGTTATTTTGCATCATACCCAGGAGACATTCTGTGAAAGTGCCCATAGGTTGGACCTTGAAAGGCAGCCCGGGCTGGCAGGTCTCATCATCAGATGTGGTGGCATTGATAGGAACCGCCACGGGCATGACTGCCCCTGTTGTGATGCAGAGCCAGCAGTCACTAGCAAGCGTGGGATCAGAGTTGTTAAGTAAGAAAAGGGTGGTTTTTAAGATATCCCACGTATTGGCATCCAGATCTGGGAGCTGAGACTTAGGCAGCACCAAGGGGTGGTATATGAGGTCAGGGACCTGTGGTTTCAAAAGCTTGATAACTTGAAGATGTTTAACAGAATCAGTAGGTCCCCCCCCCCCGTCAGAGATCCCTGTAGGGGCTGCAGTGGGCCAACAGGAGGACTTACCAACCTCACCCTGACACCCAGCCAGCCGGAGTTTAGATTCAACTCCCCCTTGGCAGAAAAGAAACGGAGTGAAGTGAGAAGTCACTCCCACCCCCTCCCCCAACCGGGTCTAGGTCAATCTGGCCTCAAAATACTGTTGTCCCTTGTGTACACAAATCGAGGCCGTCTCATAGCAAGAGACATGAACTGCTGAGGTATAAGTGCAAGTTGTGGAGCAGTTACTGAGGGTTTTTTCGGGACCAGGGGGGTTAATCTTTGGTTTGTTCACGCATACCCATTTAGGGTGGTGAAATCCCCCAATTTGTTGATGAACTTCAGCCCAGAGGTAGGCTACTTTGGTTACACAATCAGCCGTCTGAATCCAGCTACTGGGGGCCTGATTCCAAATCCCTTCCCTGCACTCGCAGGGGGTCCCAAAAAGATGTTGATAGATATTACCTGGTGGGGGACCCATTCCTGCATCCACAGGCCTGCATACCAGGACTGTTATAAGGAAGATCCAACCCGCAAAACTCATTCTGTCGCTCCTTTGGAGAAGCGAAAATGGTTGAACCTGAAGTCCCAGGGTCGTCGCTCCTTCCTGAGTCTGCGTCCACCGGTCTAGTGCAGCGTTCCGGGACCCAAATGGGTTTTTCCGTCCCTGGAGGGAAGACACATATAGCTCCTCTCACTCTAGCCAAGAGTGGAGCAGGGGATTGCCACTTTCCTGTAGATAAATCCTTCCACCTTATTTGTGCCTTTTGCATGGTGGGAGAGGAGAAGTGACGCTGCGCCGCTGTACGGCCTTCAGCACCTGTGAGCAAAAAATTTAAAGTGAACAGAGTTATATTTAACAGTGCATGTGGTCCCTGACAACTCTGGTATATTTCTCCCTCTTTTGTTTTTTGCAAATAGGTTTTAAGATGTTGATGGGCCCGTTCTACAATGGCCTGTCCTTGGGGGTTATATGGGATTCCTGTTTTGTGTATAATATCCCACTGTGAGCAAAATTTTTGGAAGGTTTGACTAGTATAAGCTGGGCCATTATCTGTTTTTATGCATTGGGGGGTTCCCATGAAGGAAAAGGTTTTTACATAGTGCTGTATCACATCTTTAGCCTTTTCTTCTGAATGTAAAGTAGCAGAGATAAACCCAGAAAATGTGTCTATACTGACATGTACAAAGGACAACTTTCCAAAACTAGGAATATGAGTTACATCAGTTTGCCAGATGTCATTTGGCTGAAGGCCCCTTGGGTTGACTCCCAGAGAAGGGGAATGGATAAAAGATGCACAAGTAGGGCATAGGGAGACAATTTTTAAAGCTTGATCCCGGGAACATCCTGAGCGGAAGCGTAAGGATTGTGCATTTAGGTGAAATTTATTATGAAGCTGGAGGGCCTTATCATACTCAGTTATTGTATATACATGGTTAGTGGCATGTGTGGCAGCGTCTGCCACGGCGTTGCCCGCCGCCAGAGGGCCTGGAAGCCCAGAATGACTTCTAATGTGACCTATGAAGAGGGGATCTGCCCTAGCCCATATAAGAAGCTGTACTGTCTGTAGTTGGTCCATGATAGTGGATTGTTTTCCAATTTAAGGTGCTGTCTCAATCGCGGAGGCTAGCCTGGCGATATAGAGACTGTCTGTGAAAACATTAAGGGGCACCGAGCTATAGGTCTGTAAGGCCAATGTTAAGGCTGCAACTTCCACCTTTTGGGCTGAGCAATCGGCCACTCTCTTGCGGATGACCTGGGTCCCATCTGAAACGACAGCAAACCCATTTTTGGCCCCGTCAGTGAAGACGGTTTGTGCCCCCAGGAGAGGATCCTTTTTTAGGATCTTTGGGAAAATTATTGGACATGTCTTTAGACTTTCAAGGAGCCTGCTTTTAGGGTAGTGATTGTCAACCTGTCCCATGAAACTACAGAAGAAGAGACACCAGAGATCATGTTCCTGTCTTAATTTAGAAAGAATGTCTTGATTATATGGTAATATGAGAACATCAAAGGTTTTCCCAAACAAGGCATCTCCTAGATATTTTGCTTTCCAAACTAATTGTATTACCTGATCATGGAAAGGTATCAAGACCTGGGAGGGGGATGCAGGTAAGTGAACCCAATAAATAGGACCAGTCTGCCAAAAAACTCCAGTTGGGGTGAGTTTTGACGGCAGAACAATGAATAACAAGGACTGGGAGTAGTCCACCTGCATTACCTGCATCTCTTGTAAGGCTGTCTCTATCAATCTAAGTGCCTTTAAGGCTTCTGGAGTAGGTTTTTGCGGGGAGGTGGGTAAGGGGTCTCCTCTCAAAAGGTCATACAGGGGTTTACGTTAGTAGTTCAATATACTTAATGTTTAATCAACAATGTGAATTTATTTACCAAAATTAATCTTTATCTTAAACAGTAAGAATTATTAGGCAATAAGGATCTTTCTTTAAAGAAATAAACTTACATTTTAATAGGTGTTTATCATGTCAAAATATGGACAAAATTTTAGCTCACATTAGTATAGTTAAATTAGGAAAATAACCTGAAATACCCTTAAATTAATTATAGTCAGTTTAGTATATATAAATCTCTTTTTTAATTGCTCTAACTTTTTACATCATCTGTTTAGATAACAATATAAAAATCTTTTTTACTTAGGAAAATGAATATAAAGACCTTGTTTTACCCAAAGATGATTTCTTTCTTCTTTTTAGGATCCATGTGTGCTTTTTCTTTGTTGAAGCATCTTTTTCTTTTTAATATTTTGGAACAATTTCTGAAAACCTTAGAATCTATAAACAAATTATTATACTTTGATAAGAAACATCAATGAAAATATAGTTAAAACCCTTAGATATTTTGTAGAAATAATTATAATAATTTATTATCTTATGAGTTTAAACAGTAACTTTGAGAATTAGAAACTACTTGATTGTATTTTCACTTAAAAGCAAATTTATAGTAAACACATTTATCTCAAATATCTGTAACTGAAAAGGCAGAGTATCTGATAAATGTAAATATAAAACATAAATTATGGGCTTCCTGTTGAAGAAAAACAATTAGGCAAATAAATATTAACTAATCAATAGGCATGTACTAATTAATTTATAGATTAACAAATATAGGTTATCTAAATATCTAAAAATATATATATTAAGAATAAGAACATAACTTATAATTGTATTAACTTTATGTAACCACGTGGTCTTAAAATATTTGGATCCATTTTAATTTATTTTTAACTAGGAGTGCACTCTTCTATGTGACGTCACTTGATGTAACTGAAATAAGATCCTTGAGTATACATTTTTATTTTTATAGTTAGCAATGAAAATAAGGATTTTTTGGTCATCACAGGAACTTTGCCGGCTTGTTCCTGTGGCGAGCAAATGCATCCTCATAACCTCCAAAATTAAAAGTAAAATATAAAGAAAGCATATTTGATATCTCTCATCAATAGAACATTATTTAGTAACACAACTATAAAGAAAAAGTCAGGTTATTTAACTTAGAACTAGTTTAAATTTAGGACTGTAACATAGAAACCTGTGGAATTAAATTTTGTCTGAAAAAGATATCTTTTGTTAGCATTTACAGGTAGGCATTTTTTAAAAATACAGGCTCTGAGCAGCTCTGGTAGAAATCTGAAACACAGCAGTACAGTTGGTGGCTAGAAGGCGGGACTAGAAGTCCTGTCTGAGTGACTGTGGAAGAACCAATCAGAAGCCCGCAAAAGTGTGGGAGGTGGGACCAGGAAGCTGCTCTTCTGGCCAGGCACCCCATGGTTACCATGGTGATGCAAACAACATGGAGTCTGCTGCCCGTTTTCGGGGCAAAAGTTTCCCAAGTTTTCCTAGTCGATTGCATTTTGTTTGATTTTGTCTGCATTTTTCCCCGCCTGGCCAAGATCTTACTGCAGTAGCAGCTTGTTCTGTCTCTGCGACCTGCGGTTGCAGCTGTACATCCTGCACTTCCTGGCGTTCCCCTGGGGAGTCTACAGATAGAAAGGGGTTGGTCCGTGGGAGGTGACGAAGCCGCCCACTCCCTGGGGCACCATTCCATTCCTGGATTGCCCCGTACACCTTGGCTTCCCGTTTTGAGGGCAGCGGCCAGAACCTGTCCAGTAATATGAGCTCCATCAATATCCTTACAAGCTCGAATCATGTCATCAACACTCTTTGCTCTGGTAGATTTAATGGCATTTTGGCAATAGGAATTTGCATTTTCAAGAGCCAATTGCTTAATGATTGGCATGGCTTGTTCCAAGTTAGGGAATATTTTTCCTGCTATCTGCATCAATCGGGCAATGAAGTCAGAATAAGGCTCAGAGGGTCCTTGAGCAATTTTTGAAATTTTTGTTTCAGCATTTGAAACAGGTAGAGCCTTCCAAGCCTGAACGGCTGCTGTAGCTATCTGAGCATAGACCCCAGGATCATAATTAACTTGTTGATTTATGATAGCATATTGTCCCGAGCCTGTTAACATTTCAAGGTTACGCCGTGGGAAGCCGGCGTCTTGATTGACTCGGGTTAGCTCGAGACACCTCTCTTGATTTTCACTTTTCCACAACAAAAAATCCCCTCCGGACAACACAGCCCTGCAAAGCTGTTGCCAGTCATTAGGTGTCAGCTGATTGGAAGAGAAAGACTCGAAGAGAGTCAATGTAAAGGGGGCATGGGTTCTGTAATTAGTAACTGCCTCCTTTAGTTGTTTAATATCCTTAAAGGCTAAAGGAACATGCACTCTGGCCAGCTGTCCATTGGCATCCAGGTTTTCAATTACTGGAAAAGTTTGGGCCGTCTTAGGCTGCCACTGAACACCCCCCACCTTCTGAGGTTGTCCTCATGCCAATCGGGGTTATAAGGAGGGAGCTCAGCATCGATCGGGGCCATAGGTGCTTTAAATCTTGACTTTTTCAATCGACCCTCCAGTTCCTCTATCTCCCTTTCCAGTTCTTCCTCCTGCCAGCTGTTACCATGGAGCCCAGTTAGTAACTCCCTTATCTTAGAAATGTAGTCAGCACTGTGAAGCCCAGCTCAAGGCCAGAGGCCTTGTTTACATATTTTTGTGGAAAACTAGTAAGGGAGTGTCCAGCGCCTGGAGTGCTGATTTTTTCAGACAGTAGCCAAATAAAACAGAGCAACATGAAAATAGGAAGTTTATCTACATTGAACTTTTGTAGAGATTCTTTTGCTGAAAGTCCTAAAATAAGCCATGGTGAATATTCTGGAGAAGGTCAGTTAAGACTTTTCTGTGGGCCTGGTAGGGAGGGGGAAGATGAGAAGGCAGGGTTGAGAGCAGCTAGGGTGGATCTAAGAATGAAGAAGGAGATGTGAAAGAATAATGGGAAAGGGGTAAGAACTCTGCCATTTGCTCTTCCTGGACCTGATTAAGGGCCTGTTCACATTCAGCAAGCTGCTCCTTAATCTTTACTTTATCAGTTAAAAGAGCATCCTTTACCAATCTCCATAGGGAGAAAGTAGCAATCGGGACTCTATCCGGACCCTGGTCCCTCAACAACTTTTGGATATCCTGCTTTATCAAATCCCAATCACTGTTATTAAGAAAGCCTCCTGTCAGAAACCAAGGACAAGCCTGGGCTATAGCTTCAACGAATTCGGTTGCTGTCTTGGTTTTTATTCCTGTTCCTTGTTTGCTTAACAGTTCTTTAACTTCGTTGGCCAGACGAAGTTTCGCTGTTGAGTTACCCATGGTACGTACCCTGTCTCTTTTAAATTATCTTTATACCAATCCTCCCCCTTCTCCCTTAGAAGGTGAGCCTCGTCCGCTTACCTCTGCTTTCCGGACCTCGGTGAGGACCTCCAGATGCCGCGTCCGGCTAACGGGAACCGAGTCCGGCGAGAGACGTCGAGGTTAAAAAATAAAAAAAAAATCACAGGACACCAAGGTTCTTCATCCAGGAGGAGGCATGTGTGCCATTTATTATCCAAGTTTGTTCCCTTATATACTTTCTATAACTGCAGTGGAAATTTAGCCAAAACAGAGGAGGAATAACACCTGCTACTCTTGGGTTACCGTGACCGTCCCTTATCAGAAAGCTCCGAGAAGGCCAAGATGTTCCCAAAAAGGCACATATGTCTGAGGCAGATAAACATGAAACCGCAAGCCTGCATCACAACCCTGTGAGCTGGCCACTTTGACATGCAGAACAAGAAACTCGGGGCTGAGCCCCAGGGGCCAGGGAAGGCCTGCCACCAGCATGAAATAATACAGAACTAATCTTACAGATGATTTGTGTATAGTGTCCTGGTAATGTCTAAGGAAAATGGTAACATCAATCCAAATTACAGAATTATAGTGCTTTGGTTATGTGGAAAGACTGTTAACATTTCATTGGTCACTATTGATAATCTTTTTTATTAGATTTATATTTAATAGTGATTAAGTGCCATGATGTGTTGGCAGCACAATAGAATAAAGGCTCAGAAATTGTTTCTCCCCACTGATCCTATAATCTTGCCTTATGCACATGAATTTCTTCTTTATTTCTTTAATATGAACTGTGGAACAGTTTGCATTATTACTGCTCATAAATTTTGCCCTGATGAGATTAGTTTTATAGATGTAGGATCAATAATACTTGAACACATTTGCAGCTGTGTACTGCCCAATATTGCTCATTAATGGCTTTAAAAGAATCAGTGCATTTTGCTAGAAGCAAAGATAATGAGCCATTGATTATCCCTGCACAGCACAATTTACAGCCTATTTTATTTTTAATGCAACGTTAAATTAATTTGTAAAAGATCAGAAGCATTGCGTTATTTCCAAGCTGTGATTAAACAGTTATTGAACTTTTCATAGAGAACATTAATCAATTCTCATCTCTTCTAATCTCCCAAAGTGCTTTAGAAATAAAGATGAATAGCTCATGATCACCTCCACTTCTTGTGAGGCAGCAAACCTGGAAGAGCATATATCCTTATGGGGTTCAGTTCAGGGGATGGAATATGTCAGGAATGGCCCAAGTCCACATTTTCCCTCAAGGTCAGGCTATGGCTCTATTACAGATCAGTGAGCAGTGATAGAAATTGTGCTAGAATTTTATTTAAAAGAAACCTGAGTATAAAGATCTGTGTTATGTAAGGTATGCATGATTTATGTTTTTGTTATGGATGGCTATATGATTTAACTGTTTAGCTAGCCCTGTGCTCTTAACTTTTTGAATGAAACTTTAAAAGTGCTTTAAAAAAATAACAAAGTCATGGAATTTATCACATCTTAATCTTCTATCATTAACTGTTAACTTTCCATTGCTATGACAGAATAACCTGACATAAACAACTTAAAAGGAGAAAAGATCTATTGGGGCTCACAATTTTAGAGGTTTCAGTCAATGGTTGATGGACTTGATTACTTTGGGTCTGTGGTGGGACAGAACATCATGGCAGAGAGCAAAGCTGCTCACCTCATGGAAACCAGAAAGCAGAGATCAGAGAAGAAAGGGTCAAGGTATTAATGTACCCCTTCAAGGGCACACTCTAGTGATCATCGTCCTCTGAGGCTCTGGTATCCTAGCTTTTCTACCACTTTCCAATGGTGCCACTAGCTGGTGACCAGGTGTTCTACATATGACTTTGGGGGACTTTTCAGATCAACACTGTAACACTAAGATTGGCTAAATTAGACACAAACTGTACGTAACAACTCACATCATTGTGGAAAAGTGCCCTGGCAGCCAAATGATCTTAAGATTTCAGTTTGACTTTAGAAGAAGAGGACTGTTGTCAGATCTGCCTAAGGTAACCCTAGGAAGAAGTCTCCATGGTTACCAAGGTAACCATGGAGAAGTCACAGGAAGTTGAAATGGACAGAGTGGAAGAAGATGCTGTAAACATGCAGATGCCACAATCTTTGACTAGATGTTAATGGAATCCTAAAGGAAGGTAAGACTGTTTTGTCTGGGAATTAGCAGAATGTAGAGTGAGAGGAACAGATCTAGAGGAACTAGGTAGACTTAGCCATTAAGTGAAAGGCAAGTTCTAGAAAGGTTGGGGGGAAGAAAACTGCCTTGTAGGGGTTGGGAGAGGTTCAAACAGAGCTTAATATCCAAGGGGTAGAATGAATTAGGGAAGCAGTTGCTTTAAGTGCTCAGAAATGGGCAACAGAGATTCAAATAATTGTCAAAGCCCAGAAATGAGAGAGTACAGGAACGAGTCACTCTCAGGCCCAGCAGGACAATTAGGGAGAACCTATCAGCTGAGGATTCTGACCATGCTTGTCAAAACTAAGTTGAGTACAGCTTAAATTTAGGATGAATTTAAAGGTAGTGTTCCCTCACCACCAGTATTTACCACAAAGACTTCTGCAGGGATGGTCTTGTTGGAAATGGTATGAGATGGATCACTGTTAAAAGTTGACGGAGGTGGCCCTGTGAGTTGGTGGGGTGCTCAGTCATCTGACGATGTGGTTTGATGACTGGTGAAATGGATCCTTGATTGACCCACTATCTCATTTGGCATTTTCAAACATTTTCTGTGTCCCTTCTTTCCTCCTGTTGTTTTTCTTAGATTTTTATATTCTCTTCAGGCGATTTCTTGTACAATGTATTTTGCTTGAGTAAATAGTCTTAATGACTTTAAACGTACATATTTTTAGAGACCAAGGCACAGAGAGACCACAGCACAGTAGATCTGCTGTGTGTAGAATACGAGGAGAGGACAGAAGGAACAGGCACCGAGTGAACTCTCCAGATTGCTGGCCTGGGTAAGAGTGGAGAGTGGTGCTGGACAGCTGGGTCATCAAAAAAGTTGCTGGCTCTTTAAGGGAGAGGAGATGTTTAAATAAAGGACAGCAGAGACCTTTTGGTAAAGGCAAACTTAAGCTATCTCAAAATGATACACACAACTGTTTTGTACAACTGTAATTCACTAGGATGAGTAAGACTTGAGTGTGAAGGAAAGACAAGTCATGACTCTGTAGTGTGCGTGTAGTTTTGTGTTGCAGTTAGCAACAAATAGATGAAATTGGACTGAAATCTCTAAAATGAGATGTGCTAAGGAGTAGAGTAACTGTTCCAGTAATGATATTATCAGAATCATAAATGCAGAGCACTAGGGTAAAGGCAAGGCATGATTAGATACATAAAAGGAGAAAAGTGAGATCCATAAAAGGAAATGCATATTAAAAGGATGTAATGAGTGTGCATTAAAGGATTGTAATGATTGATTTAAGGAGAAACTGATATAAGATTGAGGAGGCATTCAGTATTTATAGATTCAGGATATTGGGTTATAAACATATTTGTAGCAGCAAGGGACTTGTATAAAACCATTGTGCTTTTTCACCACTGAACCCAAATAATTACTGCTATCCTTTCTATATCAAGTATATGTGTCCACTATTTAAAGAAAATTGATTATACAGAAGTATACATATGTATATATAAACATACAGACTGAGGGTGACTGGTTATTTTAGGAAAGGATTCATCTCTGAATTAATCATTCCTTCTTAGGAGAATATTGTCTTGGAACTTGTAGGAGAACAGGGGAACATGATCCAAGCTCTTATTCAAGCTCTTATCCCAAGTAGATCAATTCCAGATACTCTTACTGTTAGTTCATTGTTGTACAATATCAGGTATTATGAAATATTTTCTCAGTTTTATAATGAGAAACGAAGAAGCTGTCCAAAGTCATTTGGCAACTACCCACTGATTTATGATTCAGAGCTTTTTTACTTGGTTCTCTGGTTGCTCACCTTCTACCACTGAGTGGATACCTCTTCTTTCTGACCTTCCACTTGGTGGGGCATTATTGAGATAACTTGGTAATGTAGCTCTGATCTCAGACAGCCCTGAATTCAAACATTGGTTCTGTCCTTCCTTAGCTGAAATAGTTAAGTATATTTGTGTTGATTTTTGAAATGGAGTCAACTCAATTTTTTTAAAAGGATTCATATCTGATAATACAAACTGCCCAGGCCTACACTTGGCACTTGGTAGGTGCTCAAAAAATATCAGATACTATTCCATGTAGACCTCGGTTGTCCACTTTGCACTGAGCTGTCTTAAGGGCCGACTGATTCTTAATTTCTACAATAACGTATCCTTCTAAAAATACAGTTCATTTCTTTTTAATATGCTGCATTCATCTAAGCATTTCTGTAGGCTGCAAAATGTTAATAAAATTCTTGGTTTTGACATATTTCTAGCTATCATTTGGAATCAGATTATTGTATGAACTACTACAGAGCTTTGCATAGGAATTTGATTTATTTGTCTTATACCTTAAAGGAAATAAACTTGGTATTAGGCTTCTGCTTAAGTTAGCTAAATTAATTCTGCTTTAATTCAAGTTCATCTCTGCAGTGGAAAATGATGGGTATTATTGAGTTCTGTTATACATTTAATAAGAAATATACACTTCTCATCCTTGCAGGAGCAATTTAATACACTGCAGAGCCTGTCAAAATTCAATTCAAGGTTGAATGACTAATGCATAAAAGTCAATTCCATATCCTATCATAGATAAAGCCAGTTATTTCTTTTTATCAACTAGATGGGGGATGCTATTTGGATCTCGGGTAGCAAAGGTTTGAAATTTTGGGCTCTGCAAAGTTATGGAGAGATGTGAGAGAAGATGTAAACATGTGAAAAAGTAGAGATTTCGGGAGTAGAGACTGCCTAAGGAAATGAATCAACAGAATTGGACTTGTTCATTTTGTTCTTTTCGCAGATTCAATTTTCATATCCTTGAATTAAGGGGCAAATGGCATAAAACAAGAGCTGCTGGGATAAGGGAAGCTTAAGGTTCTTATTTTCCATCTGTGCAGCTATAGCCTCAACTTAAATGTGTGCATGCATGTGCATGGATGTGTGCTTATGTATGTACACATTTGTGTGAAGACAGCACAAGCAGAGGTCTTGGGACTGGAGGCAACATTCATTCAACAATTATTTACTGAGCCCATTCCAGATATCTTTCTGGATGCTAAGGGTATAGGATTGAAGGAAACATAAAAATTTTATTCTGGAGCTTAGTGGAAGAAAAAATACAGTAAATAGTAAACATGGTATGCATTTATATTGCATGTCAGAGATGCTGGTCAATGCTACAGAGAAAAATAAAATGGGCATAGAGGAAAAGGAGCATTTATTAGTGAACAGAAGAGAATGAAGCAAGCCAGTTATTTAGAAAAAAAATATTTCAAGCAGAAAGAACAGTAATTACAGAGCCCCTGAGGCTGAGCATGCTGGCATGTTGGGGGAACACCAAGGAGTCCTGGTGGTTAGAACTGAGTACGAGATGAGAGGAAGGGAATAACAGAGGACAGTTCTTGCAGGTGATTGGAAGGACTTTTGCCTTGTTCTCAGTCAGATGGGAGCCGTTGGAATGTTTGCAGAAGGGACATGATCTGATTGCCATTTATTCCTTCTTCTACTGTTTTGAAAACAGGAGCAGGAGGAAGCAGGGAGTCTAATTAAAAGAGCAATGTGGCAGTTGGGTGATGCTAGTTGATAACTCCACTATTGAGGTATGGCCATGGGGATGAGGGATTGATGCAGGTGGAGGGCAGAGTAACTGAGGAGAGGAGCTCAGGCATTGAGGCCAGGATCTGCAGGATCATCTAAACGTCTGGGACTAGCTGCTGCCTATTGAGAAGAACAGGCTGTGTATGATCCAAGGATACACTGCTGCAAAATCCTAATGCCTGTGTCATTGTGCCTATAGAAGCCATCAGGGACAGTAGCTGAGAGAGACCAGAGTAGGCTGAAGGGAATCTTTCTTTTGGTGATTTGTATCTGTACTACTTCTCACTAACCATAAATGGGCCAGATAATTCTGAGACCGAAAACTAATACAATGTCTATACATTTATTAAGAGATGACCCCTCCTCTTAACATTCTTCATCCCCTCCCTTAGGCATTCCACTGATTAAATGCATTTCTAATTCATTTCTGGGTTTTTTTTGTTTATTCAAAATGTAAAGTTCCTACTAAAAATAGAGAAAGAGCCTTATGAAGGCACATAATTATAAGATCTTTAAGAACATGTCTTTTTAAAGTTTTGTATCATATAAACTTAAACCAGGTGTGGTGTACAGCTGTAATCCTTCTGACTTGGGAGGCTGAGGCAGGAGGATTGTAAGTTTGAGGCCAGCTTCAGCAACCTAGTGAGGCTTTATGCAATTTAATGAGATCCTTGTCTCAAAAGGAAAAATAAAATGGACTGGAGATGTAGCTCTGTGGTAGTGTCCTGAGTTCAGTCACTAGTACCAAAAAAAGAAACAATAACAATCTTATAAATGTAAGCTAGTGGTTCTTTCATCAGTCAGTAGGTCAATACATTTAATTCATTTTTCCAATATGGAGAACATTATATAGAAGTTGGAAGAACTGTAATGGGAACCCCAAATTTTTTCTCATTGTGCAACTCACAATATCATTCTGGCACATGGAGAGAAACAATTTTTAAATTTTTACTCTTATTATAATAATTGTACATATTTATGTGGTACAGTGTGACATTGAAACACATCTATACAATGTATAATGGATCAGATTGTGTAATTAGCATATCCATCATCTCAGATACTTATCAGTTCTTTGTACTGAAACATACAAAATCTTCTGGTTTGAAATATTCAAAACAATTTTTAAACTAGCCATCATGCAGTTACCTAGCCAACTTTCTAGTAGAGGTGGGAACAGATTATAGGCTTCATCACGGAGGCCTTATTAGATGGATGTTGAGATTTTGTCATAGGTGAGACTTTACCTTGGAGGTAAGGAGGGAGAGGAAGTTCCAGAAGAGAGAATGACATGAGTGCCATGCAAGAGAAAAAGGCAGCATGTTTGGGGTGGAAGAAGGACAGAAGGGAAGTGTTAGAAATTAAGCTGTGGGTTTTCACTGCTGCATTGGGGACTTGAGATAAGTGATGGATGCTGGATCAATAGTGTGTTATAAAAAAAAATAAAAAGTATTGTAGTAGTATTGGTGTGGCCTGAGCAGGTGTGGTCTAGCACCATATTTGTGAAATAGGAAAGGTGTAAAATGCAATGTGACCCCAGGAAAAGTTAGAAGCCTTGATGTGAAATGGGACGGCCTTGATGTGTGGCAGGACAGAGCATGGTGCCATTAATGGGAGGGTAAGACGGTGGTTGGGAATATGTAAGTGAAGAAAAATGTTATCAGAGAGGACAAGGATTGAAAGGCAGAGTAAAATCTAAGCCTTGCTTTCACCAGGGGCTCCCCTGACCTTATGACAAGTCATTTATGTCATTGGAATCTATGTTCAGAATCATCTAGGAACTATCCTCTTATCACCTCTACCAGCTGATCCCAGTCATACCCTTGTATCTGGTTTATATCAATAGTTTTAATGTCTATTTTCTCTATCTTGGTGGTAACATATTTTGAATCAGAAGTTTTTTTTTTTTTGTGTGTGTGTGTCTGTAGAACTGTGTGAATTGCATGATGCTTGCTCACTAGATGCTAGTAGCACATCTCTTTGTTCCCATCAAAATCTGTGCAAACCTTACCAGATGTTGTACAATTGGTGGGTATGTGTGTGGGGGTGTGGGCAGGTGGGGAGCTGAATAACTCCCTGTCGAAACCAGTGAGCCAGATTTATTCTGTTAAAATAGAAGTTGTCAAGTTGCTCCACGGCTCAAATCTATCATTACATTTTTTATCTTACCTAGAGAAAAAGTTTCTACAATGGCCTCTAAGGCCTTGCTGGTGTAGTTTACCTTTCCAGTCGGGTATCTTGTTTCACTTCATCTTGCTGCCTGCTTCCTTCTTTGCTGTCCCTCCCCTCATCCTAGGCACACCCTCTCTGATGGATTTTCCCCTTGCCCTTTGCTTTGTCTGGAACACTCTTCTCACACTTCTTCAGGTATGTTCAGTTACTTCCTTCAGTTTTTCATGCAGAGGTCACCTCAGGGAGAACTTTTCTGAGAACAATTCTTATTTAGAATTGTACCCTTCCCCTGCATTTTATTCACACATATACCAAACCTAACTTAAACTGAATTTCTAAATATTTTGTAATCCCCAGTTCCCTTAGAATTGTAAGCTCTCTAAGGCAGGATTTTTCATTGGTTTTTGTCATCTCCAGCACCTGGACCATTATCTGTTCAATAGATGCTTGCTGAATGAATGAATGAATGAATGAAGAGTGGCCTTGGCAGGAACAAAGGAAAACCTAGAAAGACGCAGCTGTTCCATGGACACTCTGAATGTTCAGAATCGGGGTCTTCTCTTACAGCTGCCCTCTTCTGCCCCCTGCTTCAGAGACCACCTTTGAAATTACATGTATTAAGCCGTACCAGCCTGCAAACACCCATGCGGGAGCACTTGCCAAACTCAACAAATGCCAGTTGGAGACAAAAGAACTTCTAATGGAGACAAAGTCCATTTGCTAAACAAACCATTAGTTTGGAGGCAGAAGCTGCACATGTGATGAATCTACTAATTTACAGATAATTATTGGACATTAGTTAATTGCTAGACAATGCCATGTTCCAGGAAACACAGGGAAGCCTCTATTACTAAAGAAAGATTGGGTATCTAAGGCCTTCATATGCAGGGCTTATATTTCAGAGTGAATAAGTGGGTTCTACTTCATTCTAGGATCTCATGGCTACTTCCAGAATTATCCATTTCCATTTTAAAAGAGAAGCTATACATACATTGCTGAATATTTAAATGGAACCAGAAGATAAACAATTTGAATTCACAAATAAACTATACACACTTCAAATTGTCACAAGCAGGATCTTACTGTTTAATGTCAGAATATAAATGCAACATTTATGGGATTTTTCACAACATAAACAGGTCTACTCAATTCTCATTTAGTGGTTACATAGTTTTCTACTTTAATGTTAATAATTAGGCAGGCACTACTGATAGTAGGTTTTATTTTCTTAAACTATTATGCAGATAACAAAATCAATGCACCTATACTCTATCCTTACAAAACTTTGTGAGTATTATAAAAAGGATTCCTAACAGAAGACTTTCCAGGACAAAGAATATTTGTTTAAAATATTCTGACACTGCTCTATAGATAAGATGTGAGAGTACCTGTTTCCGTTCACCTTTGCTAACCTTTTTGTTTGATAGGCTGATCTGTGCCAATCTGAAGGTTAAAAAGTTATGGATAGTTTTTTTAAATTGAATTTTTAAAAAAGGTTGGATATTTTATATTAATTCAAAAGCCAGTTGGATGGTGTGTGTGAGTGAAGGGGAGGTTAATCTGTCACTCAAGTTTTGCCCATCTGATGAAACTGGTTTGCTTTTTCTGATGGATACTTATCTCTGAATAGGACTTACTGTGATCAGTTAATCCTTTCTCAGTGGATTGTAACTCTGTAATGAAAGATCAATAGTATTTAGCCATTCCTGTATCTATCCCACAGTTTGGTTGATGGTTGACTTTAACATATGTGGAGGTTGTGATAAACCAACAAGAAGTGCCTGAGATAATGGAGCTAATGGACAAAGTGGCAAAATGTTAGATCAAATGGTAAAAACTTAAAACTGGTTCATTTCCTTTGTTAATTTTTCTAAGAGAGTTTGGAGCTGGTAGAAACAATTTGCTAAAAAATCAATATGAATAAACATATCTACAGTTTCTAATGCTGTATCACATTTTTGCTGTAAAAGTCAATAAAATATTTAAAAATATTCTTATTTGAGATCTGTTCTGGTTATTTAGCACTGTTTATTTTCTCTGTAAAGAGTTGTTAGCTCATTACTTTAAAAAATACTCAGGAGTCCATATTTATGTTTTTTTAGAGCAGCATTTTAATTTTATGAAGTAAGGAAAAGTATAGAAACTATGTAGAAAATGTAAAAATAGAAATTATGTACTAGATTCAATTTGGGAAAATGTTTTTAAGAAATAAAAATTCATACAATATTTGGACTACTTGGTCAGACTAAATGCCTCTAGGGGTTTTGTGTATTTTAAGTCTATCTAGTGCATGGTGCACAGCTAAACTGATATTAAAGTCTCCTTTTCAAGCAAAGTAAAACTTGAAGTACTGCCTACGTCATTTAAACAGATATGCGTATTTCATTTTTCTCTTTATCTTAAAGGGAACTGAAAGACATCATGCCAATCATTATAAATTCACGACCACCCCAATTTTGTGATTTTAAAGTATAAATTTGGGAAGGCTGAAGATGAATAGAAAAGAACCCCCTTTACAAATGTATAGTTCTAAAAGAAAGCTGCATCAAAATCAATACAACTACTATGTATAACTATAATGTTCTAATAAAATGAGAAAAAATTGCACTAGCCATTTGATGCTCCACTATCTTAAGTGCTTATTTAAGGTGTTGTAGGAAAAAGCAAACAGAACCAGGCAATATCTATGAGAACACCTGAGGCAGGTAGAACAATGAAATAAACATTGGTCAAGAGAATAGATTTCAGCAGGTTCCATTATTTTCTGGAAAGAACCCAGGGCCTTAGGCACATCAGGCAAGTGCTCTACCACTGAGCTACATTCACAGCCCTTGACAATGATTCCTTTGAATGAAAGGAAAACAATGACAAGTGCAAAGCTATAGACACATAACTGCTTTGGGTTGAAGGTGAAATCTGCTGTTGTTGCACAAGAACCTGCTTGATAGACAGGACTCTCAAGTTTGACTTGTCTGCAGTAAATCCAAGTTTGAATTATGTATTCTTTCCTAGATCAGAGTGCATTCTGTTTTATGGGTTTGAAAAAAAACAGTAATTTTCTTTTAAAAACCAATCCATCTTCCCCCCCACCCCGAAATATAGAAAGTATAAATGAAAAAGGTGTATAACATAGAAAAGCTTTAGAGTGTGTCCAGAGCACAGTTCTGATTATTATAGCTCAGTGTCTTTCTGCTCATGCTGTAAGAGGCTTTATTTAGGGATTATTTCCACTTCCAGGATATCTCTGGCTAGTCTTCCCTGTTTGTTCTCTGGTAGCTGACATCACCTTTTGTCCAGGGCTCCAGGGCCTCCAGATCTCTCAGATCCCTTTATCATGTTTTTCTTCTCCTTCCCTGGCCTCTGTGGGCCTTTGCTTCCAGTGGCCTCTGACTGAGATGAGACTCTTGCTTACATTTGAGCTACTGGAAGTGTGTCCTGCTGCCTGTAGCTTCCTCTTATTGCGCACACACAACTCAAAGTTTGCATCCTTTAGGGTTTCCCCAACCTGAGGAATTGTTAAAGTCCAGCTCCCCTGTTTCCAGATGAGATCATTTTGAGGTGTAACTTACATTCCAGAGCTGCCTGAGCACCTAAGGTGGGAGTGTGGCTTTTCCACCCTTTCCTGTTTTGTCTCCCCAGTTCTCTTCCTGGTTTCTTCTTGGGGTGGTGTGTGTGTGTGTGTGTGTGTGTGTGTGTGTGTTTATTTCCTTATAAAATCACCAGCTTGGAAATCTCCTTTTCATGGTTTAATTATGAGGAACCTGATTTAAAAGAGCTAGTTTATGCATACTATCAAACTTAATTTTTCCTACTTTCCCTTTTTAGACTTATTATGTCATTGAACAATTGACACTGTATCTGAATACCTGGGAACTACAATTTCAGCTTGCTTCTTTGTGATCTCCTTTGGTATATTATAGGAAATCCATGAAATGGGACACACAAGTTAATCGGACTCTTCCCATTCTCAGGAAACAGGCCCAAGTGACTCATTCAAGCTCATGGACCAAGCAGGGCCCGTAAATTGGTTCCCTTTTTTGCCACCATGAATTCCCTCAAGTTAGAACTGTTCTCTCCCAGATCTTGAGGTACTGAGAGAAAGCAAGGCCTCTTTTAGCTTCTAGACCTGAACTGGCCAAAATTTAGCTCTTAACCCTATGTGGTTGTTTAAATTAAATGAAGTTAAAAATTGAGCCCCTCACTCTCGTAGCCATGTTTCAGTCAGTTAATAACCCACAGCCTCATGGGCAGTTCTTTGGACAGTGCTGTCCTAGACCTTTTAATCCTCAAAATCTTTAAGCTCTTTATTCTCCTCAGGTGATGGTTTTAATTTATATTTGCTTTTCCTCCTCTTCATGGTTTTATCCAAGCATGTGTCTAACTTGACATGGTTTTCTGTTTTCAAACAATGTTGGGACCAACACCAGAGCCATCATTGCTCTTGAACTTGGTCTTGAATTTCCATAAAACACATACTTAAATGGGTTTTAAGTAAAAGAGAAAGGAGTGAGTGCAAATGCACATGTAATTAAGAAATAAATTTTCATAAGGATCCAGTTTTCCCTCTTTGAAATACTAGTGGAATAATTTCTACTCTTTCCTAGCATAATGATGTAGGAGTTTGGTGGAATTATGAAAATGAGAACAATGAGAATGAATTGGAACAGTTCTAAAATGCATCTTTGAGTGTATTAATGCAGGCACAATGAAAACCTGTGAGATCATTATTTGATTTTAATTACATGGTATCTGTTAACAGACTATCAATTCCTGCAAGTTGAATATAATTTAAGTGTTCAGAAATAAGAGATTTAGAAAAATAATAAAATTCCTGATTTTTAAACTTTCATTATGCATTATCGACCAAGGCAGTCAATTCTTCTTTTGAAGTGGAAAGACCAAACAAACATACAGCAGTAGCAAAGAAGGGAAGTGACAAAACTCAAGGGGCTCCATGGGAGGCGGGAGGCCAAAGCTTTCTGTGGGAATCTGGAGGCTGCTGGATGCCATAGGCTGAAAATATTTTATGAGGAAATGGGAAAAATTAGAGAATCTTCAAGTCTCTCCATTTCCTGTGGCAGGTATTTTTGGTAATGGAATTAAACCTAGGAACTAGTATTTTAGATATTTAAGGCTAGAATGAAAATAAGTTGTTTGGATAATTTAAATAGAAATTCTTCCTCTTATGCACTTTTAAAGTATAGATGTACTTAAATTTAGCATAGAACAATGAAATAGAAAATATTAAATGTTGTGAAAAAAGGATTTAATCATTTTCCAGAAATCCCACAATACCCCACCCCCAAATTTCCAACAGATTATTTCAACTATTGTGATAGTCATCTTTTGGGCTAAATTATTTTTCTTAAGGCTTGACAAATATTGCACAATAAGTCACAAAAAGCTCAAATGAATAAGAGTAATTGAAATCACATTTCACAGTTGAGTGTAATGCTGAGTAATGAGAACAACAAAGAAAAATTTCATGTTTTGTTTACTTTCTAATTTTAATGAGATGGACTGATTTATTTACTTTCAGATTTGATTTAACGAGTGGCATGGAAGAAAAAACCTTACGCCACCTAAATTGGAGAACTAAAAAGTACTAGTGACAACAGATTTGTGTTTTAAAGTAAGATCTAGACCTCTGTATATAAAAGAAAGATGCTGGGAAATTATATTAAAGAGAAAAGGTACTATCAAGCAAAGAATAGCTGTGTCTACTGAAGGGAATGGGAGCTAAATTGTTTTGCATGAGAAGGCAGAGATGGGGGTTGGGGGAGGAAGGAGGAATGATTTACTTCTGAACATTTAAGAGGTAGAAAAAGATATCTGTGAGTCATCTGGGGGACATGGAGGAGTAGTAGGTGGTAGTCAGAAAAGTGTAGGACATGTAGATATTAGTTATATAATGTTACAAATTTCCCCAAATTTAATGAAGTAATTTTAAACATAAAATAATCATTTATTATATTCATAGATTCTGAGTCAGGTTTGTTCAAACAGTTCTCATATGTCTCTCATGCAGTTGCCCTTGTATGCTGCCTGGGGCTGTATCATCTGAACATTTGATTGGGTGGAAGGACCACTAGCATAGCTGGTAACTTAGACCTGGCTGTTGACTGGAGGCCATAGTTGTTCTCCACGTGGGCATGGAGTTGCTTGAGTGTGCACATGGTAGCAGCTGTCTTTCCCCAGAGTGCCATCCAAGAGGCCAAGCTAAAAGATACAATTCATTTTACCACCTAGCCTCAGAAGGAGCATACGATCACTTCCACTGTATACTATTGATCACCCAGAGTCAGTTCTCATTCTGTGTGGGAGGGGACAACACGAGGGCATGAATGCCAGGAACTGGGAATCATTAAGGGTCATCTTGGAGGCTGGCCACTACAGGAGGAGACCACAGATATTTAATAGGGTGTAAAATAATTTTACTTTCTAATTTGCCATGTAGCCATTCTCCAAACTCTGCACCCAAGTTTTGGTAAGTCTAAAAATACTCACTAGTGGTTTGTGGGGTTGGATTTGCTTTTGAGGGCTGCTTTAAGTGGGCTTGAGATAACAGCGAGCACCACAGTTTTAGATGTTTCCATATGTACATATTTTGACATTTTCCCCTATAAGAAGCAGGGAGTCTGAGTTACATTTATAAGAATTTCTATAAAAGCAGTGGGAGTATCAAAGTTTTCTTTTTCTATTCCTCTTATAAATCAAAATAGTCTCATTTTGTTGCCCAAGATTAAAGTTAGAACATCTATTTCTTCTCCTGGGCAATGTATGCTTAAGGAGTTTTTTTTAAATCAGCTTAAGTCCAGAAAACCAGTGTGAGAAGTTCTTTCTAGCACCAGTTTTGACATATTCACCTTCTCTTCGGGTCACACAAAACCCTTTCTTTCCATATAAGAACACAGCCACTTTCTTCTTTGGATTGTTGAGAAGAAACAAGACCCTTGAAGATCTAGAAGAAGAAATGGGGAGGCCAGGGAGGAGATGTCTTATTTGACAGTCCTCTGGATAGTTGGAACTTCTGTTTCCAGATACTTCATCTCATTTCATGGGGAAGATGATTAATTCTAGAGAATGAGCTATTTATGAAAAAGAAAATTAAAGGCACAGGAAGTAGAGGAATCGGGTCCTGTACCATTGTGAAAAGGGCTTAGGGTCTGTCATTACTATTTCTGATTTAGTCTAAGATAATTGGAATAGTTACTGTTTTTTATAATATACTTTGTGGCATGGGGCTTTGTGAATATTATTTAACAAAACAGTTAATGTGAATCAATGAAATACTCAATAGCAATTCCCTTTGGAACCCATTTTGAAAGAGCTATTATTGTGATGGTTAGAGTTATGCTAAGCACACAGACTATTGTGCACTTGGTTTTTTTATTTTTTATTTTTTTTTGCTGGGGAGAATTATTGCAGAGGTACCAGAACAGTTTGATTGTCATAGGGAGACTTCATTTTCAGCTCTTTCAAGCTTCCTATTGAGTTTCTTTGCCTTCATTTAAACATTAAGTTCTAAAATTAATTTACAATACAACAAGGGAAAAGACTCCTTGGTGTAAAGCAAAAAGCTACAAAAAAGTGAGAAATTTAGTTTCCTCAAAGGCTTCAAATTAAATTTCAATTCAATTAACATTTATTGAATGTCTGCAGGGATCATGGCACTGTACTAGGTACTAGAATTTGAAATATGCAAAAGTTCAAGAGAGTTTCAAAGTTAATTTATGAATTTGGGTGGAGAAAAATCAGAATCATTTAAACTACATTCTTTTTGAAGTCTCTATTTCCTTTGATAAATTTCTCAAAATAGTGTTGAATCTAATTGAGAACTCCCAGGGAATGTGGCAAGGAGAACAGAAACTATTTCTTGTGCCTTCATTTTGGAATGGAGGATTTTTTTTTTTCTTCAAGAAGTGGCTGAAATAATAGAAAAAATATTTTAAAAATTTAGTGAATGATAGTATTGTTTTCAGAAAGCCACAATACAGTTAAGAAGATACCTGAAATACATGGAATTTACCTTTTCAGATTTGGAACATATTTACCCTTAAGTACCATTCTAAAAATAGTGGAATACACATTTATTTTGCAATAACTAGGAACCAGGAATACTTTAGAGGGAATTTGCTAAGATTTAACCAAATCTGGAAAAATAGGATCACCTAAGTGCCTCCAGAGCCCTCCTTACCTGAGAATGTTTGTCATTCCTGCTGAAGTAAAAAATGGGATTAAAAATAGCAGAAGCAGTGAGTTCCTTTCTTCAGACAAATAACACACCTGGTGTGCTGTTGATAAAACAGTTGTCCATAGTAGACCCCCAAAGGCTAAAAAAAAAAAAAGTTTCTTTGTCTACCTTACATTCTTAGTTTGTCCTCTTTATCCTGAGGGATTCTTTAAAAAACAACACAAAAACTTCAATTTAATCAGTATCGTTTATTGAAAAGAGTTTCCCTCCTCATTGTTCTGCAGCAGCACTTGGACCTGTTTTGGATTCTGTTCTGTTTCCCGATGTGTCTGTCCTTGCATTCATCCCACTCTGCCCTAGCATTAACCTTTACTTCACGACTGTCCTTTGACAGTATTTTTCAAGTTTGTTTTGAGTATTCTTGGGCTTTTTATTTCCCTACCAGTTTTAGAATCGGCTTGTCAAGATCAACAATGACAATAAAAACCCACTTGTATTTTAACTGGAGTCATTTTTAATCCATAGAGCATTTTGAGGTGATCTGAAACTTGAATATAAAGTTTTCCAATCCACAAGTTTTACTCCCACGTAAAAAAGTAGCATTAGTTGGTCTCATGAATGTTCCAGGTAGAAGTCTCATAATTTTCATTAGATTTATTTCTAGTACTTGATATTTTATGTTATTACAAAAGGTATAATTTAAATATTTTCTATGTTTTTGGTTGTTAACTTATGGAAATATCAATGCTTTTTAGATATAGACTTTGAATCTAGAGATTTTTCTAAATTCACTTAGTCTGTTATTTTACTTATAGACTCATGAGTTTTCTAGGCACAAAACTATGCTGTTTGCAAATAATGGTAGCAATATTTTCCCCTTACGATTCTTATGTCTTTTATTTCCTTGCATTACTGCATTAACTAGGATACAGAGTTCAAAACTGAACCAATGATGTGATAGTAAACATCTCTGCCTCATTCTTCATTTCACAGAGAATGATTTTAATATATACCATTAAATATGATGCTTTAAGGACTTTGTAGATAAGAAATTATTTTTATTATATTTGAGCAGTTAATAATTGTTGACAACTGCTTCATTTTTTTTTTTCCTAGAGTCATCTTTCCTTTGGCCTAAGATTGGGTCCTCTCATTCCCTGCAATAGCTCTGTAATACTTGCACAACATGCCTCTTGGTTTTCCATGTTGTCAAATATGTTGCTTAATCATCTCCATTGTATTTTTTTCTTTCTGGAGACATGTGGACTCCATTCCAGCTAGTGGTTTCTGGTATTTCCCCTTGCTGCAATGCTGGGAATTAAAGTAGCCTTTTTCTGGTTTTCACATGCTGTTTTTCTTTCTTTGGTTTTCCTCCTCCTTGCCTCCCCTGGTATGGTGACAGACTTAACCAGTTGCCTTTGGAAACTCAACCTCATGGGACATCAGGGAAGTCTATGGGAACCTCATTCAAAAAAAAAAAAACTTGCATGAACTGAGGGACTTTCAGAAAGAAAGTTTGGGGGGAAAAATGGGAAGAGACAGCTGCCATGCTTCAGTCCATGACAATAATGAGAGTGTTTTGATTAATACAGGATTCAACCATTACTATATTTTTATGTGTCTTCTGTACCACTCATGAAAATGGCTAAGGCACATTTCAAAGGGAAAATTAAAAACATAGTTATGGGAAAATGACAAGATTTGTTAACTTTGAATGGGATTACTAAAGACCCCAATAACATTTTTGGTAAATAACAAATATTCATTCAACAAATAGTTAATCTCTTCCATATAGTAAGTACTATCCTAGATATTTGAAATGTAACAATGAATGAAATTGATACAAATTTTTGCCTGCCCTCATGGGAGAAGACAGATAATAAGCATTAAACAAATAAGTTAATTCCATAGAATAACAATGGTGATAAGAGATATAGATAGGATACGGGTACTTAAGAGTCCTGGGAAGGATCTAAATTTTAAGTGGTCAGGGTAGACTTCAGTGTGAAGGTGATATTTGAGCAAAGATTTGAAGAGGAGGCTGTAGGCTGAGAAAATGGCCACCACTGAGGTCTGAAGGTGTGGCATATGTGGCAAGTTCAAGGATAGAAGGGAGCCACTTTGAGGCTCAGTGGGTGAGAGAGAACATGAGGAGAGGTCAGAGAGGTCAGCTAAACCCTATTTGGCCACCTAGGCCATCATAAGTACTTGGGCTTTCACTCTGAATGAAATAAATTTTAGTAGATTTGGATGAGAGGAATGACTTGGATGAGAGGAATGACTTGGATGAGAGGAATGATGCTATCTGGCTTGTGTTTTGAGGGGACTGCTTCCAGTCGAGAAGAGACCACTGGAGTCAAGATTAGAAATTGGGAGGTCAAGTGAGAAGCTAGTGACGTTTCTGGCTGGTGATGCCAATAGAAATGGCAGCACTGCAGGTAGCCATGCAGATGTTGAGAAGTGAGTTTACCTTTGCTGGATAATACTCCAAAACTTAGTGGCCTAAAATAATTTATCATGTATCATAATGGTCTGCCATGTGGTTCCTCTGATTGATAGTTCTGGATTTAGATGGCTGTACTGCATTGGAAGGCTGCCTCCTGCACATGGCTGATGATTAGTGCCCCTCCATTCAGCCTGTTATCTTTCAGTCCTAGACCGGCTCCTTATTTGGTGGCCTCAGGGCAGTATTCCAAGACAGGGAATGTGGATGCTGCAAAGCACCTGCCTCAAAGTCGCATAATATTACCTTTGCTACTGTTGTTTTCAAAATGTTACTAGGGAAGTCCAGATGTAAATAGTGGGGACTACACATCTTTTTTTAAAAATTTTTTTATTGGTTGTTCAAAACATTACAAAGCTCATGATATATCATCTTTCATACATTTGACTCAATTGGGTTATGAACTCCCATTTTTACCCAAATACAAATCGCAGAATCACATTGGTTACACACTCACATTTTTACATAATGGCATATTAGTGACTGTTGTATTCTGCTACCTTTCCTATCCCCTACTATCCCCCCTCCCCTCCCCTCCCCACCCATCATCCCTCTCTACCTCATCTGCTGTTGTTCAATTCTCTCCCTTGTTTCCCCGGCATTAGAGCAGATTATGCTAAGCGAAGCTAGCCAATCCTTAAAAAACAAATGCCAAATGTCTTCTTTGATATAAAGAGAACAACTAATAACAGGGAGGAAGAGCATGAGGAAAAGATTAACATTAAACTAAGACGAGTTGGGGGAGAGAAAGGGAGAGAGAAGGGAAAGCATATGGAAATGGTAGGAGACCCTCAATGTTCCACAAAATTACATAGAAGAGAATGTGAGGGGACTACACATCTTAATGGGAGGAATGGTCTATTCACATTTCAAAGGAGCTTACAAACTAGAATAGAAGAATTCTTAGTCACGTTTTCAATTCACCGCCCCCCCCCAAAAAAAAAATTAGTATAAGAATACAAGTTAGATACAGATTTTTGGTTTCAGCAATTGCCAAGGAGGTGTTTCCTCATCAACCAAGGTGGAGACATATGTAGGTAGATTATGTTGGAAGAGAAAAGCAGGATTGAGGCAGGGAAGTGGAGGATAGGCTCAGGCACCAGCACTCATTACGAAGATTAGCATTAAGTTAAAGGCTGAGAAGAGTCTCTTGCCCTCCACCAGCACTAGTCTTTGAAAGAGGGAAACCCAAGCAAGGAGCAAGTAGACGTGGTTGGTACGTATGGAAGAGGGGCAAAGAAGGTCTCTGCATTCTAAAAAGTGAACTCATTATATATAGAGCTGGTTGCCCAGCGTGGACAGAAAGAGGTAAATAGTGCCACAGAAAGGTTCCAGGATGCATGGTTGCAAAGGTTTGTAGGAAAAATCCAGGGGTACAGCGATTCAGGAACTGACAAAACAGCTTTGGGAGGAACAGAGGGAAGCTCTTAATAACACTTGCTCCATTATGCATCTAGCATCCTTAGCAAAAAAGACAGACAAAATCATGATAGATTGAAAAAAGGTCCCCATTGCCTCACCAGGGATGAGTCTTTAGCAAAGCTGCTTTGGATCTTATAAAAGTGGAATAAGACATGCAATTTAGTCAGTATCTTGTCTGTCTTGTCTTTTTTTCTTGAGGAACTCTCAGGGGAATGTCTGAGCTACCTTCAGGCATAAAACCATGAATCACATTTAAGGGAAAGAATTTGTGTCTGTTCATGATGTAGGAATTTTCTTTGGTTAGTGTCTGTGTGTGCAGGTGTGTAGATGCAGAGTCTGGGTGTATTTGTATGCACATCTATATGTGTGAATATTGGCATCTGCTTAATTGACCTTTGTTTATGCCCAGGACTCAGATGGTGAGGAGGGAGGAACAGGTTTCTCCTCAGGCTGGTCCACATTCTTGGCTACATTTTACAAGGAGGCTGCGAAAGTTAGAAATACATCCTCTGGCTGGTTTGACAGGCTACCCAAAGGTAGAGGGATGAACTCTGTGACCTTTGAAAGTCCATTTTCATCTCAAGATTTTACATTCCAATTATGTCTGATGGACTATTTAAATAAATGATGGTTTTTCTATTAAGAAAGAAAATTGACTGGAATTCATTCTATTTGAGCTGCAAAAATTTGAAAGTAGGTCAACTCTTAATTATCCAGGGTAATAGGGAACATCTTGAATGGATTATCCCAAACCACAGGTAATTAACAAAATGTGCAAATTAGGCACTGATTCATAGCATTCATTAAAATTTACATTTAAACTACTACTTAAGCAGCAGACATTTGTAGATGAGCAAATCAACATGGTAAAAATAATTTTAAGGTGAATAGAGACATTTTGAATAAAATGTAGAACTGAAAATATTGCCTAAAGACTGGACAATCTGAAATATTTTGGACTCTAAAATTTAGCACATTTACTTAGAACTCCGGAGGAATTTGGCAGAGTCTATTATCTCATTTTTGAAAAGGCAAATGAGAGATCAACAGACATTTTTCATCCCCGGGAACCTCTCCAACTTGATCCAGTGTTTGGATCCTACCCTACCCTGCATGTTAGCGTTCAGCCCTGTGAGGCCATCTTTTTCTGTGCCCATGCCTCTGAGAGAGCTGGCAGCAGCACAAAGACCAGGGTGAGTGGGTAAGCAAGGAGAGACTCGAGCATGAATAATAACAAGACCCTCATTAAGCAATTATGGAAACCAAAATTTCAATGCCAGTCCTGTATTATCCTTAATTTTTCAAAAAAGCCTCTGGCTAGAAAGATTTGTGTGTGTATGTGTGTGTGTGTGTGTGTGTGTGTGTGTGTGTGCGCCCCAGATTTTGTTATATTACCTTTTGTTATTCATTATTTTGACAGATAATTTTATATTAAAACTTCTGTTTTGTTGATGACAATTTATAGATGACAATATATAGATGTGTTTTATTGATGATGATCATTTTTTGTTGTGTGCCCAATGCTGCACTTGGCAAATGTTGTCACCTCCCTTCTTAAAAAAAAAAAAAAAACAAAAACCAAAACTCTGTGCAGGGAGGTCTCTTCTCATTCTACAGATGTTACTCAGAGGAGTCTATGATAGCGTGTGGTAGAGGTGGGGCTTAAATCCCTCTATTTGATGCCAAAGCTCAGGCTCTTTCTACTAGGCCTGTGGGTTTCGAAATGTATCCTTTTAAACCCTAACCAACAGGATGCATCACTGGAGAACTTGTTGGAAATTTAAATTTTATGTTCTTGTCTCAGACCTATTGAATCAGGAGTTCTGAGGTTGAGGTCCAGAAATCTGTGTTCACAGGTCTTTCAAAATAACTCATTTCACAGGTGATTCTTACACATGCTCAAATTTGAGATGTCTGTACTCAGCCACATTTCATAAAAAAGGCCTTTATTATTAAACAGAGGAGTGGAATTGTGACTGTGATTATGGGAGGAGAGAAGCCAAGAGTTTAATTTAATTGCACTTCATAACTGACTTCCTTTTTCTGATTTTTTCTCATCAATTTTCTTACTTGAAACAGCCTGGAAGAATTTGCTAATTTTCAAGGGGAATACTGTGCAGTCTAAATCAGAGGCCTCCAAAGTGGACTGTGTGCAATCCAGGCATGAGTCAAGCACACAAGACCATTCACTGGCTTGTAGGAAGAAAATACTGACATTTTTATTTATTTTTTACCAAAAAACCCCCTTTATTAATATTAAACTTAGTAGTAACATAGATTTATGTATGGATGCACATGTTGGCTGACACCTTGTCTTGGCTCACACTTGGTCCACAGTTGGATTCGAGCTCTTGTGGCAGATGTAAACTGTTGACATCATTCATCAGCTGTTCTTTATCATTTTTACCTATTATTCTGGGCCTTTCTCACTTGTTGGCCATTCTGAAGCATACACAAATGTGGCTGTATAAGAAACTTCATTCAGTGGGAGATAGACACCCCTCATGTCCTAAACATACAATTCCAAAGTGCATTCTGAATGGTACCTCACAGAATCTCTGCAGTGACTGGCCTCATTGACTGTAAGAGTAACCAGCCCAGTTATGCCCCTTTGTACTGACCTGATTTCCTTTCTCCAATCCCCAGTCTTTTTTCCCTTAGTTGGATCATTTCTGAAAATCCCTGTTTCCATGGAAGACATTGTCTTAGACTGTTTAAGGGGAAGAACTCGGGCAAAGAAATGCACATGTTAAACATCTTTATGCAAATATATGTAGGTTAAGCACTTTGGAGAATATTGGCCTAAAACATCAACTATCAACCAAAGAAATGAGCCCATCAAAAGATATTCTAATGTTTATACATGTGGTACACTCCTAGTAATGTGCATGGTTTTCATGAGCATATTAGCTATCATTCTAATCTTTCTCCCCTTCATAGAGTGTAGTATACAAGAATACTTTGTACTTTATTTCTTAATTTTCTGTAAATTTAAAATTATAAGAAAGCTTATTCAAAATCAGGCAACTTGAGTAGATTGGACTCTGGCTCACAAGGACAGAATCCTTCCCAGAGGTCTATGAATGTAGAAGTTTATATACAGAGATGTTGTCTATTCAGGCAAAGAAAAGTGTACAACTGAGATTTTTAATATATATATTTTTAATATTTTTATTGTTTATTTTTATGTGGTGCTGAGGATCGAACCCAGCGCCTCATATGTGTGAGGCAAGCGCTCTGCCACTGAGCCACAACCCCAGCCTACAACTGAGATTTTTATCAACACTCTAAGGAGCTTATTTGTATCACAAAGACTCAGATTCTTTTCCCCATTTAGGATGTTTTTGGTACACAAAAATCCAATCACTTCAGGATGCCACTTGGTAATGCCAGTAAATCAGCTGTGTTTCTTCAGGGGATCAGTAATGGGCTCATCATTTTCTAATTGTTAGCAACTCTCAAATACTTTTGTAGCTGCCCATGGGATGCCAAGCACTCATGAGATGAATCCTCCAAATGATTCACATAAGGCACAGCTCTCTCTCTGATGAAAGCCCTCTATCTGAACCAAGCACTTAGTAAGAATTTCATAAAACTGCAAAATCTACCCTTGAGAACCCCTGGCAACTAAATATTCCATGACTTCAACTGATAATCATGCTGTTGGTTATGTATTTTGCATTTTAAAAACATCTGGGTATGTATTTTTCCTCTGTGAATTTATGTGAAGAGTTTGATGTAGACCCTTGGGGTGGGGGTGGGGGGCTTGCCCTGTACCTAGCAGTGTTGGTAATCCTCAAGTTGTCCTGCAGGATCTCCTGATTTTGCCTGAATTGAAGGGTGTGCCTTATGTGAATCATTTGGTCTATTTGAGCTCTGCCAGCTATATTTTTGGACTTCTTTTCATATTTAACCCAAATATGTACTTAAAAATTCTGGGGTCATCATTAACATTCATAAAAAGCAACATTCTGAATCATAAAATTGAATGTAATTGGAAATTAAGCTTGGTTCAAATAAATTGAACTACATCGGGATTGTCTTGTGCAACTAGGCAGTGAAGTCATCCTTCTGTACTTCAAGGCTCTGGCTGATTCTCTCCAAAGTCTTCTCAGGAAAATACCCGCCTCCCTGGAGCATGCTTGTGTATTTATCAAGTGATCAATGATTATATGCTTTCCTTACATGAAAGGAAATAAAGCATGATGTTTTTATATGAGAATTTGGGAAAGTATATCCTCATTTTAACCCATTCAAGGTGGAATTAAGACTGAAAGGAAGAAAAATTAGCAACCAAGGTGATATTTTGATCTAGGCAAAAACTTCCAGTCACTTTCAAATCTCCTTGCTTCATCAGTTCATTTAAAATAATCACTGACACAGATAATAATGAAATTAATTTAAAGAAATTGTTTTTCAAATTTTAATAAGTGTACCCCATCATCAAATACTTGTGTGCCTATTTTATAAAATATACACAGTTTCTTCATAAGCAATGCAGAAATATGTCAGTTGTATTTAAAAAAAAAGGATCAGGAAGTGCAGTATACTAAATGTGTTAGAAAAAACAAGAACTATAGGACTTATAAAATTAAAGTTTTCTCTTTTTCTATGTACCAGGAAGGTGGAATAAACTTATGTAGGGTATAGATGGTTTATGGAGGAGGACAGGGATTGAGGGTAGGGTTGATGGGTTATTTTATAGCCTATATATGATTCTGTTCTTCAAAATTGGCTTAACAAATTATATACTGTTAGTATCACATTTGCTCTTTAGAAATTATATCACCCCCAAATATGAAAATTCAACCTGCAAGACGGATTTAACAGTGCATGTACTCCACATGTGGGACATATTATTGAAGTCAGCATGTCTTAAAGGTGTTGGTAGGAATGCCTTTGTCTAAGGGGTACTTAAGTACAGCATGATTGCCTTGCCTGGATGAAGTGTTTTATAATAAGGTAAATCTGTAGAGAAGTTTCACACGTGACTATGTCGTATGATAAATTCACAGCTGTCGCTAGATTGATGGGAATCATTATTCTATTGTACAGATAGCAGCTCCATTGAATTTAATGAGTTGAGGTAGGTGAGCAGTTCCTTCTAATCTCTAGGTGCCTGGGACTCACACGCTCCCTGGAATCACAGAACATATGTCCTTTCCTTGTTTCAAAAACTGAAGGTGCCTTTTTGATAAACAAGTTTCTCTCGAGGGTTAACGACATAGGGAGTGGTTTTTGAAGAGTTTCCTTCAGTGCATCCATTGAGTGTTAACCTACAGCAGCTACCTGTTGCAAACCTGAAAGGTAATTTGTCAGATCCAAGATCCATGGCAGATTAGCTTTAATTGATTTTTGTTTTGTTCATGAGTTTATTGTGTTGAGAATGTTTTAGATTCTGTCACCCATGTTTCCTTAACTCTTCAGTACAAACATGGGCAAGCAGGCCCATCATCTGTGATCTTGCAGGTGATGATTCTGAACTGAGTCTAATTTTTTTTCATAATTAGATGAAATGATCATGAAAGACATCTTTAGAAGCCTAAAGTGAGGTTCTCTGCATATTTTTTAAAACACTCAAATTCAGGTAAATAAGGGTAGAGAATAGAACTTCTGTGGTCTCCAGTGGAAGCTTTGAAATACCCCAGTGCTGCATTTATATGTGGGAAGAACATGGGTGAAGTAATGGGTGTATCTCCAAGAAGGTGCTCCTGGTATCTGGTTGAGGTTTTTGTGTGTACGCATCTCTGCCTACCTAATTGCAGGGCTTTTAGAATCACTGGACCCCACACCTTATGTGCCAGGAGCACATCCCAGTTATTGCACCCACTGAAACCATCCCTGTGCAACTACCCAAACGACTTTTAAGGTATCATACATTGTGGATGGTAAGAGAATAAATACTACCTAGCTTTAATTAAATTCTAACTTTGACAGTTTGTTTTTCAAAGATGTCTTTGTTAGGTAGAAATACAAAACATACCTTTATATATAATTGAGGATATAAATGGTGACAGTCTCCAGACTGCTGACACCTGTCTGGCTTCTTTGTCACCTCTCTACAACCCCAGTCCAAGGTCTTACATGAAGATCATTTAATTCCAACATTTAAACCCCTTATCCTCAATCAGACTCTTGAAGTTTCTCTGATCAAGGAGACTCCATGGAATCATATTTCAGGAGGCTATTGGTTTAGATTTCAGTAGGATCAGGACTGACCAGAGGCTCTCATCTCATCCCCAGTCATCTAGTCCTGACTTACACTTGTTGATATATTCCGTATCTGACTCTCCTAGGTTCCATATTCTGCCTTTTCTATTTGCTGCTGCTTCTAGGCTCCTGGATATGTGTTCCTGAAGGCCTGCAGGGCCTTTCTTTGCTGTGTATTGTGGAGTTTTATTCTCAACTGACCTGGATATCTCATTATGTTCTGGGTTCAACCTGCTTATTGTAGTTGCTTTGTAAAGATTGGTTTGGGGCATGCCATTAATTAATTAGACTTGCCCCAGCTTCTGAGTATTTTAGAGTGGGCTTGTCGAAACGCCAAACTTCACAGTGATCTCACTCCATGCTAGATTCTCTGCAGCTGAAATCTGGGAACTGGATATGAAAAACAGAAGCAAGACTGTGGAAGTACAGTAATTAAACCAAAGTAAAAACAAATTGAGTAAGGAATAGTTTCTTAATGTTTAAAGTTGGTGCTTAAAGTAAAGTAGTGTTAATTAGAGGAAACGAGGAGATACATGAAAATTTACTTAAAAATCGGAATTATCTGAGCCTCTGATGCAAGGTCTTCAGAAACTGATGGCAATGACTCTTTATTATGATTAATTTCCTTTCAAAACTTGTGGATTTACTCTTCCTTGATATGGAAATATCATTAGCACTACTCTGATCAGCCATAATTAGGATAATTTTTGCCTTGCAAATGAAATGAAAAGGGAGATTTTTTTTTTCTCCCTAGGATAATTGGGCAAAAAATTGAAGAGTGGAATGAAGGAAAGTGTTAGAAATAAGTGTGTGTGTACAAGCAGAACTAATGGCTTGGTGAGGAGATGGGAATTGCTGGTAAAACACCTACATGCTAGTGTTATTTAGGGGCATTTTATATAATTCTTATGTTACAGAAATCAAGAGAGGCAACAAGAATAACTAGTGGAAATTGAGTCTTCCTTAAACCTTCCTAGGATTTTTTTTCCAGAAATCCCAGTTGTATTCCCAGGAGTGTAGATTTTGAGTGTGTAATTTCAGCAACAGTCTATGACTATGAGCATTTATATTTTTGTACACATGGGTACACATACATACAAATATAAGATGAAATGTCTGGACAAATAGCTGCACCTCTAGATTTTTGCTGGTATTGTAGAAGAGAGAGAGCTTTAATCATACTCCCTGGGAAAGGATCTAACTGCCACTCATAAAACTATAATCACATTTCCCTTAGCCTCTCTGTCTGTTACTCATGGATTCACAGCTGAACTTTACAGTGTGAATCATGTTGTTGATCAGCTTTTGTCACGCCGGGCTTTCAGATATCCCTCCCTAGGGGTCTGTAAGTCAAGTTACAAAATTATGTATCTATTTTGTCCAGAAATTTGAATTTTTGCATTTGTATCTTAAAAATTAGCTGGGCATAGTGGGACATGCCTATATTCTCTCTTAGCTACTCAGGAAGCTGAAGCAGGAGGATTGCAAGTTTGAGGCAAGCATGGATAACTTAGACTCTATCTCAAAAAATAAAAAGAGCTGGGGATATTGCTTAGTGATAGATCACCCCTGGGTTCAATCCCCAGTGCAATACACACACATAGAAAAACAAAACACTCCCCCCCCCCAATTCTATTTATTGTAGTTTAATCATATTAGGTGAGGAAGTAAAATTGTATAAATGCATTTAACTCCATCTTAATGGAGAAGCTAGTGAATGATTATTTTGGATGGTGGATTTATGATTTTTAAGTTAAAGTTTAAAACATAAATTTATCATGTTTTTTTGAGATTTTAGGCATATCTGTATGCTGAGTTTTTTTATACATGTTTTATTTTGGTAGAAAAAGAAAAACAACACAATAAAGATTATTTTAAACATTCCAAAGATAGAAATTGCTTGATGTGAGATAGTTGCATGTAATGAAAGTGTGGAACCACACTACAGGTATGTGATCTTCTGCAGAAACCAGATTTGAGGCAGTCTTTTGTGGAAACCACTAGATGGTGGCATTGACCAGAGCCAGCTTGGTTGTGGTTTAGGTTTGAGACACAGGGGGTGGGCTTTGGAGATCTCTGAGAGTTGAAGGGACAGACGGCAGGTATCACTTGCCATTTGTGGTGCTCCTGTAAGTTTGGCACTCTTTCATTTCTTCTGCCCGTTCTCAGAGGTAGAATGAGTTTTTTTTTTTTTTTTTTTTTTTTTTTTTTTTTTTTTTTTGGTGGCAGTTTTTGAATTGGTACTTATTTCAGTTGTTTTGGGATTTTGCCTTAAAAGTCAAGGGGTCCAGCTTATGTAAATGATGTTTTATTTAGCAAGAACCCTATTAAATGCATTTATTTTTGATTAATTGTGATAATAATGAGGAAGGGAGGAAAAAGCTGAAATAAAATCCATCTAAGATTCTAAAATCTCATTGGTTCCAGTCTGGTGTGTTCTTCCTGGATATTTTACCCATTTCTGACAGGAAGACCAGTTGGTTACTGAATTGCACAGTAACTGAAAAATATAGAGAGTGAAGGGAAAAAAAAAAACCAATGTTGATGGCTGGTGCTGATTATGAACTGAAGCTTAAATCCTTAAGATCAACACCTTGGTGGGGGAAGCCAACTGCTGGCTATCTTTACAAATACTTAAACCTTTTTTTTTCTTTTAAAATAAATTCCTTGTTTAAAAGTCAACTCTTGATGTTTATTTTTTTTAACCAGTTTTCATCAATTAAATATTGATTTAGTTAAACCTAACTAATGGTTATTTTAGAGAATATTATATAGGGACATCAGGAGCTTGTAAAGAGACACAACTGAGACTGAGGATTTCAGGATGAATTTAGTAGAAACTGGTAACAATGTGTTTCAGGTAGAATAATGGAGTTCACTAGTTTTAAACTTTTTTTTTAAAACCTCTGTTTTGTTCCTCTCCTCCCTCTTGCTCTTTAGGAGAATGGGCTAGTGTAGTTAATGAGAAACATCGGCCCCAAGGATGAAGAACAGGAAGAGATAGGACAAAGGGGTTTAGAAACATACTAATCACGTCACTGAAAATGTAGGATTAAGAGTAAAAAAATGAACACAACTGTTCTTATGCGGCTTATTAGAATTATGAAATTTATAACTTTATCATTTTCCTTGCTTCACCTTCTCTTTCACAATTATAATGGAAATTAACTAGGAATAAATGTTGGTTGGAAGCTAATTGCTGAAAATGAATTAGGTTGAAAGGAAAAGATAAAGAAGCAGTGCCTTAGTATTTCTTGACAAGGTTTAAAGAAAATGAGAATCGGGGAGAAGAATGGAACAATACATTTGGCCTTTGGTGTTATGGAGTTCATTTGCAGACTATTCAACTGCAGTGTAGGGTTCAAAACTTTATCCCCCCCAATATCACTACCACATGGTAAATATGCTCTAAAACTGAAAAAAATAGCAATGGAAAATTGAATATAGAAGAAATGATAATTTTCAAGAATCCTTATTTTATTCCATAGCATATTCATATTTCATCCAAAGTTATTCATTTTTATTTATGCAAATTTTGTGGATCCCTATATTTCTCTTTCACCTGAATTTCTTCTTTTAAAATCTGTTTTGGACTTCAGTTTTTCCTACTGGACTCACTATTATGAATAATTTATATCTCAAATCTCATTTAATCTTTAATTAATGGTGATATAAAATAAACAACCTTATGAAGTAGATAGAAACCTTATTCTGTTTTACATACATGAAGACTGAGCTAGAGATAGGGTGATCAGTCTGCCCGTGACCGAATAGGAACTTGGGCCATGTGTCTCCAACCTCTGTGTCTTGTCTGCCGCTGCTGTGGGGTGAAGCACCACTATCCTGTGTGCACATCTGGGGCCCTGGCTGCAGGGCTTCCCTGGAGAGTGGGGGAGATGGGAACTAGACGATGGCTGAAAGGTTCCTGGCATACTGGCAGCTGTGGATGTCCCCTCAGAGAAGCTGTTGCCGGTGTGGGGAAGAGGCTGGTCCCTTTGCCATTCAATAGGCAGCTGGTCTTCAGCTGAGTGCCGCACTCTTTCCCTCCATGGTGGGTGCTGGCTTTCCCCACATTGGGAGCCTGCCTGGTTCCGTTTTTCTACAACAGGAGACGACTTCCCCTGTGATCCTGGGAGAGTATCTCCCTCTCCTGCACCAGGCGAGGGACATGGGCCGTCTCAGTTCTTCTCGCCCACCTTCTGAGGTGTTGCTGCTTCCAGTTCCTGGCCTTTCCAAGTCCTGTGGTGTGGACAAACACAGATTCCCATGGCTGTTGTAGCAAATTACCAGAACTCCACACCTGGTGATATAAAAATAAACACGTTTCTTATCGGTCTGACTGTCAGAAGTCCAAGATGAATCTTAATGGAGCTCAAAAGCAGGTTTGGTGGCTCCTTTTGGTGACTCCAGGAAGAATTTTTCCTTTCCTTTCCCAGTTTTTTTTTTTTCTTTTGGTGCTAGGGATTGAACCCAGGGGCACTTAACCACTGAGCCATATCCCCAGCCCTATTTAAAATTTTATTTAGAGACAGGGTCTTTCTGATTGACATAGGGCCTCACTAAGTTGCCGAGGCTGGCTTTGAACTCGAGAGTCTCCTGCTTCAGCCTCCTGAGCCATTGGGATTACAGTGGCTGAAATAGACTGGAAAAAATATTACTTCCCAGTTTCTTGAACCTATCTATGTTCCTTGGCTCCTGGACCCAGAGCACTCCACCCTCTGCCATCATTATGTTCTATTCTCTCTCATACCTCTTCCTTTCTTTTTAAGGATCCTTATGACTATATTGACCCTATTCCAATAATATAATATCCTCATGTCACAATCCTTTTAACCCATTGAGCCCCAAGTTTTCAATTTTGGATATATTTCAATAAAATTGATACAGATGCATTAAAACAGGCTGAAAATCATAATCTAGAGCTCATATATATATATATATATATTACATTAATATAATTGCTTATATAATATGTTTTTCTAAGCATTCCACATGTGGGATGATGGGACAAAATGGGTTAGTTCCATCTGCAAAGTCCTATGTGCCATGTAAGGTAACAAGCTTACAGTTCTAGGGATTAGGTTGTGGATGTTTTGGGGGGGGGTGGCATCTACTAGTTTGCCTACCACAATTGTTTTAGTCAGGTTTCTTGCTGCTGTGACTAACGGACCCAACAAAAAAACTGTAGAGAAGGAAAAGTTTATCTGAGGACTTCTTAGTCCATAGACAGCAGGCTCCATTCCTTAGGACTCGAGGTGAAGCAGAACATCGTGGCAGAAGAGTGGTGGAGGGAAGTGGCTCATGTGATGATCAAGAATTGGAGAGAGATTCCGCTCTCCGGATACAACATATATACTCCATAGCTGTACCCCAAATGAACCCCTTCCTCTAGCCATACCCTGTGTCCAGTTAACAATGAGTTAATCCCACCAGGGATTAATTCACTGATTAGATAAGGGTATAACCCAATTATTTTCCCTCCATACCTTCTTGCATTGTCTCACATGTGAGCTTCTGGGGACACCACATCTAAACCATAACAACAGTCAACTTGCTTTTACTAATGTCTTCCTGTGCAACCAATTGGATTGCAGTTTTGCTTCTCTGCAGTAATCATTATCTGCTTTTTATCCTTTAAAATGTTTTTGACATATATGTTTTATTCCTCGATTTCATGCAGTTACACCTTTATGATCTTTTACTACTATTTTCAAAGTATGTTAAACTTATATGTGAAGTGAGGATTTTCAGTTAAAAATATAAGAATTTCAGATGTAGAATGTCTTTGTGTTGATATAACAAAATACCTGAGATTAGGTAATTGATAATTATCATGAATTAATGAGTTTCCTAAAAGACTTAGAGCATGTCTACGTAAACACAATTAAGCATACTGTTTAGTGAAAACTAGCAATATCCTTACTATTCATTTGTAAAGAACATCAGAAAAATGTAAGTTATATGTAAGCAAGAAGTAACTAGAAATTGAGTTAAATCTTGGGACATAACTCAGAAGACTATGGTCTGCATTTTAAAGTCTAGAACTTGCCAAATTCTCTACTCCATAATTAAAAAAAAAACTTGAGTTTTCATTGGAGAAAGAAAACTACAGGAGGAAAACAATAGTCAAATGGTTCTAGATTCTTTTTCATTTTTGTGTGCTCCGAAATAGAATCTCCAGACAGATGATGTGATTATAACTGATAAGGGTATGTTGAATACTATAATAAAGAACATGAACTAGGTTTCCCTGATTTCCATGTGCCTTTTAGTTTTCTTAGGAAGTGAGAAAATGGGAGGCTTGTGTCTTTGTTTAGGGATTTCAGGAAACAAAGTCAAACATAGAAGTAGTTTACATATTTTGGAATGAGGCTGGAGGGGTGAAGAGAAGGGAGTCTCTGAGCAATTAGAGACTTCTGAGCAGAGTGAAGTAGCCCATTGAAATAGCTCTATGAATAGAAAAGATACCATGAACTTGATCTTCTTTTTTTTATAAATTCTTTTTAGTTATATGTGACAGTAGAGTCAATTTTGACATATTTATATCAACATGGAGTATATCTTATTAGGATCCCAGTCTTGTGGATGGACATGATGTGGAGATTCACTGTGGTGTGTTAATGTAAGTACATGGGAGACTCATGTCAGAATCATTTCACGGTCTTGCCTATTCCTATCCTCCCCTTCATTCCCCTTTGTCTAATCCACTGAACTTCTATTCTCCCCTGTATCACCCCCCACCCTTATTATGGGTCATTGTCCACATATCACAGAGAACACTGGACCTTTGGTTTTTTGGGATTGGCTGATTTTACTTAGCACAGTACTCTCCAGATCCATTCATTTACTGGCAAATGTTGTAAAGTCATTCTTTTTATGGCCGAGTAATATTCCATTGTGTAATTATACCACATTTCTTCATTCATCTGTAGAAGGGCACTTAGGTTGGTTTCATCATAGTTTAGCTATTGTGAATTAAACTGCAATAAACATTGATGTGGAAGCATTGCTATAGCATGCTGAATTTAACTCCTTTGGATATATAGCAAGAAGTGGTATAACTGGGTTGAATGGCAATTTCATTTCTAAATTTTTTTAGTAATCTCAATATCAATTTGCAGTCCTACCAGCAAAGTATGAATGTACTGTTTTCCCCATATCCTTGCCAACACTTGTTACTTGTATTCTTGATAAGTTGCCATTCTGACTGGAGTGAGATGAAATCTCAGTGTAGTTTTAATTTGCATTTCTCTAATTGCTACGGATGTTGAACATTTTTAAAATATATTTGTTGATACTTCATATTTCTTTGTGAAGCATCTGTTAAATTCCTTTGCCCACTTATTGATTGGGTTATTTGGTCTCTCTCTCTCTCTTTTTTTTTTTTTTTGCAGGTGGGGAGGTACCAGGGATTGAACTTAGGGGCACTCAAATACTGAGCCATATCCCTAGCCCTAGTTTGTATTTTATTTAGAGATAGGATCTCACTGAGTTGCTTAGTGCCTCACTGTAGCTGAGACTGGCTTTGAACTCACTATTCTCTGCCTTAACCTCATGAGCTGCTGGGAGGGCATAGACCACCATGCCCACCATATTTGGTTTATTGGTGTTAAGTTTTTTGAGTTATTTGTATATCCTGAAGATTAATGCTCTAAAGTGCATGTGGCAAAGATTTCCAAAAGCTTTCTATGTTCTTGATTGATTCCTTTGCTGTGAAGAGGCTTTTTAGTTTGATAACATCCCATTTATTGATTCTTGTTTTTAATTCTTGAGCTTTAGGGGTCTTGTTGAGGAATTTGGTTCCTAAGATGGCATGATTTGGGCCTACATTTTCTTCTAGTACCTGTAGGGTCTCTGGTATAATTCCTAGGTTCTTGATCCACTTTGAGTTGATTTTTGTGCAGGGTGAGAGATAAGGGTTCAATTTCATTTTGCTGCATATAGATTTTCAGTTTTTTCTAGCACCTTTTGTTGAAGAGGCTATCTTTTCTCCAGTGTATATTTTTGGAGTCTTTGTCTAGTATGATGTAACCATATTTATGTGGATTTGACTGTCTCTTCTATTCCATTGGTCTACATGTCTGTTTTTGTGCCAGTACTATGCAGTTTTTGTTACTGTCATTCTGTAGTATAATTTAAGGTCTAGTCTTGTGATGCCTCCTGAGTTACTTTTCTCACTAAGAATTGTTTGTCTATTCTTGTCCTCTTATTTTTTTAAATGAATTTTTATTGCTTTTTTTAATTTCTATGAATAACATCATTGGAACCTTAATAGAAATTGCATTAAATCTGTATAGCACTTTTGGTAGTACGGTCATTTTGACAATATTAGTTCTACCTATCCTGTTTCATTAGGTTGATTTCCCAAGTATTTTATTTTTTTGAGACTATTGTGAATGGGATGGTTTTCATTTCAGCTGGCTCATCATTGTTATATAGGAATGCAGTTGGCTTGTGATTTGTCAATGTTAATTTTTTATCCTACTACTTGGTTAATTCATTTATGAGTTCTAAAAGTTTTCTGGTGGAATTTTATGAATCTTCTAAATATAGAATCATGTCATCAGTAAATAGGGATAGTTTGAGTTCTCTTTCTGTTCATATCCCTTTAATTTCTTTCTTTTATGCAATTGCTCCCCCTAGAGTTTCAGACTCTAAAAGTGGTAAAAGAGGGCATCCCTTTCTGGTTCTACATTTTAGATGAAATGCTTTCAGTTTTTTTCTCTTTAGAATGTTGGTCATGAGTTTAATGTATATAGCTTTTACAATATTGAGGTATGTTTCTACTTGCCTTTTCTAGTGTTTTGAACATGAAGGGGTACTGTATTTTGTCAAGTGCTTTTTCTGCATCTATTGAGGTAATCATGTAATTCTTTAAGTCAATTGAGGTGATGAATTACATATATTTATTTCTATATGTTGAATCAACTTTGCATCCCTGGATGCAAAGGGAACTGCACTTGATCATGATGCACTATCTTTTAAATAAGTTTTTGTATGTGATTTGCCAGGATTTTATTGAGAGTTTTTGCATCTATGTTCATCAGGGGTGTTGGTCTGAAATCTTCTTTCCTTGATGAGTCTTTGTCTGGTTTTAGTATCAGGGTGATGCTGGTTCCATAGAATGAGTTTGGATGGGTTCCCTACTTTTCTATTTCATGGAATAATTAGTTCTTCTTTAAAGATCTGGTAGAACTCAGCTGAGAATCTGTCCAGTCCTGAGCTTTTCTTTGATGGTAAGCTTTTGATAGTGTCCTCAATTTCACAGACTGAAATTGATCTGTTTAAATTTTCTATGTCCTGGTTTAATTTGCATAGGTTGTATGTCTATAGAAATTTGTCAATGTCTTCACTATTTTCTAAATTATTGGAGTCTAAATTTTCAATAGTTTGATTATCCTCTGTATTTCAGCAGTGTCTGGTATTTCCTTTTCCATCATAAATTTTAACTCAGTTTTTCTTCATTCTCTTTATTAGTTTGGCTAAAGGTTTATCAATTTTATTTTTCAAAGAACCTACTTTTTGTTTTTTGAAAAATTTCTTGTTTAAATTCCATTGATTTTTGGCTATGATTTTAATTATTTCCTGTTTTCTACTGCTTTTGGTATAAATTTGTTCTTTTTCCTAGAGCCTTGAGATGTAGTATTAGATTATATATTTGGTGACTTTTATTTTAAAGAATGAGCTCAATGTTATGAACTTTCCTCTTAAAATTGCCTTCATAGTATCCCAGAGATTTTGATATGTTGTATCACTGTTTTCATTTACCTCTATGTATTTATTTCACCACTGATTTGTTCTATCCCTTCATCATTCAATAGCATATTATTTACAATATCTTATTTTGTGATTTCTAATTTCATTCTATTATGATTTGACAGAATGTGCAAGGTATTACCTCTATTTTTTGCATTTTGAGAGTTGCTTTGTGTGATATGGTCTATGGTCTATCTTAAAAAATGATCTATTGCTGTTGAGAAGAAAGTATATTCAGGCATTGGGGGATGAAATATCCTACATATGTCTGTTTAGTTTATTTGTATTTTTTAGTTCTTTAGCTTCTTTATTTGTTTTTTGTTTGGAGCATCTATCCAGTGATGAGAGAGCATGTAAAAGTTACCCAGTATTGTGTTGTGGTCTGTTTGATTTTTGAAATTTAGAAGAGTTTGTTTGTATATGGGTGCGCCATTGTTTGGGGCATAAATATTTACAATTGTTATTTCCTGTTATATAATTCCCTTAAACAGTATAAAATGATCTTTGTCTCTTCTGATTAACTTTATCTGATATAGGTATAGAAACCCCTGCTTGTTTACATGATCCATGTGAACGGTATTTCTTTTTCTCAACCTTTCCCCTTTAGTCCGTGGATGTCTTTGCCTATGAGGTGAATCTCTTGGAGACAGCATATTTGGGGGTCTTCTTTTTAATCCAGTCTGCTAGTCTTTGTCTTTCAATTGATTAGTTCAGGCCATTTACATTCAGTGTTATTGAGATTATTTTTATTCCATGTCATTTTTACTTATTCCTAGTTAATAATTTGAATTAGTTTCTCCTTTGACTATTCTTCTAATGTAGCTCCTCCTCCTGATTTTTCAATTTTATTTTTTTTCTCGTTCATAAACTATTTTATTGAGTATGTTTTATAGTGAAGGCCTTCTAATTGTGAATTCTTTTAACTTTTATTTATTTCGAAAAATTTATTTCATCTTCCAATCTGAAGCTTCATTTTGGGGGGTATATTATTCTTGTTTAGCATCCACTTTCTGTCAGAGCTTGGCATATATTATTATAAGACCTACTACTTTTTAGGGGCTGGATTGAGAAATCAACTGGAATACAGATTGGTTTACCTTTTAATGTGACCTGTCTTAGGCAGCCTTTAGAATTCTATCCTTATTCTCTATGTTACACAGAGAGTATATGCCTTATTGTTGTGATTTTGTATGCTGAGAGTCCTGGATACCTCCTATTTTTGACTTTTCCATTCCATTCATAAGGTTTGGGATTTTTTCTGATAATGTTTCATTGAGAAGATTGTGCATTCCTTTAGTTTATACATCCAAGCCTTCATCTATCCTAATAAATCTTAAATTTGTTATTTTCATGTTATTCCATATTTCTTGAGAGTCCTGTTCATGGTCTTTTAACATCTTTTCTCCATGGTCAACTTTATTTCAAGATTACATATTTTATCTTTATTGCCTGAAACTCAGTCTTTCAGGTGGTCTAGTCTACTTGTGATACTTTCCAATGATTTTTAAAAAAATTTTTAAAAAATATCTATTTTCCAGTTGTAGTTGGGCACAATACCTTTATTTTATTTATTTATTTTTATGTGGTACTGAAGATCGAACTCAGGGCCCTGCATGTGCTGAGTGAGCGCTCTTCTGCTGAGCCACAGCCCCAGCCCCTTTCCAATGAATTTTTAATTTGTTTTATTGATTCCTTCATTTTGAGGATTTCAGTTTAGTTCTTTTTCAGAATTTCTTTCTTGAAGTGATCTTTCACTTTCTGTATTTTCTGAGTTTGCTCCTTACGTTGACTTTTACCTTACAGATCAGTTTAACTATGAACTTTCTGATTTCACTCTCTGATATTTCCTCTACTGTGGTATCAGTGGATTCTGTCATTGAGGTATTTTATCTTTGGAGTGTATGGCTTGTTCTTTTTTCATATTATTTGCATGTCTACCCATGTATCATTATAAGTCTAAAGGAGCAGAGCTTCTATCCTGTAAACTTAGTCTCCGTGAAGATATTTAGTACCACATGGCTTAGGGGTAGACAAATAATAACAATCAATGCAAAAATATGCAGCATTAAATAAAATACTTAGTTCATATTGTGACAACTACAACGTTAATTGGCACTATAAATGGATATGTTATGGTAAGCAATTGCCAACAGCAAAAACAGTAATATTGCAACAGGGCTTGCTATTTCGAAAGGTAAACAGGGTGAATGAAGTAGATATGAGGGATGTGATGATTGTGAGGAAGAGAAAAGAAAAGCAGAGCTCAAAGGAAGAGTGAAAAGAGAATAATAGAATTTGGCTGTTAGCAGAAGAAAAGAGAAGAGAAATAAACAAGTGAAAAACAATATAAAACAAACCAAAAAATATATTAATTAAAAACCCTAGCCCTTAATAGAGTCATGAAAAATAACTTCCTTCAAGAAGTGCTCAAAATGAGAAAAGTTAAACAAATATGTGTATGTAAAAATGTCCATGAACCATTCAACACACAATCAAAAAAAAAATCAATAATGTTCTTGACGAAAGATTAAGGAATTGTTTCAGTTGAAGTGATCAAAAATTGTCAATTATAATACATGTTGGTTATCTGTTTTCAAATGTCTTTCTTTTCGTTTTCTCTTGAGGTACGTATTGTGAGTAGTAGCTGTGCACTGTCAGGACCTTGCTCTTTCTGTGTTGCTCCTTAAGTTGCTGGTTGGCCTTCAAAAAATCTCCGCAGTGTGAGGTGGTGAGGGTTGGAAATTGCTGTCTGCTCCACTCTCAGGGTGAGGTCTCTGAGTTCTGTGAGAGGAGTTCCCCAGGTGAATCTCCTGGAGGTGGAGTTTGGTTCTAGTAGACCTGGTGCTTCTTTGAATGGTGATTGATCTGAATATTTTACATCAGATTGCCTCCAGAGCCAGCCAGGTGTGGATCCATGCTGGAAGTCTGCACCTCCAAGTCTCCCGTGTTCCACTAACTTCACTGGCTTGGCAGGGAAGCTAATTCTTTGCCCTCTCCACTAACTGAATCCCATCTTTCTTGGTCTCCTGGGCTCCATTCAAAAGTGCCCATTTTATTCCACCCCCAGCTCTTCCTGTGAATTGCCAGATTCCAAGGGTGAGGGGACTTAGGATTTCTGAGGGTTCAGTATTCCCCTAGGTAAAACATTCTTTGTTTCTGAATTTTTCCTGTTTTTTTTTTAATTTAAATTTTCATACATATTTTTTAGTTGTAGTTGGATACAATACTTTTATTTTATTTATTTTTATATAGTGCTGAGGGTTGAGCCCAAGGCCTCACACATGCTAGGCAAGCGCTCTACCGCTGAGACCCAGCCCTCCTCTCCTGGATTTTTAGGCACACTGAGTCATGTGGTAGGCTTCTTTCCTGTCTGGTTTTAGGAACCTACTCATATTATAAAGGTATGGGCACCAGGGTTTGGTCCTATAGCCACCAGTTGCAGTACTGTGGCAGGGGAGGAAAAAATGGCATTTGCCTTAACTCTCTATGGACAGCTGGGAGATGTGCAGTGCTTCAGTCTGGCTGGGCACAATTCAGGAGCCACTTGTCAAAAGAAACTAACTTTATTTTTAGAACTACAAACGCCAAACAAAACAGCTCCTCAGGAAAAAAACCCTCAGAGCCCAACTGCCACCACCGGCTTCCACAAGCCTCTCCCCCCCACACCAACAACCACCTCCCACAATCCTCCTGCTCTTGAGGCCGATTGGCTAGGTCGCGTGGGCGGAGCCAAAGAAGTCCCCCAATGAGCAGTTCCGTAGTCTGAAGGGCAGGGAAACAGCCCAATGAACATGACCGCAGAGGAGCCAATCAGCTAGATGTTGCTGGGGCCACTGTGAGCCAATCATCAGCTGGCAGTTTGAAGGGCAGGGAAACAGCCCAATGAACATGACCGCAGAGGAGCCAATCAGCTAGATGTTGCTGGGGCCACTGTGAGCCAATCATCAGCCGGCAGCTGGAAGTTTGCTGGCAGCTGGAAGTTTGTTGGGGCCCCTTTGGCTGTGGCTCTCAACAGTGCAGCATTCTTCCAGCACAAGAATAAGGTGTGGCTCCCCCCTGGATCAGTCCATCAGTGTTTTAGATCTCTGATTTCTCCATATCAAGACACATAGCGGTGCCACCCTAAATGCAGTTTGTCTTAGTCCCCATTTCCAATTTGCCCCGTGGTGGATCTGCTACCTTAACCACTGTTGCTGATGATTTTTTTTTTTTTTAGATTTAATTCTATTCAAGCTTCTGAATCCCTAATGTGTTCTGAGACCTGATATTAAATCCCAGTAAAGTCCCTCTTTTTTACCCACCTCACTGAGTAGATGTTTATCTGCTTTCCTGGTTTTTGTGCCAAGGAGCAAATTGGAAAGCAACCTCCTCTACGCAGCCCCATCTTCTGGAATCCTCATTAACTTTCTCTTAAAAGAAAGAAACCTTTGCTTTTGCAAGTCTACATTCTTAGAGATGCTGATTCCTTCTCAAAGGGTCTTTCAGTTTTCCTCCCTTCTTTGATGGGCCTTCTCACAGTCTATGAATGCTTTTTTTGTAGGAGATCATAGTTCATAGCAGATCATAAAATAGAAGGTCTTGGGGTGAAGCAGAGGCTATTTATGAGCCAATGCTTATTTTAGTTTCTTACTAAGGATATAGTCCATGGCTTTTAGATACATCCATGGACTATTATCAGTCACCTAACTCCTGTCATTATTCCAGAAAGAATTAGTGCTAATTATTAGAGTCAAATTTATTTATTTTTTACATTGAGAGTCTACTTTGTTTTTTTTTAAACTTCAGCCTACAATTTTTACTTTACTAATAGTTGAAAAGAAGAGAATACCAAGGGCTGACAGATAAAAAATAAATTTAGTAAAATCTTAGTGTTTTTACTCCAAGCACATGTATAGAAGCCAGAGGAGGCTTGAGTTTCCATGTGGAAATGGAGGTATATGGTGGAACTCTTCTAAGCTGGTGAGAGGGAAGTGTATATGAATCAAGGCACATTTGGGAATTTCAAAGATGGACATGTTTTTGGTTAAGAGGGAAAGCAAATTAACAAATTGAAAAAGATGCCCAACTTTAGATGCTTTTTTCGCTTTGAATTAATTTATTTATCTTAATTAGTATATATGACAGCAGAATGGATTTTGATTCATTGTATACAATTGTAGCACAACTTTGCATTTTTATGGTTGTACACAATATAATGTCACACCATAGGTGCAGGTGCACATGTACCTAGGGTAATGGTGTCCATCTCATTCCACCATCTTTCCTGCCCCCATGCCCTCTGCTTGCCTCCCTCCCCTTTGCCCAAAGTCCCTTAATTTTTTCCATGCCTCCTTCCTCCCCATTATGGATCAGCATCCACTTCTCAGAGAACATTTGGCCTTTTTTTTTTTTCAACTAAGAAAATAAAATGAGTTTATATACTCATAGCAGAAAAATCAGAAGGTCTGTTTTGTGTACATTTTATTTTTTTATTTGTTTTAGTTATACATGACAGTAGAATGCACTTATATACTTTGTATCATACATAGTTGGGCTATAATTTCTCATTTTTAATGTGCATTTTAATAGCAGGAATATAAGACTGTAAGGTTATTTAATAGTTCTTTTTAAAAACTCCTGTTTCCCTACCCTAATGGCACAGGTTTTTTTCTGTCTAAGCTGACTAAACAGCATTGATGCAACTAGGAGAAAAGATTAGAAATTGTCCTTCATTGTCTTCCGTATTTACAGAACTTCCCAGGAAAGAGTTCTACTAATTAATATTCACTGAGTTGCTCATCATATATCATTCAGCCTCCAAGGGCTTAGGGTTATCATGATAACCCTAAGAAATTTGTGTCTTAAATCCCTATCTTACAGGTAGAAAGAGGCCCTGGAAGTTCATTTGTTGGCCTCTGATTATACAGCAGGGATGTGGCAGAGAACAGATTGGACTATGAGCGGAATGGTTCCATGACCTTGCTTTTGACCACAAATCATACTGCCTTGTTACAAGATGGATGTGGTCACTCATATATGCCTGTCCTTTGGTAAAAGTAGATTAGAGGATTTTTTTTTGGACACATCTTGAAATTTCTCAACACTTTCTTTGCTCATGCATTTCTTTGCACAAAGTGCATTTCCTTTCAAACACTATATATATCCTTCTGTTTGTATCCTCCTCCCAGTCAAACAGCTTCCAGTATAGAAGCTTTTATAAGACCTTTAGTAGGAATTAATCTTTCTCAGAATTCTTAAAGTATTTTATGTTTTCCTCTTTAGTGATTAGGTTACAGCCCTCATAATGCAATTATTTTACCTATGGATATTCCTACATTAATAAGAGCTTTTGGGAGACACCTCATATCCAAACCATTACAAAGCTTTAACTGTTCTGGAGACAGGTGCATTTAGGCCTTCTCAATGGTTGAAATTTGCCTGTGCAGAGAGCCCCAGCATCTTCCAAGGGATGTGACCAGACAGGAAGCAAAGGCCAGTTTTTATAATGTGCCTCAATAAATTTCAGGTATATCTGAAGACAGAAGTTCTGGTAGTGGGACACTCTTGCCCTTCAGATTTAAAACATGATTTTTTAATTCCTTTTAAATAAGGTCTTGAACAGATAGATGACTTCCCACTTTGAGGAGAAGGAGAGAAAAAAACCCTACAGGACTGCATGGTGTTTCAGTTGTTGCTCCTAAGGAAGGTATGGGAATTCTTGACTACAGATACCTGCTGGTGTGCCTAATCATCTTTCCTTAATATTCTCTAGTCTGTGCTTTAAAACCATATTTTTCCCCTTTCTTTCCATACAAACTGTGACTCACTTAGCTGGAATGTTTTTCTGGGATAATGGGAAAGGTTTTAGACAGTATATAATTTAGATAGTATATTAATTCTCAGCCCTTTCAGGTTGCCTGTCTATGACGCATGCTTGTATAAATCCCTCACTGGTGAGTCTTCTCTGTCTCCTGTCCACCTCCGAGTGAGGCTTTGTTTTCTTATTTATAGATTCATCTGGTTTCTCTTTTCTTTTAAAAGTCTACCCTACGGTGGTTAGATGGAATGAAGGTCAGGTTTCCTGAGAATGGGGGCCTCAGCTCTTGGGCCACTCGGGACCCTGAGAGAACTTGAGTGGGATTTGGCCCCTGATGCTGCACTTCCCCCCTTAGGAGGAGGAGATGTAGAGTAGCAGATCTTCTAAGTCAAGACAATTCTTAGTGCTTTATTTATTTATTTTTATATAGAAGTGGTCAATGTTCATGGAAATTTGCTTTTCAAACATATTAGGAGTAGTATTCATAACAGAAATTGTGATGGAGCATAGAGGTCCAGATCAAAAGCCAGCCTGGAATCTGTGGTGAAGGGGTCCTGGGGACTGTGGGGAGTGATAGAGACATGACAAAGAATCAGGGAGGTGCCCAGAGCAGCAGAGTGTTACCGTTTGTAGTGAGGGGAATTGCACTGTGGCTTAAAGACAATCTTTTTTTTTTTTTTTAATTGCTTATCTGTCAAAAGTATCTGACATTAGTTCCTTCCTAAGAACTCTAAGAGCATTAAGGGTTTCCTTGTTATTTGAACTCCTCCAGCTGTTAAGACTTCAAGGTAAATACTGAGACTGGGGAGGAACCTCAGAGTGTTGAGCTTCTGGCATTTACCTGGCCTGACTCTTGTTACCTTCTTGTTCCTGTACTATGGCAAGACCCTGAAACACTGTGAAGGAGGCAGTGCTCAAGACCCAAGGAAGCATGGTGCAAAAAAGATTTTGAAGAAATAATAGTTACGAGTGTCCCAAACTTGGCAGAAGTCATAAACTACTGATTTGAGAAGCTCAGTACCCACCAAACAGAATAAGCTGAAAGGAATCCACTTCTCTGCACCCATCAGGGAACTGTCAAAAAGCAAAGGGGAAGAAAAGTTTCTGGAAAGCAGCCGCAGGAAAATTTCATCTTTCCAAACATCCCAGGGACATTTTCATTCTTTGGTTTCCCTCCTGCTTCAGGAAAATGAAGCATTGCACACATTGAACAACAAACGGAATGAATGCAGTTCTTAATCAGAAAACAGAGGTGGGAAGGCTATGCAGCAGCATTTTAAAAGTGCTTAAATTCACCTAGAATTGAATATGCAGAAGTTCCAGGGGGAAAGTGGGGCAGAATGGCTATTGGATCATGGAAGAGGTGGTTTAAAAAAAAAAAAAAAAAAAAAAAACTCATGGAGACTGTCCAGTTACCCTCTTGTTCTGCGGTTCTGTGGCCGGCTCTGTCCTGTAAAGCATTGCCAATTAGGGCAGGGAAATTAATTTTTTCAACATGATGAAACCCCTTAAGTATGAGCCTCAACCTGCTTCAGTTGTTGGCTTCATATAATCAGATCGATGTTTTCATGCGAATATTCATCCTTTTTGTTTGCATGTCCTTTTTAATTCCGCTCCCTCCCGTTTTCTTATGAAAATTTTATTTTTATTCTAATTAACTTTCCTCCAGGTCCCTGGTGTTTATTCAAAGGTCTGCTGCTCTTACAGCAATTTCATCTTTCCAAACATCCCGGGGACATTTTCATTCTTTGGTTTCCCTCCTGCTTCAGTTACTCTTTTGTTGTTCCCCTTTCACATTATTTTGTATATTTCCCTCAGATTTTTTGACTGAACCAATAATGAAAACACTTTTTTCTTTTCAGCATCCTTTCTTTCCTCAGGGGGGTGGGAAATCCGGAATGAATATGAATAGGGTCTGCAAAGAAAAACCCATGCTTCACAACATTCAGGCACTTAATAGACTTGGAACACCAGGTTGGTACCCAGGAAGGCCTGTAAACAACATATCATCCTGAAAACCTTCAATAGTTTTGAAAGAAAGTGCCTTCTTTGTGACAAATGATACTGAAGAAAGGAGAATGGAGGGCACTTAACTCTCAGGATATTGCTGAATCTCCTTCTAAACCATCAGAAATAATGATAGACAATATGGTCTTGTCTATGAAAGAAATATTTTGTTCCATACTGCTGTATATAATTTTTTTTTGTCAAGGGCTCTAAGCCTTCTATGGTTTTATAATATATTGATGCTTTGGGGAAATTTGTTTTGAATGGTCATCCTAAAAAAAAAAAAAAAAAAAAAAAAGCATGGAGCAAGTTTCTTCTTTAATCGGGTCACTTTTGTACTAGGACTAAAGCATGTAAGCTTCCTCTATAGTGAGCATATTCTGTTTCCACTATGGTAAAATCCTTACAACTGGGCTTATTACATGAGATTGCCTATGGCACTGCTCAAAGATCATAAAAGGAAACAGTCCTGTGTAATAAAAGGTGGATGTCATATGACTGGCTCTTAATTACATTCCATATTCAGATTTGCTATGCAGGAATATTTGGGAGGAATTGTAGATCTTGTTTTAGATTTAGGCATTCATTGGTTATTTTTCAGTGGGATTGGTACCTGCTATGCTAATACCCAATATTGCAAGATGTCTTGCCTACAGTGGACAGAAAATAAGGAGAACTTTCATTGTGTCCATACGAATTCTTTAGAGAAGTAGGCACCTACATATTCCAGTTGTATGTTTTTTTTTTAATGTACAAATTGGCAAACTGTTACAAAGAGATGGTTTTCTCATGCTTCAGAATGTATGCTAAAGTGTACTAGAAATGAGAAATCTCTATTAATGTTAGGGGCCTCTGGTAGGGGTCTGTATTCTAACTGGAAGGAATAATAATGGAGTAACCAAATAACAGAATAAGATCATTTATCACAGGGACATATATGTTTCCAGTTGAGTGTAAGATTTATATGGCTGAAAGTCATTTTCAACGCATTTGACTGGGGAGGCCTGGCTTAAAATAAAGAAAATGGACCCATGTGAGGATAATGAATGTCAGCACCAGCTTTTAACTCCTGGGGAATCTGGTCCAGTATATCAGAGAGGATGGGGAGCAGGTGCTTGGGTTCAGTGTCAGATTCCGTATGGCTGTCTAGAGCCTTCACCAGGGTCCAGGGATAGCAATGACTAGTTTATAATAAAAGACCGACACATTTGACTCTAAAGTGAACCCAGAGGACATCTTACTGAGATAGAACTTGACTTATAAAAACACTCTTCCAATTGCTTTTAGTGTATATCTTTATATCTTTTTATTTTCAAAAGATCACCCTTTTCCTCATGAATTTTACTTCATCATATCTACCAGAGAATTTGGAGAATTTTCTCATGCAAATACTTGAAAAGAATTCTATTAGTATTTTAAAACATTTTTGTTTATATGTTTGGGTATTATATGTAATGATTCTAGAAATCTAAATGTATATAAACATTTCAGTTGGTTTTGATTTTTCACTATTAAAAATAATGCTGGTATAAGCAAACTTTGCATAAAACTTTATATTTAAAATGATTTCTTTGGGTGAGATAACTGTAAATAGAATCAGTGACTTAAAGGATATAAGCAATTTCAGGCTTTTGATATATATCACTATTTTCCTCCAGAAAGAGTGAATTTTTAGCTCCATAAACAAGACAGAATTGCCTACTTCCTTGTATACCCGCATCAGCATTAGGCATTACCTTCTTTTTTAATTTGTATTAATTGGGTTATTATTTAAATTTGCATTCTGGGTTATAACTTAAATTGAACATTTTTATATGTTTATTACCCACTTATGTTTCTTTAAAAAATATTAATGACCACTTTATGTACTTGAATCCTGTTCTAGTCAGCTTTTTCTTCGCTGTGACCAAAAGAGCTGACGAGAACAAATTTAGAGGAGGAAAAGTTTATTTGGGGCTCATGATGGTTTCTGTGGTCTGTCCATACACGGTTGACTGACTTCATTGCTCTGGACCTGAGGAGAAGCAGAACATCATGGCAGAGAGGTGTGGAGGAGGAAAGCAGCCCAGGACAGAAACCAGGAAGCAGAGAGAGAGACTCTGCAGGGGCAAAATATATACTCCAAAGGCATCCCCTGAGGACCCACCTCCTCAGCTGACACCCTACCTGCCTACAATTATCACTCATTTAATCCATTCAAGTGGATTAGTGCACTAAGGCTTTCAGCCCAATCATTTCACGTTTTTCTTGCATTGTTTCATACATGGGCTTTTGGGGGACACCTAGTATTTAAACCATAACAAATTCTATTAAATTTTTGTATTCCCTGTTGAAATGTGGAAGCAATGTCTTGGCATGTGAATGGTTCTGACCATGAATGGTTCTTGGATATATATATATATAAATAAAAGAATGTGTCTTTCGATAATTTGGTGGTCTTCATATTATGAGGATTTCAGCTTTCTGTCTTCTGGCTAATGTTACTGTAACTCTCACTATGGGAAAAAACCCAAAGCGTTTGTTAAATACCTTCCTTCATATGGCATTGTGTTAGGGGTTAAAAAAAATATAATAGTTTTTCCAGTCATATGCCCTGATATTTCCCAATCTTGGTCCTTCTTGTAAATAATAACTGGTGAATTACTGTACTTACTTTGAAAACTAGCTAGTCTGTGCCCAGTATTCTGAGATATTAATGAGTACCCTGGTCATCTTGGAATTCAGGTGACCTCAAATACCCCCTATGATTTTCCTCTTTTTTCTTTAGCTTTGCCCTGTGACATTGTTTGTACTATGATAGGCAGGTGCAAGCTAAAAACTATTGCCAGGCTTGTACAATTGTGTGTCAATCACCCTCCCACCTAAAGATATATTACTCACCATCCAGAATGAATCAGGACCAAGAGCTTTAAATAAAAGAATTCTTTGTTTTACCTTTGACATTACTTCCCCACTTAAGTTCAAGCATTCTTCAATACCCGCAGGGATGAATACCTCTCTGGATTATTAGAGCTTTACTGAGGTTCCAGCCCCTTGACTTTGGCATGCAGCCTTCTTCAACCTTGAACTAAAAAACTTTGTGATTTTTTTGGTTCAGTGATGTCTTTCCAAAGCCATTCAAATAGTGCTGCCACATGGGAGCTATTTTAAGGTCTCTTATGAAGCCTGAGATGTGCTTCTGTGCTCTCAAAGCCTCTGTGTTTATGGCCAGGAAGGTCACCCTGTGCCTGGGGTCCCATGTTGCTAATGGAGCATATGGAGACACTAGCTCCTGTGCCATGGGCACAGAGCATGTAGAGACACATCACACCCATGCTCTGATCCTTGGTGACTGCATGAATTCAGGCATATCTCTTAGCCTCAGTTTCCTCATTATTTATAAAGTAGTGTGTAAAGAGCATCTGAATAGACACGTTGGGACATTCTTGGACTCACCTAAGTTGTTGGCCATAAAGAACAACAGCCATAGGCATGCTTAGTCATGTATGGTTGTAAGTGATAAAGAGCTGTAAGGGGTACAAAGACTGAGTTCAATTGATAGGGAGCACGACAACTCCATGGACATGTGCAAAGAACATGCCCTGTTGCAATTACATCATCTCACTGGACATAACCAATGGACATTGACTTTCACTGGGTGTAACTAATCAACAATGTGTACTACCAACTTGGAACTATATTTAAATTACTTGTCCTGCTACATCAATGAGGCTGCTCTGAGGATATCTGGAGACAGGCCATTTTGCTGTCAATCCCCAGATTGACTCCACCATTCCCTGACGTCCAACCATCAGCTGGAGAGAGCTACTGGATAACACCACCATCTGCTTGCTCTTTGGCTAAGATACGTTGTGTGGCATTGGAGGTATTTTGGGGCTCTTGGTTGCACTAGGATTGTATGCAGTGTTAATTAGTGTGCATTAAATGCTAGTTGGGGTGCTCCAGCACACCCAATACTTTTTTTGCATTAATTCTTCATGTTTGATGATTGGTGTGATCAAATATATGCTTTCATTAAAGACAATTTGCCTATGAGTAATTATTAACAGCGACGCTAGCTACCTAGTGGAATGGGAGTGGATGGTTACAATGATTTCTTCTATTTGGATAAATGAATTTGACTGAGATCCCCTGTAGACGTTTACTCCTCTTACCCTAGAACATTCTTTAATAGTTAACTTTTGGACTTCCTATCATGTACCAACCATGGGCATTAGTCAGGAATCAAGTTTTTACTGTTCACAAAATGTCGTGGCAGATAACGTTCTTTAAAATATGTATCAAAGAGATTCAGAGTCACATGGTAAAGTCATAGTTGTCATCTTGTGGGATGTGGACTAGATGGTGGTATAGCTGTGACAGTAGACACAGCCAGAGAAAGCTGAGATATCGGGGCAGCAGCTATATCAGAGAAGGGATAAATTTTTCATTGTACAATAATTTGCTGAAGTATAGTACCAGCAGCTATAATTCACAAAGGTGTGAAAAAAGTAGATTTGGAAGTACAGATAAGATCTTGGAAACTAGACCAGTTCAGGGGACAGAGCCAGTGGGATGACAACACAGCTCTAGAGGGTTCTGAGTGAAGAATGAAATTATTTGAAATCTTTAAGTGTTTAAAATATTGATGGCTTGTCCTGGATGTGACTTTTTTTTTTGTAATTTCCCTACATAAAACTATAAGGAAAGAGCTTAAATATAGTTGAGCAGCGTGAATTGAGGTAGAACCATTATACATCTGGTTAGAATACTAAGCTCTAGTTCTGATACAGATAGTAGGTATAGTGAACACTAATGTTAGCCTAACCAGAGATCTGTCTAAACTAGCATCTGCAAAGATGGCAATATGGTTCTCTCTGTATGCACTTTCTAGGTTCATTTTTTTAAAATTATATTTTATTTTTTATCTTTTAATTTTTTTATTGGTTGTCCAAAACATTACAAAGCTCTTGACATATCATATTTCATACATTTGATTCAAGTGGGTTATGAGCTCCCATTTTTACCCCGTATACAGATTGTAGAATCACATCGGTTACACATCCAAGTTTTTACATATTGCCATACTAGTGACTGTTGTACTCTGTTATCTTTTCTATCCTCTACTATCCCCCCTCCCCTCCCCTCCCCTCCCATCTTCTCTCTCTACCCCATCTACTGTAATTCATTTATCTCCCTTGTTTTTTTTTTTCCCTTTCCCCTCACATCCTTCATTTTTAAAATAATGCTTTAACAAATATTGGAAAACTGATAAACTTTGAACAAGCATCAAAAGTGTAAGATAAACTAAATCACTGGTTTCAACTATCTATCTTATCTTAGGCTTGATTACAAACAACTGGAAAGATAAATGCATGTTTTAGATTTTATTGGAAATTTTGAAATTTTTATCAAAAGGCATTTAAAAATGCATTCTTAATGTTTTTAATGTGGGCTTTATACTTAGAAACATTTCCCGTTTATACATTTAATATTGGTAGCTTGATAAGGAAATTTTCATAGTGATTATAATGAAAAAATCAAATTTGTATTCCAAATTAATTATGCAATTGAATTATAAATCACTAGGTAAGAATCCAGCTCAGTTTCCATACCTCTATCTGTAATTTTTCTTAGTCATCAGTAGTCCCTATGGTTAGATAATAAAAATGATACACAAACTTTTAAGGAAAATCAAATTTAAATTTCAGGACTCTTTTTTTTTTTTTTTTGGTGTTGGGGGGATGTTGGTACCAGGGATTGAACTCAGGGGCACTGGACCACTAAGCCACATCCCTAGCCTTATTTTGTATTTAGAGACAGGGTCTCACTCCTGAGCCACACACCTAGCTAAATTTCAGAACTCTTAATCATTGAAGTGTAAAGAGGTGAGATCCAGGTCAGAATTGAGCTTGAGAGTCTTTAGTTCACAAGAGTCTCTGCCCAGCTGGTTCTGCCCTTGTCAATTCCTTCACTGTTTATCTCCTTGACACCATTAATCTTGATTCACTCTAAGAGGAAAAAGCCATTGTCTACAGGTGATTCTATACTACCAAAGTTCACTGTTCACAAAATCAACTAGAATTTAATGTTTTCTGTAGTGCCTTGTACTACATTCCAACATCTAGAGAAGAGTTCATTTATCTTGAAAGTATAATAAAACCAGAATTCTCAAATCAAATCTTTGTGGAATTTCACTTTAGAGATGTAGAATATGATCATCAGAGTTGTTCATATCAGGGGACTTTGTTTTTTCTTTTTCTTTTGTTTTTTAATGTTCAGCAATAACTTCTGAGCAACTCTTAGATATTACCATGATGACCTTAGCCAGTAAGTTCCTGGACAGGTTTAAAATGCTGAGATTGATGATCTTATATCTTTTATATCAGTTTACAATTATGTGATTATATTTTCTGTTTTTTAAGAATTAATGTTTAGAGGGAGATTTGATGGCTACATTCTGAACCTAGACCTCATTGGTAGCTTTTGCCACAGAAATATAAAAGTGTTTCTTGCTCTGTACTGACGAGTTTTGTTGAGTCAACAGCTGATCTTTGCTTTTAGTCTTTTCCACATTGTCTAGATTATTTTTCTTGTGATAGTTAATCAATAAATTTTTATTAAATCAGAATATGCTGTGGTTCAGCATTAGTAGCTTGATTCCATTCAAATTTTTATAATTACCTGCTACAGTAATTTAGGTTGGCATTTATTACCACCATATTTAGCAACATAATCTTCCATTTTGAAGCCTATTTCTTACCTATACCTTTCCTCTGATTTTTCCCAATAGCATAGTCTAAATGTCATGAAAATTATATTCCTTACCTTTAATTTGCTGACTCCCACTCTATCTGCCCTTGGAGAGCATGGCCTCTTGATCTACTTCTCCAGAAGTTTTTGAGTCTGGGCTGGGGTGGTAGTAAAGTGTTCCATGTGAACTTGTGAAACTGGGAAATTCCATTGTATGTGTGTCCACCTTCTCTTTGAATTATACTTCCGACCATCCATAATGGCACTGCCCTGTGGAAACAGTACTGATACTTCTGCTTACTTGGATGCTGCTCTTACCAAAGTGTTTTGGGCACCACTGCTCATCACACTGGGAGTGCCTGTACTGGGGCTGTAAGATACCTTGGCATGTTGAGAAGGCAGTCTCCTGAGCATCCTGTGGTAAAAAGTACCAGCACCTGGGCACAGAACAGGCATACAATGCCTTATTCCTCCCCTGTCACTTTGCTAGAGAGATTCCAAAATATTCTCATTTTGAGGCTCAGCATTGTAAACCTTAGAGCAAGCAGCCTATTTTTGGGGGGGGGACTTCTTAAGCAGTAGGGGAGTTTATGGGAAGGTATGGAGCAAATCTGAGAGAGAGATTCTACACTTTTTTAGAAGTATCCTGAATGTTTTATGACTGTTTATTATTTTGAGCTGATTTACCTGTCTTAGTATCATTTTTCTCCACTAGGATTTATAGTTGCTCATGAAAAGAACTTGGAAATTGGATTTCACCAGTTCATCAGAATGTCTGAATCCCAGGGTGGATGTGGCTCAAGATCCAGCTGGATGCCACTGCCTCCCCACACACTCTGTACCATGGCCTTTTATGAGCCTGTTGGAAGTCAAATGGGTGACTTCTAGATCTTGCAATTAAGACTCTTGTGTATAAGCAAGTATTTCTCTCATTTGTAACTTTTGTATATGTCTTGCCAAGATAGTGAAATAGCATAGGCAGCTATATATCTGCATTAAAACTAATCCTGAGGAAATCTATTAGAAGTGATTCTGCAGAGAGATGGGGAATTCAGAGACCAAAGAAACAAGTAAAATGAGAAACCCCTAGGGAAGGTAGGATGTAGTGAGCCAATGCAGCGGAGAGAGCTGCTGAAGATGCAGGTCTGCAAAGGGTGGGGACAATGGGGGTGGAAGGAACCCCTCTAGGTGTTGTTGGGCCTTTCCACTTGCATTTCTATAAGACCAGAGATATCCCTTCGTGAAGGTCATTTGCTATAGCCAGACACTGGTGCTCAGTACTCTGGATGTAGAATCGGGGCAGGCACAAGGTTAGCTAGTGGAGGAGCTGATGAAAGCCAACGCACGGATGCACCAACTGCTCTTGGGCATCTATTCCCCTCCCACCCTGCTTAAAATCTCAAGAGTTGATGGAGAACCTGGAAAGACTGGCATCTCTTTCATGCTGTTTAACTTAAAGTTTTAGGGTTGTCATCTACCCAATGGGATTGGCAGACAGAGTACCAGCAATAGGAGTAACCCATCCTGGTTCTGTAATGCCATGGGTTCTATGCCCTGGCGCACAGTCCTCCTCTAAACTTGGAGCACCCATGGAGATGTGCCACTCATTTCTTTCAAAAGAAGCTACTGTAGGCAGTTAACAGGTTGTAGCTTCTGCCCTCTGAAAACCAATGTTGCATCTCCCTAAGGCAGCTCCCAGATTATGACTGAACACAGTAGGATTCCTAGTGTCCTCCCCTTCATGCCTGATTCTTCTAATGGTCGATATTTGTTTAGGCACCCCCATTGATCCTCCTGAGATTTTTTTAGTTGGCACTGTATGCTACCCACTCAATCCTCCCCTTCTTTTCTCTTCATAGAAATCAGATATGCATCACAATCTAAGGTCTGTACCAGACTAGTATTGCTCCTTCTGCTGTTATATGTCACAGAGGTTGCTCCCAATAAATAACTTGCATGGCTAATTACATTTGGCATCTGCTTCTTGAACACCTGAACTTACAGAATAAGTTGTAATGCAGAATAGCTATTATGAGCAAAGAAAATGGATACATAGACCAAAATACCTGGATTCCTTGGGAATACAATTTTATGGTTTTCTATTGCTATGTAAAAGAATACCTGAACTTTTTTGATGTAAAACAATTATTTATTATGCTCTCAGATACTTTGGGTTAGGAGTCTCTGGACGGCAGAGCAGGGATAGTTTGTAGATGGCTTGCGATGTTTGTCTGGCATCTCAATGGAAGACTCAAAGCCTGAGTCATTGAGCTGAAGGAGGGGCTGGAATAACCTAAAGGCTAGCTAATTCACTCACAGATATGATGATTGATGCTGGTTGTCAGCTGGCCTTAGCTTCCTCAAAACATGATGGCATGGGTTCCAGGGATGAGCACAGAGGGAGATTAAGGCAGAATGTTCATTCTGTTTTTTTTTTTTTGTTTTTTTGTTTTTTTTTTTTTTTTAATTTGAGGAAATCACAAAAGTCTGCCCAGTTCCAAGAAGATGGGAAATAGATTTCATTTCTTGATGGGATGGTGACAGGATTCTAGAAGATTATGTTCAAATCAAAATACTACTATAGACACTTTTGGAAAATACATCTTGCCACATAAAATTATTTCTAAATAAGGACCAGAAACTGGAAAGCAAATGCAATATGTATCAGGGGGTTAGCACCTATAGAATAATTTAAAATAAACAAGATAGATTTACCTGAGGGAGGGATGATATAAGTAATATCAAATCAGACAAGGAAATATAAATAATGAAGTACTGGGCACGAAAAAATACTGAAAATATAGAACATAGTATATAAAATAGTAGGATGAATTTAAATTAGGAACATATTGTTAGGAGATCAGATTGTAGACAAAACAAGAAAGGAAATAAAAAAATGAAACATAAATAACACTTCTCCTCCCCACCAGATGAAGCCTAAGAGGTATGGAGGACAAAAATGCAAGTGCATTTGAATAACGGGATCCCCACAATGAAATACAAATAAAAATAGAAAAGGAAATGTTTGAAGATGTTAGATGTAAATTTCTAAAAATTGAGATATGAAAAATCTCAGATTAAAAAAGCCCATTGACTAGCAAATGAGAGAATAAAGGAAAAACTCACAAAAAAATACATTATGTGAAATATAATATCAAAGATAAAAATAAAGTTTTAATATTTTCTAGGGTGCCCAAAGAAGTCATATAAAAGGGACCAAGAATCAGAATGGCATCAGATTTATCAATAGCAACAATAGGTACAGGAAGATAATGCAGAAATATTTTTAAAGAAACTATGATTTTTATATCCACACAAATTGTTATTCCAGTATAAAAGAAAAAAATTCCCAGGCATAAAGGATGTCAAAAAATTGTCTATAAGTTTCACACTAAAAATGTGGAAGAGAAAAATGGAAAGAAAAAGAGAAATCCAGGTCATGATCTAGGAGACATATGACCAATTAAAATGGCCACTAATCACATAACCATCATGGCTAAAGTGGGGCATGCTAGCAGAATATCAGCCTGGGTACTGAGAAGAGCAAATGACTTTGTAAGATTCACCATTTTCTTAAAAACAATAATTGAAAGACATAAAGCATTGAATACACAAACTCAAAAGTAAGATTCTTGACTACCAACAGGATGAAGTTGTGGGTGAGCAAGTTAAGTGACCAAATGACACAGAGCATGCAAAAGTTAGGAGAAAACAGATAATAATCATCCTAAGGTATCTGTCCTTATCTGCAATAATTTTTCCTTTTTATCTCTTTGTCCTCCTTATGCTTTTGCACCTTCGTCTGTAACAGCTGGACAAGAGATGAGACATCCTAGATAGGTGGAATTGCACTAGTGAAGGAAATAGGAATGAGAATCTGTTTTGGTCTCATTGAAAGTGGTCTGGGATTGCTTAGTGAAAAGATGGAGTAGAAACCTGCCAGGAATCTATTTAGACAAAGAATTTAGGAATCTCCTAGGACAGTGCTCACTCAAGGGTAGGACAATTTTGGCTCAGGAATTAAACCAATCTCCTGGGGATTTAAAACTGATTTTGAATGTAGTTTTGTGGATTGTTCTTGTCAAGGATGGCTTAGTGACAATATATTAGGAAAGGAAAAAAAAATTCTAAGATCTTAAGAAAGATCATAAGATTACAGTAATTATTTACTGAAAAAAATTTTCAGATTACTAAAGTTATCATTTATCAGTTAGCTGTCATCAAAACGCAGTGTAACAAAACATTACAAAACCTGGTAGCTTAAGAAGCATATAAGGTTCAGCTGAGGCAGCTGGTTCTAAGCTTCAGTTTTGACTCATGTCTCTTTTGGCATCTCCCCTCTTATTCTCCTTGATGCAGTGGGCTAGCTAGGACATGATCTTCTCAGGTTATGACTTGAATAGATACAGGTGATGTCTTCGGAGGACTAGGCTCTGAATGGGCAAGCTGCCACTTTCACTTACTTCCCATTAGTCAAAAAAGTGAGGTATTTAAACCCAGTACCAATAGTATAGATAAGTATTCTTACTCCATTGGGTGGAATTGCAAAGTCACAGGTCAAAATGCAGGGATATGGATAGGGTAAAGGACTGAAAGCCTTAATACATTCTGGTGCACTGACAGATCACAGTGGAAAACTAATCTTTTTCCTAATTGCTATATCATAAACACTTGGTGTGGAAACACATTTCAGATATTAGTATTACAAAAGTTGGAAAGAACCTTATTTTGTGGGGGGTTGGAGGTGGTCTTATGGGAAAGGGTTAAACTTTTATTCATTTTGGATACAAGAACCAGACAAGGTAACCCTGGTTTTGTTTTTGTTTTTGTTTTAAATGTGTTTTGTTGTTGTTGTTGTTGTTGTTTTGGGGGTTATCACAAATTTGTTTTCCTGGCTGTGAGATGTGATGAAAGAAAGAAAGTGAGGAACTGGGAGATAGGCAAGCGAGAAATGAAAGAAGGAGACCAGGCAGATATACGTATGAGAGTTTATTTATCAGAGCCAACCAAGGGCCATCTCTCCATAGACGGAGAGAGGCAACATAGGCTTAGGCTTCCAGACTTTTATGGGGCACGCTCAGGGAATAGAGCTGGGTGGGTCCTAATGTGGGCAATTAAGGGTGGGTTTGCCTTGGTATGAGGGAATGGTGAGCCTTTCTCAGAAAGGGCCTTGCGTGGGAAATCGAAACTTTCTCTTAAGATGGTAGCTGTCACTTAAGATGGCCATCCAGATGCTAAGCCAAGGACCTTACAATGGACATGTGTCTTCTTTTTTTTTTTTATTGGTCGTTCATAACATTACATAGTTCTTAATACATCATATTACACGGTTTGATTCAAGTGGATTATGAACTCCCGCTTTTACCCCGTATACAAATTGCTGTATCACATCAGTTACCCTTCCATTGATTGACATATTGCCTTTCTAGTGTCTGATGTATTCTGCTGTCTGTCCTATTGTCTACTATCCCCCCTCCCCTCCCCTCCCCTCCCCTTTTCTCTCTCAACCCCTTCTACTGTAAATCATTTCTTCCATTTGTATTCTCTTGACTTACCCCTCCTTTCCTCTTATATGACATTTTGTATAACCCTGAGGATCGCCTTCCATTTCCATGCAATTTCCCTTCTCACTCCCTTTCCCTCCCACCTCTCATCCCTGTTTACTGTAAATATTCTTCTCAAGCTCTTCGTCCCTACCCTGTCCTTGTTTACACCCCTTATATCAAAGGAGTCATTTGGTATTTGTTTTTTAAAGATTGACTAGCTTCACTTAGCATAATCTGCTCTAATGCCATCCATTTCCCTCCAAATTCTATGATTTTGTCATTTTTTAATGCAGAGTAATACTCCATAGTGTATAAATGCCACATTTTTTTTATCCATTCATCTATTGAAGGGCATCTAGGCTGGTTCCACAGTCTTGCTATCGTGAATTGAGCTGCTATGAACATCGATGTAGCAGTGTCCCTGTAGCATGCTCTTGTTAGGGCTTTAGGGAATAGACCGAGAAGGGGAATAGCTGGGTCAAATGGTGGTTCCATTCCCAGCTTTCTGAGAAATCTCCATACTGCTTTCCAAATTGGCTGCACCAATTTGCAGTCCCACCAGCAATGAACAAGAGTGCCCTTTTCCCGGCATCCTCTCCAGCACTTATTGTTGTTTGACTTCCTAATGGCTGCCAGTCTTACTGGAGTGAGATGGTATCTTAGGGTAGTTTTGATTTGCATTTCTCTGACTGCTAGCGATGGTGAGCATTTTTTCATGTACTTGTTGATTGATTGTATGTCCTCCTCTGAGAAGTGTCTGTTCAGGTCCTTGGCCCATTTATTGATTGGGTTATTTGTTATCTTATTGTCTAATTTTTTGAGTTCTTTGTATATTCTGGTTATTAGGGCTCTATCTGAAGTGTGTGGAGTAAAGATTTGTTCCCAGGGTGTAGGCTCCCTATTTATCTCTCTTATTGTTTCTTTTGCTGAGAAAAAACTTTTTAGTTTGAGTAAGTCCCATTTGTTGATTCTATTTGTTAACTCTAGCGCTATGGGTGTCCTATTGAGGAATTTGGAGCCCGATCCCACAGCATGTAGATCATAACCAACTTTTTCTTCTATCAGATGCCGTGTCTCTGATTTAATATCAAGCTCCTTGATCCATTTTGAGTTAACTTTTGTGCACGGCGAGAGATAGGGATTCAGATTCATTTTGGTGCAAATGGATTTCCAGTTTTCCCAGCACCATTTGTTGAAGATGCTATCCTTCCTCCATTGCATGCTTTTAGCCCCTTTATCAAATATAAGATAGTTGTAGTTTTGTGGATTGGTTACTGTGTCCTCTATTCTGTACCATTGGTCCACCCACCTGTTTTGGTACCAGTACCATGCTGTTTTTGTTACTATTGCTCTGTAGTATAATTTGAAGTCTGGTATCGCTATACCGCCTGATTCACACTTCCTGCTTAGTATTGTTTTTGCTATTCTGGGTCTTTTATTATTCCATATGAATTTCATGATTCTCTTTTCTATTTCTGCAAGAAATGCTGTTGGGATTTTGATTGGCATTGCATTGAACTTATAGAGAACTTTTGGTAATATCGCCATTTTGATGATGTCAGTTCTGCCTATCCATGAGCAGGGTATGTTTTTCCATCTTCTAAGGTCTTCTTCTATGTCTTTCTTTAGGGTTCTGTAATTTTCATTGTATAAATCTTTCACCTCTTTTGTTAGGTTGATTCCCAAGTATTTTATTTTTTGGGGGGATATTGTGAATGGAGTAGTTGTCCTCATTTCCGTTTCAGAGGATTTGTCGCTGATATACAGGAATGCCTTTGATTTATGCGTGTTGATCTTATATCCTGCCACTTTGCTGAATTCATTTATTAGCTCTAATAGCTTCTTTGTAGACCCTTTTGGGTCTGCTAGGTATAGAATCATATCATCTGCAAATAGTGATAATTTAAGTTCTTCTTTTCCTATTTTTATGCCTTTAATTTCTTTTGACTGTCTAATTGCTCTGGCCAGTGTTTCGAGGACTATGTTGAACAGAAGTGGTGAGAGAGGGCATCCCTGTCTTGTACCAGATCTTAGAGGGAATGCCTTCAATTTTTCTCCATTCAGAATGATGCTGGCCTGTGGCTTATCATAGATTGCTTTTACAATGTTGAGGTATGATCCTGTTATCCCTAATTTTTCTAGCGTTTTGAACATAAAGGGATGCTGTACTTTGTCGAATGCTTTTTCTGCATCTATTGAGATGATCATATGGTTCTTATTTTTAAGTCTATTGATGTGGTGAATAACATTTATTGATTTCCGTATATTAAACCAGCCTTGCATCCCAGGGATGAATCCTACTTGATCATGATGTATAATTTTTTTGATATGTATTTGAATCCGATTCGCCAGAATTTTATTGAGGATTTTTGCGTCAAGGTTCATTAGAGATATTGGTCTGTAGTTTTCCTTCTTTGATGTGTCTTTGTCTGGTTTCGGAATCAGGGTGATGTTGGCCTTGTAGAATGAATTTGGAAGTTCTCCCTCTTTTTCTATTTCCTGAAATAGCTTGAAAAGTATTGGTGTTAGTTCCTCTTTAAAGGTTTTGTAAAACTCTGCTGTATACCCATCCGGTCCTGGGCTTTTCTTAGTTGGTAGTCTTTTGATGGTTTCTTCTATTTCCTCTATTGTTATTGGTCTGTTTAGGTTGTCTATATCCTCCTGGCTCAATCTGGGCAGATCATAGGACTCAAGGAATTTATCTATGCCTTCACTATCTTCTATTTTATTGGAGTATAAGGATTCAAAGTAATTTCTGATTATCTTCTGTATTTCTGAAGTGTCTGTTGTGATATTGCCTTTTTCATCCCGTATGCTAGTAATTTGGGTTCTCTCTCTTCTTCTCTTCGTTAGCATGGCTAAGGGTCTGTCAATTTTATTTATTTTTTCAAAGAACCAGCTTTTAGTTTTGTCAATTTTTTCAATTGTTTCTTTTGTTTCAATTTCATTAATTTCAGCTCTGATTTTAATTATTTCTTGCCTTCTACTTCTTTTGCTGTTGTTTTGCTCTTCTTTTTCTAGGATTTTGAGATGAAGTATGAGATCATTTATTTGTTGGTTTTTTCTTTTTTTGAGGAATGAACTCCAAGCAATGAATTTTCCTCTTAGAACTGCTTTCAATGTGTCCCATAGATTCCGATATGTTGTGTCTGTGTTTTCATTTAACTCTAGGAATTTTTTAATTTCCTCCTTGATGTCTTCTAAAACCCATTGATCACTCAGCAACCTATTGTTCATTCTCCAGGTGATGCTTGCTTTTTCCTTTCTTCTTTTATCATTGATTTTCAGTTTCATTCCATTATGATCAGATAAGATGCATGGCATTATCTCTACCCCTTTGTATTGTCTAAGAGTTGCCCTGTGACATAGTATATGGTCTATTTCTGAGAAGGTTCCATGTGCTGCTGAGAAAAAAGTGTAGCTACTTGATGTTGGGTGGTATAGTCTATATATGTCAATTAAGTCTAGGTTGTTAATTGTGTTATTGAGTTCTATAGTTTCCTTATTTAACTTTTGTTTGGAAGATCTGTCCAGTGATGAGAGAGGTGTGTTGAAGTCTCCCATGATTATTGTATGTTGGTCTATTAGACTCTTGAACTTGAGAAGAGTTTGCTTGATGAACACAGCTGCACCATTATTTGGGGCATATATATTTATGATTGTTATGTCTTGTTGGTGTATGGTTCCCTTGAGCAGTATGAAGTGTCCTTCTATATCCCTTTTGATTAGCTTTGGCTTGAAATCTATTTTATTAGATATGAGTATGGACACTCCTGCTTGTTTCCGCGGTCCATATGAGTGATATGATTTTTCCCAACCTTTCACCTTCAGTCTATGTATATCTTTTCCTATCAAATGCGTCTCCTGTAGACAGCATATTGTTGGGTCTTGTTTTTTGATCCATTCTACTAGCCTGTGTCTCTTAATTGGTGAGTTTAAGCCATTAACATTTAGGGTTATTATTGAGATATGGTTTGTTCTTCTATCCATATTTGTTTATCGATGTTACTAAACCTGATTTGTTATCCTCTTTGACTACTTTCCCCCCTTTACTGTCCTACCTCCCATTGTTGGTTTTCAATGTTATTTTCCATTTCCTCTTCCTGTAATGTTTTGCCAAGGATTTTTTGAAGAGATGGTTTTCTAGCTGCGAATTCTTTTAACTTTTGTTTATTGAGGAAGGTTTTAATTTCATCTTCTAACCTGAAGCTTAATTTCGCCGGATACACGATTCTTGGTTGGAGCCCATTGTCTTTCAGTGTTTGAAATATGTTATTCCAGGATCTTCTAGCTTTCAGAGTCTGTGTTGAGAGATCAGCTGTTATCCTGATTGGTTTACCCCTAAATGTAATCTGCTTTCTTTCTCTTGCAGCTTTTAAAATTCTCTCCTTATTCTGTATGTTGGACATCTTCGTTATAATGTGTCTAGGTGTGGATCTCTTATGATTTTGCACATTCGGCATCCTGTAGGCTTCTAGGATTTGGGATTCTGTCTCAATCTTCAATTCTGGGAAGTTTTCTCGTATTATTTCACTGAATAGACTGTTTATTCCTTTGGAATGGAGCTCTGTGCCTTCCTGTATCCCAATGACTCTTAAATTTGGTCTTTTGATATTGTCCCATAATTCTTGGATGTTCTGCTCATGGTTTCTTAGCAGACTTGCTGAGCTGTCTATGTTCTTTTCCAGTTGAAATACTTTGTCTTCATTGTCTGATGTTCTCTCTTCTAAGTGATCTACTCTGCTGGTAGTATTCTCAATTGAGTTTTTAAGTTGGTTTATTGTTTCCTGCATTTCTAGAATTTCAATTTGTTTGTTTTTTATTACCTCTATCTCCCTGTGAAATTGATCTTTTACTTCCTGGATTTGTTTGTCAATGTGATCTTTCATTGTCTGATTTTGCTGTCTCATGTCTTCCTTGAGACTCCAGATCATCTGAAGCATATATATCCTGAACTCTTTATCTGATATTCCATCTGTTGCAGCTATTACCTCTTCTAAAGTTGAGTTGACCTGCATTGCTTGTGGTCCTTTCTTTCCTTGTCTTTTCATACTGCTCGCGTTTCTTTCTGCTTGGTGCAACTGTTGTGTTTTGAAATTTACCCCCTATTTATTTATGTTACTCTTGTATACTTGAAAAGTCTCCCTTGCAGGTGCGGGCGGCGGCTGTGCCCCTACTCCAATTGGGGTGACGTGTCTACCACGCTGGCGGCTCTCTGGGGCTGTTCCGGGAGTGGAAGGCGGCTCTGCTCTGTCCCTATTCCAATTGGGGTGTCGTGACTACAATGCTGGCAGGTCGCTGGGCCTGTTCCGGGCGTGGGCGGTGGGCTTGGCTGGCGGGATTCCACCTAATGGCAGTCCCTAACCTCCCTGCTTGCTAATTAATGGCTTCTCTGAGGCGCCACGCCTTCTGTAGCCGCAGGGCAGGCCACGCGAATCAGTTGGCCTGGATCTCCGGGGCCCTGCTGCAGGCTGTTTTGATGTTGCAAGCTGTTGGAGAGTGGTGGTGTATTCTTCAGCTTTCCCGGATGGTGGCCGCTGACTGCCTGGATGGAGTGTCCGCTGTTTTGATGTTGCACTCTGAAGGAGAGTGGCGGTGTATCCTTCAGCTTTCCCGGATGGTGGCCGCTGACTGCCTCGGTGGAGTGTCCGCTGTGGGGGATGGGACTGTACCGCTTCCTTCCCCTTCTGAGATCCCGTGCTCGTCCCAAGGGTCCGTGTGGGCTTGGCTGGTGGGATTCCACCTAATGGCCTTCCCTAACCTCCCTGCTTGCCAATTAATGGCTTCACTGAGGCGCCACGCCTTCTGTAGCCGCAGGGCAGGCCACGCGAATCAGTTGGCCTGGATCTCCGGGGCCCTGCTGCAGGCTGCTGGGATCGACATGTGTCTTCTTAAACATATCAGGAGTCTCTGTTAGGCTTATAGAACTAAAATCTGATGTGGAGGTTAGGAATAGCATAAAATGCTATAAGGAGTGAAAATAATTGCCTGGGTCATGCTGTGAATTTTATATATCGGGCTAAGGAGGTTGAACAGTAACTGGAAACCTTTGAATGCATTAGATTTGAATACAACAAATTTGTTTCAGAAATCTGACTCTAATGATAATTGAAAGGTGCAGGAAGATATACATGAATACAGATACAATGTAACTTGATGCAAGCTAGATGATAATTCTAAAAAGAGAAATGTAACAAGGGGAGAACAGAGTGGAGGAATTAAATGCATCAGGGAGTTTTTTGAGGAAGACCACTAAATAAAATAGGTATCAACAGTACTTTTTTAATTTTAAATATTCTTTTTAGTTGTGGATGGACCTTTATTTCACTTATTTATTTACATGTGGTGCTGAGAATCCAACCCAGAAAACAAGTGACGGAGGGAAGAGAATCAAAAAGGAAGGTAAAACATTCATTTTTTAAGAAAATATTGAGTGCTGCTGGATTCTGGCCAGTGTGTTAGGTATTGGGTATACAGTTTCAGATGAGATAAAATATGTCTTGTCCTTGAGTTTATACATAGTGGAAAGTTAGACATTAAGAAATTTAAAACTGCATCTGTAATAAGCCCAGTGAATGAGAGAGATTCAGAGCTAAGACTCTTCAAGGAGCTTTCCCTGCTAGAGTTAGGGAGATTAGGGAATTCTTCCATTAGGAAGTAACACTTAAGCTAAACCCTGAAGGATTAGTACCGGTTAATTAGGCAAAAAGCAGAGGGATGACATCTGACAATATTGAGTGCTTGCTGTAGCTATGTTCCAGATGTTTTCTAAATGTTTCACATGTATCCAGCATTTTCATTTGCAGAATAACTCTGTGATATAGACTGTTATTATCCCAATTTTACAGATATTAAAAGTGCGGGTCCCAGAGAGTTTAATGTCATTCAGCTAGTAAGCAGCGCACCTGGCACATGAACCTATGCAATCTGTTCATTGCTCTTGTTCTCTGTTCTCATTATACTATTTCCCCAGATATGGAAGAGAATTCAGGCAGAAGAAACGATATGTTTGAAGGTTTAGAGGAGGTGTGTCTAGAGTAGGAATTGGAGGGAGATAATGTTTTGTGAGCAAAGGTAGACACCAGAAAAGTGAATGGGGTCAGACAAAGGGCAGAATGATGCAGGGCTTTGTAGTCCGTGTGAAGGACTTTTCCTTTCCTTTTTAAAACAAATTGCATTCAGAAAGACAGTAGATTGAATTGGTCATAACTTTCCTATGTTTGTATCTGAATACACAACCAGTGAAATGCCACATCATGTAAAAGCACAAGAATGGGATCCTAATTAGAATAAGTTATATTCTGTGTATAATATGTCAAAGTACATTCTACTGACATGTATATCTAAAAAGAACAAATTTTTAAAATCTAAAAAAAAAGTTTAAGTCCAAATTCTCTGAAACTGAAGGCAAACTCAGCTGTGAGCCCTATAAAAATATAAAACTACAAGATGTTAAAGCCTTTTGAGTGAAGAAATCATATTACATAATAATTTTTAAAACATTATAGGTAGGGATTTTAGGGAGTACGGTAGATAAAAATAGACCATTTTGGGGCCATGGTATTTTGGCAAGCAAATAGTGATAGTGGTTTAGAAAAGACTGCTATTATGAAAGATGGGCAGTTATGGGTGGAATCTTAAAGCTTTTTAACAGGTTAAAATTGTCAGGACTCTGAGAATTGATTCTTAGAGAGGATGGTAAAGGGAAGAGAAATTTCAGGAATGACTGTTTCTGGCTTGAATAGTTTTATGAATGGTGTGCACCATTGAGAACAGGCTCAGTGGATGTATTTTGGAGTCTTGGCAAGGTTGGTTCTGGCCACATTTAAAGATTAGTACATGGAGAAAAAGGAAAGTAGTTCAGCAGAGATTAGACTGCTTATCTGTGTTTTTTTTCCTTTTTTTATTGCCATAAAAATATGGAAGCAACTAAAGATAGAGATGAGTGTTTCACTTAAACACAGTGGCACATGCTTGTAATCCTAGTGACTCAAGAGGCTCAGGCAGGAGGATCACAAATTTGAGGTCATCCTTGGCAACATAGAAAAACCCTGTCTCAAAAAATAGGAAGGGGTGGGGCTGTAGCTTAGTGGATTGTTTTAGTCAGCCTTTTTACTGTGATGAAGAAAAGACCTGACAATAACAATTTTAGAGGAGGAAGAGTTTATTCGGTGCTCATAGTTTTAGAGGTCTCAGTTCAAAGATGCCCAACTCCATTGCTCTGGGCCAGAGGTGAGGCAGAACAACATGGTCAAAGGGTGCGGTGAAGGAAAGCTGCTCAGGACATCACCAAGAGGCAGCGAGATAGTCTCACTTACCACAAACAAAATATAAACCCCAAGGGCATGTTCCTAGCTACCCACCTCCTCCAGCCACATTGTACCTGCTTACAGTTACCACACAGTTAATCCCTATTAGTGGATTAATTCACTGCCTGTATTAAGTCTTTCTTAATTGTCTCTTTTCTCCCATATGAGCTTTTGGGGGACCCTTCATATCTGAACAAATGCCCCTGGGTTCAATTCCCAGTACTGAGAAACAACAACAAAACCAAGTGCTTCCTCTGGCAGACAAATACAGAGACAAGAATCAGTGTATTAAGTTTAGGATTATCTGTACATATTATACTATGTTCATATATATTTTATAAATGATGTAGATTTTGTGGTCTGAGCAACATAATGCTCAAACCATAAAGCTGAGTAATTCTAAGTCATTTGATTTAAATGAGTTACATCTTTCCATTGTCTCAAATTTTAAAGAGGGCACGAGGATTATATGGCAACTGAAGGGATACCATCTCAAGTCAACTCACATTCCTCCTAACTCAAATTGTGTTCAGTTTGCCACAATTTTTTCCCTTCAAAGAAGGAAACTAGCATTTTTTTAACCTACTTAATTATTTATTTATAGGCAAATATTATTTGCTTTTTAAAAATGAGGAGAACAAATCATATAAGTTTTTTTTCCTCCATATGAAAATCAGATTGGTTGAAAGAAGTGTCTTGCCTCAAAGGGCAGATCTGCTCTGTTGCAAAAATTTCATTAAGTTTACAAGTGCCATGAGATGCAATTGAACATTTCAAGCAAGTAGATTGGAATAGAAGCTTCTGGTGGTAAACAGGATACTAAATGTATTCAAAATAAGGTTCACATATAAAAGAAACTGCCCCACTAGATCCTCCTCTTAATTAGCACTTCACTTATAGCTCACTTGTAAAGGAGTTACTTAATCCATAAATTTAATTTTTATTTTATATCCTATTTTTGAGCTAGCTATTGTCATGAACTATAAAAAACATGGAAGTTTATTTCCAAACTCTTGATTACATTCATGACAAGAATTTAACAGCTCAATCAAAAACTTGGTAAAGGTAGTTTTTCCAGTGAATTTGGGTCACTCAGATAACCAAGATGCTTTACACTAGTGGTTCTCATCAATGCCATTAGTATCCTCCAGGGATGTTTCAGAAAGTTGTGGAGGTATTTTTGGGTGGTCACAATAGTTGGAGGTCCTCATTATAGTTTGATGGGTAGGTCCAAGATGTTAGTAATCAGGATAGTTGCATAAACCATATGACTTCCCATGTACTGCACTGCATCACTGCTGAATGTTCTTTGGGTCATTTGCATAAGTAAGCAACCCCTTTATAATTGTGCCTAGAACCTGACTCACAGCAATATAAATTGTTTTCTGCTTAAAGCTTGGATGTAAGCTGAATATTCTAGAAACAATTGTAGTGCACATGGGAGAAAATATTTATATTGTCTTATTTTTAATTTTACAAAGATGTGTGTTCCATCATAACAAATCATGACACCAGGGGAAATGCCTGCTGCTTATACTAGATGTTTTAGTATCTAGTACATTGCAGCTCATCAGTCTGCATTTACTGCTATTGTCCCATTCAAGATGATTGTATATTACCAGTGCAAAAGAGTGACATCTTCATTATGCTTTCTAGGATTAAAATATTACAGTGAAGCTGTAACCTAGAATTCATATCTAAAAGTGCTAATTTTCATATACCTTGTTTTTGGATTTAATATTTATATACATTTTGTAAACATGAACATAGACAAACTATACCATCTGAGGTTGTTCATCATAAAATGTATGTAAAAAAGGGGGGGATGTTATATCCAACATTGTTGAGTGTGACCACCATACAAGCATATCTGTGAATCACATAACAGATGTGATTTTTTAAAGGCCCAAGAAGAGATATAACTGCAGTCAGGTTTTAGTTTATAATCAGTATAAATAAATACTTGAGATCTGAATACAGGTGTTTAGTTGAGATAGCACATTCAAGCAAAATACCAGTAATCATTCATTTTATTCATATATAAAATGAATGATTATATATATATATAATCTCCATATATGTATGCATAGTGTGTATATGTATGTGTGTATACATATGTGTGTGTGTGTATGGATCTTTTTAAAGGTGAGATAATACTTGGCAATTTTTGTGTAAATCATTAGGAATTTTTGAGTGAAGACACTTGAATTTTACCTTTAAGTAGACACTGTATGTGAATTTGGTTTGGACATATCTGTGGCTTATTTGGTGTTTGACCTATAATATTAGAAATGTTGATATCAAAAATGTAATGTACTTAGAATATTTTAATTGATATTAATATAAGGACAATGGAGGTCCAGTTTCTTTAGCTAAATTATCCAAGTTAAGTCATAACTTCAAGACTTATGTGACTTATATGTATTATTGTTCATACATAATATATAACATAGCATTTTAGAATATTTAAGATTAAATATCCATTTTTATAGCAAATTTTTCTGCATTTAACTCCTTTGGTAATATCAATATACACTTAGATAAAAAGATTTCAGGTACTGAACAACTAGGTGGGATGAATACTCTCAAATTTGGGAGCATCTTTATTATGTGAAATTCTATTCAAATTTCAGAGTGGTAATGAATACCTTTCTGTTAAGTAATGTTATTTATTCAAGAAAACATGCAGTCCTCAAATCTTACATTCAACATTAATATAAGCAATATAATTCAACGTAAACACCCTTAAACTTCTTCACCCACAGTACTTTCAGATTTTCCATGTCATCTGGACAATCAATATTTCAAAATATTGTGAAGAGGTGACCAGTAATTATGCCAAATTTCTAAATGGTACCTCTGCTTACCAGCTTTGAATCATATACAAGCCTTTTCTTGCTAAGCTTCAGATTCAAATGGGTTAATTATAGCATTTCAAAGTATTGCAGTATTAAATGGAATAATGTACATAATAAGTTTATAGAGTCTTATCATAAAATAAGCTCTCATAAAAATTTAATATTATGAATATGAATTATCAGCAGTATTAAGTCCATAATTACTGAGCCCTTATTTTACTTTGTACTTATTTTTAAAAAATACACAAAGTTAAGTTGTTCATTTTATTGCTAAAATGTTTAGTCTCACAAAATTAAAGTGATGAAAAATTGAAAATTAGCTGATGACTTAAAGTGCAAGTTTTTAGCTTAGTCTCATGCTCATTGATTCCAAGTTCAGATTCATGTACATCAAGTTCACATGTGAAGGAAAATAAGAAAATGAGATAATCTATATGAAATAAAGATATATATGAATATATGTATATATACGTAGAGGTGTTTTTGAATAATATATTATTTGATTTGTACTTTTTTAGCTCTCAGAATGAAACATTTCTCCTTATAGTATCAAAATCTATAGTGAAATTTTTCATGTTTTCAAGGAATATATAGTATGAAAACAGGGACCAGCTTATACAGCAAACTCAAATCAGTGATTTTCATTCTTAACTCATGGCTATGCTGTAACAGTCCAATTTTGTTGCTATTAGATATGAACATACAAAAAAACCCTGAGATAATCTATAAATTCAGACATAATTGAAAAAAAAACAGTTATTAATGCAACTGTCTTTATTGACTTCCCTTCTAGACACTATTGTAGAGGAGACCCTATTTCTCATAATATTTTTAGAAATCCTGCAGTTTACATTATGAAAGGTTCTAAAAAGTTTTAAAACATTTATTTAGCTCTTTATGAATTTGCTTTTATCTTCCCGAGGGACAAAGATGGAATATTTTAAAGAATTCTACCATTCTATTTCAAAGCAATATATTTCCCTTCGGAATTTCATTCTATTTAGTTTCCAATATGCCAAATTTTCTTTTTTATTTTCACCCACAAAGAGATTCTACTGAAAACCTATTGAATCCTTCTCATATAGTGAAACTAAGGAATATTCTGATTCCTCAAGTAAAAATTTTACATGTTATTTTACAAAATTACTGAGAAGATTCAAAAGCAATTGTTTATATCTATGCCTTCTTTGAGTGAAGGAACACAACGGAAATAACACATTCTTACATAAAATAAATGGTCAAGGTTTAAACAATGGGTATTTCTAAAGGCTACAGCAAATAGATTGATTTTAATATAGAATGTCTAACAGAGTTGGAGGAACAAGTCAGATGTGTCCTAACTTTAGGTGATGAATAATAGATCACATTGAAGTTGTTATTGACGATGCAGTGATCAAATGCAGGTAGATACTTCATGGCACAGAAATGAGAAAATCCATATATATAATTGTCCCTGGTTTCAGAAAGTAATTCCTAGGTTTCATATTTTAAAGCACAATTGACTTAGACAATGCTATGGAAGGTACTGTTTGTAAACTATTGATATTTTGGTAATGACTAAATGTGTCTGAATAGGATCCATTCCTTCTTTTTCCTACTTTCTCTCTATGTATAAATGTGTGGGAGCTGGAAGCCAATGTAGGTATTCTTCCAAGAGTCTCACCTGTCAAATTTCAATTACTTATTCAACAATGGGATGTTGTCTCAAGGTTATCCATGGGCACACTAGGCATAATGTAAAAAGAATATGTTTAAACTCCAGATATCACTAGGCACTTTTAGCTCCCACTTTGGTGGACCACAATGGTGATTTGGATCTCTAGGGAACTGCTAATTTGGAAGCTGTGTCTAGAAACCCCTGAAAGAGCTGGGCACAGTGGCACAAGCCTGTAATGCTAGTTACTTGGGGCTGAAGTATGAGGTTTGCAAATTCATTGTTTGCCTCCATATCTTGTCTTAAAATAAAACAGGGGCTGGGGACATAGCTCCGTGGTAGAGCACCTCTGGGTCCAATTCCCAGTACCACAAACAAAAACAATGAACAACCCTGAAAGATCTTGGTATTTCTCTGCTGCAGTGTGTGTAGTCATGTTGGAAAATGACAGCAGTTACTATAGGGAAGGATTAGAGAGAGATTTTTCAGTATGTATTTTTGCAATGTTGCATGGTCCTTCCTCAAAAGGAATCAAAGTTTTCTTCAATCAGGAAGTATGAAGTCCATGAACTAACTTCATGGTAGAAATTCGATGAGCAGTCTAGAAATTTCTGTTCTTGTTTTTATATAGATCAGGTAATATTTTTGCAACTTCACATTTATGTCATTTCTAGGAAAACCATTGCCAGTGAGCCACTGTCAGATTCATGAGGACCAAAATATTTAGACTACCGCATTGTCTCTGCTTTCTGCTGTCCATTGTGGAAATTATGTTGTCTTGGCTTTTGGTGTTTAACCATGCTATTTGGTCTTTGCTACATGAGGAACCCATCACCTCATCTAAAACCAGGAAGCATACCTCAGTAGTCATGTATTCCACTTTTATCTTGGACTCTGCAGATGACTCCCATACAGGCTTTCAAAGATGTGGGTGCTCCTATGGCTGATATATTTTTCACTGTCTCAATGAGGATGTGTCCTTTGGTTTTTCCATGAAGATACAGTGCTCTTGGGATCTGTGCAATTCTCATGAGATAAACTTACCTACAACATCTTTATCTTCTTAACTTTTGGGTACTTTTCCTCTATGTGATGGTGAGGAGGTTTTGGTGTCTCTATCCTACTGAGCAAATAGTTACAAGCATTTCCAGCTGCTATGGCCAGCACATGGAATTCACAATCTATCAGTGCATCAGCAAATTCAATCTAATCAACATTTAATTTCATTCTTATTGGTAGAATCCATTTGTATGAATATTCCTCAGGTTTCTGCCAATATAATTTGGCAGAATCTTGCAATTTTTGTTATTACCTGCAACTAGTTGACTTTTTTTTTTTTGATTGTTCAAAACATTACAGAGCTCATGAACTAGTTGACTTTTAAATAGTTCACCACAGCCATATTAAGGATTCAGGAAATGCCTAATTAGGGAATTTTGGAAATGCCAAATCAAGCAATCATTTGAAATAAAAACAACATGAAGAATGTCATTACAGAAGGGTAATATCATTATCATCAACTGGTGTTCACATGGTACTAAGTGAATATAAAGTGCTGAGGCACGTGGAAGGGATAGACCAATTTTCCTGGCTCAGACACTGGCCGAGTGTGAGTCTGACCAAGTCATTTGATTTTGAAATTTAAGTGTTTCCTGCCCCCATCAGATGGGAAATTTAATACCAATTGTATAGGGGCTGGGGATGTGGCTCAAGTGGTAGCATGCTCGCCTAGCATGCGTGAGGCACTGGGTTTGATTCTCAGCACCACACAAAAATAAAATAAAGATATTGTGTCCACCTAAAAACTAAAAAATAAATATTTTTAAAAAAATACCAACTGAATAAATGCAAGGCAGTTGCTAAATGCAAAGTTTGCTTACACTGATTACAATAATTTCTACACAACAAAGGGTAACAAGTTTAAGGATGGAAAAACATGAACATCTATAGATCAGCACTCTTAATTCCTGTTATTTTTTGGTATAGGAAGAGCATGAGGTTCATAAATGATGACGGTCATTATGCTTTAATTTGATTTTTTTAAAACATAGCTGTGTGTTGTAGCATATGGGAGGTTGTTATAGTGCTCTCTCTCTTTACCTATGTATAGAGTTAACATGATAATGTTAAAACATTAAGAAAAAAAATACAGGTTCCTAATTTAGACTCATTCTATAGTTGGAGTAGTGTTAAGAGATAAGGCTCTTCTAACAGAAGAAAAACTATTTGAAACAAAACTATAAAAGAGTAAGGAGGAAGAGTGATAAAGATAAGAATGGAATAAAAACTAAGAGTCATACTTGATGCTCAAGTCATACTTGAGAAGGGGAATGGATTATGTTTTTGGTAAATATATAAAAGGTAGAAAATAGTGATGACAGGAAGAAGTGAACAAGTACACAATAATCATAATAATTTAGTGGCAGAACAGAGAAGAGACCCCTCATCCAGGCCCAGAACTTCTTCCACTGTCTGTGCACAGATGCATTCCAAATTGATGAGACTATAACCCTGACTTTTGTCCTATGTTCCAGACTCCCATATCCAGGAGCTACTGAGCTTACTCCTATGGTCCTTCAAACTTGGCATGTCCAGATAAGCAGTTATCTGCAGTTCTTATCTACCCTGAAACTCTCACACACTCACAGGATCATTTGCTTTTCTATCAAACCCTCTGTCTGGTTAGTGCCACCCAAACAACCATTCAAGTCGCACCTTTTTTCTTCTCCATTCTTTTCCATAGCCAGTTGGTTACCAGGGCTTACTGTTTTTGTCTTCTAAATATATCTCAAATTTGTCATGTTCTTAATTTGTATCCTTTTCAAAATTGCTAGAGAATTCTCCTGATTTTCCTTTCTCCAGTGCCCACCCTGTCTAACCTAGCCATACTGTGATCTTTGTAAAGCTCCTATATGATAGTATGCCATCTATGATCTAGTCATTGCCCACTTATTTAGCATTATTAGGTGCTACCTAGTACTTGCCACCTTCCCACTGGTATCAGATTAGTTGCAGGTTTTCAAGCATGACATGCACATTTATACTTTTGGGCCTTGTACCTACTCTTTACTCTGTAGGGCGTGTTTTCCCATTTAGTTGAGAGACGGTTAATTTTTTAAAAGCAAGTTTAAACGCACCCCCCAAAGCCTTCCCTGAAATAAATCCCATAACAGCTCAAGTAAAGATCCCCTGTAAAGCTACCATATACATTATACATGCCCTTGTTAGGTACCAGATGCCATGTTGTTAGCATGTCTTTCTCATCAGACAGATGGGTAGCTTGTTGAGGTCAGAGAACCTGTTTTATATATCTTGATTCTCAGAAGCTAGCTCAAAAAGACATAGAAGGCTTCCAGTAGAGGCTTAAAGAGGAATGAATGAAAGAATGAATGAAAGAATGCCTTGACTCTCTGGTTATAGGAGTCAACATTAGCGGTGCTTCTGTGTCCTAAGCATGGTTCCATTTGTGACAAGTCCACTCTGCTGCTTGCAGACTAATGCCACCTGCTTCTGTCACTGGCAATCCTTTGCTGAAGTTTGCTAAAAGGCACAAATAACCTACATTTTGTGAACAACAAATGAGCAAAATGAGCCCTTAGCGCCAGAACCCTTTCCCTGCTTATCCTACCTGTCTCTATGGTTACTGACGGATAACCTATTTTAACTTCAGTTTTGACTCCTGAGCCACTGTCACTTAGGGAGTGAGACTTTGTTGTTTATCCTGGCTTTTGCTGAGGAGGGGAGAACTCTCACGCTGAGCTAGAAAAAAAAAATGCAGGCTGTAAAGAAGAGAGTCAGATCAAATAGTTTAGTGTACTCTCTTCTTGGCCCACCCTTCCCCACAGTTGACCTCCATTCATTTCTTTGGTGGAAATGTTTTGCTCCATTTTCCCAGCGCCACTAGAAATGCTAATTTGATCATTAAATAGCAATGATGTCTGTGTGGAAAGCACCTGCTTAGACTGAGGGCTTTTTGAATTGAGTTCTAAAATGCTTTTTCTACAGCCAGGGAAAGTAAACAGGGGAAAGGGTTTTGCTAACAAGTTAGTTATGTCCCCTGCCTGTGCTCCTTTTGATTTTGAGTGTGTCGGACTTGAAATTCAGAAGAAGTCAGCATGGATTGGACCGTTATCCAGGGACTGTGGTGTCTATTTTATGAAATACACAGAAAGGGAGCATTTTTAAATAGAGGCATTTTCCATTAGTAGTTCTAATGTATGTGCTCGTTAAGGCCATTTCTTCATTTGCAAGACGGAGCCCTTGGATTGGTGAACTGATGCTGCCTGGTTTGGATAATGGACTTCTACGAACAGAATGTGTAGTACTCTTAGCATTGGTGGGAAGGTAGAGTTTTGAGGAATATGCTTCCTAGTTAAAGTAGGTTTCAAAGCAGAATAATTTGTTTCATCAAAGATTTTCTTATTAAAAATAAACTAATTTTTATTAAAAATAATTTGTTTCATCAAAGACACTCAAATATTTATTTTTAATAAAAAATCTAACAAATATTAATATATTAGTATTTCACATATTCTTGGAAACACCTAGCTAAAATTTACCTTTGAAAGTAATTTTTTTTTTCAGTAGAGAAGTGACAATTTATCGACTTAAATCTGTTTAACAAATCCTGCTCTTTATTATGAAGCAAGATAGCCCTTGCTAGATCTGGGTCTTCCCAGCCTCCAGAACCATTAGCCAATAAATTTATGTTCATTAAAATTACCCAGTTTGTGGTATTATGTCATAGCAGCAAAACCCAAAACTAAGACAGAAGGCACACATTTGATTATGCTTCTGTGTAGTTACATCTTTTTAAAAATTTTTTTATTCCAATTTGTTATATATGATAGCAGAATGCATTACAATTCATATTATACACATAAAGCACAATTTTTCTGGTTGTATACAAAGTATATTCACACCATTCATGTCTTTATACGTGTACTTAGGGTAATGATGTCCATCTCATTCCACCCTCATTTCTACCCCCATGCGCCCCCCCTGCTCCAACCCTTTTGTCCTAACTGGAGTTTGTCTAATCTTCCCATGCTCGCCCTCCCAACCCCACTATGAATCAGCCTCCTTATGTCAGAGAAAGCATAGTTTGGTTTTAGGGGATTGGCTACCTTCACTTAGCATTGTATTCTCCAATTCCATCCACTTACCTGTAAATGCCATGATTTTATTGTTTTTTATTGCTGAGTAATATTCCATTGTGTATATATACCACATTTTCTTTATCCATTCCTCTACTGAAGGGCATCTAGGTTGATCCCACAGTTTAGCTATTATGAGTTGTGCTGCAATAAACGTTGATATGGCTGTTTCCCTGTAGAATGCTGTTTTTAAGCCCTTTTGGTATAGACCAAGGAGTGGTATAGCTGGGTCAAAGGTGGTTCCATTCACAGTTTTCCAAGGAATCTCCATACTGATCTCTATATTGGCTGAACCATTTTGTGGTCCCATCAGCAATGTATGAGTGTGCCTTTTTCTCCACATCCTCGCCAACACTTATTGTTGTTTGTATTCTTAATAGTTCCTGTTCTGACTGGAGTGAGATGAAATCTTAGAGTAGTTTTGATTTGCATTTCTCTAATTGCTAGAGATGTTGAACAGTTTTTCATATATTTGTTGATTGATTGTATATCACCTTCTGAGAAATGTCTGTTCAGTTCCTTGGCCCATTTATTGATTTGGCTATCTATCTGTCTACTTATTTATTTATTTTTGGTGTTTAGCTCTTTGAGTTCTTTATATATCCTAGAAATTAGTGCTCTATTTTATGTGCGAGTGGTAAAAATTTGATCCCAAGCTGTAGATTCTCTAGTCACCTCACTGATCATTTCTTTTGCTAAGAAAAGCTTATTAGTTGGAATCATCCCATTTATTCTTGATTTTAATTCTTGCACTATAGGAGTCTTATTAAGGAAGTTGGGGCCTAATTCAATATGATGGAGATTAGGGTCTACTTTTTCTTTTATTAGACACAGAGTCTCTAGTTTAATTCCAAGATCCTTGATCCACTTTGAGTTGAGTTTAGTGCATGGTGAGAGATAGGGGTTTAATTTCATTTTGTTGCATTTAGATTTCCAGTTTTCCCAGCACTATTTGTTGAAGAGGTTGTCTTTTCTCCAGTATATGTTTTTGGCACCTTTGTCTAATGTAACTATATTTATGTGGGTTAGTCTCTGTGTCCTCTATTCTGTACCATTGGTCAACCAGTCTATTTTGGTGCCAATACCATGCTGTTTTTGATACTGTTGCTCTGTAGTAAGTTTAAGGTCTGATATAGTGATGCCACCTGCTTCACTCTTCTTGCTAAGGATTGCTTTAGCTATTTTGGGTCTCTTATTTTTACAGATGAATTTCATGATTGCTTTTTCTTTTTCATTGGGATTTTGACTGGAATTACATTAAATCTGTATAATGCTTTTGATGGTATGGTTATTTGGACAATATTAATTCTGCCTACCCAAGAACAAGGGAAATCTTTCTATCTTCTTAAGTCTTCTTTAATTTCTTTGTTTAGTGTTCTATAGTTTTTGTTGTAAAGGTCTTTTACCTCTTTTGTTAGGTTGATTCCCAAGTATTTTATTTTATTTTATTTTATTTTATTTTATTGAGGCTATTGTAAATAGTTTTCCTCATTTCCCTTTCAGAAGATTTGTCACTGACATACAGAAATGCCTTTGATTTATGGATGTTGATTTTGTATCCTGCTACTTTGGTGAATTCATTTACTAGTTCTAAAGTTTTCTGGTGGAACTTTTAGGGTTTTCTAGGTATAGAATATCATCAGCAAATAGTGCCAATTTGAGTTCTTTTTTTCCTATGTGTATCCCTTTAATTTCTTTTGTCTAATTGCTCTGGCCAATGTTTCAAGAACTATGTCAAATAGAAGTGGTGAAAGAGGGCATCCCTGTCTTGTTCCAGGTTGTTCTCCATTTAGAATGATGTTGGCCTGGGGCTTAGCATAGATAGCTTTTATGATGTTGAGAGATGTTTCTGTTATCCCTAGTTTTTCTAGTGTTTTGAACACAAAGCGTTGCTGTATTTTGTCAAATGTTTTTTCTGTATCTATTGAGATGATTATATGGTTTTCATCTGTAAGTCTATTGATGTGATGAATTACATTTCTTGATTTACATATGTTTAACTAACCTTGCCTCCCTGGGATGAATCCCACTTGATCGGGGTGCACTATCTTTTTTATTTTGTATTCAATTTGCCAGAATTTTATTGAGAATTTTTGCATCTATGTTCATTAGAGATATTGGTCTGAAGTTTTCTTTCTTTGAAGTGTCTTTTTCTGGTTTTGGAATCAGGGTGATGTTGGCCTCATAGAATGAGTTTGGAAGTGCTCCTTCTTTTTCTATTTCCTGAAATAAAAGTGTGTCTTCACTTCTTGCATTGTGGATCTCTGAGGCATTACTGTTTTTACCCTATAGGCTTATAGTGCCCTTGTCGGGTTCCAGTACCTCTCTTTTGAGGGGAAAGACAATGTTAACAGATCCCAATATAAATAATATGCACCCTAAAGACAAATGTTTGCTATTAAGACTTTTAACGTTTGGTCACAATGTACAGTAATGGTGAATTCAATTATTATCTATAATATACTCAGTAGGTTTGTAAAAGTGTTTATAGTTTCTGATGGTGGACAAAAAAATGAGGGTGAGGAATAGGATGATATACTGAGAAAGTAGGAGGTGAGGATATAGAGTTGCTATATCTTAGGAAGTGTGAAAGAGAAATCTAAAGAGGAAGATTAGTAGCAGGAGAAGAGAGAGGAAGTAATTTTGGGTAGACAAGTAAGTCAGAAGACAGTAGAATACCTAAAACAAACCCACATATATATCAGTAAAAATAAAAAAGGCTACATAGTAGATATTGGTGGGAAAAAAAGAAGAAAAATAGAAAACAAACAAACAAGCCAAGAATATACAACAAAACTGTAATATATAATTCAGAAATCCCATTCCTCAAAATCCGAATTCATGCAAAGTACTTGGTTTCATATGTTGGGGATGTGAGGGCAGGAGAATAGAGGGAGAAGAAAAAAAATCTTGAAGGAAGAAAAAGGGATTGTTTTGGTTGAGATCAGTATCTTTCCTCCTTCCTTTCTCATCCAATATTAGCTGGTATCTCCACCATCAAATGGTGAAAGTAACCAGGATGTCACTGTGCCAGGGTAGTGGCTGCTGGGGAGAGGGGTAGTTAGAAACTGGGTACCTGGCCAGCTGGAGTTCCAAACTTGGAGTTGCTTCCATTGAAGATGATGATGAAGATGACCCAAAAATGGAGGCACCTGCTTTTAGTGGTGGACTTGTTGGGTCATGTGTGGGGGGAGTCAAGTGATAGTGTTGGATGATGAGTTTAGAGATGAGCTCTCTGGTGTGCAGCATGTGGCTGTTGGCTGACTTCAGAGCCTGGGTGATGTTCTCAGGTTCAGGCAGGCTACTGTGCAGGGGACTATCTCTGCTGCTGCAGAGTCCCAAGATGGTGGTAACCAGGGGACCAGGGGAGCCTCATGTTGGTAGATGGGGTTCTATACAGGAGTGGCAGCTGGTTTTCCTGTCTGTGGGAAGCTGCTGGGTATCCTGCGTGGGAGTGGAGTCCCTGATTTCTACTCGGGTAGGTGGCTGAAAGTTTTATGTGGGTGCTGCTGCTGCTGGTCCTGCTCGGGGTACCCCGTAGTCCTGATCCACTCTGACGCTGAGGCCTGGATCTTTGGACAGGCACGGTGACCATGATTCCTTCGTGTGAGCAGGACTATTGGTCATGGAGAAGCAGTATTCTCACTACTTGAGTCCCGTGTCATGGAGCAACACAGAATGATGCCTCCCTCTGGCCTGCCATCTTGGATCCTCTCCTTTGAAAGTAGTCTTATGAAGAATTGTGAGTTGGACAATTTTGGAAATGTTTGAAGGGTATGAAGAGTGGAAGATAACTGCTAACCAAGAGTTTAAATGAAGATCTGGGAAATGCATTGGTCTTTTATAGCCTTCAAATATATCTGAAGATACTTTTAGCATACAGTGCTTTGAGAAAGCAGAAGAGAAATGTGAAAGAATTTGTTAAAAAAACGTTTTCTAACTGATGGAGTGTGGTATTGAAAAGTAATAATTTTCAGGGCATTCAGGTTGAGACTCATAAATATGTTAATAATCGTGTGTGTGTGTGTGTGTGTGTGTGTGTGTGTGTGTGTATGTGTATAGTCATCTACTGTGTTCTGGGGTTTTGCTAGATTATAGCTGTTCTTGACATGGAATATGGTAACTGAGATGATACACATGTTAATTTGTTTCAGTATAGTAACTGTTTATGTATCCTATAACATTCTGAATACCTTAAATGCACAAAATAAAATTTATTTTAAAATATAATAAATAAAAATATTAAAAAGTAGGAATACAAAAGGCAATATGACATATGAATCTGATCATAAGAGATAAAAGCCCAAAAGACCATGCCAGAAGACTATTATAAATAATAAATGAGTTGAGCAAAGTTGTAGGGTACAAAATCAACATAAAAATCAGAATTATTGGGCTGGGGTAGTGACTCAGTGGTAGAGTGCTTGCCTAGCACAAGTGAGGCACTGGGTTCCTCTTCAATACCACATAAAAAATAAAGTTATTTAAAAAAAATCAGCATTGTTATACACTAACAGCAAATATCTGAAAATTAAGAAATTAATAGCCACAAAAGATAACAAAATACCAAGGAAGGAATTTAACCAAAGAGGCAAATTATAGAAATCTATAATGAAAACCATGGAACAATGATGAAAGAAATTGAGCCCAGCATGGTGGCATACTCCCAGGTATTTGGGAGGTTAAGACAGGAGGATTGCAATTTTGAGTCCAGTGTCAAACTAAAAAGGTGGGGGCTGGTGTGGTTCTGAGGCAGAGCAACCCTAGGTCCAATCCCCAGCACCACCAAAGGACTGGGAGGAATAGGACACACAAAAAAATAGAGGAATTTTATGTTCATATATTAGAAGATTCAATGTTAAAATACCCATAGTAACCAGAGCAGTCAACCAATTCAGTATAATCTTTGTCAAAATACTAATGAATTTCTTCACAGAACTAGAAAAAAAAAACAATCCTAAAACTCATATAGAATCATAAAAAAGCCCCAAATAGCCAAATAAATCTTGATCAAAAAGAACAAAGTAGGATGCATTATACCATGTGACTTTAAATTGTACTACAGAGCTGTAGTAATTAAAATGTATCAGTTCTGGAGATCAGTGGAACAAAAGAGGGAGCCTAGAAGTAAACTCATACACAAAGAACAGACTGTTGGGTGACAGTGCTAAGAACATGCTTTAGAGTAAGGGCAGCCTCTTCAGTAAATGTAGGAAAATTGAATATCTACCTGCAGAAGAATGAAACTAAATTATCTCTCACCAGTTATAAAAAAAAATCACCTCATAATGGAATTGAGTGCATGTTAAGTGAAATAAGCCAGAATCAGAAAATCAAAGATCTCATGTATTCTATAACATGTGGAAATTAGAAAGAAGGAAACAAAAGGTGGGGGCGATAATCTCATGAAATTAGAAGGGAGATCAGTAGAGTAGAGGAAGGGGGCTGGAGGAGGAGGAGAGAAGGGAAAGGGGATATACGTGGAATGAAATCGAACAAATTATGTTATCTGCCTGTACAATTATGTCACAGTATATCCCACTTTTATGTATAACTGATGCATTAATTGAAAAAGTTACATTAGATTTTTCTTTTTAAAAAATATTGTAAGAACTACAGCTATGAAACTACTAGAAGAAAACATAGGAAAAACACCCAGGATATTGAAATGAGAAAGGATATTTTGGATAAGACTCCCAAAACACAGAATACAAAGACAAAAGTAGATGAATGGGATTACTTCAAATTAAAAATGTTCTCCACAGAAAATAAGCAGTAAGCAGAGTGAACACACAACCTACAGAAAGGGATAAAATATTAGCAAAGTCTGTATATAGACTTAAAAAAATTAGCAGGTTTTTGAATGATTTCATCAGAGAAAGAAATGTTTGAGGAGATATGTTTACCTTCATTTAAATGTTAAACAATGTATATAGTATACGTGCATTGAAGCATAACATGGTACCCCATACATATGTAAAATTTTATCAGTTGAAAAATAAGAGCTGGGCACAGTGGTGCATGCTTGTAATCCCTGCAGCCTTGGGAGGCTGACTTAGGAAGATCACAACTTCAAAACCAGTCTCAGCAAAAGTGAGGCTCTCAGAAACTCAGACTCTGTCTCTAAATGAAATACAAATAGGGCGGGGGATGTGGCTCAATGGTCAAGTGCTCCTGAGTTCAATCCCTGGTAGCTGCCCACAAAAAAAAAAAAAAAAAAAATTTACAGTTTCTACTCAAGTTATTCTCAGTCTTTTCTTTTCTTTTTTTAAGAGAGAAAGAGAAAGAAGAGAGAGAATTTTTTAATATTTATTTTTCAGTGGACACAACATCTTTATTTTATTTTTATCTGGTGCTGAGGACGGAACCCAGTGCCCCATGCATGGCAGGTGAGCACGTTACCGCTTGAGCCACATCCCCAGCCCCTATTCTCAGTCTTTTCTAACCAAGAAATCCCAACTTTATCTTGTAGAAGCTGTAATAAAAGCTCAGTTTTATGAACTGTACTGTTAAGAGTGTGCTACTGTAGTATTTATGGACTCATGTCCCTATCTGAGAAATTGGGGGAGTTGGAACCCAATGGGCCAGAGTGGGCTTCAAGACTCATGGCAAGGAGCAAGAACAGAATGAAAGATTCAAGGGACAAAGCTAAAGTGGATACACTGTAGGAAGACTAAGCAAGACACCAGTCCACAGAGACTAAGTTAATAGGGGGCAAAAATTTGAAGGCACTGGTAGACACCAGGAATTTAGCATGGAGAGTAGAGCCCAGTGAGAATCCTGGAGCCACAAGCACATAGCACTCACTGATTGTTATAAAAGGCCCTGACCTTAGACATGCACAAGGAGTCAGGTTTTTGGGGGTCCTCAACTAGCTTAGACATAATAAAAATGGGTAGAGTGATTATATAAATAGTATTTAAGGGAAATTTTTGACGTACTATGTGAAAATGATTCTCACAGTTAAAAAAAGAGGTATAAAAGCACATACAAAATGATTGACATTTTTGTCTCTCTCACATAAAAAGTAATTATAAGGAAAAAAAGTTAAAAAAAATCTCTAGAAGCCATCACTTTTCTTTTTCTGTCTTTGCATCATCTGTAATACATAACTTTGAAATCATTGGGAATCTGAGCATGGAAACTGAAATGTCATTTGTGACCAATTTTTTTTTTGTGAATTTCAGGGAATGATCCAATGGAATATATAGATATAAGTGGAAATTTAATCATAGATATAAAGAAAAGATACAGGAGTTGTAAGTAAAGTAACAGGTCAATAGTATGCTTTTGATAAAGTGGTATTATTAATAGAGACTTTTTAAAATACCCCCACAAACATTTTACCAATGACAATTTGCAAAGCAATTAACAAGCATTATATGTTCACATTAGGAGTTAAAACTTTATCCCCCACTTGCATCTTTTCTTTTTTTCTGATTAAATTTTTTACTGACTTTTGTAATCACTTCTTTTTACATGACAGTATATTTTGAAATATTTTACAGACAGAATAAGTATAACTTGTTATAGTTAGGATCCCATTATTGAGGTTGCACATGACATGCTGTTACATTGGTCATGCATTTATATATGAGGATAGGAATGATATATCTGAGGCATTCTACTGTCTTTCCTATTACCATCCCTCCTCCTTTCCCTTCATTCTCCTTTGTCTAGTCTAATGGACTTTTAATCTTCCCCTCCCTTATTGGGAGTTACCATCCACTTATCAGAGGGAACGCTGGCTTATTTCATTTAGCATGGTATTCTCCAGTTCCATCCATTTACTGGCAAATGGCATAGTTTCATTCTTCTTTATAGTGAAGAATATTCCATTGTCATATATATATATATATATATATATATATATATATACACACACACACACACACACACACACACACTTTCTTGATTGATTTATCTTTTGTGGAGCACTTAGATTGGTTCTATAGCTTGGCTATTGTGAATTGAGCTGTTACAAACATTGAAGTGGCTGCATCACTACAGAGTGCTGATTTTAAGTCCTTTGGATATAAACTGAGGAGAGAGATAACAGGGTAAAATGGTGGTTCCATTCCAAGTTGTTTGAGGAATCTCCTGCTGCTTTCCAAAGTGGTTGTACCAATTTGCAGTCCCACCAGCATCCTTACTTGTGTTGTTGAATTGTTGCTTGTATTCTTGATAGTTGCCATTCTGATGGGGGTGAGATGGAATCTAATGTAATTTTGATTTGTATTTTTCTAATTGCTGTAGGGACTTAACAACATGGAGGCTGTTTAAAAGGGTGACAGTTGCAGGTTTGTGGAAATGAGTTATGGTGATTTACTGTTTAAATCAAGATAAAAGGAATATTTATATCCTCCTTTCTCCAGACATGATTAAAGTAGTTTAAAGTTTACATAAAAAGCAAATAGTATAATTTAAAAGTAATAGCAAAAAAATCAAGGTGGCTTATACAATGAATATGAATGTATGTTTGAAGTAAAAGCCATAAATGTGGCCATTGGAAGGAAAGGATTTTGTGGGAAGGATATACTCTGTCTATTGTACAATTTTACCAGATATTGGCTCTTATAATGAAACTAATAATATATAGTAGGAACCTAGAATCAAGTCTAAATGAGCAATGTTTTCTTTCAAGTCATGAAGCTAGCAGGTTTCATAGAATAGAAAACAACTATTTTTTGAAAAATATAAGAAATTGACTTGGAGGTAATTCAAATATTAATGTGAAAGAAAATAATAAAAAATTCAGTAATGGAGAAAATATTGTTCCAAATTTAATATGAAGGCGTATTTTCCCCCATGAGGGAAGCTATTCATAAAAATGGTTAAATGGGTCAAGCTTTTGCACCAGATATCTTCTTTTTGTAATCCCTTGGGTGCTTGATAATTTTTAGTTTTTCTTCTTCCCACTTGAATGGTTTTCACTTTTCTCTTTTCTTTTTTTAAGCCATGCTTTGGTAAAGGTCTATTTACTTTTAACACATTGTGAATTTAAGGTAATTATTTGAGTAATATTTGCCATTTAGCTCTTAAAAATAATTGTTGAAAGAAATATTTGGTCTCTGTTCCTCATGTTTCAAGTCTCAGACAGAAGGAGGCTTGGATGTGTCATAGTAGCAAGCAATTCCGAAGTCTTGGTGGCTTTAAAAGTTCTTGCTCACACTGCAGGTATGCATTAAAGGTGGACAGGGTATCTGTGATTGTAGTTAGGTGCAACTGGCAGAGACCCCAGCTCAACACAGGACTCCATGGTAGAGGCAGGAAAAAGAGAAACTAGTATATTCCATATTCTTTTACATGATGGTTACTCAGGTTGGCCCACAAGAGCAGACACAGGAGGAAACAAAGTTTATTATACTCACAAGTGCTAGGAACAGGAGGTATGGTGTGGGAGACCAACCTCACAGGTGACTGAGTTAACTCCCCTGCTGGGTGATGTGGTGTCAGGCACCCATGCTGCTAGACTGTCCCGCTCTTCTGCTCTTCTAGGGTTCCAGTGACTATGTCTTAGTGCTTGGGCTTGTCTTCCTACAGCCCCATGGGTGGAGCTATGCTCACCTGTTCCTTTGTAATATAACCCCTTGCCCTGTTTAGGATAGAAAATTCCATGGACGTGCCTTGTGTGTGTCCCCTTCTCTTACTGTGCCTTTGGGTGTGGCCTGCCCAGATGTCAGTCAACCTGCTGACAGTGGACATCATGAAGATAGACTCATTTGAACAGCTTGCCTCATTTGAATAGCTTCTCTTCAATAAGAGGGGTCAGTGTGTGCTCTCTCTCTCTTTTCCTGCGGACACTTAAGGTCAGAGGAGCCATCACAGTGACCCCAAAGAAAAAGGTATTTATGTCTCTTGTGTGACTATTTTGCACAGCCCAATTAGCCCAGTTTACCTGAAGTGACCCCTGAGCCTTTTAGTCGTGAACAGAAACCCAGCAATTGGTGCCCAACGTGGGGCTTGAGGTCTGAGTCTTTAAGCTGCTGGACAAATTCTGGCTTGTATTGGGACTCCAATTTAAATATTAAAGTTTAGTGAGTTTGGTATTTCTCTCTAGAAGTTAAGCATGCTTAGGATTGCAGAGTATTGTGGGCAGAATTTTAGAAAGTAAGTGAATTAAACAAAAGGAAAATCCGTGATGTTAAAATTTTTAATATTGTGGTATAATTCTAGAGATTCTAAGTAAATTTGAAGAGTTATTAAGATGATTAATGGGCTGTGTTGTTGAGTCCTTTCCATGGAAAGAGCACTTTCGTGGATTCTTTTGAATTGTTTTTGTAAATCTTTATAAAAGATTTCTTAGGCTTTGTGTTCTAGAAGTTCGTGGTAGAAGAGTGTGAAAAAGGGAGAGAAAATATTGTGATGTTTACCTGGAGAGAAGTAAGTTTCAATTTTCTATTGTTTTTGTGAATACTCAGAAAGTTCATACTAAACCTCTTTGCTACATAATTGTCCTATGAATCAGAATGGCTGTAACTCAGCCACTGCTCCCTATGGGGTCTGTAACTAGACCCATGGCTAGCAGAGCTTTTTAACCTTTTGAGTTGACTTGAATGCCAAATGCAGACTAGCTTAATACCTGATGGTAATGCTGGCATCTGCCGCTAAATCTTTTAAAACACCCACATGCTATGGGAAAAAATAGGAAATAAAAGAGAACACAGGCTGCAACCTGGTCGAAAAGATAAAGCAAGCTGCTATCCACCGTAGGATCTGGGATGGCAGGGGAAAATACAGATAAAACCAAATAAAGTGCAATCGGCTAGGGAAAGTCAGGAAACTTTTGCCTCAGACAATGGGCAATGGACTCCATGTTGTTTGCGTCACCATGGTAACCATGTGAAGCCTCTCCAGAGGAGTGGGCTTCCTTGTCCTGCTTCCTACATTTTCGCAGGCTTCTCATTGGTTCTTCTACAGTCACTCAGACAGGACTTCTGGTCCCGCCTTCCAGCTGCTAACCTGTACTTCCTGTTTCAGATTGCTATTGGAGCTACTCAGAGCCTACATTGTTAAAGATGCTCACCTGTAAATGCTAACGAAAGATATCTTTTTCAGACAAAATCTAATTCCACAGGTTTCTATGTTACAGCCCTAAATTTAAGTTAGTTTTGAGTTAAATAGCCTGACTTTTCTCTATAGTTGTATTACTAAATAACGTTCTATTGATGAAAGATATCAAACATGCCTCTTTGTATTTTACTTTTAATTTTGGAGGTTATGGGGATGCATTTACTCACCACAGGAACAAAAGTCGATAATGTTCCTGTGATGAACAAAGAATCCTTATTCTCATTCCTGACTATATGATTATAAGAAAAAGTGACATCACATAGAAGAGTGCACTCCTAATTAAAAATAAATTAAAATGGATCCAAATATTTTAAGAACCACGTGGTTACATAAAGTTAATACAATTACAAGTTATGTCCTTATTCTTAATATATTTTCTAGATATTTAGATAACCTATAGTTGTTAATCTATAAAATTATTAGCACATATGCCTAATTATTTAGTTAATATATATTTATTTGTCTAATTGTTTTTCTTCAACAGAAAACCCATAATTTATACATTTTATATGTACATTGATCTGATACTCTGTCATTCAGTTAATTTTACTATACTGATATGAGCTAAGATTTTGTTCATATTTTGACATGATATTTGAGATAAATGTATTTTACTATAAATTTGCTTTCAAGAAAAAATACAATCTTCAAGTAGTTTCTAGCTCTCAAGTTATTGTACAAACTTATAAATGATAAAAAAATATAATTTTGTTTGCAGAAATATCTAAGGATTTTAACTATATTTTCATTGATATTTCTTATCAAAGTACAATAACATGTTTAGATTCTAAGGTTTTCAAAAATTGTTCCAAAGTATAACCAGGAAAAATTCTAAAAGAAAATGATGCTTCAACAGAGGGGAAACACACATTAGAGATCCTAAAAAGAAAAAAGAAAAAAGAAATCATCTTTGAGTAAAACAAGGTCTTTATATTCTAGATTTTAATAATAAAAGAATTTTCCTAAATAAAAATATTTTTATATCATTGTCTAAACAGATGATATAAAAAGTTAAAATAATTAAAAAAGAGATTTATATGTACTGGACTGACAATAAAAATTTTAACTGATTAATTCAAGGATATTTCAGGCTATTTCCCTAATTTTACTATACTGATATGAGCTAAGATTTTGTCCATATTTTGACATGATAAGGACCTATTAAAATGTTAAGTTTATTTCCCTAAAAAGGTGTTTATTGCCTAATAATTCTTGCTGTTTAAGACAAAGATTAATTTTGATAAATAAATTCACATTGTTGATTAAACACTAAATATATTAATCTGCTAACTTAGATCCCAATTTTGACAATTGTCCTTGGAGACTAAATTGGATTGATTCAAAGACACTGTCGATTTTTATATATTTTATTTGTTAGATAATTATGAGATTTGAGAGAACATTTTGTTAGGACTGAGGTTCTCCAAATTAAAGTCATATGTTAATTTTGAACAATAAAGGTTACAAACTTTAAAAATTCATTGATATTATATAAATTCTCTGGCTGGGCCTATTATCCATAAAAAATGGTAAGATTTATATAGTTCTCCCTACACTGGGAAATAACCTTAATCATATTTTCTAAAAGACAATTGAAAGAAATCTATTTAAAGAATAATATTCTAAATTATAAAGATATTTTGAGACCTTCTCTCAAAAAGAGATTGAGGGTTCTTTCTAAATTGTTAGGATGGATCGACTAGTCTATATTAGGGAATTATAATAATCAATAAAAGGTAAATCTATTTTTATCATTTAAATACTTGTACTATTATCTATCTATCTATCTATCTATCTATATATATATAACTTAAACTAATGATACTATGACTTATGCCAAGTCTTTACTCAATTTTATTAAATAAAAAGGGAATACAGCAGGACCCCAGAGACATACTAGATCTTACAAAATATTTTTAAATTTTTTCTTAAATTGTAATATTGAGAGTCTTAATGTCACTGAACATGATTCAGTAAACTAAATCAGATATCAAAGGAGAGTTTAAATCAGTCATCATGATAATGACTGAGAAACTTGGCACAGGAAGGTAAATTTCCAGCTACAGAGTTTATAGCCATGCAGCTTCTCAAGCTTGTGAAGTAAGTAAAATTATGAAAAGACTTGTATGGACCCATTTCCCAGGTCCACCTTTAATGGACATTACAGTGTAGACTAGGAAATCCACTCATATAACTAGATTAATTGTACTGACTGTAATGGTCAATTATACATTGATTCTATGATAAACAGGCTGTCTGGAAGTATCTTTTAAGAAAAAGACAATGTTGAAATAACCAATTCTCATGCATCCATATGGATGGTGGCTGTGGACCAGATGTAAGTAACACCAACTAAAGACCAATTCTCTATGAAGGATCAAGTCTTAGCACTGCTCTCCTCTTCATCTATCTGTGTCTCTCAGCTTTGTCACAATATTACAGTTTGTCTGTCTATGGCCTTTCTTCTTCCTTCCTGAATTCAGCCTCACCAGCCCAGTGCTGTGAGCTGGGCCCTCCATGGAGAAGAAACCTGAGTTTGTCGATCCTAAGGTAAATGCTGGCGTGGAGGCCATGGGGGCATTATCTATCAAGGAGACAGAAAGCCCTCTCGGGGATGATGCCTTGCACACTCCACATCACCCTGCTTGGCCCCGGAGGATGGCTGGTTAGCCAGTGACGGGTAAGATTCCTCAAGGGAGGGACAACCTAAGACAGGCACAGTCGCAGAGGGGCCATCAGGAGAAAACTTGGGGGCCAACAGAGGTGAGGCACAGAACCTCACCCCCCCACCTGTGCAAAGGCCTAATTCTTCACCCCTTCTGAGAGAGGTCTCCTGCCCCATGGCTGCTTTGCTCCCCACGTCCAGCTCAGATCGGAACCCACTCAGATGGGAACCCAACTGACAGACCTAGTCAACAGCAACTGCCTGCTCACCACAGGAGGAGACAACTGCAGCTACAGGAATGGGCCATGTCTGGATGCTTTTCTCTTTCTTGGTTCTTCCACCCTTTTTCCTATGCTTTTCCCTTTTCCATTCTTCTCTCATCATGGTTCTCCTTTGGCAACAAATTTAACATAAGGGGAGGAGATGTTAGAATAACTTTAAGTTACAACTAGCAGCTATGAGTGGCTTGGAGTGCTTAAAAAATCCACATTCCTTCAGGCCTGACAGGAATATTTGCAGGATGGGGTGCTTTGTTCTAGCAAGCAGTCAATGAAACCACATCCTCAGCACTTGTTGTGGTTAGCATTGCCAAACTACCAGGCCAAAAAATCGAGAGTCAGGGGCTTCAGGGCATGAAAGCCCTGACTCAGTAAGCCCCTTCCCTTAGGAACAAAGAGCCTTCCAGATTGCTTTCCAACACAACAGCAATATTTAGAGTTTCCTCACAGTGTGGTTACATTAGGCAGAAGATGATTGGCTTATGGATATTATCTTGCTTATATGATTGACGGGCACATGCCACTTGAACCCTATAACAGTTGTGTGCATTCCAAAAAGAAACTGAGCTACTGGACATCGACTTGAGGTTTGTCACCAGCCAGTTCTCACCTGCTCCCAGAGTCTGTGTGTTGACTCCACATCTCTACTTCCTGCGACTGAGGTAGCTGAGCAACTAATTGACCACACCAGTGATAGGAACGTATGCAAGACAGCATATGAGAAATCTAAACCAGCCAATTATGCTGGTTTAATGATTTACATGATTAACACTATATGTGTACAATTGTCAGAAAGATTATTAAAATAGATTTTTCCAAGAGTATTTATATTACTGAAAGACCTAATTAACTCTTTAAATGTGAGAGTCAAGAGAAAAGATGATAAATATCCTGTAGCCTGTAAGAATACAACTTATTGTATCATTAGTTATTGCCAGCTAATATTTTAGACTTATAATATACTGAAGTTAATATTCAAGCTTTCAAACAGGTGTATGTCAATTAACCAGACCTAAGCAAGCTGCTGGTCTCATAATCCCTGAAGTGACTACTTTAAATATTATTCCTTGCTTTTTCAATTACAGCCTTTGTGACCATGTCTTAAAACTTAAAATGTATGGATTTTCTTAATGTTTGACTTAAATTACTTCCCAAAGTTTTCATGGTCAGATAAGTGCTGATGGAAGGATGAGAACTAAGTTATAATGCTTTAGAAGACAATGTAATAAATAATGTGAATGAGCCCTCTGCTCTGTGGTGTATGGAGAGGCCTAAATGCCATGCCAATGAAAATGTCTATGTTACTATGGCCAAACACAATGCCTCCCAATAAAATCAGGAAAAGATTCAAAATCTTCTGATGAGTGTTTGGTGAAGTAATAATAATAACCTGGATCTTCCAAGTTGATTGTGTTTTCTACTAATTCCTTTTGTGCTTCAATAGCAGATCATGATGACCTCGGACTAAAAATCCAGTGACTGAAAGATAGAATTTCCCAGTTACATTTTTTATATATTAAGAAAATAAGGAATATGTGGGAGACCAACCTCGAATGTGACTGAGTTAACTCTCCTGCTAGGGGATGTGGCATCAGGCACCCATGCTGCTAGACTGCCCCACTCTTCTAGGGTTTGAGTGACTGTGTCTTCGGGCCTGGGCTTGTCTTGCTACAGCCCCATGGGTGGAGCTATGCTTACCTGTTCCTTTGTAATATAGCCCATGTCCTGTTTAGGATAGAATGTTCCATGGAAGTGCCTTTTGTGTGTCCCCTTCTCTTACTGTGCCCTTGGGTGTGACCTGCCCAGATGTCAGTCAACCTGCTGACAGTGGACATCATGAAGATAGACTCAGCCCCCTGAAACCTGACCCCTTGCCTCATTTGAATAGCTTCTCCTCAATAAGAGGGGTCAGTGTGTGCTCTCTATCTCTCTCTTCCCTAGGACCCTTAAGGTCAGAGGAGCCATCACAGGGACCCCAAAGAAAAAGGTATATTTGTGTCTCTTGTGTGGTTATTTTTCACAGCCCAGTTAGCCCAGTTTACCTGGAGGGACCCCTGAGCCTTTTAGTCTTGAACAGAAACCCGGCAGTATGGCATGCTATGAAGGCCACACAGAAAATTCCCAGGGCCCGTCAAAAGGCAAAAGGGGCAAGAGTGAGGGGAGACATAGGCCAGTCTTTCTTGGAGTTTCCACAAGAAAAGCAAGGTAAGCAGTTCGGGCTTGTCTACTTTGAGTCATTTTGGCCAACTGTAAACCTCAGGATTGTTTCCTTTTGCCTGATAAGTGGCCTTCGAATGATGAAGGCAAAGGAATATTGCCTCTTGGAGTGGAATGGACAGACTGCTTGCTTTCTGTGTCTCTGGATTGGTTAGTTTATATGTCAAAGGAATGTGGCTGAGCCCTTTGCTCTTTCTAAGACTTAAAATATCTCCCAGGTCTAAAGGTTTTTTAAGAAGTTAAAATATAGCATATAGAAAATTAAAATATAAATAATACATAGTGAAAAAAATGCTGGCTTTTAAATTTTCTGCCTGGAAGGGACACACATGATTTCCTCTTGGAAGGGTCATACCTTATTCTGTTCACTTTTCAATGGCTCAAGGAAGTCAAAAGGCTGTGTGAATTTAGGTGAGCAGAGTGGTAACTCTCCTGTGGTCAAGGATATTGATGAATAGCCGAAAGTCTATCAAAGAGGAATTGTGTCTGGCGCAGGTATTTCCCTTGTTGTTTCTACTATACAAGATTACCTGTTGCTTCAGTTAGACTGCTTCCTTGAATATTAAAAAAAAAAATGTATGCCACTCTGCCCAGCATGGCCCTAAGGATTCAGTAGGTCCATTAGTTTACCAAGAAATTGAAGATTGAGAAATGTTTTCCTTTTGAAGTACTAAGTGGGTCAATAGGGGGTTACTTGAATGCTAGCCAGCATCTGTTTTTATTTTTGTTTTTGATTTTAATTATTTGAGTCTACTTAATTTTTTTAATCATTCTAGCAAAAGTTTTGTCCAACTTGTTGGTCTTGACAAAGAATGGGTTTTGACTTTGTAGTTCTCTTTTGATGTCTATCCTCTATTTAATTTTCTTCACTCTTTATTATTTCTTCATTGTGTTAGCTTTGAGTTTAGTTTGCTATTTTTCTAGTCTTTATACTCTGAGGTATAAAGTTAGGTTATTAACTTCATATTTGCCTTTTTGGGTTAATGTATTCGCATATAGCTATAAATTTTCCTCTGAGCACTTCCTTTGCTACATTGTATAAATGTTGGTATGTTTTCCTTCAATTCAAAATATTTTCTAATTTCTCTGTATTTTCTTTATTGATCCCTTTGCTGTAGGAGTGAATTGTTTAATTTTCATGTAATTGTGAAGTTTCCAGTTTTCCTTGTTACACATTTCTAGCTTCATTCTATTTTAGACACGAAAAGACACAGCAGTATTTTGTACTTTAATCTTTTTAAGATTATTGAGACTTAATCTGTGGCCTGAGAATGCTCTGATCTGGAGAATGTTCTATGTGCACGTGAGGAGAATGTGTATGCTGCAGATATCGGGGGGAGTGTTCCGTGCAGTATAGTCTCTGTACTATTGTCCAAGTCTTCTATTTTCTTATTGTTCTTCTGTCAGGATGTTCTATTTATTACTAAAGTGAGGTATTAAAGTTTCTATTATTTTACAACTGTATTTCTTCCTTGGCTGTTAAAATTTCCTCCATATTTTAGGGGTCTCTCTTGATTAGTATATTATGTTTAGAATTGCTTTATCTTCTGATGAAGTATCCCAAATTTGATGAACTTGTTTGTTTCTTATAACACTTTTTTTTTTTTACTACAAGACTACTTTGTATTATACTAATATGGTGTCTTAGTCCAAGAAGGCTTCCATAAGAAAAATAAAATGATTTTCAAATTCAGGAGACCAGGAAGTCCTAGATAAAAGCCCTGGAAGATTCACTGTCTGGTAGTGGCCTGCTTCCTGATTCATAGATGGGCGTCTTGTAGCATTTTCCTTCTGGAGTAGAAGAGGCAAAAGAGTTCTCTTACTCCTCTTTTATAAGAGCACCAATCTCATTCATTAAGGCAAAGAATGCAGGATCTAATCACTTCCAAGGGGCCTCTGTCCTCATACCACTACCTGGAGGTCATGTTGTCAAGATAATGCATTTTGAGGAAATACAAATATTCATACATGGCACATAGCCACCCAACTCCCTTAGGGCTACTATTAGCATGTATATTTTCTTCAATCCTCTTACTTTTAACCTATTTGTGTTTTTATATAAAGTGAGTCTTTTGTGGATAGCACATGATTGGATCACTTTTTGAACTCATTCTGCCAATGAATATAGTTTAATCCATATATATATTAAAAAGTGCTAATAAGAAAGTACTTAATTCTGCCATTTGGACATTTATTTTCTATACATATATCACAATATTTTTGTTTTCTAATTCTCCTCTCACTTTCTTTTGTTTTTTAATGATTTTTTTGCAGTGATTCCCTACTTTTTTCCCTTCTAGATATTCATTAGTTATGAGTGGATATTACAAATTATAATTAGTATCCTAAATTTATTTATTTATTTAAAATATTTATTTTTCAGTTGTAGTTGGACATGATGCCTTTATTTATTTATTTACTTATTTATTTTTATGTGGTGCTGAGGATCAAACCCAGGGCCTTGTACGTGCTAGGTGAGCGCTTATCACTGAGTCACAACCCCAGCCCAATACCCTAAATTTATAATAGTCTAGTTTAAATGAATTGTAACTTACCTTCAATAGAATTCTAAATTTTTTCTCTCTTATCACTCTGATTTGTTTTTTTTGTCTGAGATTACATATTTATATATTAAGATAGAGTTCTAAGTATTGTTTTATATATTTGTGTTTTAAATCACACAGGATAAAAAAAGGAGTTATATACCCCAAATTGCACTAACAGTGACTTCAACATTTATGTATTAACTTTGCCCAAGCTCTTTGTTTCTTTATATAACTTCACATTACCTTCATCTAAGCACAGTATCCTTTTAAGTTCAGGTAGAAGGAATACTGCTGGCATTGTTTATAGGAAATGTCTACTGTTAACAAGTCAGAAGCAGAAATTTTAAAGATTAGGACTGACAGCCTTAAAAAAATAGGAATAACCTGCATCAATGAAAGATATGTCAATCAAAAGAAAAAAAACATAAACTCAAAGTATAGATTTTGGGGCAATAATATGGGTGAAAGAGCCATACATACCGAGGATATCATTATACTATAATAAAGTTAAACCAAAAGTTATCAACTGAGATCTTTGTGATGTGAGATCTCACAGTGAAGGGAATGATAATAACAAGAATAATAGCTAACATGTATTAATGCTAACTTTGTGCCAAGGTCTAAGAGTTCACATTTATACTTATTTAATCCTTACCATGTATAAGGTTAGTAGTCCTTGTTTACAGTTCATACACAGGCAAGTCACCAAGTTACCTAGAGGTAGAAGAGAGTGGCAGAGAATGGAGTCAGATCCAGAATTTGAGCCCAAGCTTTCAAGTATTTCAATGAACATAGACTTTCAAATGCATGACTGTTCATGGATTTAAGATAATTGCCAAGAATGAAGTTTATCAGTTCCTAAATTAATTTTGTGCCCCAGTTACGCTTGGGTCTTTCTTCTTTCCTCACTACAACAGAAAAGTAAGGATTTTCAGTAGTTAGTAAACACCAGATTTCATCCCTATTTTTATGCTTACATACATCCCCTGAAACCTCATCTGAACTCCAGCAGACGCTTAAGCATGGACACTTTGGTGCTTAGAATGGAATTGCCAATAGTCTGGGAGCGTTAATATGAATACGAAGAGATTAAAAGTGTTTTTCTTTGGCGGGGGGTAATGTTAATTGAATGGAACACTCCAGAAAGTTAGAACAAGTCAGAGTAGAAAGGCTATTCAATGTCCCAGCTTTTAATCTTATACTATTTATTAGTGGTTTTCACTTGAGAAAGTTACTAAATCTCATATCTTAGATTTCCCAGACAGTAGATTGGGCATGCTAATACTTACATAGCAGTTTCATTATTAAACAAACATTTTTGACCACCTGCATTTAGGCATACACTAAACAGATCATATCTGTGTCCTCATTCATCTTAAGATCTAGTTGGGGAAGAATGAAAAGAAATTTGTATTTATACAAAATAATAAAGTATCAGAGACTGACAAATACTGTGGAAGAAATACAAAAGAAGTGGATGAATGGACTAGAGGGGAGGTCAGGGACAGCTTCTTAATTAATATTTCAGCCCAGATGTCACTTAACTATGTGATAGAGCTGATCCTGTGAAGAACAGGGGAAATAAAACACAAACAGAAGGAACAGCCAGGAAAAAGAAATCAAAGTAGGGATGAGCCTGCAACACCCAAGATACCAAAATTAGGCCATAAATCTCAGATGAAGTGAAACCGGAGGAAAAGGGGAGGGAGATAAGATTGAAGAAAAAGCCAAGGGCCAGGTTATATTTGTGAGAACTTGGGATAATATATGCTGTGAAACATGGCATTCATCAGTGTATTTCCAGGCATCGGGCATGTAAATTTCTCAATTTTATATAAAATCTTGGAGAAATAGGGTGAGTGTGGGTTGCATCCCTTTGCTTATATGTGACAAACCTCTGTGTAGCACAGAGGTGCTTTCCTGGATGGTCCCCGAGTTTCTGTATGTTGAGTGTTCTTGCTGCTCTGTGCCATCATTCTGATTTTACATAGTTCCCATTGTAGCACTTCCCAGAACTCATAGAATCCTAATGCCAGAAGGATTTTAGGTATCAGATAGGTCAATGTTGTAATTTTACTCAGACAGAGATAGACTCAGAGAGAAGAACTTTCCAATGCTTTTTGCATTACCCTTTGTGGTTTCCCACTATTGTGCTATGCAGTCCTTGTAGGATTTTTTTCCTTATGTTTATAATATTTTTAAATCTTCAATACTTCTGTACTTTTAATAGTCCTGGTCAGTTTCATATCTTCAGCACAAGCATCCAGAATATTGATTCTTTAGATACTTTGCAAGCTCAATCCCCATTTTAAGATGGGACTACTAGAGCAGTCGGTACTGAACAATTTTCTTTTGCACTGCTCCTGCTCAAGTTCAGTTCATTTTGTTATGAAATTCCCATTACCTCTCCTGTCAGCGCCTCTCTTCCATACTCTCCTTCACATTATTGCTACTTAGTGAAGGTAGAACTCATTTTTTTTGTAGAGACCTGTGGGAATTTTTTTTTTTCATTTCTCTGAAGGAAAGTTTCCTATAGCTCTTCTTGTCTGAACTGTAAATTGTTGAAAATTTCTAAACTGGCACAAGTAGAGAAATAAAGCAATGTTTTCTTTTCTGCCCAGTATGACTCCAGCAGTTTGCTGATTCTGAGTGAAACATTGCTTAGCTCATTCCCAGTTTTCTTTGACATTCTGAGATGCATAGTCCAGGTAGAGTTTTCCCATCATCCTTCTTTCCGTGCTTCCGCCAGTTTTATGTAGAAGGGACGTTGACAGACTCTAGCATGATGTCTGTCCTTTGGAGACTGTTTATGTCATATTAGGCTCATTCTACCTGAGCTAACTTTTCTATACAAGACTTGATCCTATTGTCTGGTAGAAAATATTGTTCAATTAAAACTGATTTTGAACTCAAAATTCATGGATTTCTTGAAAATAAGGAATGAAGCCTTTGAACATGATATAAGATCCAGTTCACTTAGTTTATCAGAAATGAAATTTCACAGAAAATCTATAATAAAATTAAATGATATGGAATAAGGGAAGCATAATGGGCCCTATGTTAATTTTTCATCACTGTGACCAAAAGGCCTGACAAGAACAATTTCAGAAGAAGAAAAATTTATTTTTGCTCATAGTTTCAAAGGGTCAGTCCATGGTCAGCTGACTCCATTGCTCTGGACCCAAGGCCAGGCAGAGCATCATGGTGGAAAAGCACTGCTCTACTCACAGTGTCCTGGAAGCAGAGAGAGGGGAAAGGACACAGAGCAGATGTTACCCCCGCCCAGCACCCCACGCCCCCAGTGATTCGCTGTCTCCAGCCATGCCCACCTGCCTACAGTTACCACCCAGCTAGTTCTTTCAAAATAGGATGAACTGATTTGGTTACAGTTCTTACAATCCAATCATTTCAATTCTAAACATCCCTGCATCAACACAGGAGCTTTTGGGACACACCTCATATCCAAACCATAGAAGACACAGAGCAAACAAATTGACTTGGGTACTATTTCCCAATTATATATTAATGTTGTTTTATATCTTCTGCATGTTTTTAGTGATCATAGGTGTTAGAATAAGAAATGTTTATTTGAACTAATTACTTAAGGCTTAAAACTTCAATCTATCAGATAATATGTTTTTTCAGATAATATTTTTTTAAATTTAAGTTTTGCCCATTCTTCAAAGCATATCAAAGGGAACTCAGAAAATTTGACAACTCCCATGGCACTTGTGTGTATGTATGTGTTTAAGCATTTCTTTGTGTGTGTGTGTGTGTGTGTGTGTGTGTGTGTGTGTGATTACAGATGGACAGAATGCATTTATTTTATTCATTTATTTTTATGTGGTGCCAAGGATTGAACCCAGTACCCCACATGTGCTAGGCAAGTGCTCTATCACTGACCTATAACCCCAGCCCTTATTTGTGTTTTTTCGTGGTGACTATAGTTAATAACAACATACAGCACACTATAATTCCAAGAGAGTAGATCTTAAGTGTTCTCACAACAAAATGACAACATTGTAAGATCATACATGTTAACTATCTAGATCCAGTCGTTTAATAACATGTGTGTATATACATTTTAATCTCAAGAATATGTCTGTGTGTATATAAACACATAAAACTTGTACATATTTGTGGGGTACTGTGATGTTTTAGTATGTGAATACATTATATAATGTTTGAATAAAGGTAAATGTATCTGTCTCCTTTCACCTTTTCATTTTTTTTGTAGTGAAAACATTCAAAATTTCTTCTTCTAGCCTTTTTTGAAGTATACAGCACATAATCTTTATCCATAGGCACCCTGCTGTGCAATAGAATACCAGAACTTATTTCTTCAGTCTAACTGTAACTTGGTACCCATTGTTCTGTCTGTTCTTTGACGTTCAGCATGTTTGTTGGAGTTTTTAAATCCATAAGCCTCTTTTCCTCACTAAAATGTAAGCAGGGACCATAACTTTATACATCCTTAGATGTACAAGGTTTTGGTTTAGTTGGTCCTCAATCAATATTTATGTATGATGAAAAGAAAATATGAATTGAGACAAAAAAGCAAATTAAAAATTTGTACCAAATTCTGGGCATAACAGGGAAATTGAGGTGTACATTGGTGGTTTAGAACATTGTAAGGAAACATTCAGTTAAAGAGGATGGAGAGGTCTTAGACCAACTTGATCTTTACTCTGTTGGCCTGTCTCTATTTTAGCTCATCTCTAGCAATTACTAAAACATAATAGGAATTTAGGAGCATATGATGACAAAGTCTGGTCAGGTGCAGGGCCTTCTGCAGGAATAAAATTTTGGAATGAGATTGAATTTGGTGCTTCATAAGGTTCCTGATTCCTTCCCAACATTATCTTACCTGTAAATCTTCCTCTGGTTTTAAAACACTGTTTAAATGTACAACTCTGGCTTAAAACTCAGTGTCAGTTGTTTATTCTTTAAATGCCACATTTTTCTGGAGTCTATTATATCAAGAGACACTAGTAACACATAGCACTGTCTATTGTGTAATCCTTAGGATGCTTGACTTCCTTCCCCTTTGGAATGTAAAACACTTAAGGTATTTGGTATTACTCAGGACATAGTTGAGAGCATAGAATATGGAGCTAGACATAACTGAGAGTGAATACAACTTCTTCATTATGGCTTAGATATGAGATGTCCACCAAAAGCACATTTATGTCATAATATAAGAAGTTTAGAGGTGAAATGATTAGATCATGAAAGTCATTACCTGATCAGTGAATTAATCCACTGACATGGGTTAGCTGGGTGGTAACTGTAGGCAGGTAGGGTGTGGCTGGAGGAAGTAGGACAGAAAGGCATGCCTTTGGGGTGTGTGTGTGTGTGTGTGTATTTTTAGTTGTAGTTGGACAAAATACCTTTATTTTATTTATTTATTTTTATGTGGTGTTGAGGATTGAACCCAGGGCCTCGTACATGCTAGGGGAGCTCTTTACTGCTGAGCCCCAGCCCATCGGGTTTATATTTTGTTCCTTGTGAGCAGAGTCTGCTCTCTATTTCCTTGTTTCCATGTCCAAGGCTGCTTTTCTCTGCTAGACCCTTCCACCATGTGTTCTTCCTCACCTTGGACCCAGAGTAAAGAGTCAGCCCACCATAAACTGAACCTCCTGAAACTATGAGCCCAAATAAACTTTACCTCCTCTAAGATGTTCTTGTCAGGTCTTTTGGTCACAGCAACAAAAAAAGCTAATTTAAACTATCATTTACTGCTATGTTACCTGGACCAAATGACTTAAGCTATTAGTCACCTAGTTTTCTCTTAGTCTTTTTATGAAAATTAATGAGATCCTACCTGTAAAAAGCCTGCACTAAAGGTATTCAATAAATTATTTGAAAATATTTTATATCTTACATTTATTTGTTTCTTAGTTATTATTTGGCAAAATATCTTTGATTTTTTCCAGCAGATTTTGTTATGTATAATACTGTTTTTCATTGTTAGGACAAATGTGCCTGAGTTAAACTCATTTTCATACCTCAAATATAATACTTTCATTAAATATTTAAAATGTTTTACTTGGGGACCTTAATTATCTAAATGTTAAAAATCCTGAATGGTTCTATTAGATTAATTTAAAAGAAATCAAAATTTTCTGTTTAAAATCAGAGGCAGAAACACTGACTCAGGCCTGTTAGTCTCAAGTCTATATTCAGATATGGAGGAAAATCTTACATATGGTAAGATTTTTTCAGTCTATCATATGTTTCCTCCTCTGAGAACCATATTTTAGATCCCTGCTCTTCCATTCATCTGGTCTGGTTAGTTAGGGTATCCATCCTGGTATCAACAGATCCACATCCCACCCTTCTTTTCCTCTGACTTGCAATGCAACTGTACTCTGATGTTGTATATGACTGCACTCTCATCCTGAAAACAAGTCCCCAATTATTCAAATGTTCAATAGTGACCCCTAAAGCCGCTTTGTGAAAAATTTTTATCACTAATTTTGGCATCTATGTAATATATACTCATTGAGCACATACGAAGTGCAAGTCTTTGGTTCACTTAGGATTAAAATGTTCTATTAAGTGTTATAACTTGGATGGAATGAAAAGGTACCCTATGAGTCACATGGATAGCTTAGGAACTTCTCATAAATTCCAAAAAAGTGATTTTCTCTTGTTAGAGAAATATGAGTGAGTGTTTCCAAGTGTGATTAGTAGCCTACCACATCCAAAAAATGAGGAAGGGAGATTTCACACTGACTGATAAATTTTATTGTTGTAAACAGACAAGATCAGAGCTTAAATATGTCCTTATTTAGGGCTGAATTAGTTGACTGGAACAAACAAAATTATTACTAATTGGAGAGCTGAATAACTAATTCCAGTTCTAATCCTAATAGTTTAGAATATCACTACCTAACTGGCAGGCACTGCTTCCTGTTCGATGCTCCTTTATATCTCTTAATACATTTCTTTCTTGGGAAAGTGGAAGAGGCTATAGTACTTCTGGTAAGAGCTTTGTTGCTTTTTATGCTCCTATTTTGGGAGTAGCTGTGGCCTCATTTCTAGAAACAAGGCATGAGAACAGGGCAGTTTTATTTTTCTTATATGTGTTGTTTCTGTTAGCTTTTTCATTGCTGTGATCAAAATATCTGTCAAGAACACCCTAAAGGAGGGAAAGTTTATTTGAGGCTTACAGTTTCAGAGGTCTCAGAGGTCTCAGTCCAGAAAGAACCAGTCTACTGCTCTGGACCCAAAGTGAGGCAGCAAATTATGCGATGAAGGCATAGGAGAAGGAAGCAAGGAAGAGAAGAGGCCACAAGGAAGATGCACCCCTCAAGAGTCCAGTGATTAACTTCCCCCAGTCACACTCCATCTGCCTACAGTTATCACCCAGCCAGTCCATTCAGATGAGGATGGACCAATTAGATTATAGCTATCATAACCTAATCATTTTATCTCTGAAGATTTCTGCTTTTTGGGGGAATAGCTCATATCCAAATACGTCATACCCTATAACATGTATATTTTCTGCATATGTATGTAATTACACGTGGCTGAATACAGATAGTGTTATGTGCTTATATTAAGTTATGAGATATTTTGGGGTGTGTTTGTGCATTTTTAAAATAGATGCTATCTTAAATGTTGTGTGTGTGTGTGTTTTAATATTCTCCTTATCAGTCATCAAAGTTGGATCTCCACTTTAGAGATAAGGAAACTGAAGGATAGACTATTAACTTGCTTGCCTGGGTCACAGATCTCAGATTGGCTGAGTGGCTCCAATGCTGGGGCTCTGAATTTTAGATGCTTCTCTGGACTCTAATACTTGTTGTTCCAACACTAATTAGATTTATTTATACAGATTAATGGCTACACCTAAACTCCATATCTTTAGAAAGTTTGAGTTCCTTTGTGCCAGTCATTTACTTGTTCACATGGTTTTGGTTTGAACTTGGTCATATCATTTTATGATTGAAGATTGGATTGGAACATTTCCTTTTCCATAAAGGAATCTGAAGAAAATTAGTGCATTTTAGATATATGCCCATATTTTAACTGTCTTAGGACAACATACTTAAGTATAGAGTTTGTGTGTTTTGTAGAGGAATCTACTTTGTTAGGACTTGCTCATTATGACACTGTGACAATTGCAGCTACGTTACCAACCCCGAATTGCTACATGTTTGGTAAATGTCAATGGACATCCATGTCTCTTTTAGGTTTAGGGAAAAATAAGATGATATTTAAGTAGAGAATTTTTCTCCCAACTGTGAGGATTTTAAGCACAACTTCAATAGAGCTGAATAACTGGCAGAAGAAGATTCTTCATTTTATCATAATTCTTTGTTTGTTTGAATTTTAACAGTGTAGTGCCATGTCGGGTGCAGGCCAGGATCAAAATTTATGACTGGGTTCGATTTCTAAAATTGAAGTTCCATATAATTCAGCCTGATTTATCAGCCATCCATTATTCAGTAAGGTAGCCCCACCATCTAGGAATTTATGGAGCCAATTACTCTCCAAGAGGTTGTCACTGTACGTCTTGCAGTAATTATTGGTGGAGAGTAATTTGTAAGTAAACATAAATATAGTACAGGTAAGTGAGAAAGGGAGGTTTTAGAATGAAGAGAAAACCATCTGATTTGAGGCTAAAATATAAAATTAAAAAGAGGATCAACCAAATTGGGGGCAGAATAGGGCAGAGAATTATCTAGAAAATTATGAGTATATTAAGGCAGGAAAGAAATAAAAATATTTGGGGAAGGTTCCAGAAACATGAAGGCATACAAATAAATCAATCAAGGAATAAGAAGGTAAATTAGTGTGTTTCTTTAGTCCTATGAGAGCAGTAGCCAGGATAAAGTGAGATGGATGCTGTCCTGGAGTACTCCCAGGTGATGCTAGTGTTCATCCAGGGTCAGGAAACTGCAGTGTCAAAGGCTACTTATTCTTACTTTTGAAAGAGTAAAGATATGAACCATAAATGTAGATTTATATCACATTTTATCTTTGTAAAACTTCTATGTTTCATGTAGAAGTTCTTAGGAAGAAATCTGACTTCTTAGAATAATAACTTATATTGGACTAATTCCTTCATGTTGTCTCTGTCTCTCTGATTCTCTCTCTCTCTCACACACACACACACACACACACACACACACGCACAGGGGATTGAATCCAGGTAAAGAGCTCTTTACCACTGAGCTCTTTCCCCAGTCCTTTAAAGTTTTTTTTATACTTTCAGACAGGTTGCTGAGGCTGGCCTAGAACTTGTGATCCTCCTGCCTCAGCCTCCAAGTTCCTTTTTCATGTTTTTATTAGGGTATTATATTTTATTAAGGTATTATATTCCTTAAAATTCATGATGACCCTTTCTTCCACATAATAGCTATGAGAAAAATTAACAAATATTTTCAATTTAGAAATAGCTTTTAAAGGACTCTAGCTCCTTTTCTTCATGTTGATATAAACAGAAGTTCCCCTGCTTCTTAGTCTCCTTTCTAAAGAAAGTATCAAATAATCTCTAAAATTTTGTCTATATCACATTACATATTTGTCCAAAAACATAGAATGTAGGAGACCAAGAGTGAACCCCAAACTATGGACTTTATGGGTCATTATAGGTCATAATGTAGGATCATTGATTGTAGCAGTGTGCCACTCAGAGTGGGAGGTTGATACCAGCGTGCATGTATTGGGGTAAGACATATGGGAAAGCTCTAAATCTTTCATCTAATTTTGCTCAGGACCTAAAACTGCTCCAAAAATAGTTTATTAGTTAAAAATAATTGTATTTATTCTTTCATTAGGAATTTGGGTATTTAAAATATAGTAGTTAGTTTATTGAATTTCTAAAATTTTTATCCAATTATAACTAAAATTGTCAAAATACTTTCTTTTCCCTTGATTGCCATAGCAACTTACCAACAAATATGGTGATTTGAAATAAAAAAAATTTATTCTTTCACAATCTGAGGCCAGATGTTCAAAATCAATATCACTGGATGTTGACACAAGTGTGCTCTCTTATGGGCTCTGGAGGAGAATCCATATTTGGTCTCTCCTTCCTCCTGATGGCTGCAGGCGTTCCTAGACTTGTGGCAGCACCACTCCATTTTCTGTCTCCATAGTGTCCTTGCGTGTGTGTGTGTGTGTGTGTGTGTGTGTGTGTGTGTGTGAGTGAGAGAGAGGGGGCGGGAGGGGGGAGGAAGGGACACAGAGATCCGTCTCCCTCCTAGAAGGACAATTATGATTCATTTAAGACCTATGTGAATAATTCAGTTCCATGAGATCTTAAACTTGCATCTGCAAAGACACCCCCCCGCCTTTTGCTATATAAGGTAACATTCATAGGGGATAAGAGATGAGGAAGTGGATCTATTTTTTTTTTAAGGAGTGGAAGGATTTTTTCGCTTGCAACAGAGAAGTTTATTTTAAAATGTGTTCCAGGTTACAATGCCACCTAATATCCTCCCATCATCCCTGAAGCATCAATGCACAGTGTGGTTAATGACTGTTCTTGTCCATGGCCTGAGATTGGCTTATGCTGCTTATGGAACTCTGTGTGTCTTCTGTCCATTTACAATGGCAGCTTCCGAGGGAGGCATTATATTACCTAAATGCTGATCCTCCACTGTGCTTCTTAGAATATGGTAGTTATGTAATAAACAGGTGATCCATTAATGAAACAACAAATTTCCCATCCTCGCATTGTCCTATGTTATAGAAAAGGCGATCTTGAGGAGGTGTTTCTGTGTGTGCAGCAAACAATGTAATAGGGAAGGTCTCAAGATTGTAAGAAAAATATTTCCTTTCACAGTAGCTTCAGGTAAAATTTAATTCAAATTCTAGAAATCGAGTCAGTACAGGAGTTGTTGCTTGGCGTTTGTGGGCAGTCCATTGCTTCTATAATGTTACAAGAAAACTATTCTTAACAAGGTTGACTTTGAATAGAAGTCATGCAAGAACTATAAACAGAAGCAGAAGCCTTTGAGCTTCTCTAAGTCAATAAAGCATGACCTGAAGATGTGCCAACCTGAAGGAATTGGGCAGTTTGAAAAATGCTTAGAAAAAAATATTTGCAGCATCAATAAGTCTGACCCTTGGTTTGAGAAGGTACTATTTCCCAAACTTCAAGATATGTGGGTGGACTGAGTCATTGTCATTCCTCCCAGTGTACTTTTCCTTCCCCATCCATGAGCAGTGGGCTACTTACTGTCTTGCAGAATGCATTAATTTACTGAGGGCGTTTCTGAAGAAAAACTCAGAAAGCCAGTCATGCATTTGCAGCCATAATGAAGCAGTATTGATTAATTCGACCTAAATTTGCAATTCTGTCAACTCTGGTCTCTTCCACTACACTAATCGAAGCTGGAATATTGACAGGAATGTTTAGATATAGCAGTACCAATAATGCCAGGCCATTTTTTTTTTTTTTTTTAGAATGAGATCCTGGTGTGGATTTAGAAGATGTATAATGTGGCATAGGACAAATGCTGGGTGCTTGTATTCTTTTGACACTGATGGCTGTGTGTGTGTGTGTGTGTGTGTGTGTGTGTGTGTGTGTGTGTTTTCTTAAGGTAGGAATGTGATTCTGAAAGGGAGAATCTGAAAGTCTTTGCATCTGTGAGTTGTATAGTCTGAGCAACCCATAAGGCCCCAGGCTTATTTCAACAGTATTTATAGGACACTGGGAGATTCTCTATAGTGATGAGGCTGTGGTCAGGGGCCACATTTGCTGCCACATCTGTGCTGCCTAGAGTCATGCTCCTTGTAGCCTTGTGTCAATTAATTAGATATTAATAGAAGAACATATGTGCTATCCTCCCCTGCTGCCTCTTGGCTTTAACCAGGCTGCTGAGGGTCAGGGGAGAGATGAGCTACTGATCCATGTGACGACTGGAGAGAGGTGAGAGGGGAAATGCATTGTACTTCCAACGCCGGGCTTGACTGTTCCCAACACCCACTGCTCTACATTGCTAGGAGGCCTCCACCTCACACTGCCTCTTATCAATTTTGTCCTTGAAACTCTCCTAGAAATGTCATTGAATCAGAGATAGTGTGCTTTCTAGAGGCCTGCTTCTTAAAACCTACTTGGGGATAAACATTTAGGGCCTATCCAGAAATGAAGCCATTAAAACCCCATCTCGGGTTTTGAGTTGAGAAGTTGAAATGTGTCTCACTACCTGTTAGACTTGTGTGATGATGCACCACTCCTGCGTCTCAAACTTGCGAGCCACTTGTGACAAGTTCTCTGGCAATCCCACCTCTGTCTACAGGTCCAGTTAGTAGTCAGACCAGTCACTGAGCAGAGCCTATGTTTTCCTTGCTTTTTACAACAAATGACAAATCTTCTGGTGACAGCTTATTCATAGGACCATGGTAAGTCAGCTGCTCGTGGAGGCTGGGACTGTCCCCTTCATCACAAGCATCTATTTTTAGTTATCTTTTTCCAAGGGAATCTTGCCCTGTGCCCATGCCCACCTGGTGTGGGTGGTAGAGAAACCAAAGCACCACAGGAGATCTGTTTCCATTCCTGTACTGCTTTTAAGAGTTACTCAGGCAAGTCAGTTTTGAGCTCCGTCTTCTAATCTAGCAAGTGATGGGATTGAACCAGATTACGTTTTAGGTTCCTTCTAGCTTGACTACTTCTGTATCAAAAGAGTTTTTTTTTTTACTTCCTCTATAATTTTCAATAGCTATTCACTCTTGTTACATGGAAATTTCCAGAAAAAGATCAATCACCACCTCTATTTTTAAAGTCCTGCTCTGTTAAAAAATTGTGATGGACTACATGGTCATCATTGTGATCATCTTTACATGTCTACTGGGATAGATAGTTTTGTAAAGGGTTTTCACATTTATTTTCACAAATAGCCTGCTTGGGGTATATTATACAGGAAAGCCAAGGTTTAGAGTTAAGATGCTTACTCAAGACCTTGAGGCTAATAAATGTTTGAGCTGGGATTAGAACCCACATTTTTATCTGACACTCTTTCAAATTCTCTATGATAAAATAGTTCTGAAATAGCACAAGTGGTACGTAGTCTTTTTCCAAACAGTATAGACCATGCTCCATGCAAGTGAGTAGAGAAGGGTCACATTTTACATTCTTTTAAAAGTTATTAGAAAAGGTGCTGCTATTGCCAAGGGCAGGATTTTTTTGTGCATTACATTTACTTTTAAAATAGAGCAGTCACTAATACAGTATTTGTTTTGCTTTCCTGAACTACATAGCATTGGTGATTGCTTTCTCATTCAGAGTTAGCTTTTCGCCACCACTGAGCTCCTCTTCTGAATACCATGTCCTTTTCCTGGTGTTTATAATAAATGATTAGTAACCTTGATAGAGAAATTGACTTCTTTCCCTCTATTCAGAGATCATCCATGTAAGAAATCTCATCTGTGGCACTCTGCTTTGTACTAGGAAATGAACCCCAGGACAGATATGAGATTGAATTGGCTAGATTGCCATTTAAGTCCTATCAAAGACCAATTGGCAGAATGTCCCTTAAATTGGCATGACTAAAATTACAAGCTACTAGAGGGCAGGAATTAATGAGTAATTTATAGTTTTATCACTTTTCTTATTAGAATTGACTCTTCTTCTAATACATCCTTCTATTCTGTGATGTTTTGTAAATTTTAATTGAATTAAATTTCACCAGATGAAGGACAGTAACATTTGAGGCCTATAGAAGTGTTTTAATACTTTGGGGATGGGAAAGAAGAGAGAAGAACAATAGAGAGCTCAATTAATTTCTTCCCTGTGAACTCCCTGTGAACCTTCAACAGTTAGGATTGCAAATTGTACTCAGAACGCCATTGTCCAGGAAACAGCTTTTGTTTAAAGAACTAATGCAAATTCCAAGACTTTAGCTTATTGAATTTAGTTCAATGGCTTGTGGCCAAAAATTTAATGAGGACTGAAACAACCAATATCTCCCACCATTCCACTCTGTGCCACTGGGACTACAATTGAGGAGAGGAAGAGGTGTCTTAAAGTTCAACACAGAGTTAATATATTCTGCCTATTTGCAACTTTCTTCAAAATAAAGTCACCTTCATAACAATGACTTGTAGCATGATTTTGTCCTCATTTGCCATTTTTAGCTGGAATTTGAATGAAAATAAGAGGAAATAAATCACTCTGTCCTTTTTCTCCTTTTACCTTACAGAGTTGGGGAGCCCTTTCAAATTTTAGAGTTAAGAGGGATGAGAGCAAAGGAGAAGAGATCTTTTTCACACTTTGCAAAGTTAATGAGAGACTTACTTTGTGAATGTTAGAAGGGTAAACAGAGAATTCTTAGTCTCACTGAATATTTAATGAATAATTCTAAGTGAGCCAACCAGAGAAGGATGAAAAGTGAGAAAGCCAGGTCCACACGGATCTTAGACATCTCTTTTATTTCTCCTTGTAGATAATAGACTGCTTTCAAATTTTTCTGTGTCTTTACCATTTATTGAATACTTGGAAGATTAGTGCATTATTATGGTGTACATATGATCTCTGGAAGACAAAGGTGTTACTCCCGCTCCTTTCTATGTGGAATAGAGCTATATCTACATAAAGAAATTAGGTTATCATTACTCACTGTATGAGTGTATATGTTTGTATATATTTTCTGTCTGGAATCTGGACACATATCTCAGAGATTATAAATCTTATCACTTTTCTTAGGGTCAAATATGAGAAGAAGAAATATTAGCAGGCACTGTCAAAACTCATAATTTTTTTTAACTTTTTTTTAGTGTAAGAGCAAGGAGGCAGCTGTCTTCCTTGCTCAGGAAGGATGGAGTCTTGGAAAGGGAGAAACATTGGACATTAGATATAAATGGGATATAAACCTTAGATCAGAATGTTGCTTGAAAATCTGCTAGCTTTTTCCCTAGGGATGTATTTTTTTTTCTTATGCTGAACAAACAACACTAACTCTAGGTAAATTAATACCAGTTTTTGAGTTTCAACTCCAGAGATGGGTTTATTCACGTGTCGAATACATGAACTTCAGGCACTGCTGCTTTTAACAAACAAAATAGTCTGAAATAGACTTTTACTGTATATTATCATTCAGGTGAATTTAATGTGAATCTCATTTCCATAATTAGAGCTATTGAGAGTGTCACTGTAATTATGGTTACTTAAAAAAAAAAGCTCCTAATTATCATCTGAGGGGTGTGCTCTCAGTGGATTAATGATAGCGTTGCCCACTGCTGAGCTAGACTCAGGATTAAATAGTCCAAACATCTGCTGCTGTGACATCTACCCAGTGCACTTCATTGTGATATATCAGGTCAGGGCTATACTGACTTATCTTTAAAAGCTATGTTTGTTTTAATTAGTTAGAAAGTTTGCTGAAGCAGAAGTGGACTTAATGTCTGCATTAGACAAGTCTTTCAATTCTCCATTTTGCAAAATTCCTATGCATGGGAAATGGTAAATGCTAAATGTTAACTTCACAAGAATTTTATTTTAGCTTCAAGCATTTTTACTTAAATAACCGAGAGAGTGAAATTGACTGGAAAGGAGAATAATTTTTAAATCTTTGAAAATTCATTGTGGAAAATATGAATCATTTCAGGGGAAACAGAAATTATTTAGGAAAAAAGAGTCAGCCTTTTTTGCTTGTAAATTGTAGACTGAGGCCACGAAGCTGAGAAGTGAATCATAGATGTTGTAAGTTGTGTTGATTGGAACAGGACATTTTTGAGGAGTAGAGCTGAGTAGAATAACATTCTTAGAATAATTCTGTTAATATGTCAATATGCTTTTATTAGTGAATGTTTTATAGCTTATTACCTATTTAGTGTTTAAATATTGATTTTATAAATGATTATGCTCTTTCCAAAGAGGCAAGCTCCAACTGGAAAGAGCTGAACTTGATAAAGAAGCTGGTCAATTGTCATAAGAATTCCTACCTAGAAATCATACTTTTTAAGTATGAATGACTCTACTATCATGTTGAGATAGGTTTTATAAGAGATGTCAGTTTGTGACAAGGTAATGAGGTAGTGAAATCCTTGTGGGATTTTATATGCTGGAAAATTACAGGGTGGGGGGTATTCAGCCCAGCATGTAAGAAGCTTTGAAGTCACTGCTCCATCCTAACAACAAGCAAAAATCTAAAACCCTGAAAAATCAATAACTCTTTAGAGCCATGAGAGAGATGAGGTCCCAGGACAGTGACCTACAAAACTGGAGAGAGAGGCAGATATAAAGAATCATAACTTTACTGGAGCAGAGCCTATGGCTGGAAACCTCCTCCAGATCCATTACCAGGTAGGATAATCAGAATTCTAACTAAGGAATTCCTAGGGACTTGATGTGACCGGGTCTGAGCCACACTCCAGGAGTAGAAAATCAGAGGGAGAGTCACATGCAAGTGTAGGTTTTACACCCAGGCACTCAACCAGGTTCCCACAGCAATTATGAGAAAAGTTCCTTATCTTTCTGGCAGGGGAGGAAAAAGGGAACCACTTTGAAATACTCTAGAACACTCTGTTCTTAACAAAGTCAACCCTACTTTACTGGAACCTAACCTCCTGGGTTTTATCAGAGCCTAACAAAAACAGAAGAAAAATACTCAACTCTAGCCTCTTTAGCCATCTTGTCTCACATAAAGGGGAAAAATGAGAGAAGCACTGATGCAGTTCCAAGTCATGGTTATAGTCTCAACATGAGACTGAGATTTATCATAGGACTACAGAGCACCTCCTTTCCCTCAAACAATAGATGCTTGGTTACTGGTGGTCTTTTCACCCAGTGCATTATGTCCACATTTCAACACAAAATTGGAAGGTACATAAATGGCATGAATGATCTAAAGATATTGAACAAACTTCAGAATGACTGTCGGATATGGCAGTGATGTTGGAATTATAAAACTGGGAATTTAGAAGAATTATGACTAATATTCTTACAGTTATAATGAACAAAGTAGACAATATTAAAGAACAGATGGGTAATGGAAGCAGAGAGATGGAAATTCCATGAGAATCAAAAAGAAATGCTTGAGGTAAAAAAAAAAAAACATAACAGAAATAAAGAACGCATTTGATGGGCTCACTATCAGATTGGATGTGACTGAGGAAAAAATCTCTGAGCCTGAGGATATGATAGTAGTGACATCTAAAACTGAAAAGAAAAAAGAAAACGAGCAAAAAACCTGAAATAAGAAGAAACAAAACAACAGGATATCTAATAGCTGTGGATCAACTACAAAAAACTTAACATATGCTTAATGAGAATAACAGAAGAGAGGAAGAAACAAAAGGAATATTTGAAACAATAATAACTGGGAATTTCTCCAAATTAATGCCAGACATAAACCACCAGTCCAGAAATCACAGAACACAAACAGGATAAATGACACCCCCTCCCCCAGTTACATCTAGTCATATCTTAATCAAACTTATGAAAATTAAATACAAAGAAAAAAGTCTTGAAAGAAACCAGAGAGGGGGGAAAATCACCTTACTCTCAGAGGAATAGTCAAGAATCACATCTAAAGTATCCTAAGTAAATATGCAATTAAGAAGAGAGTGAACACAAATATTTTAAGGGTTGAGAGAAAATCCCTACTAAACTAGAATTCTGTTCCCTGTGAAATCATCCTTCAAATGAGAAGAAGAAATACTTTCCTAGGCAAACAAGCATTGAAGAAATTAGTTGTCAGTGAATCTGCCTTGCAAGATGTGTCAAAAGAAATTCTCCAGAGAGATCACATACTTGGATCGACATAAAGGAAGAACACTGGAGAATGAATAAAGGAAAAATGTCTCAGCCACAGGAGACCAAATAATCTAAAACATGTCTTGGGATTTCTCCAGTGTCTCCAAGATGACAGCAAATTGTAGTCTTTTTTTCCTTTGGGATGTTCCTGTATATTGTACCTGGACAGAGTGCTTGGGAATCTGTTCATGATTCTGTCTATATTAGCTGTGGTACTTTACTTGCCAATCCCATACTCTCTTTCCTCTAATCTGTCCTTGGCTGACTTCAGTCTCACCCTGACTGCAATCCCAGAGATGATGGTGCATATCCAATCACACATCAGAGTCAATTCACATGTGAGCTGCCTGACACAGTATCTTTTAAAAATTTGTTTTCAATGTTTGGAAAATCTGCTCTGAACTATGATGACATATGACAGGTTTATGGATGCCTGTCACCTCTTAAACTACCTGGTGATTATGACTGCCTAATTCTGTGGTCTCCTGGTTCTGGTGTTTTGTTTTTTGTTTTTTCTTCATCAGTCTTTTAGAATACAGATGTACAGTTTGATGGTGTCACAACTTACTTTGTGTGGAAATGTAAGCTTTCTTTTTTTCCATGAAACTTCTGAGTTGTGCAGCTTTCCCTGTTCTGACACCTACACCAATAACAAATGAGGTGTAGTGGCTTCAGTGGTGTATACCATGTCATTTTGATGCTGAACATCCACAATCTGAGGAACCCCAACATCAAAAGTGTCCTGTGTTGGCTCCTCATCTGTGTGACCTAAATATTAATACCTTTGCCATGTTTTTTGGAGTGTGGGTTTGAAAAGAGAACAAGATCAAATATCTGAAGCCCCAAAGCCTGCCTTTGTGGTTCTTTGTGGCTTTTAATCCTTTTGATGTTTCCTTTCTGAATATAGCTTCTTTTGGAATTTTCTTTAGTGGCATAAAGGGGGCATCCTAGAATCCTATCCTTTTTTTTTTTTTTTTTTGGTACCAGGAATTGAACCCAAGGGCACTTAATCACAGAGCCACATCCTCAGCCTTTCTGTACTTTGAGACAGTCTCTCATCAAATTGTTGAGGCTGGCCTCAAAATTGTGATCCTCCTGGCTCAGTATCCTGCATTTCTGGAATGTCATATGGTTAGAATCATACAGTATATATTGCTGCACATATTTAGTTTCATGTAATAATTGACCAACTGGTAACTTCATAGTTTGTCACTAAGGATGGATGTTAAAAGAAAGGAATCGGGCTGGGGCTATAGCTCAGTGGTAGGGAGCTTGCCTCACATGTGTGTGACCCTGGGTTTGATCTTCAACACCACATAAAAGTAAACAAATAATAATAAAGATATTAAAAAAGGAATCATTTTTTTAAGAGCTAATCCTTGGGGTAGTAGCTAGTGGTGTTATGGGTTGATTTGAAAGGTAGGTCAGGCTGACTCCATTCTGCTCAGATATCTCAGCCTGTGTGGGGAGTTAGCCCCCATTCCTGTAAGAGCCCACTTGCATAAAAGCTGACACCCCCACCTATTTGCACCCTGACCACAATGTCTTTAAATTATGAAGCTGTTCTGAGTAGATACAAGAAGTGTGGATTCTAAGAATATTTTGTTAGTTGGTACTTTCCAGTTTTATGACTTATAATTGTATCTGCCCCACCTGTTCCCTTCTTTGTAGTTTTTCTGTTTAAATGGCCCCTTCACCTGCATTCAGTGTCTTGGGCTGCAGAACTCACTGTTTTCTGCTCCCTTGGCCCAGGACAGAATAAATTATTTGTCTGTTCTTCAAAAAGACCAGAGTTTTATTTGGAATTTTGGAATCGCATCTCAACAGTGGTAAACATCATGTAAACTTGGATCAGATTGGGGTATCTCATGGTTTCTTGGTAGTGATAGTACTCATGATTAGGAGGAAAACTGTAGTTCTGGGGAATTCTTCTGGATTGGGTGAGATCATGGCTTGTAGCTGAGGATATAGGATTTAGCAGAGAGGGAATAGGTGAAACTTAAGCAGATTTCAAATGTTTTCTAATCCAAGAAATCTGCCTTACTGGAATTGATCCTTCCCTCAATATGGATCTGGGTGTTCAAAGTTCTAATATGATTTTAGACATTTTATATTCCTGAGCTTAAAGACCTGGCAAGACTTACGTGGTAGCTGAAGACAATCATTTCCTCATGGTGAGCAAAATTGGAACAGAGTAATTGACACATAGAGGTAAAGTGATAGTATTAGTTACCCTTTCATAAGTACCTAGTATTTATCAGTTGCTAAATATATTAAATCTCATAACAACTTCATTATTGGGTTTAAAGAGAAAGTCATTTCTGCCTTCAAGAAAAAGGGAGCTAGATTTTTATTGCTAATGATTTACTCTTTAGGAGGTTAAACCACTGGGAGAACAAGAAAAGAATCAAAGAATAATATTAGAGGAGAAAATTAGGGAGAAATGGAGCTTGTGGGGAAGATAGCAGGAGGAAAGAAAAGATATATTCTGGGCAAAAAAAAAATAAGGGGCAAAGACATTTTCACCTTTAGGAGAGAAGAAAGGAAAATAATTATCAGGAATACAGGAGGAGTAGAAACTGGTTCTGAGATGTTTCCTTGAAAAAATATCTTAAGATTGGATCTCAGAAAAGCCAAAGCAATCCTTAGCAAGAAGAGTAAAGCAGGAGGTATCACAATACCAGACCTTAAACTACACTATAGTGCTATAACAAAAATGGCATGGTATTGGCACCAGAATAGACATGTAGACCAAGAATAGAATAGAATACACAGAGAAAAATCCACATAAATACAGTTATTTCATACTTCACAAAGGTACTCAAAACATACATTGATGAAAAAGATATCCTCTTCAACAAATGGTGCTGGGAAAACTGTAAATCCATATGCAGAAAATTGAAACTAAACACCTATCTCTCACTATGCACAAAACTCAACTCAAAGTTGATCAAGGACCTAGAAATTAGACCACAGAGACCATGTGCCTAATAGAAGAAAAAGTTGGCCCAGATTTTCATAATGTTGGATTAGGTCCTGACTTTCTTAATAAGACTCGTAAAGCATAAGAAATAAAATCAAGAATTAATAAATGGGATGGATTCAAAATAAAAAAAAAAACTTCTCAGCAAAGGAAACAACAACGTGAAGAGATAGTACACAGAATGACAGAACATCTTTACTACACACACATAAGATAGAGCACTAATTTCCAGGATAAATAAAAGACTCAACACCAAAAGAATAAATAACCCAATCAATAGATGGGTTAAGGAAATGAACAGACACTTCACAGAAGAACAGATACAATCGAACAACAAATATATGAAAAAATGTTCAAATTCACTAGTAATTAGAGAAATGCAAATCAAAACTACTCTAAGATTACATCTCACTCTGGTTAGAATGGCAATTATCAAGAATATAAGCAACAATTATGTGTTGGTGAGGATGTGGGGGAAAGGTACACTCATACATTGCTGGTGGGACTGCAAATTATTCTTTATCCTGGAAAGCAATATAGAGATTCCTTAAGAAACTTGGAATGGAACCACCATTTGACCCAGCTATCCAACTCTTTGGTCTATACCCAAAGGACTTAAAATCAGCATGCTATACTGACACAGCCACATCAATGTTTATAGCGGCTCAATTCATAATAGCTAAATTGTGGAACCAAACTGGATGCCCTTCAGTAGATGAATGGATGAAGAAACTGTGGTATATATACACAATGGAATATTACTCAACCTTAAAAGATAATAAAATTATGGCATTTGCAGGTAAATGGATGGAGTTGGAGAATATCCTGCTAAGAAAAGTAAGCCTATCTCAAAAACACAAAGGCTGAATGTTCTCCCTGATAAGTGGATGCTGATCCATATGGGGTGGGGGGAGATTGGAAGAACTTTAATTGTACAAGGGGGAGGAAGGCAGGGGAGGGGACATGGGGGGTAGGAAAGATGGTGGAATGAGATGGACATCATTACCCTAGGTACATGTATGACAGCACATATGGTACAACTCTACATTGTGTACTACCAGAAAAATGAAAATCTGTGCTCCATTTGTGTATAATGAACTGAAATATATTCTGTCTGTCATGTATTACTAATTAGAGCAAATTGAAAAAAAAACGTCTTACAACGTAGATCAGTTATCCTAGTAAATTGATGAGGAAATAATTCTTAAAGAGGTTAAACCTTTTTTGAGGCTACCCACCTAGCCAGGGAGTGCTGGAATGAGATTTCTAACCAGAGTTCAGGCTATACCTACTTTCAAATAGTGTACAGCTAACTTAAGGAGGAAAAGTACTTTGCACTGAGATGGAGGGAGGCAGGTTGGATTAAGAGTCAGAAATTGTAGTAAAATTCTGAACACCTTGAATTTCTAAGAATTGAATGAAGGGCACTTAGACTGCCAAGAAAATACTGCACATTTAAAATTTACATTTAGAATTATAAAATTTACAACACCCTATGTGTCACAGTTCTTTCCCATGGTTAGGTCTCCCAAGAGTGGTGGGGTGTTGGGGGGCCATGTTTAATGCCTTTGGGCAGTTTAAACCGATAAATGACAAGGAGTACTTTAACTTTCCTAATAATCCTTAAATGATTTTAATCCTTAGAAACACATTTCTTAGTTAAATTGAGCAATTTTCACTTTTAAGATGATCCTATTTTCAAAACAATCTGGGATTTTTCTATCATGCCTTCAAAAATATATAATACATTGTTGTAAACTCTAGGTACCCTGCTGTGCTACAGAACTCTACAACTCGGTCTTCCTATCTTATTTTGTTTTTTCTCCCTACCCCCTGCCTTTCTAAGCCTCTGGTGGCCACTGTTATACTCTATAATTCTATAAAATAAACCTTTTCAGCTTTTACACACAAAAAAATAAAAAGACTGCGTCCTCTAGAAGCAAAGCCTGAGAAGGACTCTTATTCAAACGTCCATGAGGTAGAGCTTTCTGATGAAGCCCTGGAGCAAGTTAAGGAAGCAGGATATGGCCAGAAAAGCTACTGGGATGGGTGATGGCAACATGCTTTCAGCCACTGAGGGTTGATGTGTGACATACCAGGCATCTCCAAAAGCAGCAGGGTTCAGGAGTAAACCCTTAGCATCCAGTACCAGAGTCTAGACTGCAAAAGAGAACCTTAACGGAGCATCAGCAGCAACTGTCGTGGGAAGAGGAAGAGCAGTACCTACTGGTTGTGTAGTCAGTGGGTGAGACTGGGAAGAGCCACAGGAGGGACTCTAGACAAGTGCTCAGGACCACATAGGAACTGGGTTTTCACTTGCAGATTGTTGAGGGCCATAGCCGAGTCGGGATGATGCATGGCATTTTTGCCAGAAAACTGAGAGGTGACACCAGCGAGCCATTAAGATGATGACTTTTGAGTTCTTGCAGAGTTCCCATTGAGTTCAGGTTGAGCTCTTGTGGGGATTCCTGAAGAGTTCATGTTGGTTGGTGAAGTTCAGGTGGTGGGAGTTCCGGTTGGTGTGTGGCATTCAGGAGAGTTCCCGGGGAGTGTGAGTGGAGTGTGCTGGTGGAGTTCAGAAATAAAGTTTGTTCCTGCTTGGGTAGCTCGTGATTTGTGCCCAGCCAGACTGCAGCATTTAGTGGCCCATGCGGGGAACGCCTGAAGCTCGGAGGTAAGTGAAATTGCTCGCCTCTGAGGGAAGGAGAGAGAATGGGTGACCATTTCAATAAACAATGTGTTCTTGTTTTGATTTGTTTTGTTTTTGTTTCAAGCTGCCTATCCTTAGAACTTTCTCAGGCAAACTGGGAAAAATGGTTGGCTCAAGGTTTGAAGTTGTTCAGCCCTGAGGAAGAGATAGAGATAGACCACGAAAATACATTTCAAGAAAATAGGAAAATTGATACAACGATTTTTTGTTCCATTTTTGTTTCATTCTGTTTTGGTTTTGTTTTGTGTTATCTTGTTGGGTTGCATTATCTTTATAGTAGATTAGAAATTAGTAAAAAACAAACTGAAAGATTGTTGAGTAAATTGTTAGAGGTTCAGACCATGGAGAAAGACATTTTAGATCAAGTAAAAGAGAAGGTCTCTTGAGCTAGTCAGACAGAGGAAGAAAATTTAAAGGAGGAAGAACTATCAGGGAAAAAGTTACAATAGGAGGCTGCTACTAACACCTTTCTATCACCAGAGGGCATAAGTGTCCAACAGCTCCACCTATAGAGACAACATATGCTATGGGGCCCCCAACCCCCATAATTGATAGATGGGATCCTGAGACAGGACCTCAAAGATTAGCATGCCCTGTACTTAAGCAGGCAGGAGGGCAGCGAATTCACAGTGCTTTTGATTTCAAAACAGTGAAGCAGTTAAAGGAGGCTGTAACAACCTATGGTCCCCAAGCACCCTTCACTGTAAGCATGGTCGAATCTATTACCAACTTGGACATGATGCCAGCAGATTGGGTTAGCATGTGTAAATCTGTACTAAATGGAGGACAATATTTGTTATGGAAGGTTGCCAATGAGGAATTTTGCACGGAGACGGCTAGGCGAAATGCAGCAGCCGGTTACCCTCAAAGAAATCTAGATATGTTGTTAGGAAAAGGACCTTATGAGGGTCAATGGCAACAAATTAAATATGATCCTGCTATATATTCACAAATTGCTGCAGATTCAGTTAGGGCATGGGACTTTACAAGGACATGGAGATTTACAAGGTCAATTATCTAAGATAATACAAGGAGCTAATGAACCTTATGCTGAATTTGTAGATAGGCTTATTCAAACAGCTACCAGAGTTTTGGGGGACACAGAACAAGCAATGCCATTAATTACACAGCCTTTGAGCAAGCAAACAGATGGTGCAAGGAGGCCATTAGACCAAGGAAACATGGAGACTTAAACACATATATTAAATTATGTACAGATATTAATAAACAAGGGAAAGTCTTGGCAGCTACAGTACAATAGGCTTTAGATGCCAGGCCGAAAACATGCTACAATTGTGAACAAACAGGACATTTTAAAAGGAGTTGACCCATAGGAGGAGGGTTTAACAAAGCTAGGTATCAAAGGAGTAGAATACTGGGTATTTGCCCATGATGCACTAGAGGGAGACATTGGGCTAATGAATGCTGTTCTCAAACCACCATAGAGGGTACTCCATTATCAAAAACGTACAAGGACCAGGTGTTTACCCACGATATCATGGAGAAAAGCATCGGGCTCCATTGCCAAAAAAACAGACAGGGGGGCCCAATGCTCTGGGGCCCACGACCACAAATATACAGGGCACTGGAGGAACCCAGCAACACCATCAGGGTAGTGCCCAGGACACATTGTCCATTAGATCTCTCATCAGACAAACAAGAGGAAGTGCAGGATTGGACATCTGCGCCTCTGCCAGAGCAGTACTAACTCCAGAGATGAGAGTTCAAATCTTTCCCACAGGAGTAAAAGGACCTCTTCCTCAAGGAACAGTAGGCTTATTATTGGGACACAGTTCTTCTACTTTTAAAGGACTTATGATAAGTCCTGGGATAATTGATCCTGATTATGAAGGTGAAATAAAAATTATAGCTAGTTCTCCAAGAGGTATATCAGTAATTTCACCAGGAGATAGAATAGCACAGTTATTAATAATACCCAGCCTGCATGATAAATTTTCCAGCTGTACTATATAAAGAGGTTCCAAGGGATTAGGCTCCACAGGTGTAGATTGGGCTATGCTGTCTTTAAATTTAGATTCTAACCCAATGCTAAAACTAAATATTCAAGGATATTAATTTAATGGGCTACTGGACACAGGTGCAGACCTTAGCATCATCTCTCATCAAGAATGGCTAAAACATCGGCCATTACAACAGGCCACTCAAATGCTATGAGGCCTAGGAGTGGCGACTAATCCTCATAGAAGTGCAATGGTATTAGATTGGAAGGATCCTGAAGGATGTGAAGGAACTATACAGCCATATGTATTGGATCATCTTCCTATAAATTTATGGGGACGAGATGTCCTAGATCAACTAGGTTTGACATTAATAAATAACATCAATCCAAATACGCCCACTATTAGAGCTAGACAAGGTTTTAGGAAAGAAAAAAGAGTAGGAGAACAAGAACAAGGTATAGCAGCACCAATACAAATAGATCAAGAAATAGATATGGATTGGGTTTTCAGAAGGGGTCACTGAGACAATAAAAATTACTTGGAAATCAGAAAGACTAGTATGGGTTCCTCCATGGCCCCCTGAATAAAGAAAAGATACAAGCAGCCCATGACCTGGTCAAACAACAATTATCGGAGGGACATATACAACCTTCCATATCTCCCCATAATGCTCCCATTTTCGTCACTAAAAAGAAATATGGTAAATGGAGATTATTGCAAGATTTAAGAGCCATTAATAATGAGATGGTTATTATGGGACCTACTCAATCAGGGATTCCTCAGTTGTCTGCTTTGCCAAAAACCTGGTATGTTTTAGCTATAGATATTAAAGATTGTTTTTTTTTTCAATTCCAATTCATCTTGAGGATAGTCCACATTTTGCATTTACTGTCCCTGCGTTGAACCATGAAGGTCCTGATCAGAGATATGAATGGAAGGTACTCCCTCAAGGGATGGCTAACAGCCCAACTATGTGTCAAATTTATGTTAACAAAGCAATCCAGCCACGTAGAAATCAAAATCCTGAACTACAAATATTTCACTACATGGATAATGTATTGTTAGCACATAAAGATAAAAACACATTGATAGAATGTTATGCCACACTTACAAATTTATTAAAAAATTATAATCTAGAGATAGCAATAGATAAAGTACAATTAAATTTTCCAATTAATTATTTAGGAGTTCTATTATCCTCAATCATGGTCCATCCACTAAAAATTCAAATACGAGTAGATCAACTCAAATCACTTAACGACTTTCAAAAGTTATTAGGAGACATAAATTGGACAAGGCCTTATCTAGGCATACCAACAGGAGAGTTGGGACCTTTATTTGATATCCTAAAAGGTCCATCAGATCCAAATTCACCCCGCATGTTAATGCCTGAAGCAAAAATGCATTAAAAATTATTGAAACATATATAGAAAATATGCATTTGGATAGAATTGATATGTTTGCCTTTATTATTTATTGTAATACCAACAAAAATATTCCTACAGGAGTATTTTGGCAAGAAGATCCATTATTGTGGATACATTTATCTTATTCTCCTAACACTATTCTTACTAGGTATCCTGAGGCTGTAGGACAATTAATACTCAAAGGAATAAGAGCAGCAAAGGGAGTGTTTGGGATTTCTCCCAATAAAATTATTACTCCATATACTATGGATCAAATTGATGAGTTAGCTAATGAGTTAAATACTTGGGCAATAATCATGTGTAAATCTAATGTTTCATTTGATAATCACTTACCATCTAATCCTTGGTTGTCTTTTTGGTCTTCGCATCCTGTAGTTTTTCCAAAAATGACAAGAAAAACACCTATCATGAATGCTCCAAATATATTCACTGATGGGTCAAATAATGGTACAGCAGCAGTAGTTACCCTTGATCAAACTTTTACATTTTTAGTACCCAAACAATCAGCTCAAAAGGTAGAGCTTAATGCAGTATTACAAGCTTTTGTGATGTTCAAAGATTCTGTATTTAATTTATTTTCTGATAGTCAGTATATAGTTAATGCTATAGTATCCCTTGAAGATGCTGGTAGGATTTCTCCTTCCTCTACTGTTTTCTCTTTGTTTTCCACTATACGAAGTCTAATCTGGGACAGAAGAGATCCATTCTTTATAGGACATATCATAGCACATACAGGATTGCCTGGAGCCCTTAGTTTGGGCAATGATTTAGCAGATAAAACTACACATGACATACATATTTTTTCTACACTAGAAGAAGCTACAAATTTTCATAAAAGGTTCCATGTCAATGCTAATACTTTACAAAAGCATTTTAAAATAACTAAGGAACAAGCTAGACAAATAATAAAACAATGTCAAAATTGTGTGACCTTTTTACCACAAGTTAATCTTGGAGTCAATCCTAGAGGACTGATACCTAACCATATTTGGCAGATGGATGTCACACACTTGCCAGAATTTGGAAAATTAAAATATTTGCATGTTACAGTTGATACATCTTCCAGATTTTGATGGGCTCCCTTCATGCCGGAGAAAAATCTAAAGACATTATAGCTCATTGCTTATAAAATTTTGCCACTGTGGTTTTTCCGAAACAGTTAAAAACAGATAATGCTCCTGGTTATACTTCTACCTCTTTTAAGCAATTTTTCTCATCATTTGGCATTACTCAGATAACAGGAATTCCATACAATCCACAGGGACAAGGCATAGTTGAAAGAGCTCATCAAACTATTAAAATGTACTTATTAAAGCAAAAAGAGGGAATTGGAAAGGGGTATATATTCCCCAAAGATAAACTTAAAATAACCCTTTTTACTCTAAACTTTTAAAATTTGGATTCATCAGGGCTTAGTACTGAGGAAAAGCATATGTGTCCAAAAAAATGTACATAAGCCTAAGGTACTTTGGAAGGATATTCTAACAGAACAATGGAAAGGTCCTGACCCAGTGATTGTCTGGAGTTGGGGTTCTATTTGTGTGTTTCCACAGGGAGAACAGCAGATGATTTGGATTCCAGAGAGACTAACCAAAGTGATTCCTACAGACCAAAAAGATGATGATTTGACTCAAATCCATTACAGCTGATATCCAGAGCTCCAGCTTGGCTATTCTTAGATCTGCAACAGTGATTCTCCCATACCTGGAGGCTAATGAATAATGAACACCATTAAGGCCTATTTCAAATGTAAAAAACCTTGAGCCTTGCTTGTGGGAATAGCTTCAGACCCATATGCAAATTACAGGAAAAAGGATGGGATATCCAAAGAAGAGTCAAACCCAGATGTTAACCAGGATGCTTTTTTCAGTATCTATTTTATTATTGCCTTTTCCAACATCATGAAGTTCTATTTTATTTTTTGAGCTCATACAGACTTAGGTTAATGTTTTTCTGATCAGTTCTATTTTTTGACTGTGGAGTTTTTAAACATTGCAATGGAGATTTCACCTGTGAAAAGCTACAAGGCCTTTACTATTATGTTATGTGTTGTATGTATTGTGTTAAGTGTGCACACTTCTGTTTTGTGTTGTATGTCTGTATGTGCCTATGTCCATATATATGAGGAGCGCTCATGAAAAAAATGGATCCGAATTTTTTTTTATTCACGTGATTTCAACGGTTTAATTTAATCTGGGTAAACAGCTGTTGAGGATTGTTTTAATATGTGAACAAAAAAGGAGGTTAACAGATCTGTTTGTTTACTTTCACTTTTCCTTTTCATTATACTTAATAATTTTGTTCAGGATAATGTAAATTGTTTAGAAAATTGTTTCTTTTAGTGCCTGCTGGAATGTTACATAATTTGTTAGCATCATTGCCAGAATTCCTATCTTCATCTCAGTGCTAGTGAAGACAAAAATAAAACCAAACTACAGCTTCTACGATAGCTATCACAACAAACTGTATAAACTGATGCATCATTGAATAATGTAACTCAACAAGTGATGCTCAATCAAGGAGTCGATTTACTTTGGGAGGAAATGGACATATTAATAGATTCCTCTGCTTTGAACTGCTTGCAGAACTTGCCTGGACTATGTATCACTTGTATGCATTGTGAACTATCTGTTGGTGCAGCAAATTGTGGTAGTGCTGGCCTATCTTTGCAGATGGTGTCATCGGTGATACGATTTTTCCAAAAAGAGCCGTCATTTGGCTTGGTGTTGTGGCATTTTGCATCCTCCTCCCTTCTGCTAGTGATGGTCTAAAATTTGGGGGCCGACAGAGGTGAGGCAAAGAACCTCACCCCCCCACTGGTGCAAAGGCCAAATTTGGGGGCCAACAGAGGTGAGGCAAAGAACCTCACCCCCCACTGGTGCAAAGACCAAATTTGGGGGCCAACAGAGGTGAGGCAAAGAACCTCACCTCCCCACTGTGCAAAGGCCAAATTTGGGGGCCAACAGAGGTGAGGCAAAGAACCTCACCTCCCCACTGGTGCAAAGGCCAAATTTGGGGGCCAACAGAGGTGAGGCAAAGAACCTCACCCCCCCCCCCCACTGGTGCATAGGCCTATCCACAAGTATGGCTGTATGCTGGACCGGTAGTCAGTGACGGGTAAGATCCAATTGCAATGGTACCAACCTAAGACAGGAGGCTGATGCCTTGAGGTCAGCTCATCCGATGACGGGTAAGGACCATATGTAGTATTGGACAACCTAAGACAGGCACGGTCCCTAAGCCAGATTGCTTGTTGTTTAATTAAACAGAAGGGGGGAGATGTTGAGGGCCACAGCCAAGTCAGGATGACACATGGCATTTTTGCCAGAAGTAGTGGTTGAGAGGTGACGCCAGCGAGCCATTAAGATGATGACTTTTGAGTTCCCTTGGAGTTCCCATTGAGTTCTGGTTGAAGAGTTCATGTTGGTTGGTGAAGGTCAGGTGGTGGGAGTTCTGGTTGGTGTGCGGTGTGTTCCTGGAGGAGCCACGTGGGTGGCGTTCAGGAGAGTTCCCTGGGAGGGTGTGTGGAGTGTGCTGGTGGAGTTCAGAAATAAAGTTTGTTCCTGCTTGAATGGCTTGTGATTTGTGCCCAGCCAGACTGCGACAGATCCCCAGGGGCTGTCTTTGTGCATTATTCATTACCTAGATGTTCCTCCAGCTGTTTCTCTCATACTTTCTAGTAAGGATTTTATTCCATGGCACTGAATTTTTGCAGATTGTTGGACTAGCAGGGCTATGTCAGTCTGTTGCCTAAAATAGGCTTACTTGTCATGATATTCAACACAGAGACCTCTACACTTAATATCTAAGGAAAACAGGGAATTGATAAGTAGCAGAATTGTAGTGGGCAGGCTCCTTGTAATTACACTTGTAATTGAAGGAAGGCACTGCATTAAAGTGTCTCAGATAAACTTGATGACTGAAAAATATAGAATATTTAACACTTGTCTTATAGTTACTAATAGCAGGTCATATGGCTCAATTCCTTGAAGTGAAGGCCTCTGGTAAATTGAGTCAGAGAACATGGCTTAGACTCAAGGCCATGGGAGACCTCTTTTTCTTACATTGAATTTAAATTCTAGAACTCTCACACTGGGACCTTTTTTTTTAAACAAATAATTATTGGTTCTTTTTAGCTATACACGATAGCAGAATTCACTTTAATAAAATTATACAGATGTAACTTGAAATAGTATGGAATATATCTTATTCTGTAGTCCCGTTCCCTTGGATGTACATGATGGTGGGATTCATTGTGTTGTTTTCATATAAGTACATGCGAAAATTATGTCAGCTTCATTTCACTATCTTTCCTTTGCCTGTCTCCCCTCCCTTCCCTTCATTTTCTTTTGTCTAATCTACTGCATTTCAATTCTACCCATCACCACTCCCTTATTGTGAGTTAGTATCCATGTATCAGAGAAAATATTTGACCTTTGGTTTTTGGGGATTGGCTTACTCCACTTATCCTGTTAGTCTCCAGATCCATCCATTTGCTGACAAATGCCATAATTTTATTCTTTATGGTTGATTAATAGTCCATTGTGTATACGTACCACATTTTCTTTTATTGAAGGGCATGTATCTTGGTTCCATAGATTATCTATTATGAATTGAGCTGCTATAAACATAATGTGGCTGCATCACTGTAGTATGCGGATTTTAAATCCTTTGGGGATATACCAAGGAGATGGATAAATGGGTCAAATGGTGTTTCCATTCCAAGTTGTCTGAGGAATCTCCATATTGCTTTCCAGAGTAGTTGCATCAATTTGCAGTCACACCAGCAATGTATGAGTCATACTGGGACTTACTGCTTAGCATGTTAGATAGTTAAAACGAGGTTGGAGAAGACATGCCAATGCATTTCACCAACCAGCTTCAGACTGGTAAGAGTGCACCTGTCTTGTCCCTTTTTACAAATGGACTATAGAGCACTATCTGCTCTCTAATTCTCTCCTGGGCAAAGATATAAGCCTTCAAGGAAGTTTTTTTTATCCTCTTCCTTCTCCTCTTCATCTTCCTCTTCCTCTTCATCTTTATCCTCCTCTTCCTCTTCCTCTTCATTCTCCTCTTCCTCTTCCTCTTCATTCTCCTCCTCCTTCTTTTCCTCCTCCTCCTTTTTTAACCTAGTGAAGCAATGCACAAACCAGAGAAGATGAAGAGACAGTTGTTCCCTCCTCTGGTCATTGGGTGATGCATCAGAAATGCAGCAAACTATGACATACCAATGGTAATCAGGAGGTTCCTTTTCTTCTCAGTAAGGAAGGCAACACAACCTTGGACATGTAGCTAATTAGACTGACTGGTAGACATCTGTTTTTGTTCTTAGTTTTATCTTCCCTTGGCCTTGGGGACACGATTGATCTTCTATATGCTTCTGCTTCTCCACTGTAACTAGGTGACTATTTACTACTTTCTAAATAGGGTGTAAGGATGTGATTATTTTACAACTCAATTATTTTACCAGTGTAAATGAGCTTGGGGAAGGCTTGGAACAGATCCTTCTGGTGGCTTGGGTCAAGGTTATAGTTATACAGGACTGATATTAAACACAAGGAGAGAAAAACTATGTCAGTGTGCTCAATTATGAAATAAAATTATGTGATTCATTAGGAAAGAAAAAGTAAGCATACTGTAAGGGTTTTGAGTGTCTCAAAATTACTTAACTGAATTTTTAATTTTCAACAAAGCAAACATTTTGGAAAATATTTCAAAATGCATTCTTTGTAATTTTGAATCCTTAAATGTTTTATATACAATGGAAATTCCGAGAAATTATATATTTGATTTTGGTACCTAATGACAGGTAACTATGAATTTTCAAGTTACATCTGTCAATTTGACCTTACCGAATTATTCTTTTAACAAGATCATATTGGCAGATGGATATGTGCTTTCAGATATGTACAATTATAAAACACCTTGAATATGTATCAGCATTCATTCTAAAATTGGTTCAGTGTTTAACAGAAATTTCATAGATTGTGCTTTGCTACTTTTGTCTGTTTTAAAAGTCTATTACATTTTTATATATATCAAGAGATTATGAAAATAGAAAAATAAGCAAAGCCTCTGGATCAATTTTTTTTCCTCAGAATTCTGAAGTGTTTTTCTTAGATCATTGCTATTTTTATTCCTTTTAAACATTGAGAGCTTTCTTCTTCCTCTCTTATGGCCTCTATCCTTCTTGTGGTAGATTAGGAAGACAGCAATTCTACGTAGCACTTGTGACCCATTTCTCAGCTTACCTACTCTTACTTGGTCCATTCAATCTTCTAGGGAATCAATGGATTTGGTAAAACAGGAATCATTTTTCTATATCTAAACAGGGAGAACTGAATTAAAATAGTTCAAATGGATCAATCTATTGTGACACCTTGAAAATATAACTTCAGGAATGCCCTTAAATGCCAGTAGGTTACTTAAGAAGGTGAACAATTTTGCCTGTTTCCTTTCTTGCTTAGTTATTCTGAATTTATTTCTTAGGGAATGTTTGATGCTTATGAAACAATATCCAATATACATGATAGTTATGAAGCATAATAACAAAGTTAACTCCCATGAGTGCCCAGGTAAGAAACAGAGCAGTATAGACTTCATCTTGAAGTTTATAATGACTGGTTTAAATTTTCATATTCATTTTTATTAATTTGCATATTTTAATTAGGTATATGTTATAGCAGAATGCATTTTGATTAACTGTACACATTTGCAGCATAACTTCTCATTTCTCTGGTTGTATACAATGTAGCATCACACATATATGTCCATCATACATGTACCTAGGGTAATGATGTCCACCTCATTCCCCCATCTTTCCTGCCCCAATGATCTGAAAAAATAAAGTTAACCACACAGTGAAGATGGCAAGAAACCATGAACAGAAGATCCAAGAATTTTCTATTCATTTTTATGTTCTTAAAAATAGGTTTAAAAGCCATACATGCAGATGCTCTTCAATAAATAGTGTTCCACTGTTTAGTTTGTGCCTTTACAAAAAGGATAACACTAGTTTTCTGTGAGTTTTATTCACAATTACGTTTAAAGATTCATTTTGGATTTTTTTTACATGGCCCATTCATTTTTTTGTTGAGGAATAGGCAATTGTGTGAATTTATTAATCTATGCATTAGTTTATCTATATTTTTGTCAGCAAACCTTTAGATGTTTGAGTTCCCGCTTGTGATTATGAACAATACTTCTGTGAACTTAGGCTTGTAGACAAAAGTATAGTCATAAAATATGCACAAATTTAACTCTAGCAAGTAATAGCAGTGTTTTTTTGTAAAGTGGTTATACAGTTTACACTCCTAATAGTGATCAATACCATATACCTTTTTTGTTAATTTTTATCATTCTTTCAAATTTTAAAAATTCCTCAGTACTGTGGGTTTATGAGGTACTTTGTCTTAAGTGTTTCCTTAACTAGAGGTATGGTTTGTTTCTTTTAAAGTACTTGCTCCCAGCCAGAAGTTGCTTTCCCCTCTAGTCCATTTATTCACATAGTAATTGAAACCTGCCTCACCATGAGAGAAAACTATGGAGCCTGCTGCCAGAGAGAGAGAAAACTTTGAACCTTCTCAGACTTTCCTTCTGTTTCCTCATTAATACATAATGCTCTCCCAAGAGGACAGGTAGAGGACACAACTTCTCAGTCTCCACAATGCCTCTTGTTCCTCTCTGGTTGCACAGAAGAGAGGATACATATTGTAGCTCTAGACTTTTCTCCTTTTTGATGTACTACAAGCATGCCTGTTTCGCTGAGAGTACTAAAGCTTCAAAGCTGCACTGTGTGTAATGTGTTGGTGAAAGGGTCAGAGATTCATGGAAGGAGAGCCTGACTGATGGATTTTCTATGGCAACAGGGATAGAATCTGCTGCTCATCAAAGGCTGGAAAGCATGCCTCCTTTAGAGGCCAAGATAGAGGAAATATTGAGCTTTGAATGAGGACATAGAGGCTAGAAAGACGGAAACTGTCAGAGAAATGTGAAAGTTAAGGGTTAGATGCATACATGATCTCCATTCTGAGATCTGCCTTTCCAGGTAGCCATATTTTCATAGACATTTAAAAACCCTGGAGATGTTTTTCATACTATTCAGAATATTAATATATATTTTGAAGACTGGAAATGGTGAGGATAATGAAACTAGTTATTGACAGAGCTAGATTAGATTCCAGGGTGTCTGAGCACTAACCACACAAGGACATTGTCCATTGAAACACCTCCTGCATCATGTCCTCGACCCTGCTCTCTGGTTTCTCTTCTACTGATCAAACTAAAACTCTGCACAGTATGGAAATCCCCATAAAGAAAATAAAGGATAGGTTGTAGTCTGTTAGACTGAAGGTTTATGACAAATTAAAACCATTTGTCAAGACTAGAGTTGAGATCCTACAACCAAGTGGGCTCTTAGACAACTGCAGCACAGTTTTCTATGAATGAGATTTGTTAGGAAATATTCCAAGGGGGTGGGGGAACCCTACTTAAAGACACAAGGCAGAGTGGAGGAAAAGGAGGACACAAGCAAAGCCCATAGGACATGACTGGCCCAGCCCCACAGGGGAGTTTTGAAGACCTGGTAGGTCCCACCCTCAGGTGGGTCGTATAGGGCAGCAAGGAAACTTGGGACATTTATCTTCACTCACAAGTCAGTCTTTGCTTAAGGGCTGTTCCTGTGGTGAGGATAAGTCAGTCCCTAACCACCTTTGGCTTTCTCTATGCATACAGCAGAGCAGATTCCAGCAGCCTGAAGGGAGCCCAACAAAGAATCACAGCTGGCTATCTGGATTGAGCAGCACATCAGTAGCTGTTGCTCATGAACATGGCAATGGGATCCAAAGCAGTGTACAGAGCCCTGGCTGCTTCTGCTGCCATGCAGTGCCTCTAACAATGCACTCTGTACCAGTGATGGTGTAGTGGAACTCTCCTACAGGAGAAAGGAATTTCTTGGACTGTCTCATGCATGCCCGAGGACAAAACAAATTAATACAAATTTGCAGGGGATGGAGGATTTCTGACAGTATTATCTCAAAAGCTGTAAACATAGAGCTTTCATAATGGAGATAGTAATTGTTTATCAAGTATCTATTGTGTTACAGATATCTTGCTATATACTTTATTTGCATGATTTCATTTAAGCCTCCCCCAAATGGAATCATATACTATTTTGATCCTCATTTAATAGATGAAAAAGCAGACTTGTTGATTGAAATGCTCAAGTCAAATAGCTAGTCAGTATATCCTGTAGCTACAATGTCAGCTAAGTCTACTCAATTCCAGATTGTGCCATTGATCTTAGCACCATTCATATTGAATGATTAAAGATAGGTTTAAAAAAATCCATCCATAGTAATGCCCTTAACAATTTTTATAGTAAAAAATTGGAAACAATGTGCCCATCCCACAATGAGGTCTGGTTGAAGAATTTGTATTACAATTGCAAGATGAGATAATTTTTAGCATGGATCTTCTACTTTAGTTTTACATATTTAATTTGACATGAAAAGTTGATCAGTCTATTATATTAATTAAAAAGAAAAAATAACAGTCTCAGCAATTTAGTGAGTGAGTCCCTTAGTAACTTAGATCTTTCTCAAAAAAAAGGGCGGGTATGTGAGTGATAAAATGCACCTCTGGGTTAAATCTCCAGTATCCCACCCCCCAAAAAATCATTCTCAAGACAACTATAGAATATTTTTGTGAAAATAAAACAAAAATATATACCACATGTGAAGGATGAGTAGTAAGCTTTATGAAATATCAGTCACAAGTCTTGGGTGATCTTTCTGACCCTCCTCTTCTACAGGTCTACATAAATCTGCTCATCTCTCTAATTCTTCTTTTAAGTAATTGCTAAAAGACCAAAATAACAGTAATAACAACCCAGATCTATAAAGGACACTATATAGTTTGCAATCCTTCACAAGGGGTACTCCAGAGAACAGAATATTTAGAGGAAGATCCCTAAAAGATAAATAACTTAGTTTTTGTTGGTTGTTTATGTTTCCACAACTAAAACATATGGCTACTGAGAATAAAGGGCTAAATGTCTGCACATATTTTTTCCTTTTTCTGCATTACTCAAAGGAGGTGGACTTGATTGCTGTGTTTGAGAAAAACACTTTGGGAAGAACTACTTCCTACTCTCTGCAGATGCTTAGTGACATGCCTTACATTGGGTATAACTGACACACTATCCTGAACTATCATGCAGGACAGCAGGAGAATAAATAGAACTTTTAACACAGAACTTGGTGCTACTCCAGTAAGTCTTAAATGTGAATGAGTGGGAGGCTCTAAAAGTTGTTGTTCAGAAGATTATCATAAATCAAAATTTCTTTGGCTTTCAGAAGTTTTCTGGAGGAAATATATAATACAATTCATCTTTATTCATTTTTAAGGGACAAGAAGAACAGCAATTTATAGAACACATAATATCATTCTGCTCTTGTCTGTGGTATCAGAATCTATTGAGATTCTGCTAGTTCTAGAGTTCAGTGATGCTTGGAGAAAAGCCAGGAGAACCTAGGAGACTGACAACACTACTTTTGTTTTAAAGATGAAAATGGAAATTGTATCATTAAAATTGAGCTGTGGGAATATAATTCAGCATAAGAGTTGTGCAGAAATTACTGGACCTAGTGAAAGGATGTTTTTTAGGGATAAAGAAGATTTTCATAAGTGTTAATGATTTAATTCAAAAAAACAGATTTTGAAATAGACAAAATTAGTGATGTATATTTGTGCATCCATGCCATTTGAAGTCAGTTTCATAGACTCGAATTTGTTTTCTATGAATCATTTTGTTGACCCTGTTTTATTTTCTAACTTTGTATTATGCACATTGGCATGTGAACAAAACAAGTTACAATGTATTTATACTGGTGACATCTATACTGATATTTGTGACCTTCCATGATGAGGGTCTGTTGGAAGAGTGATAAGAACATTTAATGTGAGAAGAATGAAAGTTTAGATTCACCTCCATTCCTAATAAGCTCTGTGACCTTGAGTAAGTCACAAAATTTTATTAATTTGCAGTTTTCTCATCTATGAAATGAAATTGGACCATATGATTTTGAGAGTCTTTTCCTTTTATCTTTGAAATTATATTATACTGTCAGCTCTCATTTTTACTAATTTAGAGGAGCAGTGAGCTGCTGCTATGATACAGTAGATTAACCCTTACTGCTTATTTTGTATGGGAAGCAACAGGACCTGTGGTAAAGAAAGGGATACAGTGGGACTGGGGATATAGCTCTGTTGGTTTGCCTTGCATGCACAAGGCCCTGGGTTCAATCCCCAGCACCATAAAACAAAACAAAACAAAATCAGTATACAGGTAAAGTTGTCACAAGTAGGGACAGACTTAAATTTGTCTCTGTGCTCTGGATGATGTTTCATTGCCCATTACCACATGCCCCAAAGCTCTCAATCACTTGCAAAGTTGGAATCTGAACTTGAACTCTAGTGACCTTCAGTATATATAATCCTATGCTGATGCTGTTAGGATAGTATTTGTTTCTGAATACCCTTTTCAAATACTCACAAATTCAAGAATTTGAATTTGTCAGTTATCTGCTGTGACAGCAGCGAGTTGTTTAAGGGTACCTTATCCATTTCACTTTGGAGAGTTAGACTAAAAGTCCAAAATTATGTCCATGATCCTGGGACCACACATCTCGGGCTAATATTTTTAAACATATGAAGTAGAATCCAGAGAATTGCAAAGAAACTAATCAGGTTTAAAAAGAGATCCATCTGTAAATCCTAGGTTGAGACCTCTACACGTGTCATTTTCTACCTAGATTGGAGCCTCCCTAAGACAATGGAGTACATCTCTTGTTCATTAATGTGTTCTAAGTGCCTATCGGAGCATTTTCCTTCATCACATCACAAATGCCTCTTCAGGTCTTTCACGGGCTTTATACGTGACTGGTTCTCATCCAACATTTATCATAATAGATGTACAGATGAGCTAGCCCTGGACATTTTTCACTCTCTTCTGGCAGCATCAAGGGCTGAGTTACTGGCTTAATGCTGACAATTCTGTTTCTTGGAGTTACAGGTTGGCCTGATGTCCTGAAGAAATGAAGTGGAGGGTATATTGGTCTCCTTGGCCTGCCATATCAAAGTGTTGTAGATAGGGATGATTTAATAAAAATCCATTTTCTCATAGTTCTGGGTGCTGGAAAGTCCAGAACTCAGAATCTGGCAGGGTAGATTTTTTTGAGAGGACTCTCTTCCTGGCTTGCAGATGACCATCTTGTGGCTATGTCTTCACATGGTGGGGAGAGCAAGAGTTCTTTCATGCCATATCAGGAAACTAATTTTATCAGATCAGGACCCCACCCTTATGACTCTATTGAACCTCAATTGCTTCCATAAAAGAGAGATCCAAATACAGTCACACTGTTGGTGAGGGTTCAACATGAACTTTGGTGAGAGGATATAATTCAATCCACAGCAGAGGGTTGGTGTCTTGTACAGTAAGATGTGCAGAGGAATCCAAGATCAGAATACTTATGGTCTCATTCAAGCTCTGTCATTACTGAGGCAGAATTTTAGAGAATTTTCACTGTTTGCTCATGTGTGAAGTATTTGGACTAGATAAAAATGAAGTTTCCTTCCACATTCAGATTCTTAGTACCTATGTGAATAGCCAAGGAATCCTAGTAGAGTAAACTCACAGACTGAAAGGGATTTTTTAGAATTGTCTTAACTTTTGGTTAAGAGAATTCAAAGTTTTTCAGTGAAATTTATTATACAAGACATGCTGGTAAATTTATGCCATTATGGGCTCATGGATCTGTCCCACTTCCTTAGTGATGCAATGGCTCATACTTATTATTGGGATAAGAGGAGTTAGTAGTGCTCGAAAGCTAAGGCTGACATTGACCTTTTCTTTGTGAAATTGCTTCTTTAGATCTCAGGGTCAGATTGATTGCTTGGTTGTTGTTATGATTCAAATGCAAGTAGGTAACAAAGTAACTTTTAGAGTTTTTACTTTTGAAATAAGCTTACACTTAATAGACGAGTAAAATAAATGTTTATTAGACATTAAGTTAGTAATAACTTCAACTTTTTATCAAATGTTTATTTTAAACTACGCACACTTCTCCAGTTCCAGTTATGTTTAATGTTCTTAGTAGCATTGCACAAGCTGAAGTATTGAGTACTTTCTTGCTGGGAACACCAGTATTTTTGTTTGACTAGGACCAGTGTTTCCCTTCATCAGAAAGACAAGACTGACAAAGCTTACTGATTTCTATTGAGAGTTTTGATGATCACTATTATCAAAAAAGCCAGGCATTTGATTAAGCTTGTAAATCTTAAAAGTAGCGAAAGATTGAGAATTGATTTATTTGGGCTGTTAATTCCACAGCATTCTAGAACTTAAAGGACTTTGAATGATAGCATAATCCAGCTTTGATGGTATAATCCAACTTTCATTTATTCTAATGCCCATAAATTCTCTATGGCTTAACATTTTTCTATTAGTTCTGGTTATTTTATGAGTCATTCACTCTTTGCTCATTTATTTATTTGTTCATTCATTTATTCCTTTGACAAATGAAGCAGTATAGAGTGGTTAATAGCATTAACTTAATTTAAAATTCTGGTTCCTTTATTATTAGTGGTGTGACCTTACTTTGTAAGCTTTAATTTCCTTATCTTTAAGATAAGAATATAAAAGCGACTATTCCACAAATTTGTCTTATTGATTAAATGAGATAGCATGTATAAAACTTTTAAAAAGTGGTTTATATAAGTGACTCAATAAATGTTTGTCACTCTTACAAATACCCACAAGGCCATTGTGTATAATAAATAGATGGTGAATATAAAGCTTTTGGCTAAGTACCCGGCACAGATAATCCTTCAATACTGATGAATTATTCTTATTAAGAACACATATGTAGGTTCTGGGGATGAAAGGTGGAATAAGAGTCCTTGAGTTTTCTGACTCCTTTTGGTCTTCTATGTATTATTTCTCTCCAGGAAGAAACTAGGCTACAATACAACTCAGATTTCTCCAGGTGTGAAAAAGTGTAGAAAATGCCCACCAAAAGAATAAATCAAAACCCATAGTGTTTCTTAAAGATCTGTCTGTTGCTCCGAAACTTGTTTATAGAAAATGGACATGAACTTATCTTTAGTAAGAAGCTTCCAACGATGGAAAAGAGATAAACAGGAGATGGAATAGTGTTGGAAAAACAGTCTTTGAAGATAGACTTTAAAAATTAATTCTTCTTAGGAAAATATCTACAAGGGGATTGATTGGAGATACAAGAAATGCTAATGCTACTTAAGTCTCATTAAGTAGGAAGGTTGGTGGTATCTTTTGAAATATTTTAGAGGTAAAGTTGAGAAAATTAAAAAGATAGTTTTCACTCATAGAAAATAATATACTGTGGCATTATTTTAAGAAGTAGGATTGTTATGAAGGTTGGGGGAAACAATGAAAGGTCATAAATCAGAAATTTAAGATAAACGGTGACACCATAGAGAATCAGGTTCTTATAAGCTCTCCCATGCAGCTTTGGGCAACAAAGTACAGTGAATGGACTGAAAGTCTAATGTACTAAGGTGATGCTATGCTCTCTTCTTTCCCTTGCTAGATAAATGGATAGTTGGTTACCTCTGTTCTGCTAAATTTGTGAGTTTTTATAGTAATTTGGAAAGTTTACAGAGAAGAAATATTTTTTCCTTCAGTTTAACATTTCATTATGAAAATCTCCCATGGGGATATTCAGAGTAGGTTAAATCTGAAAACTTCATAATGTGGTTGAAGCCATTTTTTGCTTTTCTCTCAGAGGGTGTTGAAGTCTATGGCTCTAATTAAATAATAGCCCTTTCTGGGTGAAAAAACATCATGCATGATTTGGCTTCTTTAGCTTTTTTGCAAGGATGTTATTGTTCATTTCTTTAATTATGGAGGTGGCTGCCAAAGTTTCAATTGTTCTCCAATCATGGACAACTGGTAGGAGTTTGATTGACAGGTTTACATTGTCATTGACCTGTCCCGTGGATCACTAGGTATTGATCTATAAGATCACATAAATTTTTAGATGTTTTTCTTATTATATCTTCAACTGATGCACTATTTAAAATGTCTGTTTCCTTTAATTTACCCACCTCACTGCCATTCTTAAACCATTGCATCTTACTTGATGTCTTCCTAAGTGCATCTGAGTGCTCACTTCCCTTCAGCTATCCTTTTCCTCCCAGATACTGTTGATTCAAAACCCTCACAGACTATATTCTAGTAACATTTTTGGAGGGGGTTTGTATTTACTATTTTATCAGGTGTTTTGGATTTCCTTATGATCTAGCACTGTTGATATTTAAAGAAAAAAAAAGCCAAATAGACTATCCACAGCCAAATAGACTAGGCACTTTCTTTAATATTTGTCAAGAGAAAAATTTTCAGAAGGCAGTTCTTGGTTATCCCCCTCCCAACATTTCAAATCAGCTTTGTTTGTTTTTTTTTCAACATTTTAAAAGTTGGATCCTAGATGTAACATCTCAAGCAGGGCAAGTGGCGATTCAGTGTTCTTTGTTGAGGTCTTTCTGAGAGACAGCTCTCTGTTGTTCTGTTTGCTAGTAGACTTTTATACATATAGACCAAACATAAATGTGGATGCTACACAGGGACCAAAATGGTACCCCTATTTGTTTCCTGTGTAAGCCCAATATCATGTTTAGAATTATCAAAGCTACAATTATTGACAACATATTTACTATGGCACCAATTGAATTTTCAGAACAAAATTAGCATAAAATATTTATGGAAACCTAGCTGTTTAAAAATGATGTCTGACTGGCAATCTGTCAACTTTCTTTTAAAAATTACATTGATGCATTTATACCTTTGATAAATGCTTACTGAGTGCCTGATAAGTGCAATGCTAAGTCTCTCTGATTTCTACCCAAATTGAAAAATGATAGTTTTTACCACCACTTTAAATAGAGTTGGTCTTTTTTAGATGTTTTTCTTTTAAAAAAAACCCAATAATTTCTATTACTTGAATGAATAATGATGTTGCATACAGAAAAACTCTTGGTATGTTCCCTACTACCTGAATACAGGCAGCCATGTCAACCTGAAAATAATTTTGTAATTACTTGCTTTGAGTTTATGTTTGCTTTGAGTGGGTCCTAATTTACCTTAAAGTTGGGCAGCTGTCCATCATCACTGAAACAATATGCAGTGCTGTATGCTCAACTGTTGATACCTGTGAGAGCCCTCCAGTAGAGGGCTCTAAACTGTATAATCAAGCACAGAATCTCTTTGGTATTATTTACTGGAGATGGAATTTGAATGTGCTCCACTTGGATTCGTGAACCTGTAGTCCCCATAGTGGTTGAAGGGACTCTCCCTCCACTGGAGTGGCTTGGGTGCTGATCATTCAGACCCTGGAAGCTCCATCGCTGGAGGCTAGCCTGAAGTCAAGATCGACCTTCTGTTTTCCTATGTGCTTCTAAGTTTGTTGGTTTGTGTTTTCATTATTTAATCATATTAAACCCAGTTCTACTAGCTCTTTCTGATAATTCCAACATCTAATCTGTTTCAATTTTTTTCTGCTGTTCCTGAGTTTACTTTTTGTCTCATTTTTCCCATTGATTTTGCTAATTATCCTTGAAAAATAACTTGCAGTGATCCTCCACAACCTAGAATTATAGTGTATTAGTTTGGGCTTCTATGACAAAATACCATAGTCTGAGTGGCATAAGCACACATTTATTTCTCACAGTTCTGGGGGTTGGGATGTCCAAGATCAAGGTGCACTGGTGAGGATCCCCTTGGTTTGTAGACAGGAGGATGCATCCACTGGGGAGGATCTTCTTGATAGATCCTCACATGGTGAACAAAGAGATCATCTCTCTCATTTTTTTTCCCTCCCAAATACCCCAGCTCCAAATACTATCACTTTGGGGAGACTAAGGACTCAACATGTGAATTTTGATGAGACACAAGCATTCATTGCTTCGCAGATGTGTTTTCCTCTGGGTAAGATGTTAGTTGGCTTCTGTTTAAGCTACTATAACAAAACATCTTAGACCGGCTAGCTTATAATCATAAAAAATTCTCATTGTTCTGGAAGATCAAAACTCATACAGTTCTGCAATCTGGAGAGGGCACATTCCTCATAGAACTTTTTTCCTCTGTCCTCACATGGTGAAAGGGACCAAAAAGCTCTTTGGGTCTATTATAAAATTAATTACTTTTATAGGTTGATCTTCTAATTCTGAAACCAGAATTTGATTGAGAACTCAATTCTCTGCTTCTGTGGGTGGATGGGGTCTGGATGAGTTTTGGCAGCTAATCAAGGTAGGGGATACCTGCTGGTCTCAGCTCTGAGGGTTGCAGTCAGCAAAGCTGGATTCTTCTCCACTACTGCAGCCCTCCAGTGTTGAAAAAGGCTCCAGCAGCTCACTGCCAGTTTCTTTCCGGGTTTTTATCTCACATATACAAAGAATGAAATTCACAGGACAGGGAAGGCAAGAGTGAAGAAGTAGGATTTATTCAGTGTGAAGAATAGAAACAGAATTCCTACAAGGGCAAGAGGGGACTCCTGCCTGAGTGGCTAGGGATTTATATAGCACTTAGGTCAACACTGTTGGTCCAAGTTTATGCTAATCAAGGTTTTGCAAAAGTACTAATGCTGTTGGTTAAAATTTATACTAATTTGGGTTGGAAAAGTACTGTCTATTGGTTAACCCTTGAGTATGAACTTCCATTCACGTCTGTTCCACTTCCATTTTCTTGAGGCTCATCAGGAAGTGAGAGGTCGCAGTTGTAGAATGTGGATGTTTGAGGATTTGGGAGCTGTGGTCCGTTTGGAGTGGGCATCTGCATTGGGCCCAAGCCAGGCTGCTGCAGGGTGACCTGTAGGCATGTCCTGGCTTGCCTTACTTGGGCCTGTGTCAGCATGGCAGTTTCTGAATAGCCATACCCCGTGCTTTCCACATGCAATCCATCTTGCCCAGGTTTCTGCTCCACCGTGACTTCTTTAGTGGGGACTGTTGGGTTGGCTGGGAAGCTTGGCAGCCATGAAACCATGTGAATACCCTCATTTTAAAGGCTAGGATTTTGACTTTATTTTTCAAGAACACAAACATTCAGACCATGGCAACTTGTACCAGATGCTGGGGTCACTCCCACTCCAAATCAAATTTACAGCTTGAGATGCCCTGGACCATGTACGGTATGTCTATATGAATTGTGAACTTTGTGAAGTTTGGACCATCGTTACTGTTATATAGGATTATATTATTGTGACTGTGACATAGTGGCTGTCTTTCTTGGATCATTGTGGTGGAAATTGGGGGTTATGGATTTTATTCTCTTATCCCAGTGATTTCATCTTCTCTCTTCATTTCATGTGCTCGCCTTAAAAAATGCTGTCCATTCATTATAACAATCAGCCGTCTGTAACACTCAAATTGGAATCCATCTTCCTCTTTCTCCTGAGTGCCAGATTCATGTTCCTTAACTATTTTCTGGACATTTCTTTCTTGATGACTTAGCTTTTTTGTGATTGTATCCAAAAGACCTGACAAGAACAATGTAGAGGAGGAACAGTTTATTTTGATACAAAGAAACTTTGACCAGAGAGGTTCATTCCATGGTCAGCTGATTCCAAACCTCTGGGCCCAAGGTGAGGAAGAACATTATGGTGGAAGTCATGGCGGGTGGGGGGAGCAGCTTAGGATGTGGCATCCAGAAAGCAGAGCAAGAGCTCTATAAACTCTAAGGCACACACCTCAGAGGTCTACTTTTTCCAGTCACAGCCTACTGTGTACAGTTATAGCCCAGTTAATCTTTATCAGTGTATTAATCCACTGTAGGTTAAGGTTCTCATGCCTGAATCATTTCACCTCTGAACATCTTGCATTGTCTCAAACATGAGCTTTTAGGGGACACTACATATATACAACATAACAGTTGAGTTTGATGTTTTCCCAGATCTTCTCACTTATTTTCTCTTAAAATTTGTTTTCCTCCTGTATTACCAATTGCCACATGATCTCCAGCATTCAGTTGGCAGTCGGTTACTAAACTTTGTCCACTGTAATATTTCCTTTGACTTTTTCCTTTTCTGTAGTTCTCTGTGCTCTTTGTCCAGGATACTGACCTTTATGGACTACACCCATAGGTCCCCTTTTCCTCTGATGCTCAGTCATAGGGAGGCCTGGCCAAAGATTGGGGTGAGAAACAACAGTGAGTGTGGACTATTTTACCATCCTCTCCCCTCTTCTCCTCTCCGCATCCTCTCAGATTCTCTGTGGCTCTCTCCAGAAGGCCATAGCTCCTGTTGCATGGTGGCTTTCTTACCATTGGTCCTCTCTTACAGGTAGCTACCATAGGTGGCTTTCTATCACAGATGGAGACCATTAGGCGTCTTTGAATTACTCTCTTCCCTTGCCTCTTTAGACCCAGAATGGCAGGGCCTCCTGGCTATTATGTTTTCCAGATTACTTCACTATCCATTTTTGTTTCCCTTAAAATCTTCTCACATATTTGTGGACAATTCTTTTTTTTTTTTTAACTCTCCTCAGTGTTCTCCTTTAATTGGGTCATCTGAGTGGCCCTGACTGATGCAATGACACACACAAAGCCCTCTGTATCTGATTTTGCTTCCCTTTTGTACACCTCACTAACTTCCACCATCTGCATTTCCAGCCACACTGGAGCATGCTATTTGTTACTAGACACAGATCTCTTGCAGTTCATTGTCTTTCAAGTGATACTTCCGTTCCCCAAAATGTTCTTATTTCTACTTTCTCATTCTCTGCATGAAATATTCCCTTACATTCTTTAGACCCAGATCAATGATTAACTCTTGTGGTATGTTGTATTATTGTCAAAATAGTTGTTGCTCCTTCACCTAGGACCACCCCTAGAGATTGCACCTCTGAAAGAGAGTGGTATCAGGATTGTCTGTGTGACTTGCTTTGGTCAATAAAACATGAATGGAACTGGTGCATACAATTTCCCAGAAGTTGTAAGGGCCACCGCATGTTTCTGCTTCTTTCCATCTTCTATAAAAATGATAATGGCCCTGACCAGGTTTCTTCTCCAGCCTTGATTCTGGAGATGAAGCAGAGCTGTATCTTAAACACTATAAACTGACTGTTAGTGTGCAGTATGAGCAAGGGAACAAAACTCCCATATGCTTGATTTGCAAGCCACTAATTTTTTTGTTTTTGTTATTGTAAAATAACTTGGGCTAAAGTGATTGCTGTACTCCTCAATAATGAGAAAGTTAAACGTTTCTATTCAAGGATTTTTATTCTTTACTATTTTATTTTTATTTTCACTATAATAGTGGAGGAGCTTGGTGAAATTAACAAGGGATTTTAAAATCATTTATCAACAGGATAGAGCATTAAATATTAAAAGTGTGTTTGAAGAATACTTAATTATGAAAGTAATGCTCATGTTGTATATTAATTGGAAAACTTTACCAGCTAGTTTCACTAAATTGCTGAGGCTATCACTGAATTTGCAGTCCTTCTACCTTAGCCTTCCTAGTCTCTGGAATTATAGGGATGTACCCATATGCCCAGCTGAATATTACCTTCTTTCTAATGCCATACCCAGTTTTCCAAGGAAAAAGTCAGTTTTCTTTCCTCTCTGAATGCATGCTGTTTTTTTCTTTAATCACTTTGTTTAATGATACAATCTTTTTTGCCTGTCAATCTCTTTTCTTTAAAAAAGATCTATATCTACATCATAATGTATAAGAATCAAAGAGGTAATTCATGTGAAATGATGAGCATAAGATTTTGCATTAGTAACCACTCAATGAGTATTATTTATTATAATTCTACTTTTTGTTTGGAAATTTTAGAAATGAATATGCTGTTTTTTCTTTTGGGGAGGCAAAGTCAGATAGACTTTTTGGATAGTCATTTCTTCTTACTGACTCTAAAATTGTTATCTGCTGAACATGAGTCCCCATCTTTTTAAGCTCAAGAGCCTGTATTCTTGAACATAGCCTTCCACTGCCCATTCCCACTATGCTCCACTGGAAGGTGCTGTTGGTGTATAAAATCCAAGACTAAGAGTTATAGGAGATTAATCAGAAATTTTTCCCCTTTCAATTATTAAACATTTTTTTTTCGTGCAGGATAGCTTCTTTTTTTCCTACCTCTGGGTTACTTCTCACTCTTAGATAATGGATGGTTTAAGTATAAAGACATGTTTTCAGCTCAGATAATTTCAGTGTGTGGCCCAACATTAATCAATACTTCATTCTTCAGGCAAAGGCAAGGCTTCTACATGTTCTCTCTCAGGTAAAGCTGAAGGCCTGGTTTAGCAGATGGCTACCTTGGTGGGAGGGATGTGCTTGCCTTTTCCTATCACCTCTGTATGGGCTCACTGCTACTCTTTAGAGGTGATAGATACCAAGATTGGGGAATGAGAGGGAAGTAGAGGTCAAGGGATGATATGGAGAAGTTCATACTATGTTCTGGGTTCCTTTCTGGCTTTGAACTCTATAGCCTTGATATAGGTTTACAGTGAATGCTTTCCTGTTTGGTACATTTTAGTACTTACCTGGGACTCCTTCTGGGCTCCCCTAGACTAGCCCCTAGAACTTGATGAGATGTTTTGTTTGGTGGCTACACCTCTACAACCTCTTCTCTATGGTCTACCCTCACAGGCTCTTAATGATAGTCTCCTCCCCTTCCCAGATATTCACTTGAACAGGGCCAAATCTCTATGTGGCCCCCATTTAGTTAATGGGAAAGGCCCTTGCCTAGCTGACCTCAACATGGGTATTACTGTAGTTATATAGCAAGTAGGGACCTATCTCCAATGTCCATTAACTACTATATCAGATTCTCAGAGAAGCTCAATTACAGTTCTGTCCTTACTCAACTTGAAATGAGACGGAGGGGAAGTTCTTGTTCTCCATTCCAGGGGAAGTTTCATAATCTGATTTCTTCAAAATCTTCTTTGGAAAATTCTTTATACTCTGACGACCTTTTAGAGTCTTAATCGAACAGAAGGTCCCAAATATCTACTAACTATTCTTTTTAAGTTATGCATTTTGTCCTGGCATGTCGCGACCCCTTGCCCGCAAGGAAGACGCAACTCAGGAATCTTCTCTCAGCAGTTTATTCAGGTCCTTGATATTTTTTCTTCTTTCAGCTGTTTATTCAGGCCTTTGTATTGACATGTCTTTTAGCTTCTACTGCTACTCCTACTGCCACTACTACTACTGCTACTACTACTGCCACTACTACTACTCCCGTGTGCCCCAGCCTTAATAAAGCAGATAAAGCCCCAATGCACAACTGCCACGTGGACTTTTCTCATAGGGTGCCAAGTCACAGCGTGCCAACTCATTCTGATAAGGAGTTGTTTGTCACAGACTACAGGGGAAACCAGCGCCATCTTGTAATGGCGGCCACAGTTCACAGAAACGGCTCACTACAGTTCCCCCTTTTTTGTTTTATTACGACAATACAGGCGAGAGTAGAGGTCCTATCCCACTGTGCAGAAGTGGCTGCATAGTATGGCCCAGCCTTAAGGAGGGCCCTTCCCCAAACCTGAGGCCATATCAGCCGACGCCTTTTTTCGTGGGGCGGGGCGTGGACGTCCAACCCGCATGCAATAGGACATGCTCTCCTTGAGGTCCACTTCAAGGATCACTCAAGTGCAGTGCCTTGCCTCGCATCCTGTATCGTGACGATGGTGGACGAAGGGGGACAGCTGAGGCTGAACTGTGGCTGATTAGAAATACGATGACAAACAAGTTGGCAGCACCCTGAAAGAAAGGCATGGACAGTAGAAAGGGGGAGAAATTTGGTTGTGACATATGCCATTGTTAGATAAAGGTCAAGACGTTCCCGTGGAGCACATATGTCATGGCCCTGTGAGCTGGCCACTTTGACATGCAGAACAAGGAATTGGGGGCTGGGCCCCGGGGGCCAGGGAAGGCCTGCTATCAGCAAGTTCCCCTCTTTTGTTTATTGCATGTCAAAGGGAATCAAGTAGCCCCTGTCTTAGGTCGTTCATCGCCCCTGCACTGCTTACCCGTCTCTGGGGAGGCCCCACTCCCCTGTCTTAGGTTGCAGTGCAAGCGTGGAAGTTGCCCGTCACTGGGTACTGCAAGATCAGCTCAGCGTGTTGTGGCCAACAGGACATTGTTATGGTAACCGCCTCCATAAATAGGACCCATGACCATCACCATCAAATGGCAGGTGTAGTTGGACTGTAAGATTAGCTAGCAAAGATCCTAGTGCAGAAAGGCAGGGAGGAGAGGTATGCACAAAGGAAAGATATGGTAGAAGTTCCAGCATTAGAAGAGTGACAAAAGAAGGACATGTCGATCCCAGTGCAATGTTATAATAACTTGGGGTGCAACGACCATGTCAAAGGTTTACTGTTTAAGATGCGCAAGCCAGACCTGTGGCGAGTTGCCATTTTCTAAAGCAGCAAGAGCTTGTATGATCATAGCCTTATCGTGAGCACTGCGGGCCTTGAGGCGACAGAGAAACCACAAGCAGAGAATCACACCAAAGCAACACATAGTACCAAAAATGTCTATTTTCACCCACTCCTTAAAAAAGGAAAAGGCAGAAGATATCCAAAATATCCAAGTGGTGAATTGACTCAAGGTCACTGGATCGACATGGGTGCTATTCAAAACAGCAATCTGAGTTAGTTGAGACTGGATCAAGTTTTCTGCTTCCATGGACCAGGTTCCGGATAGATACTCTCCAATGATGCATGAGGCATTTCTGGAATCATAAAATCTGACAGAGGTTATACATAAATGTGCTCCTTGATCAATACAACCCAAATGTACTAGGTCAGACAATTCCTCAACTTGAATTTGAAGTAACTCTATCCTTTGATTAGCAGCCAAAATCCCAGATAAAATGTGTTGATTAATTCTACTTTGAGATTTAGAAATTACTTGATTGTATTTTTACTGAAAAGCAAATTTATAGTAAACACATTTATCTCAAATATCTGTAACTGAAAAGGCAGAGTATCTGATAAATGTAAATATAAAACATAAATTATGGGTTTTCTGTTGAAGAAAAACAATTAGGCAAATATATATTAACTAATCAATTAGGCATGTGCTAATTAATTTATAGATTAACAAATATAGGTTATCTAAATATCTAAAATATATATATATAAAGAATAAGAACATAACTTATAATTGTATTAACTTTATGTAACCACGTGGTCTTAAAATATTTGGATCCATTTAAATTTATTTTTAACTAGGAGTGCACTCTTCTATGTAACGTCACTTGATGTAACTGAAATAAGATCCTTGAGTATACATTTTTATTTTTATAGTTAGCAATGAAAATAAGGATTTTTTGGTCATCACAGGAACTTTGCTGGCTTGTTTCTGTGGCGAGCAAATGCATCCTCATAACCTTCAAAATTAAAAGTAAAATATAAAGAAGCATATTTGATATCTCTCATCAATAGAACATTATTCAGTAACACAACTATAGAGAAAAAGTCAGGTTATTTAACTTAGAACTAGCTTAAATTTAGGACTGTAACATAGAAACCTGTGGAAATAAATTTTGTCTGAAAAAGATATCTTTCATTAGCATTTACAGGTAGGCATTTTTAAAAAAAAAAAAATATAGGCTCCGAGTAGCTCCGGTAGAAATCTGAAACACAGCAGTACAGGTTAGTGGCTGGAAAGCGGGACCAGAAGTCCTGTCTGAGTGACTGTGGAAGAACCAATCAGAAGCCCGCAAAAGTGTGGGAGGTGGGACCAGGAAGCAGCCATGCCGGCCAGGCACCCCATGGTTACCATGGTGATGCAAACAACATGGAGTCTGGTGCCCATTTTCAGGGCAAAAGTTCTCCAAGTTTTCTTAGCCAATTGTATTTTGTTTGATTTTGTTTGCATTTTCCCCCGCCTGGCCAAGATCTTACTGCGGTAGTAGCTTGTTCTGTCTCTGCGACTTGCGGTTGCAGTTGTACATCCTGTACTTCCTGGCATTCCCCTAGGGAGTCTACAGATAGAAAGGGGTTGGTCCGTGGGAGGTGACGAAGTCGCCCACTCCCCGGGGTACCATTCCGTCCCTGGATTGCCCCATACACCTAGGCTTCCGGGGCCCGGGTTGGGCCCCTGTTTCCGTTTTGAGGGCAGCGGCCAGAACCTGTCCTGTAATATGAGCTCCATCAATATCCTTACAAGCTCGAATCATGTCATCAACACTCTTTGCTCTGGTAGATTTAATGGCATTTTGGCAATAGGAATTTGCATATTTAAGAGCCAATTGCTTAATGACCGGCATGGCTTGTTCCAAGTTAGGGAATATTTTTTCTGCTACCTGTATCAATCAGGCAAGGAAGTCAGAATAAGGCTCAGAGAGTCCTTGAGTAATTTTTGAAATTTTTGTTTTAGCATTTGAAATAAGTAGAGCCTTCCAAGCCTAAATGGCTGCTGTAGCTATCTGAGCATAGACCCCAGGATTATAATTAATTTGTTGATTTATGATAGCATATTGTCCCAAGCCTGTTAACATTTCAAGGTTATGCCGTGGGAAGCCGGCGTCCTGATTGACTCGGGCTAGCTGGCGACACCTCTCTTGATTTTCATTTTTCCACAACAAAAAATCCCCTCTGGACAACACAGCCATGCAAAGCTGTTGCCAGTCACTAGGTGTCAGCTGATTGGCAGAGAAAGACTCGAAGAGAGTCAATGTAAAGGGGGCATGGGATCCGTAATTAGTAATTGCCTCCTTTAGTTGTTTAATATCCTTAAAGGCTAAAGGAACATGTACTCTGGCCGGCTGTCCATCGGCATCCAAGTTTTCAATTACTGGGAAGTTTGGGCCTTCTTAGGCTGCCACTGAATACCCCCCAGCCTTCTGGGGTTGTCCTTGTCTCAATCGGGGTTATAAGGAGGGAGCGTGACAGCGATCGGGGCTGTAGGTGCTTTAAATCTTGACTTTTTCAATTGACCCTCCAGTTCCTCTATCTCCCTTTCCAGTTCTTCCTCCTGCCAGCTGTTACCATGGAGCCCAGTTAGTAACTCCCTTATCTTAAAAATGTAGTCAGCACTGTGAAGCCCAGCTCAAGGCCAGAGGCCTTGTTACATATTTTTGTGAAAAACTAGTAAGGGAGTGTCCAGTGCCTGGAATGCTGATTTTTTCAGACAGTAGCCAAATAAAACAGGGCAACATGAAAATAGGAAGTTTATCTACATTAAACCTTTTTGTAGAGATTCTTTTGCTGAAAGTCCTAAAATAAGCCATGGTGAATATTCTGGAGAAGGTCAATTAAGACTTTTCTGTGGGCCTGATAGGGAGGGGGAAGATGAGAAGGCGGGGTTGAGAGCAGCTAGGGTGGATCTAATTCCTCAGAACTGTTCGAGCTACTTGTGTCCTTGGGAGTTTTTAACTCAGTCAAGTCCGGATAGAGCCTTCTCCTCTGTTTAACTTCAGACTCCCTTATCTTTTCATCACTCTTACTCCTAATACTTTCTGCTACCTCGCTATGTGACCCCTCCGATTTTTCTTCATGCAATTGCTCAAGAACGGCTTGACCCTCGCTCACAGCTTTCTGGCATTTACCATCCATTATATACCCCCTCACTAATTTCCAAAGCGGAATGGTACCGCCCCTTAAAGTTCCTTGTTTGTAAGCGAAATCCAGATCTTTCCCTAATTTGTCCCAACTGGGAATCATGAGACTCCCTGAAAAAGCAAACCAAGGAGCTACAGAGTCAGTCTCTTCTAAAAACCTCTGTAATGTGCTCCGCTTCACTTTAAGTCCCTTAGAACGCAGTAACCCATCCAAGGCCAGCAAAATCGGGCTTGAGGGAGTAGCACCCATACTGTTCCAAGCAGTATAAAGAAAGTGAAAATACAAAACCCCGCTCTCTCTTTATCTACAGAGGAGCGTCTTATTTATTTATTTATTTTTTCCCCGCTCTCTCTTTATCTACAGAGGACACAACAACAAAAGAAACACAAAAAACAAAAGCGAAATGACACAACAAAAGAAACACAGAAAACAAAAGTGAAAGTACACAGTGCAGCTGCAATAAATATGAGGCTCTCTCTTTCTTTGTAGAGGAGCTGACCCCGCTTTGGACGCGGATCCCACTTACTGGGATTATCCCTGCTTTGATCGCAGATCCCACTTACCTGGGACTAACCGGTGCACCACCCCTGACTGACTGAAAGTTCTGGTTCCCGGGTTTCGGCACCACTTGTCGCGACCCCTTGCCCGCAAGGAAGACGCAACTCAGGAATCTTCTCTCAGCAGTTTATTCAGGTCCTTGATACTTTTTCTTCTTTCAGCTGTTTATTCAGGTCTTTGTATTGACATGTCTTTTAGCTTCTACTGCTACTCCTACTGCCACTACTACTACTGCTACTACTACTGCCACTACTACTACTCCCGTGTGCCCCAGCCTTAATAAAGCAGATAAAGCCCCAATGCACAACTGCCACGTGGACTTTTCTCATAGGGTGCCAAGTCACAGCGTGCCAACTCATTCTGATAAGGAGTTGTTTGTCACAGACTACAGGGGAAACCAGCGCCATCTTGTAATGGCGGCCACAGTTCACAGAAACGGCTCACCACACTGGCACCTCTTTGTGTCTTGATGGTTGGGTAGACATTTCATTGTTGACATCTTATTTTACTAAATTTTTTTTAAAGAAGTGGTGGAGCACACCAATAAGACACAGGAGTTAAGAAGAGCAGTACTCTTCCATTACTTGAAAGCTAATGGGAGGTAATATACTTGGTGGTTAAAATCACACATTTTAGAATTTGGATAAATTCTTCCATAGACTGCTGTTTTGAGCAAGTAAATCAACTTTAGGTTTTTCATCTGCAAAATTGGGATAATAATAATACCTGTTTTCTAATCTGTGAACTAAATGAGATGCATGAAATTAGTAGTGTCTGGTATATAGTATGGTAATAGGCCAATTAATGAACAATGTCAAATTAGCATGGTCATGCCCTTGTGGATTTATGGCTTTAAAGCTATTTCCGGTAGTATCTTAGTGGGTCTCTGTGCCTTTGGAATCCACTCTTGTTCTATTGATTTTTTTCTGACCCTATCAGCTTTAACTCATTGTGTAGAGTGAAATGTTTCATCTAGTTTTCAGCTTGAGGTAAAGTTTGGACTTGTTGCAGGTGGTCTGGACATGGCTTGATTATCTCAAGATCATAATCTCTACATAAACACAATTTTGTGTGTGAGTCTGTCCCCCTGGCTGTAATCCACATAATTCCTTTTTTCACCCTTGATGCTAAATTGACCTTGGATAACTTTTCTGATTTTTTTTCCCTCATGTATTCTGCCTCACTATCTAATGATGCCACATTGATTTGGCTGAGATGACAACTTAGTCATTTGGAGAAATTTTTACATGTTTCTATAATGCTCTTTCTAAAGTACAAAGCGATTTTGTCATTAAATCCTGAATGCTCTCTCTTTAGTTCCATTTCAAGATGGCTTTCCCAGAGTCAGATGAAAGTCTTCAAAATGACTTTTGACAACTATCAAATGATGATGGCATTCATGCCACCATGTTGTTTCTAATCTATAAGTAGAGGGTGACAGGCATTAAAGAGAGAATGTAATCAGTTTCACTAGAGAGCTGCTAAATTTGTAAGGTTAGCAAAACTGAAAGCCTTTTGAATGACATTTTACAAGAGTTGACCTATCTAATTTTTTTCTTCACACACACTCAGTGTGTGGGTGTATATATTAGTTTCTCATCTCCAAATAGTTAAACTGAAATATCTATTGACACTAAATTGGACTACTCTGTATTCAGTTCAGTAGTATGGCAGAGTGGCTCATTTTCACTTCAAGAAATGTCTAATGGTTATTACACAGGATGGTTTATCTTTTTCTTAAACCTTGGAGAAAATGTCATTTAACTGCTCTTTCTCTTCGATGTTAGCTGCTAGAGATATGCAAAATTTTGAATTTTACTTGTGTTTCAAAGAATGCATTTAAGATTACTATCTGGGTGATAGACCAGGCTATTTAGAATTTTTCTTTCAAGTGTCTTTATTTTTTCATTGTTACTGTCAAGAAAGGACCTGGGTATTGAACACATTGCATTTTCCCTGTTGTCTGGCTCAGGGTAATCTAATAATGAAAAAAAAAAATAGGTTTTGTTGAAACCACTGCCTTCATACAGTTTTATAGAGGAAGATTAACAAGTCTGTGGAATACTGCCATTTCATATAGGCCAAGGAATCTTTTATAAATGAATGACATTCGTATTCACCAAAAAATGCTTGCCCTCATTTTGTGATAAAAAAAATTGGAGAGAGATTCCTCAAAAGCCTTCCATATTTTGGGAATCTGATCTTACTCAGTGAAGAACTCTAGGGTTTTACCTTAAACTTATGTCTCTCCTATATGTGGGTTTCTGCAAGTGCAGAAGCAATCCAAGTTGCCAATTGAGTTGGCAGTAGTATAATACTTACAACTTTTCTTCCAAAATAGAAAAAAAAAGATTTTTCCCTGATTTTGTTTCAGTGTAATTTGCTTAAATGTAGCTTTTTCAAATTTATAGTGCTGGAATTTTGACACTCTTTAAATCTATGGCTCATTTTTTTCATTTTTGAAAAATTCTGGGATATCATCTCCTCAATTATTGCATCCACATCCCCCAACCCCCCAAACCCCCATGCCTTCTGGGACTCCAAGTTTATTCATACAACATCTTTGTTATTTTTCATAGATGTCTTTTTCCCCTGTAATTTCCAGTACTTTTTTTTCATGTGCTTCAATGTGCACATCCAGGTCACTGATCTTTTCTTCAGCGGTGTCCAGTTGAATCCAAACATTGATTTATTCAGAATATATGAAGAAATTATTTGTTGGGAGCTATTCCAGGCACCAGTGAACAAAGTAGATAAAAATTCTGCCATTGTGAACTTACATTCCATGGAGAGAGTCAGACTATAAGCTGAAAATATCAAAAATAAGTGTATTGTGTAGTATTTTAGAGTGTTGAGTACTGTGGGAAAAACAGAGCATGTTAAAGGTGGTAAATCAGGCCTCATCAGGATAGGGGCATTTGAGAAAAGGATTAAAGGAGATGATAGAGTGAGGTACCAGGAGACAAGCGGTGCAGAGCTGTGTTTAACAGGATCACACTGGCTGCACTAGAGGCAGGGGCAAGACTGGGAACAACAGGCCAGTTACACACCATTGAAAGAATATGGGCTCTGTCCATGGTGGTAGCAGAGGAGGTGATGAGGTATAAATACTTCAATTGTAAAACTGTAGGATGTGTCAAGAGGCTAGATAGATAATGTGGAAAGACAGATGCTAAGGGGGATTCCAAACTTTTTAGCCAGTTGCTGAGATGAGGAACAAGTATGAAAGGGAGTCAGGAGTTCAGTTTAGGGCATAGTTACAAAGCATTCAAATACCAATGTGATTAGGCAGATCACCATACTCTGAGCCACTTTATTAATCATGATCTAACCATTTCACATGTTATTTATTGTCTGTTTCTCTTATTATAATGTGAGCCTCCTAAAAGGGGGATCTTTTCCAACCTGTGTACCATCGGAGTTTAAGATATGTTTTAGCAAAAAAGAAGTATGTGCTTTATGAATATTGGTTGAATTAATGAATGCATATAGTTTTCCAAATTTGTAAAGTGTCTATTTTGACACTTGCCTAGTTCTTCAGGGTACTTAAAAGGTTAGAAATAATGACAACATACAAGCAGAACATAAACATAAGTGTCTTATATATGTCTCATATAGCTGTGACTTTAAAAATTAATATTGATGTTATATGGCTCAGGAAGCAGGCTAGTCTAGTGATTAACAGCGCAGGCTTTAGAGCCAGTGAGACCTTGGTTGGAATCTCAATGGAGCTATTTTCTAGCTGAATGACTTTGGGGAAATTATTTAATTCCTCTGTGCCTTCATTTCTTCTATAACATGGGAACAATAATGTTATCCTCACAGGTTTGTTGTGACTATGCATTAAAATTATGCTCATAAAGGGTATGAGGAACACAGCACTCACAGTCGGAGTTAACATTATTATTGTTCTAGTTGATATATCTGACTGTGAATATTTATAACGTTTTAAAAAGGGCCCACTATATCTTTCCTTTCTTATGTCTTTGCAAACCTCATGTCCTGCCCATAGCATCTTTGTTGTTTTTTTCTTCTTACCCAAAAGATCTTCCCTCTTATTAGCATTTTCTTTCCACAATTAACTCCATAGTGCATATTTTTGGATAATGGTATTTCCCAGAGACTAAAGATTAAGTGAAAAGGATAGTGAGGGGGAAAGGTAGCCAGATATATTATGCAATAAAATTGAGCAAAAGTCAATTACCTGACTTTAAAATTAGGTTTAGGGGCTTTTGATTTCGAAACCAGCAAAGCAGCTGGTATTGTTAAGCAAAAAGAAGTGCCAAAGGTGAAGTGCTGTCTTTTTACTTTAATGGAGTGATATAATAACATAGAAGGGATTAACACCCTGGAATATTGTCCTGGTGACCCTCCTCATGCTAATTGTCAGGAGGTGTTCTTGTTAACTTTCAAATATGTGATGAGCAAGTGAGAAAAGATGGAAAAGGGAGGAGGAGGGGGAAGAAATACAGCTTGGTACACTGTCAAGGAGTAGCTGGTTCTGAGCAGGGATTTTCCCCATTGGGAAATCTGCAAAAAAAAATTAAAAAGAACATGAAAACTTTTTCTATAGGGTAAGCTATAAACCTCCAGCTATAGCTGTATTAAATGACTAACAACCTCCTCTAATACCACCTGTGTCCTTCTGAAGGGAGTTGTGGTTTTTTTTTTTTTTTTTTTTTGCTTAATGTTTTAGGTAGTAAAATCATACACAATGAGATATGTAAATAAAGTAGTAGACTTTGGCATCCAATATTTTGGTAGAAAATGATAAATATCTCAAATGCTATTTAGTACATATACACAAGGTCACTGTTAAGAAGCTTTAGAATGTAAACCAAAACCACACTGTCTTTGTAAATGGTATTCTAGTATACCCGGATTCTAGACACTTCTCAGATGAAAACAAGATGTAGGAGCTGGATGTTAGGCACAGCAGGGAGGTGGTGCTCATAGTGGAGGCTGGCTCTGGAGCTCCCAGTTGTGTTTGGTCATCTTACCTTGAACTCTCATGAAGTGGTCTTGACACAATGCAGTCAGTCGGGGTGTGCTGTTTTTTCTGTGCAGCAACGCAGAGTGGAAGGTCAGATGGCATTATGTCAATGGACAGATTTCCTTCCCTGAGCCCCTGGGAGGGGTGCTTGGAGGAAAAGAACAAACACTAGCTTGCCATGAGCTCATTACAGTCTTCATAGGGAATGGAGATACAAGGTTATACAAGGAGAGAATTTTGCCTTCAGCTGAGAATTTCTTGACTTCTCTTGTCTTAGGACTGGTATTTGGTGTTACTTGCATGAAGTAGAAGCAGTCGCTGCTCCGGTGGCTACATAACTGCGCACTGCAATTCATGACCCATCTTCCTCTTCCTTCCTCTCTGACCCCTACCTGCCTCATCTTACTAGGACAAAAGCAACTGATAAATGGGTCCATTAAATCGAACACAGAGATAGTTAGTAGTCAGGAACTTCTGCCATTTATTTAGGACAGTGGTAATTGACTTTTGGTGGTTTCTGAGTTCAGATTGTTTCACTGTAAGGAATACAACAATTGCTTGATGGACTAACTCCTAAAAAAGTTGAACGTGGTCTACCTGGGGTCAGGAACTCGTGGATGTGCTTAGAATTCTGTGAGCCCCTGAAATTATACATGGTATTGTAGTGTGTGGGCATACTTAAATTTTTACAAAGAGTTTTTAGCTTTCAACATGTTTTCAAAAGCGTGTATAGCCTATAAAGCTTAATGACCAGGTTTACCTGTCCTCACTACTTCTTGCTGTGCAAATCTTCCATCCTCTAACATCAAATCTCATCATTAATGAAGCTTCTCTAATGTTCTGACTCACAAGGAATACTTGTACTGCAGAACTTTAGGGAAGAAATTACAGCTGGGATAAGTGTCACAGAAAATAGTTGACCCACAGGGGAAATGAGAGAAGGATGTGACATGGTTAGAGTGTCAGGAAAGCCCTTCCTAGGAAATGAAGCTGCAGTTGAGGTCTGAGAAAAGGGAGCAAGAAATGAGGCAAAGAGGGAAGGGGGAGAGTCCATGCTTAATGCATATTTTTAAACTGATGAGTAGATTTGATTTCATTGAAATCATCTGCAGAAAATTCTCAGCTGTGTGTTAAAATAATGGTCATTACCCTTAAATATATGAACAGGGATGGGGAGAATCTAGCAAGAATTTTTTGCCCAGAATTTTCTGTATGGGTTCTCCAACCCAATGTCACTTTAACTCTGAAATCAAGAATATGTTGTACAACTAAGTTTTTTTTTTTTTTTTTTTTTTTTTTTTTTTTTTTTTTTTTTTTTTTTTTTTAGGTTTGTAGTTTCTTTTAGGTAAATGTCTAGGTCCTGCTTCTGAGATTTAAGCTATTTCATTGGATAAAAGCCAGACATTGGTCCTTGTCAATAGCTTCTTAAGTGATTTTAATGAGGAGTCAATGTCAAAAACTACTGTTAGTGGGCCATAAAAAATAGCATTAACAAGATTTTAGAAAATAATAATATTCAGTGTTGAAGAGCATATGAAATGAATAATCTTGTGCATTGCTGTTTGGGTTAAAATGTGAACTATGAACTTTCTAGAAGGTCACTTGATATATTTTAAAAACTTCAAAATTTTAAATAACACCCTCAAGCAAATTTCTTTGCTAAAGAAAGCATCCAGTATATGGGAAAGTATTATTTACAAAGTTGCTCTTCAAAATATTTCTATTACAGATCAATTGGGAATAATCTAAAAGTTTGGAAGCAGGATTGGTTAATTTTTGTATCCATTGTTTTTATAATAATATACAACAGAGATGATATTATATAGTGCTTGGTGATATGTAAAAGTGTTCAAGATATAAAGTCAGAGAAGCAGGTAGAAAATGGTATGTATAATATTTAAGAAAGAATTGGAAAAACATAAAGCATTTAACTTTTTTAAAAATACCTCGTTTTATGTTTTTAATCTTAAAATTGCCATTTTTTTCATTTTCTTTTTGCTTGCCTGAATTTTCTAAAAAATCTTAATAATATGCATGTATTGTTTCATATAGAAAAGTTATAATCTTTATTGTTGTTATTGGCAATTAAACCCAGAGACACTTTACCACTGAGCCATATCCCCAGCCCTTTTTATTTTTTTAGACAGGTTCTCGCTAAGTTTCTGGGGGCTTTGGTAAATTGCTGAGGCTGGCCTTAAACTGGCTATCCTCCTACCTCAGCTTCCCAACTCACTGGGCTTATAGCCATGTGCCATTGGCCCTAGCAAAAATTTACAATTTTAATGAGAGCTTCAGCAAAGAGATTCAGGCTTTGTCAGAGGACAAATGTTACACTACATGAGGCATACTTCAAAAGACAATATCAAAGAGAAATCCCAACTGGGATGAAAACCAGACAGTGTGGGTGCTTGATAAACATATGGACTCCTGGACTCCTTTATTGAATTCCCCAGGCAGCTCTGATATAGGCATTAACTAATGGGCTTTGGGGAATTCTCAGGAGAGTTTGGTCATGCAGCATCTCTGTTGTCTTCCTCTTCCCTTTCCTAAGTCTGGGATGAATTTGGGTAGTCTCTGAATCTCAAGTAGTATGTGTTTATTTTAAGAAACTAAGGGAAGGTAAGTCTCATATCTTGGTGGTTTGGAGTCTATTGATAACTATACCCTTGGGCTTCTGGGGTGCTAGAACACCATCAGGTCAAAAAGCAGAAAGAGCTTCTGAGCTTCCTCTGCTGATTTGTTTAAGGTTGTTCAGTGACTTCATCCTTTAAATCTGGAAGCTTCTGCTTCCTCCTGTCTCCTCTTCCTCATGGCTTCCTGTGCTGCATTCGATTCTGCTCCTTCCACTTTCTCCTGAAACTTTCCTGTACTCTCTCTCTAGTACCAAATGCTGTACAGAGTTGTCTTGACAGACCATGGACACCTTATATCAGCATAGAAGCATCTGCATTCAGTCATGCATTGTCCATGGTCTAGTCTTCTGTGTCCAGAGTAGCAGGATTATATGTTATAGAAACTGAGCTATGCTGGAGAAACTAAAAATTCATCCACTCATCTACACATCCATCCACCAATCCATCCATTTATTTATAGAAAGGTTACTGAGAATTTACTGTGTGCCAGACACTGTGTCTTCTCAGAAGCAGTTTAGCTCTGAAAGGTCCTCTAAGCATGTTAGAACTGTCTCTGATATTTCCTTGTACCTGGGTTTGGCATTTAGACCTTAGCAGAAGTAGCTTATTGACCCCAGGAGGAAATAGTCACCAAAAAACAAAACAAAACAAAACAAAAAAACAAAAAACTGTGATGCTTAACTATCAGTTATCTATAAAAATAGCTAATACTTATCTGTTTTTTTGGATTTTTTTTTTTTTGTGTGTGTGTGTGTTTTCAGAATATTCTTTCTTTTTTGAGCCCTGTTCTGATCATTAATTGATTCCTCACTGGGGTGGAGCAGTGGCTGGGGAGTTTGTGGGAAGGCTGCTAAGCAACTTCTGTTCATTTCCACAGCTGCCTCGCTTAATCCTAGGTACAAATAGTCTTGACTGGTTTTTGCTCACTTGCTTCCTTCCTTCCATTCCTCCTCCTTTCCGACATTTCAGGGTCTTGATTATGGAAGCAGTTAGAAAATTTCCACCCTGCCCCCCCATACCTATTTTTTTAATAGCATAATGCAAATAAGCTCTATTTGCACATTCTGTTCAGCAGGCTAGTGCAGTCCTAATCTGGTGGAGGGTTGGGGCTGTGCTCTTTCTTTGAGGCTCTCAAGGCAGTGGGCACCAGTGTGGGCTGTGGATGTGACAGACAGCCTGATGGAATGAGAGGGTGCTGGGCAAGAAGGAAATTTCCTGTGTAGAGCAGATCCCAGTGCCCTCTCTCTGCGTCCACTTTCCTCTTGCACTGCATATATGGAGGCCTTATTGATTCCTTCTTTAGGGCAGTGGTAACTCTTTTCACTTCATAGAAGTTGAAAGTTTAGAGAATCAGCATCTCACCATGCAGCCCCAAAGTTGTGCTTTCTAACCTTGAAGTTTGCAATCTTACTAGCCAATCTGCTGCTCAGAAGGAGTTGCCTGTGAACCTTTCTTCTCTGAATTGCCCTAACTCCCACCCGCTCCTTTTGGCCATGGCCTATGTAGCTCCAGGAGACCTCCTTGGACAGAAGCCAGGGCCTGATTCATTTTGCAGGAGAATAGAACACACATACTTTGTTTCCATTTCCCTCCCATGCTTTGGATTGGGGAGTTTGTGGTCCACATTCAGATGGTTGCTTTCCTTAGAGACTTGCAGCCAGATACATAGCTTAAAGAGGTTACCAGATTATTCCTCAGGTAAAAAGCTTCAGGAAGCAGGCAGATGAGAAGGCATCCTCCATCTATGCCTAGGAATGGGCAGGAGTCTGGTCCAAAAGAGCATTAACATTTCTTTAGTCCCACAGTTCCAGATTCCATTCATAGATCATTCACTTACCATCTAGTGACCTAAAGCACATTACTTAATCCATCAGAGGCTTAGTTTCTTCATCTTTCAAGTGGGAATAAATGGTGAACTTCTCTTATAGTTGAGATGGTCATTTATAACCTTCCCTAGAAGACAGTAGACATGCAATAAGTATTAGCTATTTTTATAGATAACTGATAGTTAAGCATCACAGTAATTAGTGTTATCTTTGTTAAAACTACTGTGAGATAGCTTAAGAACTTTACTGCTGCCTAATTTATTTCATCCAATGTCCCCCAAAAATATTATCTTTGCTTAAGAATCTCTACCTTAGAATGATATTTCACATATGTAATACAGTAAAATGCTGACAACTATGTCTGAACTATCTCTAGACACTCTTTTATTCATACTCTGTATTTACTTAGGATTTTCAAGTACTATGACTACTATATACTTACTTATTTGTTGATCATTTGTTTTCCCACACCAGTATACATACTCCAAGGGAAATGGGAATAAATTTGTGTTGAATGACTGAATGGATAGATGAAAAAATTGAGAAGCAAAGACATGAATGAATGAACAGTAGAAGGCCATAATCTAAGTACTGTGGGGAAAATAAGGTAAATTTGACTAGCTTCTTCTACGGGGCTTGAAATCTAGTAGCTGAGAGTAAGAGTATGTAAAAGACCAGTATAGGGGATCGAATAATGAATCTGTAGAAAAAGAAAAGAAAAAGTTCAGTGGAGATTCATGAGAGAAAAAGACAACTTTCTGCTACAGGACCAGAGACTTGTGCTTATTCCAAGGTCATGTGAGCTGGTGGATATGAACAGATGAAGGGCATTCCAGGTGAAGGAGACAGCAGGAGAGAAGCCAGACAAGGGAGACTCGGAGGACACTCACTCATGAGTAGCCAGTGAGACATGCCCTGTCTACTAATGCTACCCATCTCTGCTCCTGCTGAGAAGCCAAAACAAAGTCTCTTTGGTGCTCTTGAGTATAGAGAAGGTTCTCATGAACCCTCTGAACAATGCATATTCCTGAAATGGCTCTTTTGACTAATAGAAGGCTATTTTTGGAATTTGAAGCTAGAAGAGAAATTCGAAGCAGGGATCTGAGTCATTCCCTGTTATTCTGGTTAATTATCACAACTCTGCTTGAGGGGAAACTCACTATTGCTAAGTAATAAAAATAGATAAGGCCCACAAAGAAAGTGGGTAATTGTTATGAAACTTGAAGGCACTTTCAGAAGATAAGACTGAGATGAAAAGGAAGATCCTGCAGAAGAGAAAATCTAGTAATAAAATGAAATACTGATAGTCTTAACAGCCTGCGCTTGGAGACCAATCGGAACAATTAAAAATATCTTTTTTTTTGTAATTCAGATTTTATTGTAATTTTGTTTATTTCAATTCAAATAACTTATTAGTAAATTTCTATATGAAGGATTGTAGTGATTGTTAAATCATGAGACTTTGAAATGGAACAGGCCCATCATACCTACTAGACGAATAGGAAGAAAAATTCAGGTTTTTAAATTCTTTTTCCACAGAGGAACTGCCATCATGGCTGTAGTCATGGACAAACTGATTGAAGCTGAATGTGAAAAATCAGCAGTTGTAAGGATACAGAGCAGGTGGAGAGCCTTGAAGAATGGTTAGTTATTTGATGGTTAGCCTACACTAGCAAATAATAGCAAATTCAATGGTATACTCTTGTAGTGGCACTTTACAACTGTTGTTTTCTTCCTTTTTTTCTTCTTATAGCTATTCTTTGTTTGCTACCTTTGTTTACTACCTTTACTTACTTTGTCTTTCTACCTTTAACTTTACCTGCACTTTTGTATGAATTTTTCCTATTTTATCCCTACCTATTTTCGTACTCTTTCTGGTTATATTTCCTTTGTGATTCTCTTCTGTATTACTTCTTCTTTTTCCTCTATCTACAAAATTAAATGGCCACAATTAAGCATATTTGGGTATTATTTGTTTAATGAGAGATAATTTTCCATATTTTACCATTTTTTTGTCATTTTAGTTGAAACATATTTTCATTTTTGGGGGGTCTCTTGAATTTGACTTTTTATGCATATCATAGAGCTTTATGCATATTACAGAGCTTTATGAGCCATTACTATGCCCTAGGGACTGCACTAGGTGAAGGAGCCAGAAAGATGAAATACTTGTTAGTCCCAGACCTTGAATTACTCTTCTCACTGTGAGACTTAGGCTTGTGATCCCATAATGCAATGCATGACTGTCTAGTCCTCTAGACAAATAGAAACCCTGGTCAAATGAGAAGGGAATGGAGGATTAACTGTGCCCAAGAGTGTTGAGGAAAGAAAAGAGGGAACTCAAGGGGAGTGGGTCATGAAATCAGAATAGGCTTGAGGTAGAAGAAAGGGGAGGACATTGGATTTTATTTCCACTTGACCCTAAACAGATTTTTTTTTTTTCCTGGAATGACAATGTCCTTTATGAAAAGTTGTCCCTAGTGGTAAGCTGCTGAGAACCTTTAGGGCCTTTTGTTCAGATTTTGCCTTCTGAGATAAAAGTTGTGCAAATAACTGGCCAGGAATGAATTTCTGAGAGTTCTGTTTGGGTCACATGGCAGCAGTTCAGAACATCATGAGGAGAAAGAAAGTTCTCTACTAAAGCAGAATTTCCCAAACTGTTCCAGAGAGATGTTAATAGATGTTAAGAAAACTTGCATTCTGTTGTCAAATAGTTTGGGAAATAGTAAGATTGAAAACAAGATTATAAGTAGTGTTTAGGACTATTCCAGTGTGCTAATAATCACCAAAGGTCGTCCAGAGGGCATACATTAGGAAGCATTTCCAATGTGATTTGACCTTGGATTCCCCCCCCCCACACTTCATGAGTTGGAATTAGGGTTCTTGACACACAAGTCAGTGGGTTTTCTTATAAACCGTATCACTGCTCTGGAATCTCTGTTCTGAGGAAAACACTAGTAGCTCTTTAAGATGTAGCTTGTCCTGTCCATAGCCAGAGAAGAGAGGAATGAGTCAAGCTGGTTTCTTGGCTCCTTCCAAAGATTTGCTGCTCAGTTCTACATGATTGCAAGCTGGGCAATCATGAACAAACCCCATAACCTCTCTGAATTTCTGTTCCCTTCCTTGACACTTTATCCAGGGCAGTTAAAGGAATGCATGTATTGCTAATCAATCCAGAAGGCCCCAACTTACCTTTTATATTGGGGGGATGGGTACCAGGGATTGAATTTAGGGGCACCTGATCACGCAGCCACATCCCCAGTCCTAGTTTGTATTTTATTTAGTGATAGGGTCTCACTGAGTTGCTTAGTGCCTTGCTGTTGCAGAGGCTGGCATAGAACTCATGATCTTCCTGCCTCAGCCTTCAGAGCCACTGGGATTATAGGCTCGCGCCACCGTACCTGGCCCTGACTTTCTGAAGGACATTTGGTTGGGGAGCTGGAAAAAATATACTAGAGATTTGATTTTTAGGCATTTTATCAAACAGGAAAAAATCTTGTTTGGAAATTTATGGGTTAATAGAGCCCCAAGATCCACAGTTTAGTTTCACAAAGTGCTTCTGTGCCCTTCAACCGGACCTTTGTGTGAATTTTGGTCTCCCATTTTTCTCTCTAGAAGGACTACTCAGGGTAGACTGCAGAGTCAGATGAGGACAGGGGAACCCAATTAGCACTCACTCCATCAGAAGAGGGCCATCTGGAGGCCTAATCTTGTGTCTTAAAAATTGGCAGCTTTCTTCTTAGAAAACTACATTTGATAATGTTTAAAGAATTCATCCAATGCAGTTTGACTTTTATGGAGTTCTAAACATCTGAGCAAAATTGGGAAAAATGGCAGGCTTAAAATGTTTCTGGGTAAATCCACAGCTAAAGTTTTCTTCCAACTCCCGAGTTCTGAGAGTGTTCTGAGTAAAAACTGAAGCATAAATGGACCAAACAACCAACATAAAAACTTTAGCTCTGTGGAAAAAAATCCAGGGTTAGCTAAATGACCTGTTTAAATTATTTAATACTACTTATATAACTAAGATTTTTCTGTATGGCACCTATGACCTCCATGGTGTTATTGTTTCAGCAAGTTAAATCGCTGGAAGAATAACTCAGTAAGGAGTGAGTATAAGAATTATTAATTGCTAAGAGGCACAACAGTCTATGCTTTGAGGACAAAAGGTTATTGAGAAGCCATCTGTATGTTTTCTTAGTCATCATAAAAGTCCACCTGTATTTGTCAGAGCCTCTAATTCTTGTAGGGACCAATATGCAAAGTCCTACTTAAGTCCAGCTCTGACAAATAGAAAGTCCAGGACCAGAAGGTTGGAGTTGAAATAGTATAAAAAGAAGAGACAATAAATTTGAGTGGAGCACTGGCTTTTACCGTTACTCTCTGAAATACCTCGTTTCCATAGGACTATGAATTCTTGAAGATCCCCTAGATATAAAAAGTGTGTTCACTAAATATCACTTAAATCATGAAGAGAAATTCCATCACCTTTCTTCAGTTTTCTACTCTACAACCTACCCTGGTTACTACGGTCACATCTTGATGGTGCTCAGGTCATAGAGCTAAAATGTGTTCCCCTAGGAAGCACAAACAAGGTACTTGGTTTCCTGAGCACCGTGTATATATGGGAAGGGGGAGGGAGGAGCAGCATTTAGTGGATGCTGACGGACACTGCCCACTCAGCCAGGGAATGTTTTTTGTGTGTGAGGAAGCATGGAGGTTTATGCCACAATGACTTAGAGGAGAGCTTCAAGCTTCATGGAAGCATCCCTAATACCATTAGTGGCATAGGAAAATGAGTGTTATTCCAAGACCACTGATTCATCTCTTGCAGAGACAGCTCTGGGTTGGTGAGAAATACAGGTCTCCATTTCCTGACTCTGGATCCTTTTGCTTCTAACCACAGAGAGCATGACGCCCACCTAGCTCTTGTTGAACAGTAAGGAGTTTAAGGAGAACCTGTGTGAGGCCTGGAGATGCTGAGTCTCTCTTCTCCTATTACATTAGTGAAATGAGAAGAAGGGACCTAAGTGTGATGCAAGGACTGTATGGATCTGAATCTATCACTGCCTCATAGCAGAAGACTGGCTTTGCAGTGATTAGCCAGGACAGCCATAGAAGCTGAAGAACCTGGTGACAGATGGTTGTTTTTCCCAAAGTCAAAAGCACAATTTGCTGTTGGTGAACTTTGTGTTACGCAATCATCTAGATTGTTAATAAGATGGCATAGGGCAACTATATCAAAATATAATAGGACAAATTTTTATCATTTACAAAGATGGGAAGTGTAACTGTTCATTTTGACTACTGATAAGAAAGAGTGCCATCTAGAGGTACTGCTTAGAACTTCACCATAGTCTCAATCTTCCTTCAGTGTGACCTTGAGCTGTATTACTCTAATTGTGGGGCTTGTGGTTAAGAAAACAGGAAAGGGAGTGGCAGACACTGGTATTTGGTGGTAGAGTCAGGTAGTGTGAGGACTAAATTGTGTAGGCACTGGGCTGGCCTTCACTTAATGCCTAAATAATGCCCTTTCTCTATTTTTCCAAGATGTCCGGAGCCATTTGATGGTGGCTTTTATGCTCTGGTTGTTTACTTTCCGTCTTTCTGTTTTAATGTTTTTCTTGAACAGAGCCAAAAGGCTTAGAAATCATATTTCCTCCTTTCCTTTGCATTAGGGAAGGCTAATTGTTGAGGCTAAGCATATTGTTAAAAGCTCCAGGGGAGAGAAACTGTGGAAAATAAAGAGCAATATGGAAAGTATAGAATCATCTCTAGTTCTGCTCTGACACCTGGAATCTTATTAATCAATAGTCATTTTCCTGAATGTTTTAGAGAATTAGTTTCTTTCCCCCATCTTGAATCGTGCTTTTCAGTAGGATTAAAGTATTTCTCAGCTTCATTCTGATGTTCACCTTTCAATCTTCGGCTAACAATAAGCTATGGATTTGGATAAAAAAACAAAAAGAGTTTGAAATCAACAGGTCACCATTACCATATTGTAGATGTGTGACAGGATTTTCTTAGGAAACCAAATAGCATGTTGATTGTGATTTCACCATAGTTATGAAAATACAATGGTTAGCAACATCTGAGGTAGTGACCAAGGTGAAAGCTACTCCCAGAGAAACTCAAATGAAGTTGATAACAGAACTTGGATTCTAGATTCCTTAGGAACCACTTCAAAAATGAATGGCTTTCTCTGCAAGAGAGAAAATAGGCACAAGTGTTGACTTCAATGTTTACAATGCTGAATTTTTCTGGTATGACATTCACATAAAGAAGCCAAATAAATGCCTTTATTTTTTGGAAAAAATCTGACTTTTACAGAAGATATTTCTGGATTCTACTATCATTGGTAAGCTACAGTGAAACTGTGGAGACTCCAAAATCTTCAATGACAATCTTTCAGAAATTTATTCTGGGTGATCCCTACCTCTTGAAGTGGTGGTGTGTGTTATTCAACTTACAAACTACACATAAAATATTTATTGTTATGTTATTTGTCTCCAAACTTCAGTAACTACTTGTAGAAGCTCATTTGTTTGCCTCGTTCTTTCAGTTAATTAAAAAGAGGATTTTTTTTTTATAGCCTGAAGTGTATTGTAATTTATAACAGGCCTTTCTCCCTCCAATTTTTAATTACCATCTTTGCATGGTGATGTTGGACCTTTTTCTTTTTATTGACTATTTATGCATAGTTTCCTGAGACTGGCTCTATGGCTGTTAATTAGAAAATAAAGAAGTTTTATATATTTTAGCTCCTTTTAGCTAGGCAGAAGAATAGAATTGCCTGATTGGGGTTTATTTCCCCTTCATTTTTCCCAGTGATAAGCGAAATCTTCCTTGACAGATAATGTTTTTGTTTTCAAAGTATGTTATGTACAAAAGTTTAGAAAGACTGAAGTGCAAGTTCCAAATAAATATGTTTTTTTTTTTTCTGTCACTCTGGCTATTGCATGGAGAAGGCAGAGATTCTTAGCTTTTTTACAATGCTCTCAGCAGAGCGCTTGACATTTGCAACAAATAAATAAATGCATTTCTTTGCTTACTCATTAATGAGAGGAACTAATAATTCATGGAGGGGGGAAGAAGCAAAAAGCAAAACAATAGTTACTTAGACATTTTTTTTTGAAACATCGTTTCAAATAATTGAAACCCTGGTGTCAGTTTTGCACAGTGTTAAACAGGTGTATGTGGTCAGGAGAAGTAGGGATCACCACAGCTGATGCTTCTGGCTTCTCTGTTAGCTACAAGTGTAGAAGTCCATCTGGTTAAAGCTTGCAGAGATGTGGGTAATGGCACCGTTGACCCAGCCATCACTCTGTAACTCTCTGATATGTACATTCTTTCCTCTTTATTCCTTCCTCCCCTTAGAAATAGAGAGGAGACCTCAGCTGGTGGGGGAGTTCCACAGGGCTGCTTCCTGAAGCAGTCTTGTGAATTAGAAGGTGTGTTCATGGTTAAATGATAAATTCCTTTATTAGGCTCATTTTGCCTCCTTGCAAGTTATTCTGAAAGGCAGTTGGAATATCGTATTTTTAATTGAATCATCACAATCTACAGATACTGTTTTTTTATGTTTTAGGTATATAAGAAAAAACAAAACAAAGTGAAACAAAACCCAGTGAGTGGCAGATTTAAGTCAATGGCTTGATCTTGGACTTCCTGATCTCTGCCAGTAGACTCAGATGGGAACCCACTAGAGTGAGTGGGGCTCTCTCGGGAAGCCTTGAGGCTGAGCTGGGTGGTTTGGCCTCTTGGTACCAAGTGGATTTGCTCAGCAGCCCCAGTCATGTGTACATTTTGTTTTTCTCTTTCACACATATCTTCGGGCCACAACTGTGCTCTTCAAGGCATCCCTTCACATTCAAAATCATGTTCCAGTGGGTGAAAGTTTCATTCTCTGAAACATTGTGAATACAGTTTTCTTCATGTTTTTGTCAAGCTATATCCTGTCATCATGATGCCAGAAGCATAGAACTCTATGCTTCTAACATCAAAGGAAACAACCAAAATCTATCTGCTACTGAGGTTTTAGAGGCAGGAAGACTTTCAATCTGTAGACACTATTTTAACAAAAACCCAACCAAAACCCTTGGGATTTTGATAAGCATTGTGTTGAATCTGCTGATCCACTTCAGGATCATAACCATATCATTGTCTTAGTCTGTTTGGGTGCTATAATAAAATACCATGTACTGGGTAGCTTATAAACATAGAAACTTACTCCTCACAGTTCTGGAGGCTGGGAAGTCCAAGATCAAGGTGTTGGTGGATTCAGTGTCTGTTGACAGCCGGCCCATTTCCTTTTCATAGATGGTGCCTTATTGTTGTGTCCTTACATGATAAAAGGGCTGGTCAGCTCTGTTGGAGGTCACGACCAAGTCAAGATGGCACCTGGCTGTTTGCCAGGAGGAGTGGCTTGTGAGGCAACGCCACCACCGAGCCATCAAGATGGTGGGGACTCCTTATAGGCTGATTGCTGTATCTGTAGGGGAGCAATGCTATGATTGGATGATGCTGATTGAGTCATGCTTTATGTAAATCAGTTAGATAATAAACCGCTGCTGTTCCACAATAAAGCAGTTCCCGCTTCAACCTTCAAGTTGCTTGTCACCTCCCGGTTATTTTGCCCAGCTGGACTGCGGCACAGCTCTCTGCAGCTCTTTAATTAGGGCACTAATTCCAACCAGAAGGGCTCCACTTTCATGACTTAATTACCTCCCAAAGGCCCCTCCTTCTAATACCATCACCCGTGGAGGTCAGGATTTCAACATAAGAATTTTCAAGGTTCACCAACATACTGTGGCAATTATTTTTAATAACATTAAGTCTTTCAATCCATGAACATTGAATTTTCTATTTATTTAGGTCATCTTTAATGCCTTTCAACAATGTTTTGCAGTTTTCAGTGTACAAATCTTTCATTTTTCATTATTTTTAAACACAAGTGTTCTTCTTCACTTTGAGTTGTTCACTTCTGGCATATGGAATACAATTGATTACTGCATATTGGTCTTGTATTTTGTATCCTCATTGAGCTAACTTTAGTCCTAATGATTTTTTTTTTGTGGAATTCTTAGGATTTTCTATATATACAAAACTATGTCATCTACTAATAGTGACAGTTTTGCTCCTATTTTTTCCAATCTAGATGTCTTTTTTCTTGCCTAATATCCCTAGCTAGAACCTGTAGTTCATTGTTGAAGACAAATGGTGAGAGGGCACATTCTTGTTTACTATGTGCTCTTCAGCAACAGCATCTAGTCTTTCACTGCTAAGTATGTTAACTGGGTTTGTATTGAGGCCCTTTATCAGATCTAGGAGGTTTTCCACTTTGTTGAGGGTTTTTAATCATTAAATGAAAAAAAAATTAAAATGGATTTTGTCAAAGAGAGATTTTTATGAGTCTATTGTGTGATTGTGTCTTTTTTGTTGTTGTTGTTGTTCTTTACTATGGTGGATTGAATTGATGATTTTTGTATGTGAATCCAACCTTGCATTTCTGCAATAAATCCCATTAGATCATAGTGTATCATCCGTTTTATATGTTGCTGAACTTGGTGATGGTATTTTGTTGAGGATTTTAAAATATTTGTAAAGGATATTGATCTTTGATTTGTTTTCTCTTGAAGTCTTTGGTTTTTGTATCAGAGTAACAGTGGCCTCATAGGTTCATGCCTCCAGTGGAAAAAAGCACAGTTTTCCTTGTCTTCCAACGCTGCTCATGTCTTGTGTCCCGAAGATTGCTGTGCAGTGTGGACTTCTTGGTGGTGGTCGTTTATAGATATGCGATGTAAGAATTGTTGTTTTTGTTTCCATAACATTTAAAAATTTTGCTGCCTGAGGTGCCTGAGGTCTTGACAGCTTAGATATTTCCTTTCCCCTAGGTTAGAAAAGTCCCCCTTAAGATGTTTGTAATATAAACAGGATCCCTCAGACTGGTGAGCACTGGCAGTGGGTCTTTGTAGATGACATTTCTTTCAGGCAGGTTTATATGTCTATGTGTCTATCCCCACTTCACTTCTTTTCTTGATATATTATATAGAATATAAGTAGCAATTTTATGCTGAACAGCTCGAAAGAGATCAAGGAAAAGAATTATATTTAGCTCACAATTCTTTTTTTTTTCCAAAACAAAGACTGCAATATTCTATGAATTTAGCCGTTTTTATTTGTTCAGAGCTTTATTTCTAACTCTTGCCATAGCCCTATGGTATCATTGTACAGTGGAAAAAGTCAAGAGACCTAGATTCTAATCTGAAAATTAGAAAATGGTAAATTAACTAACCTTTCTTGTACTCTTGAACAAATTGCAAATCACCATGACTCTCAATTTCTTTATCTATAAAACTGATGATAAGGCCTTCTCAAACCTCTCACAGCATTGCTGTTGGAAATTAATTAATCAACTTGTTCAGAATGTATCGTACCGCCTCTATACTAGGCAGTGAGGGCAAAACAAAATGGGGTGTGGAGACCCTGTCTATTTGGAACATATATTCCTATTGCCAGGGGACAAATGATACGAAAATAGGAACTAAAGATACAGCTGATATGTCAGATGGTGGTAAGTACTGGAGAGAGAAAAATAATCTGAGGCATGAGGTAGAAAATGGTTCAGGGTATAGGTAACTATGTTTTCAAATGGCTCAGGCATGGAAACTCCACAAGAGAAGTGACATTTGAACAATGACGTGAAGGACCTTAGGGAACAACTATCATAGTATCTGGGAGAAGAGAATTACAGCCTGAGAGGGAATTGAGCCAAACCCCTGTGTCAGGAGTGTGTTCCAGGAGCAGAATGTGGGCTAGAGTGCCTGATGGGTAGTGAAGGCAGGGGACTAGCAGGGAGTAAAGTCAGGGAGGTGACATGAGTCGGGGGAGAGGACGTTCAGGCCTGGAGACCAGTGTCTGAGTGAGAGGGGAGCCATTTCAGAGGTTTGAGCTAAGGAACGATATGGTTGATTAATTTTTCACTGATGACTGTGGCTTTTTTTGTGAGGAACACACCACTGGGGCTCAAGGGTGGAAGGAAGAGACCAGTCAGAAGGATGATAGTGTTTTTTTTGTTGTTGTTTGTTTGTTTATTTGATTTTTGGTGTTTGTTTATTTGTTTTTGTTGTTGTTGTAGGGTACAAAAGTCTGTGGTCACTAGTGGTCCAATTCTGGATGTGTCATTGAAGGTAGATTCATGAGATGGTGCTCAGATTGGATGTGGTATCTGAGAGGAAGGGAGGGGTCAAGGAGGACACCAACGTCTCTAGTCCGTAAGAGGATATCGTTGTCTCTTCTGCACTTTCTCCTTCAATCCCCACAGCTAATCAGAGCAGGGATCTGTGGATGTCTTCTCTAAAATGTCACCATCTGTCACTTGCTTTATTCGTTACTACAGGTTCCCCTCAGTCATCAAATCTTTGCATCTCAGAATGCTAGTTTCACAGCTGCACTGTGGAACAGTGGTTCAGAATTCAACTAAGCAGGTTTGCGAAATGCCATATTTTGCCCCTTTAGGAGGCTTACTATGATGGCGCTGAGAAGATCTGCCAAAACCATACATGTGAACCCCCAAACCAAACAAAGCCACCCATTTTACTTTAATTTAGTACCATTTTCCTTTGACTTTGAAATATCTTTGGTTCATTGACTTTCTATTTAAATCCCAAAGAACATACTGGGATATATGTTAGGAAATGCTGGATCATACAACCTTCACCTCTGGGCCATCCTTTGAGCCTCCTATGACCATCTTAATTTTCCTAAAATACTCTTTTTTCCATATCATTCCCTTACTGGAAGTCCCACAGACAACCTCTTGTCTTTGATTGACTCTGGGTACAACTTCATGTCCATAGTTTTTCCAGACCCAGCACCTTCCACATGCAATCCTGGGGCACAGGGCTTCTCAGTAGCCCCCCAACTCCTCTGGATGCATTTTTTTGTGAATTGTGAATTGTGTTAAGAGCTCCCACAATTTTTCCACTTAAATAATTTCTGCTCCCCAAATTGATTGTCCTGTGCAAGGGTTATTTCTTAGGCAGCTTCCTGGGACCACGTCAGGCTGTAATAGTCAAATCCTATAAAATCCTACAGCATACAATCATCATGTTATTCCCATGTTCCTTAACATGCATTGCCATGTGTTAATATTAATGCTTAAAATTATGTTTTTTCCCTCAAAATATTTTCTTGAGAGAATGGATTATCTTTTGGTCTTATGGCTATGACACTTAACCTAGTAAGCTGGATGAAATACAGGTTTATATATAGTTGTTGATTAGTTCTTAATTTTAAAGCAAGTGAGCCTGAATACTTTGTAAGGATATAGTAATGGGACTTGCTCATTTCTAGTTTTATCATGCTCTGCCTTTTTCCTCATCCTGACTCGTACTTTTTTTTTTTTAATTCTATATGCCATTGGGCTTGCATGGATTTCTATGTGTGCATTTATTCTTATAGAAATGTTAGTGACATCATAACTAGAGCAGACTTGAGTGTTAGTATCTTCAGATGATGAGAAATAAGGAAAAATTGGAATCAGGAAAGGACTGATTTCTGGGGAAATTGATTTGAATTGTAGAATTGATCTTCATGGGCAGGATAGCCAGTAGTTGAATGCAGCATATCCAGGAGACTGGCAAATGTAGGCTATTGTCATTAGAGGGGGAGGAGTGGTATAGGGAGGGCTACATCAGTGAGCGCTACTTGAGGTCAGGGAGCTGCCCTTTCACTGTCTTGGAGTCAAATCTTTTTAGAGCAGTGTCTTGCCAGGACTAATGTATGCAGAATATAGGATTTAGCTTCCTAGGGAGGGATTCATAGGTGCTAGAAGAGGCATCTAGAGAAGCTATTCAGTCAGCTGTGATAATGACAAAATGAATGCTGGGAAGAATCTCTAGACATATAGACTGGACCGTTAAGAGTAGGAGACTGTCTAGACCCAGAGACTATCATGGGAGCAATTCATTGACTAGCCTTTTAAGCTGCTTGGGGAAGTGTGCCTATTACAGCTTTACCTCTTTCAGACTCACTTCCCTTTCTTCATTAAATCGGGGAACTTGTTGCCTAACCTGGAATATTTTTGTGCAAATGAAATGAGAAAATTCATATAACATGTGTAGTTCAGCCCCGAGAACACAACAGGTCCTAAGGAAATGTATGTGTCCATTCCATGTATTGACTTGCTGGGACATGCAGGGTCAAGTACTCCTCAGAAAATGGATGGGCCGAATCTTAAGGTAAAATGTGCCAGTAACAACAAAGACAGTACATACAGGCCTGAAGGAGGTGGGAGAGACAGGGAAGATGGCTTGCTAGCTAAAAACATCTTTGACCAGCATGATTGCTGCATCCACTGGGAGCAAGCAAATGAAAATAAGTAAGCTAAAAGAGCAGGCAGAGAGAGTTAACAGTAAATGATAGTGCAAACTACACACGCTGTAGTGTTAAGAGACAGGTACCTCTCCAAGCACTTTACTTTCCCCTATAAATATTCAGGGTAAGTACTATCAGAGGCCCCTTTATAGATGTGAGGCTGAGATGTTGGAAGGTTAGGTTATGCAGTTAAAAAGTAGTAGTGCTTGGATTCAGACCAGCAAGAATTCCCTGATGGTTTGTGATTTCAGACACTAGAAGGGATGACTGGACAGACATCCAAAACGACTGTGGGAGTCCAAAACGACTGCTAGAGTTAGGATACTTGAAATACAATCCTGCCTGAATAAAGGAGAATGGATTAAATCAATAGTTTCCTACAAGCTGTCCTCAGACCAGGCCATACTAACTGAATCAGAATCACCTAGAAATCGTTTTATAATAACTGCTGCTCAAGCCTTATCCCTGGAGACTAACTCACAAGGTATCAATGGTCCCAGGAATTAGTGTTTAAAGGCTGCCAAGGTGATTTCTAAGAAGCAGCTGCTCTTGGGAGTCTCTGAGACAAACAGCTTTTCAAGTTAGTTTTCCTATCCCTGACTCTACTATGCCACCTTTATTTTCATTTTTGAATTTAGAAAAGTAGGCTCTGAGGTTGAGATGTGCTCAGATTGGAATAATTGATCTGGGCTCTGGTTGGTTTCTTGACCCGGAGGGTGCAGATAACATTCTAGTGCTTTCGGCTGAGACAGTGCCTTGAGAACTGAGGATGAGAACGGAAGATCTCACAGGCAGCAAGGCCCCTGGCTGGCCACTGGATGGCATCCCTGTCCTTTCTTTTCTTGCAGAATTTCTGCTTGGAATTCATAGCTCTTGTTAGGGTGCTCCTGCAGCCTCTTGCCAGTGTCTGTCCTTACAACAATGAAAAACAGTGAGTGGAGCCCACCAAGCCCCTTGACCAGCAGGGATGTGATTTCAGACCCAGGTAGGCCCTGTGTGAATGTCCAGAACAGCACTTTTTAAGGTGAAGGAAGGCTTTTCATTTTATAAAAACAGCCTCCCCTGTTTTATTCTGGGATATGCTTATAGGTCATGCATTGAATGATGAAGAATGAAAATGTTAAAAGGAAGTCCAGGAAAGATGACCAAAAAAAAAAAACAGATTTTCAGCATGGAAAATATCTGAGCCTATGATATAGGTTAATGAGAAAAGAAAATCTGTTTGTATCTGATTTTTGAGGCAATATAGTGTTCAGCGTCCAAGGTTGTTTGTTTGTTTGTTTTATTTACTGCCCTCTGGTGGAAACATATTAGAAATTTAAGCTTTTAAAGATGTCCAAGATAGAGGGGAGCAGAGTCCAGTTGTACTTCAGAGATGGAGTCCTGGGAAGTTGAAATGAATTTTCTGTTTAGAAAGCTACTTTGAGACAGGGCCAGTTGCTTTGCTCAGAGAAACATTAAGCACAATCTGTCATTTGGTTTAAATTTTTATACCATTCATATGATCAGAGAGCACACACACACACACACAAAAGTCTGATTAGAAAAAGTGGTATTGGGATGTGCTTGTTGGAACCCTGCTTTCCTGTTGCTTTCATTTTGTTCCAGTGTGTGCTGGGGTAAAACATAGGGGTTTTAAAATTGTTTTGCATTTCTGACCTTTGATTTCTGCCCTCAGTCTTCTCATATTTTATGAAATTTCTTACAATGTCCAAAATATCCTTTCTTAGGCAGCTTTGCTTTTCTGGAATATACTGTGATCCTGCTGGTCTTTATTTGAGGTTGCCTTGCTGACAGGCTGTAGTTTTTATTAGAGTCTGGTTTATGCACTAGGAGGAAGGCCAAACCTGATTCCTGGAATTGAACCCAGGCTTGCCATGGAGACATGTGGCTAAATCCTGGGTTCAGAGGAAATCTCAGCTCTGGGCATTACACAGTAGATTGGTAGGAACAGACAGAGCTGGACAGCTCCCAGACCTGCGACCCATGCAGCATTGAATCGTGTGCAGTTGGCGTTTACAGTTCTAAAACAGCAACAGAAAAAGTACCTAACAGCTAAGGGAGAATATCTAATCCCTCATCTGACTTTCTCTTAAAAAATTTTAAAATTTTCCTTTGCCTTTCCTCTCTGCTTTTGAATAGTGGAGTTTACTTATTTCATTAGAATACATAATAAGCCTTCTATAAAAACTGATTTTATCCTCAGGGCAGTGACGCATCCTACTCAGGAGTTGCCAGTCAGGAAGCTTAGGTGGGAGGATTTGAAGTTCAAGTGCAGTCTCGGCCAACTTAGCAAGCCCCTGTCTTCTCAAAAGGGGTGGGATGTTGCTCGGGGTAAGGCCCTCCTGGGTTTAATGCTCAGTAAAAATTTAAAAAGAAAAAAAGCAAAACAAGCCTAATCTTACAGTCCCTTTAAAAAATGTATTCTACAATCCCTTTACCATACCCGAGCAGTCAAATTACAATACAAATCATTCTATAGAGATCATAGAAGATAGAAAGGTATCAATTATTTGTCTCTTTCCCTGCTGTGTCTTTCAGGCTGTTGAAGTTGAACAAGACCTGACTTCCATCTTGTGAGGTGAGAGTCCTAGCTCATCTTGCATAAACTTGAGATGGTCACTTGGATTTTATCTCCATGGCAACTAGTGTATTTGTGACTCTATTCTTGGATGTCAGGTAATATTAGAAAAGCCAGAACATTTTTATTGCCATAATGTGTGTCATCCAAATGTCATTTATTTGAAGTCTTGGAAACTAGGTTATCAATGAAATAGGATGAGTTTTGAGGTTATCCTACTATGTAGTAAAGAGTAGCAGAGGAGGCCTTGCATAAGACAGTGGCTGAGAATTATCTAGCACTTGCTATGAGCCAGACACTCTTCCCATTTAATTCTCCCCAACATTCTGCTAGTTGAGGGCAGTGAAGGAATTTTTAACCATTGTAGTGGTTCATGAAAGGCATTTAACACCCCCTCCCCCCAAAAAAATCTGTCCTTGAACAAAGGAAAACTGGCTTTTTCGATGCCCAGGGGTTGCAGAGTTCTGGCCCTCCAATCTGCAGGCCTTGGCATTTTGAGCAAGGAAGGAATGCACAAAAACACCTGAGGCTGACTCACATCTACCTGATTCAGGTATACCTACCTGCACTCCCATACACAGTGTCAGGTGGTTGTCAGAACCGCCCTCCAACAGAGATTAGGGGAGAGCACTAGACCAGCTAGTGTCTCCGGGTCTGAGCGAGATGATGAGTGTCGCAACCTGGCCCCTGCCACCTCACCTGGCCAAGAATTACACCGAGCCGGGAGTGGAGTCAGCCTTGAAGGCGCAGTAACTCAAATTTATTACCTGGGGGGTGACTTTTATAGCAGAGGAAAGCAGGAAGTAGAGGAGAGATGAGGTGGGACCCAATAAGAAATATGCCCACGCCTGTTGCTAGGGATTTATTCTAATATCCTGCTACGTTTGTGGAAGCCATATCTCATAATTGTACAGGCACGTATACGGAAGCCATTTCTCAAACTCAAATCGCCACGTTCATGGAAATATCATAAGACCAGAGTCACAAGACTGTTTCCTCACACACCTGCAGCTCTGTGGCAAGTATAGGCCCCAACAGGTGGTGGCCATTGGTTTTAGTATAGCCCTTGAAGCAAGCTGTATGGGAAGTTATGGAGTGGTGAGTCTGAAATGGGATCCAGAGTGAGTTTGATGATGTAAAACTGTTAGTCTCTTAGTCCTCTCATCCTTGATGAAATGAGTCTCACCAAACTCTCTCAGAGAATGTTTGAATGAGAACTACCCACGATTCTCTATTCCTTTTCATTTCTGTCATACTTACATACCTCCTGCTTTTCACATCACCTTTCTTCAAATATGGCTTAACAGAATTGCTTAGGTACATGTTTGTTTAAATCACAATCTCATTTCAACTTCACCTCACCTCACCTCACCTCTTTAAGGTTCCTTCTCTCTAGTCACTTGAGCTAGAGCTTAGGGTGTTTCCTGATTCACTGCCACCTATTTAGGAAGTCTTTGGGTGTTTTCTATAGATGACTGACCATAGGAGCATGGCATAAGGATTTCACTACTTTAATTTTCATTGGAAAACTGTCCTTCAAATTAGGAGATGACTGGTGGTTTTCCCCATGCCCAAACAATGGTATTACCATACTACATATCCCTTCATGTTCTTATTACAAGGCAATGGCCCCTTTAAAAAAAAAAAAGAGCAGTCTGTATTCAGAGCAGGTTAATCCTGCTATGTTCTGGAAACCTGGCAGAATCATTAATAAGGAAACCAGTTGTGTGTAGATTTAAATTAATCAGCAAGCATCCAGCAGCTAGAAACCTAAGGGGAGGGGAGACTCTTTCTCCTTGAGAAGAGAAAACACACTCCCATCTCATTGAGAACACACACACACATTTATGGAGAAACAGATATATGGTGTGGCCATAATCTTTTCTCCCTTGTGGTTTCTGTCCAGCAGTGTGGAAGAAAAAGTTTAAATCTCTAAAAGACGAGCTGCCATTCAGGTGAATGATTTCAGGTGGTAAAGGATCCAGATACTCTGGTGGCTTATGTTCACCACTGTGAAGAGAGTTACGTGGGCTTCAACTCTAGGAGCACAGGGAGCCATGTTCAAGGTTCGGGATCAGATTAGGTAGGAGCCGAGACAGAGAAGTAGGGAACAGAGAAAGCACGGAGCTGGATGCAGGGAAGCTAGCATCTGTCACCAGCACCTTAGGCCAGCCCTTCTGAGAAGCTGGACTTGGGAAGGTAAAGATCAGTCCTAACTCGGGAGTTCTGTTTCTCTCTTTACTTAACACAAATGGAAACCAGAAGCAGTTAACAACTGAACCACTGTGGGCGTTTGACATTTGGCCAAGTCATTAAGGCCCTCAAAATTTGGATGAATTCTGTATAAGTCAAAAAAGGTTCAGAACAAATTATAAACCTCTTTATTTTGCATAGTTGGAAATTGATGAGATGCCCAGTTTATCTTTTTTACTTTCTCATGTACCCTTTAACCATCGTACTTCTTTATATAAGTACTTTGTTATTAACATTAATCACTCCTGTTTTTTATTTTAAAGGCCTAACTTAGTTAAAAAAAAAAAAAAGAAAACATGTAGTTGCCACTTAGGCTTTAGCTATTTGATATTTTTGGAAAAATTTCTATATGAATCACGAGAACATCACACATAGCAGATAAAATATTGATCAATGTACCAGAGGATTTCTTTCTAAGCTCCCCCTACCCCCTGCTTCTGACAAGAAAGATGATTTGGACAAATCTTCCTCCTCCTTGAGCCTCAACCTCTTGGAGCCTCAGTCTCTTGTGAATAATTAGGGATAAGAAAACAAATATGCTTTATCTGGGCCACAAGTTTATTATAGTGATCAAATAAAGTCAAATCTATTTAGAAGTCCTAGATAAATTAGAAATTACTATGAAACTGTGTAGTTCTTGTCTTTTCAAAAAAAATGTTTTTATGGCTGTGAAGCTCTGTCTCCATCTATGAGGTGTTGAGATTTATCCTATAAAAACAGGGCATGTCACTCATTCTTGGGGCCTTAGCTGTGAGGCAGAGCTCTGCTGGCTGTGATGTTTACACTGTGCTGATGCACCCCTGGTTCAGGGCTACCTGGGGAAGACAGGAATACCCTTTGTTCACCAGAACAGTTCCACTTTTATTGGATTTAGTTGGTTTTCTGAATAAACTTTCATTGATTGGAAGGACTCTTGGGCTAAACAGAAAAAAATGACATCGGGAAATGATTGAATTAGATAATTTATCATTTCCTTTCAAAAGTTCATGACTGTAGATCCATTATCATTTTTTGCCATTGCTATCATAGTAGAGGCATTGCCACCACCAGTGACAGTGTCCCTGAAGAGAAGGCACAGAAAGAGAAAACATCAGCTCTTGGGAATTTGGCCAGTTTTGCAGATCTAAAGGAGCAGAGTGATGAAAATCATGCAAAGTCTTTATTCAGGTCAGGCTAAGTGTTCTGTCACACATGGGCCACTACTGCAGTAAGAAGGTGCCTCTGAGTTGGTGTGCCCAGTCACCAGGCGTCTGCTCTGGGCACGACCATGTGAAAGGCTCACTACTTTCCTAGGGTGCATGTCCTTCCTCAGTGGCACTCACAGTCCTCCCTCACCCACCCCACTGACTCTGCAAGATGCCAATCTCTCAGCACTCCATGCGTGAAACTAGCAAGATGCCATCTAACCTCTTTTGAAGATATTGGCTTATGTGTGTTTGTTTAATAAAATTGAGAAAATCTAACTTGGATGAAATATTTCACAGATGAATGATAATTGGTGGATAGAGACTGGTGGTAGAAGTGGAAGTGTGACAAAAAGAATAGTTTCATCAGGTCCTGTGTTACAGATATGGTTGAGCCTGCACAGTGGTTGCTAACTAGAAATCTGGCCTGAGATCAAGACCTCAGGCATTTGAGGTGAAAGAAAAGCTCTCTCATCTCTCTCTCATCCTCTTTCTAGACATAGAAATAGATATATAGATATACATACAGTCTCCATAGAAATTGATATCTTTATATATCTATAGGAATAGATATTCATAGCCATGAGATTGACATGGATATATTATAGACAGATTGATATGTATAGAAATATAGGTATGTGTAGATATGTATAGAAATACATATGTATTTCTAGATAGAGATCTAGGTATTAAGATGTGTTTATATCAATATGTGTAGGTATCTCTAAATATAGATGTTTAACCATAGATATCTATAGATAGATACATATGTATAGATTGGATTTAGATAATGGAAAAACAGTAGAAATTTATTCATATATATAATGAGGAGATAAAGCAATACAAGCTTAAAAAGCAGTATTAAACAAAACGTTATTCATTTTTGCCATATGTCCCCAAACTATCATCACCATTTGAAGTCACATTAACCCTCTCATGTTAGTTACAGATTAGTTAATATATTAAAGTAGAACTTACTCTTAAGATAACTCACTGTATTAAATTAGTACTGATTTAAAAGATTATTCAGAGTCTTCCATGTGTCTATCTTTTGAGTTCTTTTCCTCTATGTGGGGATTTACCTGCATGTGATATGCCTTGTGGTTCTCCTGCAGATTATTTTTCATAGTATTGATTGCTTCTGGTTCCCTAATTCCACAAAGTTTCCTCAGGCTGTTGTAGACAAACATGACAAGTCTGACACTAATATTATTGGGAAATAGTTTTGATACTGTGTTAATCTGAGCCACAACGAACACAAATACTGCAAACACGTAAAATATATTTTATATTTTCTTTAATATTATTCAATATTATATAACCCTGTTGTACTCTATTGAAAACCTTTAATACAGTTTTCATATAAAAAGATTTTAAAGACTTGGGTTAAAATAATGGAAAAGCAGGAGTTGAAATTTTCTTGTTTATCAATATTATGTTCTTATCTCTTTCCTCCAGTCCAACACAACCTATAAGGCTGACACGGTAGTTATTTTAAATTGCTTCTTAGTGGCTCTTGCTCTAATACTTGCAATATCTATTAAAAATCTTAATGAAGGGGATTATAAACCTTCTTGGTAAAGATAAACAATATAAATGTTTCGATTAAAATGGATAAACTGAAATGGATTTTGAAGCTGGGATAACAGCAGCCAGCAGGGTAGAGATTTTCTTCCTCTAGAAGACAAACTTCTACTATTTTAACGTGGAATCTGGAAGTCTGGCCCTGGGTTATTTTAAAAAGCACACTGATTTCATTAGATGGTGGAAATTATTGGCATCTCTCTTGCATTAAGGAAAACATCTGTGTGCTCCGAGTGTGGGGACAGTTCATGTTAACGTTTTGTTGTTTCCTATGTTTCTCAGGTTTGGAGGCTTAAAGTATCTGAAGAACATATAAAGAAAGCTGATTAATGCTCAATATTTTAAACTTTTTCTGTTGATTTGGTTTAGGAAGTGGTTGAGCTACATAGCATGAAAAACAGGGAAGATTCAAGGCAAGATCTGAATGGAACTCAAGTTTGGCTCAATTTATATTTGTTAAACACATATACAGACATGTATAATATACATATATGAAGAATAAAATAGAATTTACTTTATATACTGTTTTATAGCCTTCTGTTTATCATTATTTTATGGATTTTCACATGCCAATAAAAGTACCACATCTTTCTTGCCTTTTACAAATTAGGTACTCAATATATATTTTTAAAATGAATTTTTAGTTGTAGGATATATATTTGATAAGCTTGTATGATGTTATAAATTGAAATTGGAATATATGTGAAATGTGGGAACATCACTATTCTAGAATACAGGTTTTAAAAATATATATACCCCTCTGAAATAAGAACTAGTCTCTCTGGAAGGATCTTGTGTGATATACACATAGAAATCTCATATGTATATCAATTTTTATTTTTATCAGTGTAATTACATATTTGCCATGTTTTGAAGGGAATATAGAATGAAGAAAGGCATCATTAGGACTCTCTTGGGGGATTTGTTTATGGCAATCAATATTAATCATTCTTTGGAGCTCGGCTCAAGTCATATGTGTTGATCTCATTCATCCTATTGTTTCTTCCAGGACCTCAGATCAGCAATTTTGCTTGCTCACCTCCTTTCTATGACTTCATGATTTGACATGTGTGTTTCAACCACACAAATCTATGTGTGATTTTTCCAAAACACAAAATTTTCTGTTAAGTTCCTTCTTATTCTCAGATGTCTTTTCCAACTCTCCACTCTTTTTTTTTAACTCTTAATTAAGTTTCAAATATCTGCCAAAATATCTGTGCTAGAAAGCTTTCTTGGGACTTCTTTAGGTAAAACTTCTCATTCCCTTCTTTGTGCTTCCAAACCACCTGATATATGCCTGTTTGTAAACACTTAGCACAGTGCTGTCATTATTACGTGTTAGTGATTGTCTCCCTATATTCTTTAGAATTCATTTTTTATGTCTGTAGCACTGAGAAGTTTCTGGAAAATAGGAAATAATATAACCAACACATGACCAGGACTTCATGGCAGACCTCTACTCTTGAAGACAAACTCTTTGTTCATGAACTCTCCAGAAAATAAATTTCACTTCAGAAAACGATAGTAGTAATAGAGGTTTCAATAAAGGTTTTGGGAAAAAAGGAGGATCAGGACATTATATCAAACACCAAATCTTTAACAACTTGATTAAAAAACCTCAGCACCCCCCTTTTATTTTTTATTTTTTTTGGTCAAGCTTCTCTTCTGTATTCTCCAAGTAGAACACATCAAACTCTTCATGTATACATGGTGGGTTGTTGACTAGTAGATACAAGTTGCATGTTAGTGCATACAGATGTTAAAAGCTTAAACTGCTTATAAGTAGCCACTCTGATGATGCAAAATTATTCAGGACCCTCAATGACCTGGACCTACCATCTTTGGCAGCTCCCATCTGTGCCTTGTGTTTTGTGGTGCGCATAGAGATGTTCCCTGATGTAGTTTCCTTATTTAAGTATTTTCTTTTTTCAGCAGTTCAGTGACTTCCATCTTTGACTGGATAATCTCAACCCATTCTTCAAATTTTGTAAGACTCCTTACATAAAAGTGATGAGTGGCCCTTTTCTGGACATGTATGTCTAAGGGAATATTAGTGGGAGGAACTACAGAAAAAAAAAAGAATATGCCCTATGCTACAAACTAAAAAGACATGGGAGGGAAGGTACAAATGTTAACCAACTCTATTTCATACTTCTGCTAGTCTATGAGACTGTCAAAGGTAGAAATATCCTGTGGCTTTTGCCTGATATATAATAACTGCTCAATAAATTGTTGACACTAACTGCATTCTATTCCATATAGAATGTGATCTTTTTCTGAGATCACAGCTGCCATAACTTGGCACTTGTACTGATAATAGGTTAGTTATGTAAATGCTTCAGAATTTCTCATTTTTTTGCCACCCAAAATTGCAGACCATGTTCATTCAGGTAAATCTATGAATAGTTTCTATAATGTAAAACTTTTTAGAATAGTTCATAAGGAATTCAGTTATTGTGGGTCATTTCAAAATTTGAAGCTTGTTAATGACATACTAAATCTTTTCTTGTAGATGATTATGTGGAGATCTGGCAGAGATCAGGATATTCAATTTGGTACAATTAGGAAAATCTGTCTTTGTTTAAACAAAGTTGTAATCTGTAGGAAAATCACTCTGAAGCTCTATTATATGTAAAGATGGAGATGATTATTAAATGGAATTAAGTTCCATTTAATGCTAAAAATTTATACAGTTACCTTGATTATCTACACCAGAAATTGGCAAACTACAGCCAGTGAGATAGTTTGGACTACCACCTCTTCTTGCAAATCAAGTTTTATGAATACAAGCCAATATCATTCTTCACATATCATCTACACCTACTTTCACTGACAGAGTAGTTGCAACAGAGCTGGAGACTCATGACCTACCAAATCTAAAATATTTACTCTAACCCTTTATAATAAATGTGTGCTGACCCCAATCACATCCCATTTTGTTTTTCCTCTAGTTCACAACTGAAATTAAATGAAATAAGCAATATAAATTTTAAAAAGATCAAAATGTTTGATCTATATAACATTGAATATCAAATTTTAAGAGTGATTAGGCTTTTCTGTCTGGTATGTAAACAACTCTGGGATGCTACATGAGTTGATGTGAAGTCTGAAGATTGAATAATGATGTTCCTTATCACGAACAGTGAACTGGAAAGTGTCTTCTTTCCTCTCTCCTGCACGAGAGCCACGGCCTACAATATTCTTCACTCCTGTTATGTCCTCAGTCACTTTGGCCTTAAATGCACGGGGGATGTGACAGCTAAGTCAACAAAATTGGGAGATTCTTTTGTATGTTTGGTAAGAAATTAGATACTAAGCATAACAGTTATACCTGTTATTCAAATTAAAATAAGTAAGAAGACTATATGGGAAACAATTAAAAATCTAATGCTGGGAAAATAGCTGATATTTATACCCCCAATCAATGATATCATTCAACTAAAATTATAATTCCTCAGTTACACAAGAAATATTTGCTGTGAGTTATCTCCCTTGGCAGAGGTATTATGGAGCTATTTAAGAACTTCACTCAGATGCATAATTTGTATATCTTTGAGGAAGTGTGGTATTTATTTTCATTGTATTCTGACAGCCTACCCATATGATTATGCATTATGATTATTCTCCTTTTCAGAGCCTTATCACACTTTACAAAATTAATGCAGTGTATCCACTATCACCATTTTTAAAAAATTTAGTATTTTCAATCAGTAGACCTAACCAAACAAATAGTTCTATATTCTATGACATTTTTTCTACCTTGGCAGAATTGAGTACTGTTTTTTTTTTTTTCCTTTTGATTTAAACAAACAAAAAGGAAAGGAAACTGAAAAAGCTTAACCTGTCAACAAAAGTAACTAAGATGTCAAAAATAAAAGCTTTCTGATATTCATAATGATTCTGGAAACACTGGGGGGTATTTAATTTAGAAAGCAGATATTTCAAAATGAGAAATTTCAGCGTTTTGTGGAGATCACATTTGCCTTTTGATTTTCCATTGTCTTCCTATTGTATTTGAGTTGTAGAAGAATTCTGTGTTGATAGGCATTCCTTTTCATGATTTTTTTGTTTTTTTTAATCTTTTGGGCGAAATGAGAACTGAGAAGTGAAAGGGTCTGAGAAAAATTGGATCCAAGAAAAATCTTGTTTAAAACTGAGTTAATATCTGAAATATATTGAAGGTACAACTTGGAATGGATCTTAATCCTCCAGTTGTTGCCTCCTGTTCAGCTCTGCGTTGGCAGGTTGGCCTTTGTTTGTCTGGAGGTTGGCATGATGGATGAGTTGGTGCCAGGCCAACGTGTTTAAGTAAAGCTGGGGAGTCCCCAGGTGAGCGGAACACAATTCATGGAAATCCTTGGGAACATTCAGCAGCTATATTGCTACTTGCCCCATCAAGGAGACTGATTGGCCCAAATCGCATCCCACTTTTATTTTTGAAAGAGAAAACAAAGTAATTTGAGGGTAGTCTCCCAAACTTTGAACTCGGTTTTTATTCAAGCAGAAAACTTTGAATTTCTTTCTTGAAAACAGCAACATAAACACATGGAGAATTTATAGTAAAGAATACTCTAGGCTCCAAACTCATTACAGACTTTCCCATCTGGCCTGAGATGGCAAATAGAATTACCTTCATTTCACAGGCAAGAAAATAGAGGTAGAGAGAGAAGAAATGATTTGGGCAAATTGGAAAGGGAGGAAATTGAGTTTCAGTCTCTTGGCATTGGTTTATCTAACCCAGAAGAGAAAACTTTGAGTCACTTGGAGATTTTGTTTTGCTGTTTTGTTTACACAGTCCAGATGTCATTCACCATATCTTCACGTGGAAATCCCTTCAGTGACTGAAAACCTGTAGTGGGGCAACCTATTTAATCTTTGCACACTTTAAGATTCCCTTTTACCATAACTTAAAATCTCTCCCTTATCTTCTGTTCAATAGTTCTAAAAGTTTTACTCTTTAGAGCCTTAGGGAACAGGTCTAAAATTTTCTGTCAGAATATTTAAAGACACTAATCACTTTCTCCCTGGGTTAGAATATCATAAGTCCTTCCATGTTTCCCTGCTGAGTGTGATTTTAGGGTATTTTGTATTCTTGTTTATCTTCCTGATTTAGTTTCTAATAATCTGCAAATCCAAAGCAAACAATGCATTTTTGGGTGGTGGTGGGGGGAATGTCCTTCTTCCTAGTTTGTGTGCTTCTTTGATTGTAGCCTAGGCTCACATTCTCTTTTGGTGGTGGTGGTGATCATGTTACTCTCTTTACTCAAACTCAGTTAATAGACAATGAAAATCTTTAAGATCTTATTATATGTACTGTTGTTGTGTACATAATTTCCTCATTTTTTTTCAGGGTTGGTTGCATGTCTAGTCTAAAGGACACATTTATTTCTGTAAAATTTCATTTTATTAATCTTGAATTTTAAGTCCAGTATAACAAACTTTGGAGTTTGATTATAAAATCTAGCATGCTTTTTATCTATTTCAAGCTTTGTGTTTTCTTAAAATGGGATAACCATGCCTTGTAAGTTTCCATACCAGACTCTGAAGATCATTTTGTATAGTTTAGAATAAAAAAAAAGGAAGAAGCCTCTTTGCTGATCTGTAACCATTGCTTAGTATCATTTAGGTGTGGATATTTTAAAATTGTAATTTTCCATCTAAAGTGTTCTTGTTTCTAATCCATGTATCCCAGTCCTTTATTAAGACCATTGTGACTGACCTCATTAAGTCCCTTGCAGAAGTCCAAGCACATAATGTTTGTTTCCTATGCTTTCTACATCCTAAGGCTGTCCCATCCAATAATTCTTGTAAAGAAAAAGAAATTAGATGCATCAGCCATAGCTTATTGATAATAAACCCAAATTGAGTCCAGTAGTCCTGACTCTAGTAAGACTTTATGGAGGGTGAAATGTAGTAAAGATTCAGTAAAGTACATGATGAAGGCTCAGACCTGACCTGATGCTTTGAGTTTTCAAGGACTATTCAGCCAGCTACTGAAACATTCTATTTTTATGTACTTTGACTCGGGAGAAAATTAAGCAGGTCGTATAATAATTTTAAATAATTCCAGGGAGGAACTCGCACATTTTTGGGAGACTGAAATGCTCTACATACAAACTCTTGGTTCTAATTTGTGTGTGAACAGAGAACAAGGTTAGTCTTGCACCTGGCAGCTCTTCAGATTTTAAAGTTGACAATCTCATTTCAAAAAGAGTAGGCTATTTTAACATCAGGCATGGATCTCTTCCCTCTGGGACAGGAGGGAGGGAGAAGTGGGGCATGTGACTCCTGTGGGAAGGCTTAATGGTAAGGGAATAAGTGGTAAAGCTTTAAAACGTTACCACTTTTTTTTTTTTTTTTAAAGAGAGAGAGAGAGAACTTTAATATTTACTTTTTAGTTTTTTCGGCGGACACAACATTGTTGTTTGTGTGTGGTGCCGAGGATCGAACCTGGGCCGCATGCATGCCAGGCGAGCGCGCTACTGCTTGAACCACATCCCCAGCCCAAGTTACCACGTTTTGTAAATACATACTTAAGACTTTGGAGGGAAAAGAAAGAGAAGGAGGAACCTGGGTGCATGCCCTTGTATAATCACCCATGTTCTCCATCTCCACTTCATTTTGCTTGCTTGATGCAGAGGATTTGTTTCCTCTGGGCTTACTCTTCTATCTATCTTTCCTGTCTTTTCATCTCCAAGTCTCTTTCACTCACTTTTCCTTGAATTTTGGCCAAGAAATTTAAAGCCCTTCTTTTAATTCCTCTGGCCCCTGCTCCTCCTCCCTAATCAGTGGTCACATTTCTATTAGGCAAAATTAAAAAAAAAAATTCAAATCACAACTACTGTTAAGTCCCATTCAGCTTCATTATTATAGTGTTCGTAAATATATTAAATCCCTAATGACATTGATGTAAAATACAAGCTGCTTTGGGGTTTTTCATATATCACCTTATTACTTCGCTTCAAACCTCTTACTCTCCTGTTCTATAATCCTTACTTCAAATCCTCCTTTTAGAGTACAGAAAAAAGTAAAATACCTAGGCCTTCTCCTGCCAAGACCTTATTTCCTGTATTTTAGCCTCTGTAACTCCTCAATACCTAGTTTCATTTCCAATTAAAATCAATCTTTCTGTAAGAAAAATACCACACTAGTCTTTGAATCTGCCTACTATGAAACAACCACAGGTTCTTAGCAAAATAAAAACTAAAAAGGTTTTAGAGTTGGTAGAAAGAAGTGACTGTATGTTGTGGGATTCTGAATCTTTTTAAGAAGCACTAATTCTGGGCCCTCGCGTGGGATATTTGGAATGATCCCCAGTTATCCAGATCTTACTTACCATGATCCTGTGAAAAGAAGAAACCAAAGTCCAAGGCAAAAAAGGGAAATGCACATGTACTAGCAGACAATATGTTTTTCCTCCCATAATATCATTACTGGTGATGGTAATCACATTGCTCTGCTAAGAAAAGAGATTTCCATTTTATTTCATGGTCCTAATGAATAGATCTCCATTTATGCTCCTACAGTCGTTTCAGGGTATGTACTCCTCTCTTTCAGAGTAGTTAGAATAATGGATGATCTTTTCTGCAATTACTTGGGTGTAATTAAATCTGTGGATTTTGCTGACTACTCTAGCAGTTGAGCACTGAAGCTTGTTCCTGGAGGTTTATTATGTCAATTGAATGGCAGTTCTTCTGTCTAGCTCTGCCCCTATAGATAAGTTATGAATTTGTGGTACATTTTGCCCTTTTTAGAACATAATGGGTACAGCTGAGATGAGGTAGGAGAGGAGAAGCACATTTCTGCTAGGATATATACTAGTTTTACTCAAGTTCAAGATTGGCAGAGATCTGAAGAGGTTTCATGTAAAGTAAATCTGCTTAGATAGACTGAAAAGAGGGATACATCTAAGGGGAAATGGAACAGGGTCACTATGTTGACCAAAGGTCCCTGAGGACAGGGGCTTTGTCCTGTTCTTGTATTGCTGCTACCTAGCATAATTATTGTCAGATAGAAGGTCCCCAATAAGCAGGTACTAACCTAAGCAAGGTTTGTGATACATCACACTGAAACTAAGAATCCTGACTCCTGTTAAAATGAGAGTTGAAGAAAGAAAGATATTTGCCATCTGATTTTGTTGTGATGTCTCTTCTACAGACCAGATGACAAAGGTACTTATTCACCACATTGATGGATAGCTTGCCAGTATTAATTTGGGTAGCTTTAATGTTCAATTTCTATTTTCATTGAGTCATAGGATTAGAAGCTTTTCTGACTTTCTCCATCTAGGTGAGTATTCCTACATGAATCCAGATGAAGTTTTCTATTGCAGTCTACAAAAGCTGCTCTGCATTAATACTCTCAGCTGTAAATATTTCTAAGTTGATAATTATTACAAATACCTAATCCAAATCCATTAATACGTGTCAATGTCATTCTCTCTTTGTTCTCTCCTCTACTCAGAGGAAAGTCCTTTTCTTCAAATATTCCACATGTAAAATTCCTTTACTAGAAGAAAAAATGGCTCAAATTCTTCTCACTTTTCTCCCCAGCTACATGGAGAACAGCAACCATCTAAAAGCAGAAGAGGGAATGACTTTATAAACAGAGTACAGGGAAAAGAAAAAGTAGACAAATTATGACTTCCAGAGGACTTTCTCTCCTGAGCAGAATGCAAAGGAGCACCTTCTAAGATATGCAGCATGTGGTGCTTTTGTTCCTGTTCTTCCCCTGGGCCAGTGCTTCTTAAGAATGGTAATTGTCCAAGGCTTCCAGTCTTCTTTGTTCCTGAGGCAACAGAATGTCAGTTCCTTCCTCAAATCCCATCATTGTTTCTGCTTTCATCTTGCATAATGCTGAGTTCTGCACATCTCACTTAAATAGCTTAAAATAGAACAGAGAACCCAAGAAGTATACTTCTGCTTTACTATACCATATACTTCTTGACTTGCTGGTTTTCTTGCCAATTTCCATTTGCGTTACTGATTTTTTTCCACTTGGGAGAAGAATTCAGTAGAAAGATGACTTTCCTTCAATCTTATTCATTTTTAAGGATTATATTTTAATTTGCTCTCACGTTTTTGCCCTGGTGATGTGAGGTTTTCAGGCAATTGAGAAATAGTACTTGCTTCCCTCAAAACTGAGAAATCCAGCTTTTATTTTTTTTTTCTTTCACTGGACTTGAGATCTATGTCTAAGCCATATTTGAAGAATAGAATAAAAATAAGGAGTCTGAGATCCTTTACTGGCTAATCTCAGGCTTTATTTTGAGTCAGGTGAGTAGGAATCATATAGAGAATGATATAGGAAAAAAAAAACAGTTGAGCTTTAAGAAAGAGACCTCTTCACTTACCTGGGTATTTTGGGTTTCCTTACTTATTAAAGGCATAGTTTAGATCAAGTGACTAGAAAGTATATGGTAAGATTATTATTGTATGTCTAAAGTTAGGGAAGTAATCATTGCTTTTGGTCATTCCTACATAAGAGAAAGGTCCAGAGAAGGAGTGTTACCAAAGAACCATGACACAGCCAATTGAGGACATCCTAGGCTATTAAGGGATGATGTTAAGGAGTAACTGTTCTTGGTGATGAAGAATGGTCTTTAGGAATGAGCTTCTCCAAGTGGAATGTTTGGGTTAGCAGCATCAGCAACTCCAGGGACGTCATTAGAAATGCAGATTCTTGGCCATCTCCTAGACCTGCCAAATCAGAAACTCATTGGGTAGGGTGCTTCTAATGTGAACTCAAGTTTGAGAACTTCTAGTCTGGTGCAAGAACTTTTGCATCATATAGCTCTGAATTTAAACAGTATCTCCATCACTTTCAGTCTACATAACCTTGAGTCTATTACCCGCCCTCCTGGAGCTTAGTTCATTACTAGTGAAAGGGGATAAAAACAACTCCTCCTCCTCAGGGATGTGAAGATTAAGCAGCTAGGTGAAGCTGTCTAGTACATAGTACATGTGAGGCATTGTGCAAAGGCTTTGTGTGCAATGATTCATTTCTTCCTCATATCAACCCAAGGAGTTGCCATTTTACAGGAAATCAACACAGAGGCTAAATAACTTTTCAACCTTGAACAAGTATTAAGTGGTAGAGCTGGATTTGGACCAGAATCTGGAGCCTTGCTCGGAACCACCTGCCATTTATAAGGTACCTGACACGTAGTAGGGACTTAATAATTATTAATACTCTTTCCTACACATCCTCTTGGGAGGCCACAATGTTAAACATGGAGAACTTATTAATTGTTAGTTCCCTCTGGCTTTATTCATAGGAAAATTAACTATAATTGAGTGCAAATTGAAAACCAAATCAATAGAAATTGAAATTAAAGCTTACAATATGAATAATTCCTGAGAATTTAAAAGAGCCAGTGCAAAGAGCCCTACGATCTTGACCTTTTAGTTCTCTATCCTCCTTTCTGCTTCATGAGCTTAACAAGGAAGAATTAGTTGGCAAGCTAAGTCACTGGTTTTCAAATTTTGGCTTATACTCTTACAAACTATTGAAACCCCAAAGAACTTTTGTTTATATGGGTTTTACCAATAAAAATTTACTGTACTTGAAATTAAAATAGAATTTGTTAAAATATTCATATAAAATGGTTAATAAAAATTATTATGAAAAAAGTATTTTCCCAAACAATAACCTTCCCAAACAAATCTCTTTAATATCTGGCTTAATAGAAGACAACTGGATTCACATACTTCTGCATCCCATATTTTGCAGTGACATGTCAGGTAACCCTTGGAAAATTCCCCTATATACTCATAGGGCAATGAGAGTGAAATGGCTAATGATTTATTAGTTTTATTATAAAAGTAGCTTTGGCCCCACTAGCCCCCTAAATGGCTCTTGGCACCACCAGGGACCATTGGATCACACTTGAGAACACTCTGGGCTAGTTAAGAGTTGGATGGAAGTGGAAAGTTAATCAAGAATGCTTATACTCTAAACATCTCTTTCCTTTTGGTAATAGTTTTGGGACACTGATTTATCAGCTAAACATTAGTCAAAGTAAATTCATCTACAGGGAACTATGCCAGGAACCCCAATGAGTAAGATTTAAAATAATGAAGCACAACTACACATTAAGAACAAACTTTAGTTTAATTAGCTTATCATTATTAACTTAGACAGCTGAATAAAACCATTTATAGCATTAGTAGAAATGAAACAAAAATAAGAAAGAGGATAGATAAGTTTCCATGATAAATATGATTCTTTTGCTGGGTGTGATGGCAAATGCCTGTAATCCCAGCTACTTAGGAGGTTGAGACAGGAGGATTGCAAATTTTGAGGCCAGCTTGAGCAATGTAGAAATACTTTATCTCAAAAATTAAAATTTAACAAAAGTACTGGGTCTGTCGCTCAGAGGTAGAGTACTTAACTAGCTTGTGAGAGTTCCTGGGTTAAATCCCCAATATTGGGAAAGAAAAGAAGTAGGGGTGTGTGTGTGTGTGTGTGTGTGTGTGTGTGTGTGTGTGTGTGTTTTCATTGTCCACAAATGGAGTAGAATGCTTGAACAGTGGACTATGTCTGCAACATCTACTTCTGTTAAATAATATGCAAAAGTTTAGTATTTCTGTCTCTGTAGTGGTGAGTACTTGGAATTGAGTTTAAGTTCAAATTATGTAAAGTTGACTAATAGTAAAATAGATCTACTTATTTCAGTGCTATTTTTTTCAATAAAATGATTAGATAGGTCCCCTAATTCTTCTGCAACCTTATTTTGAGTCAATAGGGATGGTGGGAATTCAGGTTGAAATGATGGACTAAGAGGAATTTTTAGCATCAGTTGCTATATATCAAGGTGGTTTACAGTTAAATTTAAAGGAGTGATTATTTATTTTACCTTCTACTTCAAACAACAAGAAATTGTACTATGTTAGGGAAAAGTTCTAAATAAATGCACCATAACATTTCTGCTATTTCATTTGCTGAGTTCCTTAAACTTCATGCTTGACATCTAAATGTAATATGTTTATCAACCCCAGTTTTGGTGTTCTTAAGAAAGATAAAATAAGTACAGAAAAAGTTCAAACCCTCTGTACTATATACATGATATCCCTATTCCATTTCAGTGCCACTGTGGAGTGTGGTAAAATTACAATAGGTTAAACAGGATGGCTTATGCTATAATAATACATGTTTAGTCAGAAGTGGTACATAAAATACATACAATGAACATAATGTTTACTATACCATAGATTATTTTTGACATGTTTGGTACGTATTTTATAAGCATATCTGAAATTTTATATTATCTCCAGCAGATGGGAAATAAACAGTAACAGGAGCTGTTAATTTTTTTTATTATACATTGGGAGAAGAGAAGTAATAATGTTAGGAAAAACATATTGAGGCTAAAAATCTATATAAAATGTTTTTAAAGCCCATTTAAAAATCTTGGGGAAAAAAGAAATAAAAAGTAAGTTGAAATGTTTCAACATCTGTTATCAGTAATGGCAGCTCTAAAAGTCAGTCTTTGTTAGGAAAGAAAAATATTTTCTTGTGAAAATACAGCTAGTCGGTTTGAGATGCTGGGAACAGGTATTTGCTGAGTAGATGAATTGGAGTGGAAGAAAACCCTAAAAGCTCAAGTGTACAAAGTCTCAAAACAAATGAGGGCAAAGCTGAAGTTCCAAATACTAGTTTAGAGCTGGAGGCGATCGGTGATACACACAGGAATTCTCTCTCATCAGCAAGGCTTTTGTGCTGCTTTGCATCTGGGCTGAACCCTGTGAGGGAAACTCATCCTGTCTCCTTTGCCCGGGAGGGTTCAAGTTCTTACCCTGTCTCCCTGATTCTGTCTGCTGGCTGGCTGCCTCCTAACTGGCTAACCAGAAATCAATCTTTTCCAGCTGCTTAACCTTCCTTGTTCCCTCCACAATGAACCTTTTAAAAAGAGAACAGTCATCCCTGAGTTTAGGCGCCTTTGTCAGTTCTGGGTGCTCATGGTTCACACCCACATATGTCTATCACCTTCTGCTCTGCCCTCCCTGACCAGTGCGGTTCTCCAGCCTTGATCTGGAGTACCCTTGCTGCATCAGTCTGTGGTCACCACATTTTTCACTCTTTACCATATGCCGTGGAATTTTTTTTTTAATTTCTCTGTGCTTTGTGCCTGTTCTTCCTTTATCTTGGAGAAATGTGCTCTCCACAAATTGTTCTATTTGTGAAGAGGCTGCTCATCCTGTAAGATATTGGGCAAATATTTCTTCCCAATAACTCCAGGCTGCTCAGGAGGAGGGACCTGCCTCTCTCAATACCCTGACCAGACACTCCTGACAGCTTCATGGAGGAGCATATTACATTGTGAGCTCACTACCGGTTTATGTTGTCCCTGCATTGTAGGTTCCTTCTGGACAGAATCTTGTATTTTCCACTCTGTAGGGTGGTGATGGAGAAATATTTGTTTGTTGAAATGAAAACTAATGGGAATCTCTGTAACACATTTAACAGTTATGGAATTCTATCATTTCACAATCAGAGATGAGGCTCAGAATGTAAATCCCCATGAGCTGGGTGGTGGTGGTGGGTGAGTTAAGTTGAAAGCAAAGGTCAAGCATATTCTTGTGAGGACATTAAGCAAGAGGCATAGAGAAGCAAGGATATTTGGGACAAAGGGCAGCAAAGAGTGAGAAAATTTACAAAAGAGGCAGGCTGAGGACAAGTGAAGAAATAGAAGGTCTCTTTGTTTACACGAAATTTCCTTCTCTGAAGGACAATCTGATAGAAGCCTTTGAAATTACAGAGGAAGCATTTCATTTGTACCTTGGGCTTAAAATTGTTAAGTGCTTTGTTTTTGTAAAAGGCGATAGAACTGGAAAAGAGTTAATGCCATTTTTAGAGAAAGATGATAAGAACAGATAACTTTAAAGTAATTTTTCATCTGGGAGAACAAATCACAGAGAGGGTTACTGAATGCAGATGTGAGAGGCAGTTGTGTCTGCCCAGGCCCTTCTCTTGGCTTAGTCACTTTGTCCTTTTTGGCACATGCTGCCTTCTGTGCTTGAAGACAAGACCTACTTGCCATGTGGAGTCACAGAAAGCAAGTGGCTGCATTGTGGTTTAAGTAACTTGAAAAGGCCTCTCCATATTTAGGGCTAACTGGTCAAATTGTAGATTTACAGTGTTTTCAGTCTTCTGAAACTTGGTAGCTCACCAGCTTAGCCACTAACCACCTCCTTCTCAGGGCTCTCCCTTGGCCAAGGTTAGAGTGCACAGCTCTTTCAGCACTTGACCAAGCCAACCAATTAAGAGGGTGCTAAGTCTCATTCCCTTTAAACTACTTAATCCTTCTCATAGAAGATATACTGGGAAAGAAACAGTAAGCAAAGTGGAACAGGGTACTAATAAAATGCTTTCAAGTATTAACTCAGGGAAGGATTTGCCCTCTAGTCATTCAGTGTGGATAGTGGCTTAGTTGTGTGTAAGTATGACTTTGACCACTATCTTTATACTATGTTTGTAGATAGTCCATGTGAGTACTGGAAAGAATAAAACATGTCCTCATGTACGAAAATACTAAACAGATCAGGCTGAGGTACAATGCAATCCAGTGTTATGTATCTAGGCTAATGGGATTCTACTTAACTAGGGTGAAAAGTGAGAGCATGTGAATGACTCAGTCAATACAAGAGGGACAGAAGTAGGCTGACCTTAGCATATGTGAGAGATTCAGGAGCAGGGCAGGGGTTACAGAAGAGGCTTCTGCCTACAGTCCTCTTCTCACGGAGGCCACAATGAAGCTCAGAGGATCTCAGCCCTATACAACCAGCTGAGCTATGCCTCTCCCACCATTAATTCCTGTGAATCTAGGAAAGGTAACTGGGGAAGCAATTAGAGAAGTTTCTTTTTTCAGAGCTTACTGCTTTTTGTACAAAATCAGGGTTTTGTTTCTTGCGTTATTTTTTTTCCCCTTAGTATAGAGCTAAAAGAAATAAATCAGTTCAAGAGTTTTATATCGAATTTCGGCTATCAAATTGCTGCAGGAAGAAATAAAAGGACAGGTCAACGAGCTCACACTTATATAACTGAAACATATATTTCAAATTGTTTTTCATGCCACATTAGTTCATTTAACAAATATTAACTATGTTCTATGTCTTTAACACTGAATTATAGGTATGAAAATAAGAAAAAAACTTAGCCTTGCATTTCAGGGGATCAAAAGCTCATGGGAAAGAGCCCTAGCTAAGAGTTTTTGATACAAGGATTTAGCCAAGATGATGATGATGATGATGATGATGATGATGATGATGAATTATTATTATTAATGTAATTATCACTTTTTTGAGCTCATCTTGTATCTTCTCTACTTCCCTCTTCCCATCTACTTTGCAGACATGGACTCTCTACCACCTTCAGTCTGCTTTGGGCATGCCCAATCTAACAGTGCTTCACCTTGACTTGTACCTCTTGTTTCTTTCCTTGGGTCTCATCTAAAGCAGTACTGTAGGATACTCATGGGAAACCATTTAACTCCAACTCGGGCTTTAGCAACCTAGAAAGATGAAGGGGTTAAGTCAATGTAGTGTGTTGGAGGGTATATACTTTTGATCAGTCAGAAACAGGAATTGATAGATAAATGTTTCCCCTATAATCATCCAGGATACACAATTCTAAATCACATTTTATAATATTCTTTTGATGGTCCTGAGCAATCCATCTCTAGTCAGCCCATCTCTAGATGGATTGGTCACTAGCAATCCATCTCTAGTGACCAATCCTGGCATTGTTTCCATCCTCCCTATATTTGTGCTTCCTGGAATGATTTCCCAAATAATTTACCTGCATATGGATAGGGCTTTGCTTTAAGCTATACTCTAGGGGGGAATAATAGCAATTAATACTTTTGATTATTTACTGTGTATTAAACATTGCATCAAGCACACTCTATATAGTAATAGCTCAATGGAGTCTTTTTCAAATATCTTTTTAGGGAGGAGGAAATACTATTCTAATTTTGCAAATAAACAATTTTGAAAAGCTCAGTAATCTGTTCACAGTTGTATTCTTGGTGACAGCACCAACATTTAATTGCAGATTTGTTTAATGTTTAAACTCTCACTGCAAAAACAAAAAACTAAAAGGTACGTCAATAGTGGATGAGCATTGTAGTGACCTCACCAACATCTGTTCCAATCCTCTGAGTGCAGGTGTTTTAGATGGGTTGGACTTGCCTCATGCTCTTACAACTTTGATTGGTTTAAACCTGATTAATCCCACCTCTTTTCCATAGTGTTGGTTTAGGCATGTCATGCCTCTTCTGATCCAAATATAGCATTTTCCAGGTCAGAATAATTGGTTCATGCATGAATACGTGACCTGAAATTTTCCACTAGAGATAGTTAGCCATTTAACATTTGTGTACCCAGGGCTTCATCTTTGGACCTCTTCTGAACCTGAACTCACTTACCTGGTGAGCTTATCAAGTGTGATGGCTTTATCATTTTTATGGTTTAGATGTGAGGTGTCTCCCAAAAGCTCATGTGTGAGACAATACAGGAAGGTTCAGAGGAGTTTCTGGCAAGTAGATATCTCTCTCTCTCTCTCTCTCTCTCCCCTTCCCCCCTCCCTCTCCCCTCTCCTTCCCCCTCCCCCTCCTCCCTCTCTCTCCCTCCCCCCTTCTACCCCTCCCCCCTCTTCCCTCCCCCCTCCTCTCCCCCTCTTCCCCCTCTCACTCCCTCCCCCCTCTTCCTCCTCTCCCTCCCTCCTCTTCCTCCTCTCCCTCCCTCCTCCCTCTTCCTCCCCCCTCTATCCCCGCCCCTGCTTCTACAGTTGTTCTGGTTGGGTCTTTGAGTTGCAGCAGCAAAAAACCTGCCTAAAACAACCATTGATGTACCATAGTCTCTAAATGTTTATGTCCAGTACAGACCTCTTCTCAGAACTCCAGACTTATGAGGTCATGTTAGTTAGCCTTTCATTGTTGTGGCTAAAATACCTGACAAGAACAACTTATAGGAGGAGAGATTTATTTTGGCTCATGGTCTCAAAGGACTCAGTACATGGTCTGCCGACTACTCATGGTGAAGGAGACTCATGGTGGAGGAAAGTTGTTCAGCTTGTGGCAGTTGGGAAGCAGAGAGAGCGAGCGAGTGCATGAGAGCCAGGGGGCAGGGGCTGGGAAGAAGATAAACCCTTCTAGGCATGCCTGCAATGACCTATGTCCTTTTGCTAGGTCCCACCTCCCAGTAGTCCATTCAGCTATCAGCAGATTAATTCACTTTATGGATTAATGTGGTCAGAGTCCTCACAACCCAGTAATTGCCTAAAAGCCCCATCTCTGAGCTTTGTAGCTCCATGCTTTCAACATATGAGCTTTGGGGGGACATTCCAGGCCAAACCTTAATTCTTCATCAATTATCTATTAGACATTTCCACTTGGGTATCTAATGGATAAAAATTAATGTGTCCAAAAGTGAACTCAAATTTCCCTTTTTCTCATCTCAGTTAATGTCAGCTTCAACCTTCTAGGTGTTCAAACCAAAACTCTGAAGACATCCTTGAAGTTCTCCTTTGCTCATACTTATCAGCATTCATCCACAAATGGTTGGCTGTACACTTAGATGTCTACAGAATCTGCCCATGACTGCTTCTCCTACTCAGCCTACTCAAACCCCCTCTGCCTTACACCTGGATTATTGCCACCTGTCTCCTCTGTGTTATCATAACTGGTCTCCTAACTACTCCTATGATAGCACTTACTTGCATCCACACTGGTTTCTAGCCTTTGGAAAATACCGTCACTCACACAGCATTAAGTGGTTATGAATTCAAAAGCAGTAGCAATAGAAATCCATGAGCAGCATTTCAATATGGTCTTTGGGGCAAGATTTTTTTTTGTGTGTGATTTTTTTTAAATGCTCTGGAGGCTTACAGAGCAGTATTTTGAATAACACCTGTGACAGGGAAGGGGAAAGCTATTACTCTCTTGAATTGATGTATGTCTGCAGAGGTCAAATAATTTCTTGAACAATTTTTATGTCTTCACCTGTAACTTGGGAACCTTGATATAGGGAAGGAGCTCCAGGCCCGTAGTCAGGAGAGCTGGGCGTTTGTTCTATATAATAAACTTTTTCCCTTAGATGTGTCACTTACATTTTTGAGTTATTAATCTCTTGTGTGTAAAACAGGATGGATAATATCTGCTTCCATACCTCAAAAGGCTGCTGTCATTATGGAATGATAGAATTTATCAATGATAGAATTTTTCACTGATTCCCATGAAATCCTTCTAAAATATATGGAAACGCCCATCTCCCATCTTCCCTGAATTGTATGTGAAATCATTTCTATATGTGCACAGCACAGTGTTTCTTTTTGGAAATAAAGTTCATAGTTTTCATCACTGTCTTAGAGACCTATGACCTAGGAAAGATCAAAATTCTTCTGCTAGAGGTGCTTTCTAAACTACAAAGTACCAAATAAAAGAATCATCTACTGGACTTATCTTCATCTAAATAGCCTAAAAAACTTTGTTGTGTGATAGTAGGAGCAAATGTGACTCCATTTTGTTTTATGACTTCATCCTGTAAAACAACCATGCCAAGTAGAAGAGTCATGACTGGAGCAAAATGTTCTTTTCCTTTTGCTATAGAAACCTTTAAGAACACGGAACTACCTAATGGGGTATTGTTTCTGTAACTAGGGTAACGGGGCGCTGTTTCTGTACCTGGGGTGACTGGGCTAACTGTGATTGGTTAGGCTTCCCACCGCCTGACTGCACTGTCCCGCTTCTGTAACCTGGCTTGCTTGCATTGGCTAGACCCCCTAAACATCCCTTTTGCGGTTTTCAAGCTTATAAGGAGTGCCCTTGCAATTGTTTGGGGCTGATCAGGGGAACAGCTTTATGTTCTGGTCAGCTGCCACCAGTGTGCTTCAATAAAGGCTTGATTCAATTATACGTGAGTGGTCTGGAAGTCAGTTTATGCAACCCTGGGACAAAGTTTAACTATAACAGTTGTATACAGAGACAAGAACTCTTTAGTAAGAAGTTTTGGCTTGGGTCTTTAAAACTCAGTAATGAATCAATAAGCTTTGTGTGTCCTTAGCTGGTTAGCAAGGTTGGTAAACATAGCTTCAGAGGAATTTGTCTAGTATACATAGTTCAATAGTCTTGATGGTGCTATGACCTAGAGCTGACTATGATGAAGGCAGCTGAGGTAACTCCCACTGAAAGGTCCAAATATTTCCCTCACCTTGCTTCTCCAGCTATGATAGATTACTGCATGGAAAATATCCTTCCAGTCTATAACCTCCCACCCTTCCTCTTCTCTTCCTTCCCCAGGCATTTACTGAACAGTGCTGTGCCAGTATCAGTTTTTTGAATAGTCCTGTCCTGTGAGTTTGGGATGGGGACACCCTGGTCCCAGGAAATAAGTGTGGGACCAAGAGTCTGCATCCTGTCTGGGAGTCCCGCTCTGCTATTAAAATCACTCTGTGACCCTCTGTCTGTCACTGAACCTGCTGTGCTGCTATTTGCTCATCTGTAAAATTGCTCTCCCTCTTGGGCTCGTTTTGAGGATAAAAGAAAATAATAGGTGGCAAAGTGCACTGAATGGTAAAGTCTAATACTAAATCAAAGTATTATCATTTTAGAAGTTTATCCCTGAGCAGTGCTGACATAGACATCCGGAAGTTAAAGCTGCAATTAGGGACCTGCTTTATCTTTAATCCACCAATAATAAAGCATTCTCCTAGCAGTGACCCAATTTCAGGTACCTTATGGTTATTTGCAACTTTTTATTCATATTCTTGATATAAGTACAGTATCTCAGAATTTTTTAGGATGATTTCAATATCAACTAGTCTTGCAGTCTTCCTTCTTTGAGTTCAGAAACTGTATTAGTGAGTCTATTAGGGAGTCTTATTAATAGGTATAGGTCTGTGTGGTGCTTTTGTTTCAGTCAATCAACCTTGACTTGGGTCTGCTATGTGCCACATCTTCAGGTCACAGAGAAGAAGCATGTACATCCTGGACCTGAGGGAGCTCAGAGTATAGCAAGAGGAGAGGCTTTAAGAAAATGTGCTCAAAAAAAAAAAAAAAAAAAAAAGAGGGAATTGTTAAAGCAGTTTTTCTTTAGTGAACACATACTAATGCCAGGCACAGTGCTGTGACTTTTCATGAGTTATTTTTAATCTTCTTGACAATTTAATGAGGTAGGCAATTTTATACTCATTTTCAGAGATGGGACCTGAGCTTCAGAAATGTCAAGTAACTTGACCAAAATCACACAGCTAAAAAGTTTCCTCAAAGATGCAAAATTTGTCAGAAGAGCAACTATAGGATTGCCTTGAAAGCTAAATTGAGCAATGTACTTGTCTAGGACTAGGTTAGAGGATATGTTTCCTTTAAAAGAGGGAGTTGAATTACAGCTTGGTTTTGGAAAACAAGTAGAATGTTTGTTGAAAAATTGTGCTATCTTCATCTGGATAACTCTAAGATGCAAAAGGTCTAGGTAACTATAAAGTTTTTATGGCTCACATCAAGTCTTTAAAGAAATAAATGCATTTTTCTCATTAAAGCCATACATTTGATACATCAAGCTAATGAAGCATTAGATGTAATAGTACATGCCTTTTCTATATCCAACTCTGACAATAAAACTAGAGACCAGTTTGGATCAGGAATTTACACAAAATCTCATTTGTGTATTTCTTGCATTGATAATATTCTTTGATGACTTTGGGATTTGAGGAAATCAACTGTCTCCTTATTTTCCTGATAATGACTTATGTCCAAAGTTCTTCTGTGAGATTTTATTATTTTTCCTAAGAACATTAGATTCAATTAAGTCAAAATACACTCTGAGAATGGTAACCTTTGAATCAATGGTTAGCATACAATGGCCTATGGGCAAAATCTGAACTGAGACCACTTTTTGTATGTATAGCTATAAGAGCTAAAGATAATTTTTATATCTTTAAAACAATATGTTTAAGACTATATAACATAGGCTGTATGTGACTCACATTGCCTAAATAATTTATTATTTGTCCATTGAAGAAGTTTGCTGACCCCTGCTTTAAATTATAAAGAGTGGCTTATTTCTCAAGGAAAGACAAGTTTTCAAGCAGAATACAGAAAAGCCTTTGGGCCCTGGTGGTGATTCCCACCCTGTGGGGCACCGCTGTGAGAGCCAGGAGGTGCACCACTTAGACCTCCTTTCAGATAGAACTTGCCCTTATTGAAATAAGTGAAGTTTCCACCCAGGAGTACTCCAAGATCCACTCCAGCTTTTATTTTAAAGCCATTCTCTTCTGCGGCAGCCTCAGCCAATGTCTAACCTGGGTGTTCTCACAGTTTTGTACTAGACTGGACATAAAAGATAAACAAGAAAGAAAGATAATTTTGGGATATAATTTTACTTGAACATTCTGTGATAGTCAATTACATGAAGTAAGAACTATAGCCAGGATTGCCAGATTCAGCCAATAAAAATACAGGATGCCAAGTTAAATTTAAAATTAGATAAACATCTGATCTTTTAGTATATGTTTATTCCTTAACATTAATTTTTCTCACAGGAAACAGCTGGATAGTCGATGTTTCATTAGAGGAGTCCCATGCTTGGTAGTTAAAAAAAAAAAAGCTTAAATATGCCCTAAATATTGTATGGGATATACTTATCCTGAAAAGTTATTCACTATTTACATGAAATTAAATCTAACTGTATGACCTATATTTTGTCTGATAACTGTAAGCTGTATTATTTGCTTAAAGAAAATTTATTGGGACAAAGTTCATAACTTAATTCACCAGAAAGAGTTTATAACTTAATTCACCAGAAAGGTGAGTTTTTTAAAGGTTAGGTGGAAATTTGATGTTCTCTAGTATAACACACTTATTTTTAGTTAAGGAAACTGAGGCCTAAAGGAGGTGAGTGTTATGTTCTGAGTCACAGCACACATTGGGTTCTAGACCTGGATTAGAGGTCTTTCTACACCTAGTCAGGAACCCCATGATACAACACTGTGCTTTTGAACCTGAGTTTCCTCTTCCCTTTTCTATCCCATTTCTTGTCAAACAGGTCTTTATTGTGAAGTAGCTATTTGTTTTGTTTTCACACAATTTAAATAGAGTATTTTGTGAAGTCTACTAGCTATCTTCATGCTTATGTATGTTTGTACACATTTTTCTATTTCTAAGATTACAGTGGTTATTGTAGAAAATTCAGAAAGTACAAAATAGAAGAAGAAAATGAAAATTACTCATAATCTTCCTTGTTTACATATAGGTATTTTGGTAGGATCTTTTAGTTTTATATTAAAAATATTGAAGTAGCATTTTCTTTATATGTGATATATCCTATATAAAATACAGGCATGAAGTCTACATGAAATACAAATCACATAATTTACATTTTAAAATATTTTTATTTTTAATGCATTTTCTTGTGTTAAAATCTATATTTGATATAACAGTATATATTTAAAATTTCCTTCATATATGTGTACATGCAAGTATATATCTTATCTATACATTTTATAACCTCATATAGATTAACAACATTCAAGTGCACCTTTTTGCTAATAAATGTTTTCTACCACTGATACCTAATGGCTGGATAGAGATTATAATATATGGCAATACCATATCTTATTCAGCAACTTTCCTACTGAAACACATTTTCTTTAATTTCTGTTCATTTTTTTCCTCTGTGATTGGTATTCTAGTAAACATTATAAACAAAGCTGTGAACACTATTGATTATTTTGACATCTTAAGGATAGATATGCATATTTGGCTTATAGAAAGGGATCATTTTATAGGTTATTAATCCATTTACACTGCTTTGCAGGAAGATTAGACCAGTTAATAGTTGACAAGCAATAGGGACCTGGGCCCTTTTCCTCTGTATGTGTCAATCATGATTATTGGCTACTAAAAATATATATATATATTCCTAAGAAAATTAAAACAATGACACATTGTTATTTAATTTTCATGTCCTTGGTTATAAAATAATAGAATTCTTTTAAATACATTCATAGATCATTTATACTTTTTTCATAACAAATTACCTACATTTTTGCCTTTACACATATTTCTTTTTATTGAATTGTTCCTTTTTCTTACTATTTACTGTTTTTCTAATTGTAATTTAAAAAATATATTAAGATTCTTAATCTTTTTTTAATTGTATGCCTGAAATATTTTCTAATTTTTTTATTAGACCTTTAATTTTATTTGTGAATATTTAAAATTTTTTTTTAGAGGGAGAGAGAGAGAGAGAGATAATTTTTTTTTTTTTTTTTAGTTTTCATCGGACACAACATCTTTGTATGTGGTGCTGAGGATCAAACCCAGGCAGCGCGCATGCCAGGCTAGTGAGCTACCCCTTGAGCCACATCCCCAGCCCTTATTTGTGAATATTTTTATGTGAAAGTTTGAGTTGGTAATCAATTGTATGGTCTTTCTAGTCTTTGAAGTTACACTGAGAAAATTAAGTACTTTATTCCCTAAATATAACTACTCATCAGGATTTTCTTTCATTTTTTTAAAATAAATGAATAAGTTGACAAGTTTGCATTTAACTCTCAAACCCAGCCCAAGTTTATTTTTGCTGTGTGACCTTTTTTCTTTATTTTTTGCAATGTGAGCATTTTCAACAATGTAAAGAAAAAAGTCTGTAATAAAACCAGAATTTTTCACATATAGTCATTTCCTCCATTCCTTCACAGAAGTACATATGCAAAGTATGTGTAAATGTTATGACCCCCAGGGGGAATCTCAGGAGAGAACACTTCTTTAATGTCTTAATGCTTCAAAGGACCTGGGAACAAAAGAGGCTTTTCTCTTTCTATTGACCTATTATATTTGCATAATCTTTTCTGATGTCACAAGAGGAGAGTAGACTTGCTCTGGCATCAGAAGGCAGAAGTAGGACAGATGGGTGAAAGTTACACAGAGAAAGAGTTCAGCCCAGAGTAGGGAAGACAGTGCTGCCTGAAGTCATTGTCCTGACCTTCCAGCACAAGTCTTCACTCAGAGGCTGTCCGGTACTCAGTGGCTCTGTTTGCTTTGCTTTGTGATACTGGGAATTGAGCCCAGGGGCATTCTGTGCCTGAGCTACATCCCCAGCCCTTTTATTTTTTATAGTGAGGCAGGATCTCCCTAAATTTCCCAGGCTGGCCTCAAACTTGTAATCCTCCTGCCTCAGCTTTCTAAGGAATAACTGGGATTAGAAGCCTGTGCCACCATGCCTGAGTTATTAGGATGCTTTGTGATGAGAGTTAGTAGATAGGCATCCTATCATCAAGAGTCTGTGGTGAGAGCTATGTCTTTTGGTTAAAATTTTAAGTCTTGCTATTCTACTTGCTGCTTATCCCCAAACCAGGCATATAAAATAACCATTTTGCCCATAATATTGTGGGTCGGGAAGTAAGGATAATTTTGGCTTGGGACCTTTCAAGGCAGGAAGTGGATGCAGGAAGTTTTTAGCTCTTGTAGTTAGTAGTTGGCTGTTGTGCCATCATCTTCTGAGGGCTTGACTTGGCTGAAATGTTGCAGATGGTCCAACCACTGGGTGGATGTGAGGCTAGGAGCTCAGCAAAGGCTGGTGACGCTGTAACTACAGTCCTCTGCCAGAGGCCCAACTTTGGATTCCCAGTGAATCATACTTGCCCCCAGAAAACAAACAGAAAAAGTAATGGTGAAAGGCAAGAATTAATTTACCATAGCTAGATTAGGTAGACAAGGGGAAGCAATGGCAGGAGCTTTTGGTTTAAACAAGGTAGGAACACAAGGGAGTGGAGCAAGAAGCATCCACGCTTAATCCATCTTGGTCAAACTGTGGTCTAGTTGATCCTTATCTCAAGATTGGTCAAGAAGGACCTTATATTTGATAAGAAAGTTGCTGGTGCCTATGAGGTAGTTGATATTCTTCCCATAGGATATTTATCCACCAGACCTATTGTTCCTGGAATTCAGTGTGACTATAGGAAAGAATGACTCAGAATGGAAGAGAAAGATGCCAAATAGTGGTAGAGATGCCAAGCTTTTTCTTTCCTGCTTTTAGTCACCCATTTAGCATCTTCAGGCACCTGTAGACCCAAATGAAAAGTCAGTGGTTCCAGAAAAATCACCTTTGAATCCATGTTACAACCTAAACTCTTGCATGTAAACTCTCAAGCATGGTGGTCTTGGGGTACTTGAACTTCTTACATGGCACCTGGCTTCATCCATGTTTTGTGGCTCCTCATCCATGTGACTCATTTTCATTTCAATGCAGAGAGATAGCTGTGGGGTGGACAATTGTTAACCAAAGGTTGGGGGGGGGAGATATGATTTTAATTTGTCTACAGGGCATTTTAAGCAAATCATCTGAAGAATTTTTTAATTTCAATTTTGCACTAAGTTTCTATTTTTAGATTTGTTGACTATTAAACACATCATCACACTTTAATTTCACTATGAGTTCATTTATTTTCAGATAAAATCCAATTTGGCTTGAGGAGAAAGGTTGAAATATACTACAGTGTCCAGATTTTGGTTACCTTCTTTATGCCCTGGTTTTAAAGTTGACCTTGGTGGTTGGCCATAGCTCTGAAATGAGAGGCTGAATCCAATGCCCCTTCATGGATTTCTGAGGTTGTATGACTGCTGACTTGGTTCAGTCTGCTCAGCACCCATGTGGGCAGGGTACATGATACAAGAAATGCCATAGGGATTCCTTTGGTGGGTGAAAAAATTAACTTAATGTCTTCTAAATTTTTACATTTCTCATATGCTAACCTAGAGACTAGGTAAGCAAAAGTGCAGTCACGTACAGGGGAGAGCACTGAGGTGTAGGTGGGTTTGTGTAATTCCTGTAAGCTTGGCTATAACCTGGAAGCTGAGGAATCCGGCAGGCAGCCCCTTCATTTACTGTCTGGCTGCATCGCAGAGCTGTTGTGTCTGCTTTAATTAGGGCACGTTTCCAGTTCCAGAAGGGTCTGAATGCAGCATCTATTTGTTGGTTTATGTCCCAATAACATCACAATGGCCTGAGGTTGATTTGCATCAACTGCTCAGGGGAGCGGATGGCTTTTTGATTGCTACCTTGCTTGGTTCAGCCTGTCAGGATCTGCAGCAGTGGGCAGGGAAGGAGTGGAGTGTGTAGCAGCCTCGGTGCTGCTCCATGCTGCATCTTCCCAGCAGCCGCAGCCCAGACCATGGGATTTGGTTTAATGAGACAGTGAAAACCAGACACGTTGGCAAATTAAATCTCCCTTTTTTGACTTGCTTTAGAGACCATCCCGCTGTTTAAATTTAAAGCAAACAAACAACAAAAATAAGAGTAAACAGGCTGGGCCAAGAGCTCTAGCTATAAAATATTTTGTAAGTTTAATTCACCATTTTGAAAGTCCATTTCTCTCAAATGAAACACGCTTTCCAGCTTCCCCCCCCCCCTAAAATATGTCATCATCACCTAGAGATTAGGATTTGCTTGGTAAGCAAGAACCCTTCTATTTACTTTTGGTTCCTAATCTACCCATTTATTCTCAAAAGAATAGCAAATCTACCCCCTGGCTACCTGCATTTGGAACTTGGTTCCTTCTCTAAACAGAAAAGTGACCTAAGTTCTCTGGCAGGACTAATAAGACCTTCTCTGGAGGGCCTCTTACAACTTCCTGGATCACAGTAACCCAAACTACATCCACAGTTTGCAGCCCTGCTGAGGCAGGCCCAGGGCAGGCCTGGTGCTCCTGCCTCTGCTCCCTTGTGTCTCAGTGTGACACTCAGGATGCTGCCACTGAACACTGCCCAGCTATCAGGTGATGTTTTCAGCATGGAGAGGTTCAGGAACACTTCCCTACTGAAATGATGAGTAACAGAGTCTACTGTATTTTTCTATAGACTCCAGAGACTGGGTAGGGTTGTGTTTTACATCCTGTCAAGGTTCACGATGCATGAATTCATTCAGCACATTTATTGAGGGCTTAATATCTCCAAGGTACTAGGACACTGAAAATTTACCATCAAAAATGCTATGAAGAAAATTTAAAGAAAACAACATGATGAAGTGTGATTAGAGACCAAGGGTTCAGAAAAAATTGTGTTCAGAAAAAAGATCTGAATAACAGGAAAGACTAGACAGGCAAAAATTGAAGCAAAAGGACATTCCAGGTGGCAGTAAAGTTCTGAAAGAGGGAAGGACCCTAACAAGGGCAGATGAACGGACATGGAGACTGGAGGAAGATCTTTCAAACTTTGGAGGCTTGAGTGAGAAGGTTAAAGCTGTGTCCTTCATGGTTATCTAAGCCATTAGAGGGTTCTCAGCAGGAGAGTGGTACAGTCTAAATTTGTTGAGGGTAAGATTGGCAGCACAGAATCTAACTGAAAGGGTAGAACCGTTTATAGGTGAGAGTTAATGCACAGACTGTAGTATGCTACTTAATGAGGAATGGTGGGAGGTAGAATTGGGAGGGGCTTCTAGGTTTCCACGTTGAGTGACTGATGGGTGCCATTTTCTGAGGAGGGTTAGACTAGAGGAGAAGCAACTTTGGAGGAAATAGATACTGGTCTTTGGAATCTAGAGGAAAGGTCAGATTTGTAAATTACCAGGTTTTGTATTAAAATCTACAGGACCAGAAGCAATGGTTCTTTAATTAAAACATTAGAAGGATAGATCCAAGGGACAGAGGCAGAGAAACAATTTTGTTACTTCAAAAAGAGTCAGAAGGAGAAGAGCAAGGAAAAAAACCAAAGGAGTTCATCTGAAGAAGAGGGGGTTTGTTGGAGCTTAGCAGAAACATGGATCAGGCTTAAAACCTGAAGACAAACAAACCTCATCGTGATTTTTTAAAACCACACGTAGATGTACACCTGAGTGCACATATCATTTGTATAGTTCACTAAATATTCATGATATGAAAATATCTCTGTCATGTTAAATTCTAATTGGGAGGCCTTTGGACAGTGGTGGCTCTGACACTTTAAATTTCTACATGAATAAAAAAAAGCTGGATATAAATAGTAATTTGAAACTAGACACTGTACTAATCAGAACCCATCAACTAACCTCTAACTAGGGACTTTCCACTCTAACCAAAAAAATTGTTTTGTCTGGCTCCATCAAACACTTTATAAGTTTTACAGCCCATCCTAGTAAAGTGCTAGCCACTTCGGAGTCTCTGAAAACTTGAACAAACTCCTTAAAATTTAAATGTGCTTATGTTTTTCTTTTATTAGTAACCACTACCCAAAGCAAGAAACTACATTTACCAGTAGAAGCCCCCTCAGGCTTCTCACTATCAGAAAAGTGACTTCTAATAGCAGAAGTTAGCTTTGCCTCTTTTGAAACTTTATGTGAAAGGAATCATACTAGTACATGCTGCTCTGTGTCTGTGCACCGTCACTCAGCATGAGAACTGAGAGATTTATTCATGTGGCATGTGCTTTCTCATTGATGGATAGAATCTCCTTGTAGGAAGACACTGTAATTTACTTGTCCTACTGTTGATAGGCATTTGGGGAGTTTCTACTTTGGGACTATGAAAATATGCAGATACCATCAGGAGCACTCTAATACATGATGTTGGCATGCAAACATGCATATTTCTGCTGGATACATTACTGAGAACGGGATTGCTCATTCATGGTGTATTCTTAGTCATAGCCAAACATTCTTCAAAGTGTTCATTGCAGTTTTCACTTATGTTAGATTGTATGACTGTGAGGATTGTTCCAAAGACTCACCAACACTTGATATTGTTGATCTTTATCATTTTAGGCATTTGATCAGTACATAAGTAGTATCTCAGTATTGTTTTAGTTTGCATTTCTCTAATGAATGTTTTGAGAACTTTTGAAAAGTTTATTCTTCTTCTACTGAAGGACAGTTTAATCTTTGTCAAAAATCAGGTTACTCTATGTAAGTTCATGAAGATTTTTGACAATTAACCATAGTATTCCCTTTTCTTCACTAAATGGTAACCCTAAGAAACAGAAAGTAAATGTCAAAATATAACTTGAATGTCACTTAGTCCAGCAGTACTTAAGTGTGGTCCTGGTCCTCCAGAAACGTCAGCATATCATGAAATCATGTTGGGAATGCAAATTTTATGGTCCTCCCTACCCCAAACCCATTGAATCAGAAACTCTGAGAGTGGGACTCAGAACCTACATTTAACAAACTCTCCATGTGATTGTAATGTGCTTCAAATAGGAGAAAAACAATTTTAGTTTACCTCCTATTTAAAGTTGAAGGTACTGAGTGTAAACTAAATAATGAGTAAAGGTCAACCAGTTAGAATTAATGCTGAAGATATATTTCTTTTATTAATATTGGAGTAAATTTAAGAACTTCAAGATATCTAGCATTTCTAACTTGAAGAAAATCATTAGCATATTTAATTCCTTATGAATTTCTCATGAATGGAGAAGGAATAAAGTGGTCTAGATTCTTTTCCCAGGAGATTCCCCTAATGCCTCTTAGGCCCTCAAGCAACTGTTTGGGCCAACAGGAAAAATGCCCCAAGGCAAAAAAAAAAAGTGCTGCCAGTCTGGAAAAATTATTTAATATATTTCAGAGTTTTTTTTTCTTTGTGTGTGTGTATGTGTGTGTGTGTGTGCGCGCACGTGCGCAATTTAGCCGTCTCTTTAGAAAGCATTTTAAATTCATTCTTTCTCTATATTTTAATATTGAGTGAGTTCTTCCTCTACTTTCAAAACCACAGAGACTGAAGCAGCTCTTCCATGCCAGGCTGTGTGGGTTGCTGGTCTCTCCTAAGCTCAGGCTTGCCACCTGCATGGTCACCGTCAACTACTGAACTAAGTGTCTTATCCTCTTCACTAGGGGAGCACATTTAGCAGAGGGTCCATTACTGCTCTTGAAATTTCATGGTAGAACAGGCTCAAGCCACAAAGAGGCTACTTCTTGGAATGTAGATAAGGTGATCTGGGAGTTGTCTTCAAAACATTTTGACCCTTTCACTGATTAGATAAGCCCAGAAAAGAGCAGAGAGAGGCACTCAAAGTTTTTCCAACTAAATTCAACGGTCTGGGGGCTGGGGATGTGGCTCAAGCCTGCCATGCACAGGGTGCTGGGTTCAATCCTCAGCACCACATAAAAATAAAGATGTTGTGTATGCTGAAAACTAAAAAAATAAATATTAAAAAATCTCTCTCTCTCTCTCTCTCTCTCTCTCTCTCTCTCTTTCTCTCTTATCTTAAAAAAAAAAAAAAATTCAACCGTCTGTTCTTCTGTTTGCTGGCCAACTGATACCTTGCCACTCATTTGACTTACTTTAGGGCTGCATCTTCAGGAAAGGCAATCCAAGAAATATGCAAATTGATTGAAAAGTGCTGAGATGTAGGACTTTTCCTCTGTTTTGAAGGTTTGAGGCAATCATTTGAATTCTCTTGTTTTCTTGTACTGACTATTTCTTCACACTTAGCTTTGTAAGGCATTTTAATGATAAATGAATCGATATTTCCAAGAATGTAAATGAAAAGAAAGTCCGGAGCCCATCAGGTATTATTAGTATTGTTATTAAACTTTATTTTGTTTTGGAAATTGCATTTTCCCCGTTTGCTTCTGTCTTAATACATTAGATTTTCATGACCTTCATATCACTGGTTTGCGGAGTAAGTAGAAATAATGCTTCACACTTAACACAGGACTTTTCATCCTCAAAGAACTCTTTACATAAGCTAATAGAAAGGAAACTAACAGAAAACTACAAAGTTTGCTTTAAAAAAAAAGGCCTCTAAACACAGAGCTGCAAAGATAATGGTGTAAATCAGATCAATCAAAAACATTTGTGAGAATGGATTGCATGTTCTGGAGGGACAAAAAAGAGAAACTGGATGGAGATTCAGTGCCACAAAGGATTGTGTGCATACCTGCATGTGCCTACGTGTGTACATGATCTTGTTATTTATGAAAGTTGGGCTTTCCAAACTTTGAAGCAATTCCGTCTGTGCTGTTGATCCTAAATTGTAAAATCAACCCATAGTCACTGTCTCATGATCACATAAATAGAAGCTCATTTCAAGGTTAGAACTGGTATTTAAAGAACCTTTAAACACAACACAAAGTAGGAGTTCAATTACTCTATTTGAGCAATTGGTCTAGCTTTTTAAATCATAGTTGTCCTTGTTGATGTGTTACTTTGGTTTTGCTAGCTACATTCATAGGTTTTTTCCCCCTCTAATGATGGAGGGAAACAGCATGATCAAGGGCTTTAAGGATCTGTAGGTAATATGGAGACAAGTACCTTCACTGCTGTATGCTAGTGTTTAGCATAGTGCCTGGTTCAGGGAATATACTCAGTTAATAAATACCTCAATGAATCATCTTGGGTGTAGGGCCACCTGGAGCACACCCTTGCTTACTTTCTATTTTTATGGGCATCTTTTAGAAATACAACCTGTTCAGCAGCCAAGTTTTTTCCTGCGTAACATCTCTCTGGGATTTATGATGAATGGCTGTCATAGTCAGCTTTTTGTCCATGTGACCTAGGACCTGACAGGAACAACTTAGAGGATAAAAATTTTATTTTGGCTTATGGTTTCAGGTTCAGTCCATAGTTGGCCAGCCCCATAGCTATGGACCCAAGATGAGGCAGAACATCATGGCAGAAGGACATGATACCAGAAAGCAGCTGAGGAAGGATGGCCAGGAAGCAGAAAGAGAGCTCCGCTCACCAAGGACAAGATATGAACCCAAAGGGCATATTCCCTGTGAACTACTTCCTCTATCCATACTCTACAAATAACTGCACCACCTAGTTAATCCATTCAAGTTGATGAATCCACTGATTAGGTTACAGCTCTCATAATTGAATCATTTCACCTCTGGACATTATTGCATTGTTTCATACATGAACTTTTGGGAGACGACACATATCCAAAACATAACAATATCTATAGTTCATTCAAATCCCCTACTGCCTTGAAACTCTGAGATAGACCTGCTATTTTCCCCCATCATGAAATAGATAGAAAACTTGATTTGACCTCAGTCATTTATTTCACACCAGAAAATAAAAAAAAAAAAAAACATAAAACAAATTCACAAAGCTCAGGTGTGCTGCTCACCCACATGAGGCACTGATTGGCAGTCTCTACTCACATGCCAAAAAATTGGTCATTTTCATATAAGGAAAATAACATCTCATTAACAAAATCTAGATTCTTAATGGTTAGTAACAGTGAATAGGAGAAAAAGGTCTTCTAACCATATTTTGTGTCACAGATTTCATCTGATTCTTGAAGACTCAGGTTAACTATTCCTGTTACCTCTATATTGCCTTTTTATATATTTCCATATAACACTCAGGCCATGGGTGGAAATTTGATTCCTTATTCATAATGGGGCTGAGACAAGGTCAATGGGGAAGGGTCTGTTTCTCTGGCACAATAAGTTAAGGAGTTAATGTGTTTGGTATCAGAAAGACTTTCTGCCAATTTCTGGCAGGCCACTTTGACTGACTCTGGGCAGGTCAATGTACCCCTAAGTCCCATTTTCTTCACCAATAAAATAGGGATGCATATATTAGGTACTTCCTGGGACTACTGTGAAATTTAAGGAACTTTTTACACAGCCCTCTTACATATTAAGCACTCAGAAAGTGCTAGTATTTTTATTACAAAATATATCAGGAAATATTTAAAAAGTGGCAAACATAAAAAGGACCATAGATTCAGATAACTGGACTTCAAAAACAACAACAACAACAACAGAAAAAAGTTACCTCTTGGGCTGGGGATGTGGCTCAAGCGGTAGCACACTTGCCTGGCATGCATGAATTCGATCCTCAGCACCACATAAAAATAAAAGATGTTGTGCCCACCGAAAAGTAAAAAATAAATATTAAAAAATTTTCTCTCTCTCTCTCTCTCTCTCTCTCTCTTTAAAACAACAACAACAACTACTTACCTCTTGTGCTCATAAGATTCAAAAGTAACCCTTGGTATGCCTCTGAGGCAGTCAGCTTCCAAGCACATGGAGCCTAGGACCCTGGGCCTAGATTCAAGGGAGTGGAACCAGCATGGCAGGACTTTCCTTCTTACTAAAGCTTCTCCTTCCTAGTTTCATTTCCCCTACTGAGAAGCTGCCTCTTTCAAAATAATGGAAACTTGAACTTACTTGGTCTGTGAGGAAGGGTCATGCTATTGTGGGAGTGGAATATGTGTCCTTAGTAGGAAAATAGGTTACAGCAAAACAGCCTAACACACGTATGAGATATATACATAAATAGTCACAATAGGACATTTCATTATATGTGAAACTTATACTCTGTGATTTTCCCCCATTACCTTCAAATGTTCTCTCACACACACGATTGCGAGATTGTTTGTGTTCCACTCTCTCTTTAAATTCACCTGACCAGCTCCTCCCTGGGCAGGATATCTCTTCCCTCTCTAGCATCAATGCAGAACCAGGACAGGAGCATTGGTCAATAATTGGAGCCCTTCCCTGGCATGGCACATGGTGGGATGAGGAGAAGTACTACAGCACACTACTGAACATCCCCCATGCAAGGCACAACCCTGACACTGAAGGGCCCTCAAGAAGATGGAAGGCACTTTCTCTGGGTAGCACAGATAATGTGAGATTCTCCAGAAATCTGCAAGGCACTCTCTTACTTCAGGGAAGACCAGGGGTATCACATACCAGAATTCTCTTGAAAAAAAAATTTAAGCCTAGCTCAGAGATTACCATGAAAATAAGAAATTATGGAAAAATACGTCCATGATCCACTAAGAGTTGTTGTTCTACACAGCATAGGAAAGGAGAACCTAGGGGAGGTAGATTCCATCTTGGTTAATGCAGAGACTTAGGCTTGCAATGACCTGGGTTCAAAAGCCATCTGTGTCTGTAGTGTCCATGCAAGCTTGGGCATGTTTCCTAATCTCTCTGAGCTCTAGTTTTTTAAAAGGGCCATGGTAATGGCATTTATCTTATAGGCTATTTTAGATTACATAGAAGGGTACATAAGCACATGACATGTTAAATTATAGTGATTATTAACAATTTCTCTTCATTTTCTGACCCAAAGGAGTTCCTAGCAGGGAACAGGGGCCTTGAATAATTCAAATGGATGCAAAGGGACTCAGGTAACAGTTTTGACTTAGAAGTAATAACTCTAGCTATGGGTAGCTTCTGCTTCTCTTAAGTCTACCCTATGCTGGTGAGAAATTATGTGACTTTTGTTTCCCAACTCATTCTCTCTCTTTAGCATAGTAGCAATTGAAGTCACCACTTCATCGCAGAAGTCTATTTCAGCACTGTGTTTCACAGGCAGAATAAATAAACCCAGGCAGATGCACTTGGCTGTCTCTACTCAGGCCCAGTAATAACCATAATAGTTAAATTCAGGGTGTCCAATAGGGAAAAGCCGCTTCTCCAAAATCAGAGCTCTTCCTCAGTGTTTGGGTCTCTGAGAGCTCAGACTCTGGGCTTTCCTTGCCTGGATGAGTAGAGCATTTGGTTCTTCTCAATGTGTCTATCCTGGATGGGCTCAGTCTCATCTTCTAAGTTCTTTGTTTTTATCATCTCTTGGCCCCCCTTTTCCCACAAAGCCTGAACTCTTAGTTGATGTATCAGTTTATTTTTTTTTTAAGTAGAAATCTATTGTCACGTATGTAAGAAATAAATTTAAAAACTAGAAATCTATGTGTTTTAAACCACAGAGTATTTAATACAGGGAACTATATACGTCTCAAAGCATTGGAAGAGATTCTTCACTCTGTATCCAGAAATGACTTCCAGAACATCACCACTGCCTCCAATAAAGCAACTGATTTTAGGTTGTTGAGATTGCAGTCACAACTACACCCACTCCTGCCATTGGTGAGTGGCCCTTCAAGCTGATGATGGGGTCTGGTGACTGCTTCCTCTTCACTACCAGGGACCTGGAGCATGGACATTGGAAGAGTGTTGTATAAAAACTGGACATCTGCACAGGGCTTGATTGCCAACAGAATTGCCATGAAGAACTATATTCTTTCCTTCAAATCTTATTCAAGTGCATCTCAGAGGTGGACTGCAATTCACATGTAGCATCTTGGTTGCAGAGAAGACTGCAAAATGTATTTATTAGCTTTTCTGCCTCTGCAATGTAGGAAGGTACTTTGAAGAAATCTCAAAAGGTGGTACCAGCAAAGGAAGATGGATGATTTGGGCAGATCAGAGACTTAGTTCAGAATGCTCATCAGTTAAAGTCAAAGTAGAATGGTTACCTGGGATCCACAGATGAGGGAACCAATCAACACTGGGAACACAAAAATACTAGCTTTGAGAAACTGCAGGGTGAAAGGTTGCAAGCCTAAGCAAAAATGTGTCACAATTCAAGCAAGGCAAATAGTAAAAGGCATGAGTAGGTCCTGTGACAATAATAGAAATGGAATAATATCAGTGAGTCTTGGGTTGTGGGTTTCTGGTATACTCCCTGTTCAGAGCTTCAGTTTACCTAAAGTAACTTGACTGGAGTCTTCAGGTAGAGGAGACAGTTCTAGATCCTACCTGTTCATCAGAACCTTTCCCCCACCCCAGAATAAGTTGTGTCTGCAGCCATACTCATCCCTCCTACTTTCTGCAGTGCTTTCTTTAGGATGCACACTCTTAATATCATATACAAGTTTGCAAAGAAAGACAATAACTTATACTAACTGCAGAACAAGAGTAAACATTAAAGTGAGAAAAACACAGGAGGTAATAAAAAAATTGTATATATACATATGTACGTGTGCACCAATTATATGCTTGTTTGTATGCCACACATATACATAAATTCATATTATACATACACACAAAATTGTTTTAAATTTGGACAAAGAACAAAAGCAACAAATATCCCATCCTTAAAGGAAAACGTAGTAAGCAGTTCTCATACACAATAAATTACTTCCTTGGCAAAACAAGGTCTTTTGTGAAAGGAGTTTTTCAGCAAACAGATTTTGACAATCAACACCCCATGAGCACCATTTGTGGAAAACATTTTTTTTTGTGCTGTAATTTGATGAAGCAGGAAGTGGAAATCGATAGGACATTGCCAAATGCGTTCCTTGCTGGTGCCCCTGTCTTTCTCTCCTTTGCTCCTGCTCTGTAGTAGATAAGAGATAGGAGGAGCCCAGAACACAATATATGGATTTTTAAAAAAAAAAAAAACTAGCACTGCAAAGGAAGCTACAGAGTACTTTTAACTCCAAAGATGCTTTCAGCACCATGCTATACATTTGCTATGTAGCAGAACAGGCTGATTTCAAGCCCAAAGGTGAGTTGGGAGTTTATATGATGCCCCAGAACTTCAGGGAGAACCTTCCTCACTGGGGCTCATCTCTACCTCGCAGCACTGCTGTTTCCATGACAACCCGGCCAATGTCTGGTTCAGTTTTGCAAATTCTTTCCAAAGCCCATTAGGCCTAAAATCTTCTCTTTAGACTCTCAAATCTGCCTTATTCTATCCAACCTTCTACTGCATCCTCTGCTTTTAATCTTTCTCATCCTGTGAGACGAGGAATGCAAGGTTTTCTAGCAGCAAATACACCCAACAATATACTAAAGAAAATGCTAGATAAAAACACAGGGAAAAAGGGGCTAATTGCAGTTCCCAGATTGTCTTCATATCTGCTGCCTAATTGTCACTCAGCATCTCATCTTGTTTTAGACCCTGGGATGCTGGTTTTGTGCTTATTTGCTTGATGCTTCTGAGTAGGTGCACTCTGGGCAAAAAGAAAAATGTTAGGAGTAGAGACCTCAGCTCTGCCCCTGAGCATCTGTCGGTGCCACCTGGAGCTACTGTAAAGGGGGAATGGGATGGAAGACCTCTGGAGGAATTGCCCATCTTCATCATTCCCTGAGCTAGTGTGAGCAGGACTGAGCCTATCTACCTTTGAATACACTGGTGTTTCTCTGATAAATTATTCTTCCTGTTAATTTGTGATTAGACTATTCTTAGACTCAAATGACTATGATCAGAAAAAAAAATAATCTATACTTCTGGGTATGCCACCAGGAGGGCCTACTTGTTCTTAAAAGTTAGCATCTCTGAAAATACAATATTTATCCTCTGTTAAGTCTATACCCCGATACATACTGGCACTAGCCTGATCTAAATATTTCAAAACCATTCTATATCTGTTAACTAGCTTGTTCATGAAAAAACCTTATCAGAAAACTCGCTATAAAACAAAGCCATTTTCAGTGGTTGGTGCAAAATAAAAATGCATATTTCTCCTGCAGTTCTGATCACTGCTGGACATGTCTAATTTCCTAATCGCCTTTATCCACTCACCAAATGTTTTAGTCAGCTGTTTTTGCTGCTGTGACCAAAGGACTGACAAAAACAATTTTAAGGAGGTGAAGTTTATTTGGGGGCTCATGGTTTCAGAGATTTCAGTTCATAGATAGCCAGCTCCATTCCTTGAGGCTTGAAGTGAAGCAGAATATTATGGTGGAAGAGTGCGGAGGAGGAAGAATAACTGGGAACATACTCAGGAAGCAGAAACACTAAGCTCAGCTCACCAAATATGTACTCCAAAGGCATGCCCCCAATGACCCACCTCTTGTAGCCAAACCCTACCTGCTTTCAGTTACCACTCAGTTAATCCCATCAGTGGGTGAATTTCCTCATTCACTTAAGGCTTTTGTAACCCAATCATTTCACCTCTAAACCTTCATGCATGAGCTGTTGTAGGACATCTAATATCCAAACCATAACACCGAACTAGACATTGACTTCTAGGAGCTAATACTTCTGAGCATCAGTATACAAGAAGCAGTGTACATTGTCAGAACATTATTAACAGGATGTTTTCAAAAAATCACTTATCAGTTCATTCTTCTCATAGAGCATCAAGGGAGAGGGAGAGAGAAAAAGATTCATTCATTCATTCATTAGATGAGTACCAGAAGGAGGCAGGGCAATAGAGGGAAGGTATAGCCTGAGAGTATTTTGAAGGTGCTAGGTCCCTGGTAAGTGCAAGGAGGTCCTTTTAGTGGGTGCTGGTTTGCCTCAAGTGGTTGGGATGAAGTTCTACTCTTTCTTTTCCTTGGAGTTAAGGACTCTATTAAAAGAATAATAATATTTGGTAACTTCTGACTTCCTAGTTACAGTGTATTATATCACAGGAGCTACTATCAAACAGGAAAATCATGTATTTTATGAAATATACCTATGAGAATTTTTACAATGTTGTATTAAGAAAGTTGGACCAGTCTCTTTTCCTAAATCTGGGCCATCTACAGTTGATAGTTAATTTGCTTGGATTACATTTTGAGGCTCCTGACATCTCAATGAGCCTTGTTTGGTTGACTTCAGCAGAATTCTATTTTGTCCATGGAAATGTTAGATTTTTGAGAGTGAATGAAGGCCAATACATAGAGTATGGCCTTTAGAATCTTGGTGATAAATGGACCATCTTTTCATTTATCTGAAGGTTAGCAGCATTGCCTGAGAAGTAGGAGGCATTTTTTGTATGAAAGATTAAGGATTTGGCTGAATGCTTCAATGTTGAGTTGTACTAGGTTCTAAGAACAGCCATTTGATTACATTTAATTCAATTTCTTTTGGCCTTGGTTAAAACAAACTTTACACCTCTACTTAAAAAAATATATGGCACCTAAAGAGCACTGCTTGCAGGTAGAGTGAAATCTTTAAAAATTGAGCTAAAGTCTCAATAACTAATCAGTTTTCAAACAATTGTGTTAATCCAAGAGTGTAGCCTTTTTATTCCTAATATTCCTGAAGGACAGGAGATGCTCATTCTGTTGCCATCTTGCAGACCTTTGGCTTGGAAGGTGCCTTCACGGGATTGCTCAATTCTTTTGGAGAAAATTCAGAAAGAGGCTTATACTTCAAAGTGCAGAAAATCCAACTTAAGCTTTAGAATAAATACTCTAATCTCTTATCTTTTCATATCAGTTATTTGCTCTAATCCTTGCAAAGTAACCTCTAATAATTAGGGGAGGAGCTGAGAAAATGAGGAGGAAGGAAAAGTATTGGATTTAAATATCTGATTAAAAACAAATAAAAAAATTCCAATGGTCTTAAAATACAAATTGGAGCATGAGAGAGAGTAGGTAGATAGAAGAACGCAAGTATTCAAAATCTACATAAGCTTCTTATAATAAAAGCATATCTCCCAGTGAGGACAATTTTCCATAAGGATTTACTGTAACCTAACCGATGGGTTCTAGTTACCATCCAAGAGAAACAGACTGAATTCTTCTCCATATACTCTTCACATCACTGAGACAGAGATAGATACCTCATAATTTTGTTTCTTTTGAAAAGATTGAATTTGGCTAAAATATAGTGATAAGAATAGTAGCTGGGACTTTGTAAGTATTGTATAAAAGTTTGCTATTATGAGTGATATTTCTTATAATTTCAGGACCTAACATTTAATGATCCCTTGATATAGAATTTCTCAGCCTTAGGTACTGATAGCATTTTGGGATGAATAGTTCTTTGTTTTGAAAGGTCTGATGGGTCTGATGGTAGGGTAGTTAGCCACATATCTAGCCTCTGTTCATTAAAGGTAGGTATCCCTTACTCCATCCAGTTGTGAAAACCAAAAAATGTCTTCAAACATGGTCAAATGCCCCCTGTATGGGTAAGGTTACCTCCAGTTGATAGAAGATGCCTAATATTATATCCCAGCCCTTATCACAAGTGCTTTGTGTGTGTTATATACTTGGCAGGTACCATTTTAATCTCGTTTTTCTTAGATGGAATAACTGAGGTAGAGAAACCTTAAGTAATTTTGCCAAAGTCATATAGTTAATAATGGTAGGCCCAGATTTCAGATTGACATAGTCTGACATTATCTACTATATTTGAAAATGTTTGAGTTCCTGACGGAGAAAGCACTAATAGTTGTTTATTATTATTTCCAAGCCAGTTTCATAGTTTAATTGTGGGATTTTGACGTGGCCATAGTTGAATTGCATAAAAGAGAATAATTTCCATGCTCTGCCTCTCTATAGTAAGAGACTCATTTTATTTTACTAATAACATGGTAATATGGATGTTAGGGTTCCTTGTGTTTTCTGTTTAATTCAGCTGTCAAAGATAATATAATTTTGTCATAATTAGTTGTTGAGCATCTAAAGGTATGAGATACTGTTTTATAAATATTTTTTTTTTAAATGAGACATACTGGTTCCTAGAGTAGATACTTGGGAGAGTTTGCCCACCACCTGTCTGTGAAAATCTCTCACTTCCCTCAAATATTTGTCTTTAACAAGGGTGCCTGCATATTAGTGCAATGTGACCCTTCCTCCTGTGAACACCTGTCCCAGGCTAGAGCAACGAGTATGCAATGTGGGAATTTAAGTCTTACAGTTTCCAGATAGCATGAGCTCTCTCTCTTCTGGGGGATGGAGCTATGAGACAGAATCTTTGGGCATTAATGGTAGCAAGGTTTTTACTATTTGGGTGAGATCATTTGCAGTGACAGAGACTAAAGCTGATACATAGAGAGGTGCAAAGATAAGCAATAGAGAATTGGGAGTTTCTAACCCCTGGCTTTAGTTATTTCTGAGGCTAGGATGCACTTGAGCTTTAGACAGCTGGATTGTTCCACCTACCCTGTAATATTCAGTGGCAATGAAGTCCCTTTGGACTGCTAGTCGAAAGTCTCCTGTTCTTCGCAACCCAGAGAGTTCTAATTAATACTACTCCTATCATCTAGAAGCTTACGGGCTCAGGAGGTTTTTGTTGGTGCCAATTATGGAGGGCTTTGCCTGCCTTCCATAGACAGAGAACCTGTGGAATCCTTTCACAGAGATTTGATAACTCTTGAAGCATTACGAAGGCTGGATTTGTGAAGTAATAGGCTGGGTACTGAGACACCTTTTGGGAACTACTGCAGATGTTGAAGGGAAAAGGAAATGGAGTCTTGTAGTACAAGTAAGATCAAAGAGAACTGAAATAAATTGGGGAAGGGAATCAGATGATGTTGACTAAAATTTTATAAGTACCTTAGTGTGCTATAGGAATCAGGTAGTCAATGTTAATAGCTTTGTTCCTTTGGAAACTGGAGCTAATGTGGTGGTCAGCAAACTCCAGCCTGACTCTAAGTCCAGAGATTTCATTATTGTTGGATTGACAAAGAACCACACTGGTAATGAGTAATGCATTTATTCATTTAACAAATATTTATTCAGAGCCTTCTATACACAAACACTTTCCTGGGTATTTATAAATCAGAGCACCAAAAAGACAACAATCTCTGTCTCTTTAACCTTACATTCTAACAGAAGGGTAAGATGGACAACATGTGGTAACTTAAAACTTTTCGGAGAAGAGGTCAGGCAAAATTTTTAATTTTAAATCAAGTAGATCCCTTTGAAAGTATAGCATTTGTCTAGCTCAAAGATGCATTTTTAACCAAGGGCTTATGTAGACATCAAGAAATATTTTTTCTTGGCACAGTACTTAACAATTTTCCCACCATTTTATTCCTCTTAAAGTGGAGCATAAACACAATTTTTATGGCTAAAAAGAAGGAGAAGTGTGATGAGCAGAGATTGGATACATTAGCTCCCTCTTGCTGTCCTTTATCTCTTTCCTGGAAGTCATTTCCATCTTCTCCATGTAAGTTCCTGTTATTATTTTCATAAGCACTGAAGAGCTCTATCTTTATTACCTATGTCAGAACAAAAGACCTCTCTCATATTTAAATCCAGTAGTACAGAAAAAACAGAATAATTCAGATTTCATATGACTAGTAGGAAGATGGAAAAATAGCATAAAAGAAGTGCTGGAATCCAGGTTGTCACCTAGTATCTTGGTTTAAAGCATATGAAATGCAGGCAGAGGCTCAGGTATAGCCATAGACTAGTCCTGTCAATAGAACTCTATCACGATGGGGTGGGGATTTCTGTTTGCTATCCAATATAGTGACCACCATTCACAGATGGCTATTGAGCACTGGAAATTCATCAAGATACACTGAGGAACAATATCTTCATTTGAATTTGTTTTAATTAATTAAAATTTTAAGAGCCACATGTAGCTAGTGGTTACTATATTGGCCATTACAGCCAAAGCTCTTGGTTAGTACATGAAAAGTCCAGAATATTCTCCTTCAATGATTGAAGTTACTGTGAAACATCTTTGATATTCATTTTAAGATGAAAACTGCAAGTGGAATTATACTTTTAGGGCACTAGGACCATTTTTGAGCAGAAATGAGCTCTACAAATGACCTTCTCATTAAGTGCCATGAGAGAATGGGCTCACTTGTATCCCCAGTTTACATTGCTGCTAGGGAACTCTGATCACAGTTTTGCTAACAGAAAAGTTGTATTGTCTGCAGAACCCAGTCCAGGAACAAGATGGTCTTCGTCCTGCTTCTAGTAAGACCAAGCTATGCCCTTCCGGGGTTTTTAATCTGGAGAAGTACCACGTATGGGTACATATATGAATGCCTGAAAAACAGGGTCTGTCTTTTCTTCCCCTATTAAGTTGCCAAAGGCATCTCCCCGTGCTTACAATAAATTCCTCTACCTCCTTTCCCTTCTCTTCTTCCCCTAGGAGAGATAATTGGACTGTGTGATTTCCATTAAATGTAATGTACCACATGCAGATGAAACACAATAGCAAAATGCATTAAGATAGAATCCCCTGGAAAAAAAAATGGTCTGGGTGTTTTTCCATTTGTTAAAATTAGCTACCAAATTATTTGTGTTTTTGCACAATTAAATGTGGAGATTTCATTTACTCTTTTTAAAGGTTATTTGCATTTCATACTCCTGTGAATAAATTATTTTTATAAGAGAAGCACAATCATTTTCTGTTGTTATTTTGTCATGAGTGTGCATAAAGATACATGAGAAAAATATATACACATTTTCACATTTGCACCAATAGACCACATAGTGGTGCTCTAACCCTGCAGAAGTCTCCTACAAGAGCTCTGCAGTTGTTAGGTGAAAATGCAGTGAGTCTGATTGCAGTTAGAATTTTCTCTGAAATGGACTACTGATAAATTTCCTTTAAAAATGTCTTTCAGCATTCATCATTTTGCAAGATAGATCCTTTGTACATACTCAAAAGTGATGAGTTGGACAAACAGCACTAAAAGAAAAAGCCATTCGAGGAAGTGCAGCCTCATCCATAACTTGAAATATCCATTTCTTTTTCCTTCTAGAACTATCATATTATTTTTTTAATTAAGTTCATTCTGTATTTCAGTGGTTAGATTTAAAAACCACAAGCTCTGGACAAAAGTAAAAAATAATTCCATAGTATCTATTTCAGGTTCTTTAGGTAATCAGTGTCATTGTCCCATTTCTAAACTATGTGACTGGCAGTTGTACTTGTAGGCTATGAAACCATTTGGCAAATCAGTGTTAGAGTGTCCTGGTATCAACATATGATGTTAGGAATTAAGCAATCTACTGTGTTCTTTGAAGGTGCTTGGGTTTTACCAATTAGAGGAAGCATAAACTGAAATTTATAACATAGTATATGTAAAAAGTATAGTGCAATAATCATAGCACTGCTTCTTCAGCCAGTTTTAACTGTGCTGTGTTTATGTTCCAAGTCAACTGTCTTTCATTACTGGCCTTAGCTATTACTGCAACATCCCTTTGGTGCACTGTGATTCACATGTAATTTAATTTTATTTATTATCATGGGTATACTATTGACAGTGACCAGTATAAACACACTTTCCTGTGGATTCAGTAAATGTATGGAAGTTGTTCTTTGGTAGGCATTGTACTTTGTATTTTGGAAAAGGTTTTATCTTACATTTTGGGTAGTTACACATCAGATGGTCTATGTATCAGTTGTCTATTGCCAAATAACAACAAAACCAAATGGCTTAAACACAAACATTTAGTTATTTTGTGCATATGTCAGTCTGCTTGGAAGGTCTTTTAGTCTTAACTGGGTTTGTCTAATCTTAGCTGGACTCTTCTTTGCATCTGCAGTTGGAAGCAAGTTGGTTGGCTGAGGCTGTTCTAGGATGGAACAGCTGAATTTGTTGTCTTACATTTTCCAGAGGATAGTTCCCTTGCTGAACTACAGGGAGGGATAGAAGAGAATAGGCTATGCCCCTTGAAGTGTAGGCTAGAGCTTGCAAACTGTCACTTCTGCCATATTGTGGTTCTTGTCTCAAGTCACAGGCCAGCCCAGATTCCAAGGGTGGGGAAAAAGACTAACATCTCCTGATGGGAGGGAAATCAGAGCCATTTTGCAAGGAATCTGTTATAACCTGTGTGCTCTCACAGAAATAGTGAGAAATTTGGGCTCAAAACCAAGTTCCAGTCTCAGTGAAGAAATATAATGTTTCCTCAACTCTCATAAGTTTGTAGTTGTGACAGACCTGGTATCAAAAGACAGATTAACAAGAGAAAAACAAGTAAATTTATTAATGTATGTGGTATACACATCATAATGGAGAAACCTCAGTGTAAGGCAACTCAGATCAGTGGCTTAGAGGTCTGGCTTATATAAAATTTTTAACAAAGAACCATACACTTTGGAGAGGTGGCAAGATCAAGGAAAAGGACTTTGAGTCTCTATGAGCAGCTACTTGGGGAGAAGGCAAACAAATGGCAGATAAATGTTCATTAATAAAACTTGCTAATTTAAATTCCTCTGGAATCATCTCAAGACGAATGAGGGTCTAAAGCTGTCTTTAGTGGTTAACTTTGTTCTGCAGTGCTGGGGAACAGGATGTCTTTTGTCTTTGTAAACCTAAGACCTGCTTTTGGGCACACAGGGAGGGTAGAAAGCTTTCTGCCTCTGCTTTTTGGTAATTGTCTTCAGTTTAATACTGCTTCGTATTTTGGGGAGGCATATTCTGGACGGACTCCCATAACTAAACCTGTGAGAGTTCTGAGATTTAAACACCTCTCAGAGCTACCAAAGCCTGTGGGATACTTAAGAAGAGATATATAATTTAGTGGAAAGCCAGAGAAAAGCTTGCTCACCTTGATTGCTAGAGTGAAATAATGTCTGTTCATATCTGCATTGTATTTCCCCATATCCCCCGGCTAGCTCACAACTCCAGTGAAAGCTAAGTATTTACCAGAGAAGATAAGAACATTCATGATCAATTAAAACTGTGTAGACATAGTAATGGCTACTTGTTCTGGCATGGGTAGTCTAGAAGCAGAAGATCATTAATGTAGAATATTTACATGAGAATCTTCCTGAAGACATTTTGAGAATCTTGTTGCATCAAGCCTATGTAATACAGAGAAAGATTCACATTATAACCTTTGTACACTAACTATGATAAATTGAGTGATCTCAATAAAGAACAAGGTTAATCTGTGTGGCAGGTGTTAGTCCTGTTTGCCAATAGATACAGCTTATTATTATATTCATTTCCCTTCTGTTCTCAGTAGAGAACTCTCTGAACAGCAACACAGGAGCAAAAACAAAACAGACAGCAACGGCTTGATCAAGCCTTTGTTCTTGTCACTAGATCACAATTCCTCATACACAAGTTGCAAGAGATCAGTAGGAACCTGTGTGAGCTTCCTTTTGCAGGGGGCATGGGGGTAAGGTTATAATTGCTGATTATCTAAAATGAAGAACAAACCTTTGATGATCCTTGCCAACATTGTTTTTCAAACTTGATGGCTTATTAGAAATCACTTAGGGACCTTTTAAAATACTGACATCCTCGTCTTACCCAAGATCAATTAAATATGTACCTGTAGTGAGGTGGGCCCAAGTATCAGTATTTAAAAAAATACTAATGATTCTAATATGTAGCTAAGTTTGAGAACCAAACTTTATTAGTGATGGATCAAAAGGGTATGAAATTACTTTGATACAGGATTCAAGCCCACTCATGTGTCTATTGCCTTGTCCTTGATTTTTTTTTTTTGGACATCTAGATTGAAAGTTAAAACCTATACCTTTGTGTAGATGCTTGAGGTCCTTTCTTTTCTTCTAGATGCTTAGGTCCTCAGAGACAATTTTCCAACCATGTCCAGTATTTACAGAAACTTATGAATTCTTACTTTAGGAAGAACTCAAAGATTTGCTCTCTGATAAGTCCCTTTCAAAAACCTAAGTGAAATATTAAGTTATGATTTGTAGGCTGTGTGAATCCAGCCTGGAAAGCCTAATGGTGGAACAACTTCTCCCTCATTATTACTCAACATTCCCAAAGACACATGAAGAAAAACAAATCCAATAACAATAATAGAAAACCTTTTTTTTTTCATAGCAGCCTAAAACAAACAAAAAAACAGAAAAAAAGGGAAAAAAATCAGAAATCTGGATGAAAAGTTCACTTTATTTTGTTTTAATTTTAAAAGCTCACATGAAAGTACTGTCCTTCATGACTCAATCTACATGAGAAGGAAGAGCACAAAGAGGAGTAAACATTGTACAAAGTTTCAGGTAGAAAACCATACTTAGTCCCATTGAAGTTCCCTGAACTGGGACCAACAGCTAGGATCACAAGATGCATGGCCTTTGTCTTCCAAGCAAATGGGGACAAATTAACATCTGTCATTCAGGTATGGCACTGAATGAAGCAGACAATGCCTTCTTGCATACACATTGTCTAGCATTTCTTTTTTAGACAATTCACTCTTACAAACATGTATTGTTCCAGGATTTCGGTTCCTTCCCAAATACTGGCTGTTTCTAGGTTGTTCGATATGCTGTTGCATATCAATGGAAAAAGAAGTCAACCGAGTGATTCTTGTATGCCTGGGACTGGAAATGTGCCAGACACTTTTTCATGCATTATCTTACTTAATTCTTACTGAAGTCCTAGGAAATAGCTACTGTTATTATCCACCTTTAGGAGATAGAGAAATGAATAATTGAGGAATTCAAATAACTTTCCCAAAGTTATTTAACAACTCTTTTCAGCTGGCGAATACATTGGGCACCTGAACCCTTGTTATTTTAAATCATTATACAGTGTATCAGGCTTGCAAATGGAAACCTGGCTCCATTTTAAATCAGAGAAAATGCTGGCCAATATGTGACTTCTATAATGGGTTCTTAGCAGTGAGTGTGGTATAAAAGGTTGATAGCATACATGCACACTCACACAGGCAAACATGTGCTGGTAAAGGTATTAAAGAATCTATCCTTTTCAGCACTTGTTATTAAGAGGTAACACTAGGTAAATTTTTCTAATTTTAAATTTGTATAAAAATATACATTCCTATCTTTTTCTCAACATTACCACCACCACACATACAAACACACACACACACACACACACACACACACAAACACACACACACACCACTTCAGTGTTTCAATTTAATACTTCCCTGCCTATGACCGGAGAGTTAAGTGAAACTGCTTTATATACATTTTTCAACCTGTATGCATTATCTTTGTTCTCTCCAGCAACATGACATATTTTACTTCCAGTGAATTCTGTTTCTCTGAACTGATTTTGACTTTCAGAATTTGGAAGTTTGAGAGCAATTGCTTTCAATATGTGATATAAAATTTCAGAATCTATTTCTAAACTTTTGAACACTGAAGGGGTTTGGGTAATTAATTTGGTTTGGTTTCCTCTTTTTCTCTTTAAGCTTGGTCCCTAGTGAAATGATTTTTTTTTCCTTCTCATAGTTCTAATTTACTGAGGAATTCCTTTCAGCGAATCATGTTTCTTCTTAGTTCTAAGGAAAACTCTCATTTTTAGATCTCCCTTGTGGTTTCCCTTTGGCCAACTTGGATGGCCCACCTGTTAAGTTGAACTTCCTGGAACAGAATTCGGGCAGTGAGCTGTCATCACTCTGAAATTTGGATGTGTTTGCAAAATAGCAAATGAGTATTTTGGGAGCCAATTTTTGAAAGGTCAGTACATTGCATTTTCAAAATCTGGACTAGATTTTTGTTTCTACACACTTGTTCTGGCACATTTGGTTATCTGTAAGGGTAAGCAAAAGAGTTTAGTCATCGTGTGTGTGAGCCTGTGTGTGTGTGTGTGTGTGTATATATATATATATATATAGAGAGAGAGAGAGTGTGTGTGTGTGTGTGTGTAGAGAGAGAGAGAGACAGAGTGTGTGTGTGTGTATGTGTGTGTGTGTGGGTATATATATATATATTTATATAGTGTGTGTGTGTGTCTGTGTGTGTGTATTATATATAAATAGTGTGTGTCTCTCTCTCTCTCTCTCTCTCTCTCTATATATATATATATATATATATATATATATAATGACTGTATGTGCATATGCCAAGGTATTTCTAAAATGTAACATAGAAACTCTGTATAAAAAATTTAGCCCAATGTCCAACCTTTATGTACAGTGGGAATATACTAGCCTCTGCTAGTGAGAAACCATTGGTATACAGAATTTGGTAGAGCAGGAAATAGTCTTATTGTCAATAAACAGATATTAAGTTGGTTACATATCATGACAAGTTTGGTTCTCTTCAATTATGAGAATGTAGCTTCTCTATTGTACTATAAGGTACTTTATACTATACTAAGATCTGTTAAAGAAAATGATTACATCACCATGCACCATTTGGTACAGGCGAAATGAAGTTACTGTATTAGAACCTTTTCTTACAATCAATGTTTCTCAATTTGCCTCGACATTTACTTTCAATAAATGTCTAGCTTTACCTTGGCATTTATCTAGCAACAGGGAACTATTATCTTGTGACAGTGTTCCAGTCCAATGACATTATCTTTCATATGTATATTTTGAAAATATGTGCAGTAATGAGAAATATATTAGGAAGAAGCAAGAAAAAAATTAATGAAATAGCTAGGTAAATGACAGTACTATTAAGATTAATATTCAGTAAGATAAAAACATGAAATCCTTTTTGAAATTTGTATCAATAAACTTACTCAAATGACTTTCAACACCTCTTCTTTTGGTCACATATTTTCTTGCATTCCTTTGTCCTTTTGTCTTTCTCTGGCCAGCAACTATTCAAGGAATGCAAGTTTTAATGAAAATTCTTATGTATTTAAGGATGAGACTCTAAGAACTTACCTCATATTACAATAGATATGTTGTAAGGAATATAAATACATATGGTTATTTATTTTTAGGGAAAATATTAAAAGTTGTCTCAAATGAGGCAATATGTACTAGCTTCGGGGGTTATTCAGCTGGAAGAGAGACTCTAGCTTCTGCTCATGGATGAAGAAGCTTAGATGCCATTGACAGTAGGATTGCTGTTGCTTGTTGCAGCCTTCTGGCCAATTTTGTCTTTTTTAAAAATACAAAGTCTTATTCTGCTTGCTTATATTCCCTTCTTTGATGGTGATAGGTTTCCTTTACCATAAATGCTATGGACACACAGGAGATACATAATGTTTGTGCCCCCGAATAAACAATCCAACTTAGATGAATGTCAGTAGCCTCAAAGGACCTGTTGGTTACAATACACGTGATGCTACTGATAATTGACTATGAAGTTTTGGGACAAGGAACTGTAACTCTTTGAACTTCATTTTCCTCATGTTTAAAATGGAGATTCCTAGTACTTGCTATCCAGCCTTTTCAATGTTATCCATCTTTGAGTACATGGTATGCTTCAAAATACAGAAACTATAATCAACAACACTTATATTGTGATCAAATGCATTGTTATTTGTGTGGTCTTTCTTGAATCAGCTAATATAATATAATCATCTAATATAATATAAACCGGCATATTTTCTTTCGTAGCATTGCTGTTGGGGTCAGACAGAAGTGCTGTTGTTATCCCAAGGTCTTATTTTCCATTCTATAAATGGACTCTTTATAACTCTTTTTGTACAGTGTTGTTTTGCCCTGAGGGCCATATCCCACTTTTAGGTGGTCAGGTTGCTATATTGTATTTCTTCTGAATTTGCTAGCTTTTTGTGTCCCCTCCTGAACAGTAGTAACTCATTTTCATAGATAAGTGGCACTGCATATAGGAGGAATATAATGAAACCCAGGGTTTTTGAAACCTCCTCATTTTTCATATAGATGCTCAATCATTGCTGCTGGATGAGATAATCTGCCAAGTTGAAATAACAGTGCGGGTAATATTGATGGGGCTATGATATGATTAACATCATTCAAGATATCAGGACATCATAATATAAAGAGAGAGAAACATGCTGAGTTAAGCCAAACTTGTCACATACATTCCTCTTTGAGGGTTATACTTGGAATTTTAGGCTGCTTTGATTTGGTGGTGTTGGGGGTGTCATATAGCTGATTACTTTACTATGACTCATTAACACAAACTTGGGAAGAAATGTTACTGAAGCCGGTGAAATTAAAATGAATACCAGTTATGCTTGTTAAGTGGAGGTCTTTTGTTAACTGAGAAGAATATCCAGAAGGATCTGCCCTTTTAGAATTTTTTTTAAAGCAAGTTCCTTAAGTAACGATGATATTTAAGCAGGATGAATAGAATGATTTCTCTTTTTATTAGGACAAAATAATGTGGTATTTCAGCACTCATACCTCTGGCACATGGAATTCCATTGTATCTACATAACCAGATGTGCTTATTGAGTTGTATACCTTTATTGTTTCCCAATTTATCTTGGATACAAAAACAATTACTTTAATTATAGATCAGGACTCAAGTCATGCCTAATTATAAAAGAAGACTCAATTTACTCTGAGTTCAAATCTCCTATTTGCTTTATAAACATCACCATAACAAACAATTCTTTGGCTAATATGGGGGGAATTTAAGGTGAGCTCATTAGCTCAAATTACTGCCTACAGTCACATTCGGATCCCAAGACTTTTGGTACGTTACCCACTAATCTCCAAAGCAGTCGTAGTTTCCCATAAACCCCCAAATACAGTTTTAAGTATGATTTGGTTTATTAGTTTAGATAACTTGTTAATGATAGTCAAATCAAGAATTATGTCTTCAAGCACAGTTATTAAGTTCAGAGAAAAAGACTAGCCTCATGAACCACTAACTGGTCTGTGGCATGGAATGTTTTCTAAGGCTCTCAGGATGCTGGGAGAGGAGCACAGGGAAACTGCTGGTAACAAACTCAGTTCTGTTTGACTCATGGAAGAAAATATGTCTTATAAGTTTTTACTTGTTTCCAGGTATGTATAACTTAGAAAATATGTGAATTCTAGAACCCATCCTCTGAGAATCTATAACTAGAGGATATGGTAAGTATATATGGAATGATCATTCAAAGTGAAATATAAATGCTTTAAGATGAAAAATGAAACTCATGTTCATGATACCTTTAGTTGGACAGGTTAGACAAATTTCAAGAACTAACAGCACATGACAAGTGAAAAAATGGAGGAATAATAGGGGGGAAGAAAGTGATTGGGCACTTATATTGGAAATCAGGTTGTAATTCTGGTTTTGCAACAGTATGGAGTAGGAATAAGCTGTTATTTTCTGTAAATCACCAGATAAATTTTAGGGGGCATATAATTTCTGTTATAAGTAATAAACTCCTTATGTAACATGACAACAGTCATAGACAATAGTGTATATGTTGGTAATAGTCACAGACAGTTTGAAAGAAGGGTGGCTTTGGAGCTAATAATACATAAATGAATGAATATGGCTGTGTATCAATAAAACTTTATTTACAAATGGGGAAATCTAGTCTCCCCTTTGATGTGGGACAACTACTGGTTTGGAGTCTCAAAAATATGAGTTAGTGGGAGAAAAAATAATTGTGGCTATATTATAAAATATCTTTAAAATTTTTTTGTAGTTGTAGATGAATGCATACCTTTATTTGTTTGTATTTGTATGTGGTGCTAAGGATTGAATCCAGTGCCTCACACTTTCTAGGCAAGCATTCTGTCACTCAGCCCCAGCCCCATTAAAAAGTATCCTGAATATCATATTGAAGTCAGTTATTGAGTAAGAGAATGAAAAAATTGCTAATGCTTATTGTATATATAATACCATGGTATATACTTTCTAAATAGGGAATTTAGATCAAAGTTTATTGGTTATTTGGGGAATTTTCTGTGAAGTGGTATCTTTTCCACAAAATGAATTAAATACTTTATATGGTGAAACTGAAGAATCTCTCTTAATCTAGTTACAGAATCCTATAGTTCATTAGCACAAGAATGTATCTTTTAAATGAGCACTTATGATATTTCTATTATATAATACCACATAACATGTTGAATACTGTGGGTGCAGAGATGAATATATAGGTCAACTTTCTCCAGAGCTCATGGTCTAGTAGAGAACAAAGATATGTAAATAAATAATTATAGTATCAATGACATATGAGAGGAGGTGAAAATTGAATTGTACCAATCATGAGGGAGTGATTGTATTTAAGGAGGTCAAGAAAAGCATTACAGAAGTAATAGTTAAGCCTTGTGTCTCCAGAGAATGGTGGGTGTATTCCAAGAGAGTATACCAAAACACCAAAGTGTCAAAATAGATTTAACATGGCTACTACATCAGTGGATCAGCCTGAAACTAATTAATATGAAATTTTTAACATAGGCACAAAGTTCTTAACTATTGATCAAAAAAATTTTTTTAAAAAAGTAGCAATTGCAGGAATCAGGACTACAGGAATAGATTCCCCTAGAAAAGGGAAGAAACTGGAATTATTAAGAACTAGAAGAATGCAGAAGAGGCCTGTGGCTGAGACTCCTACATCTGAAGCGACGGGGTAAGGTATCTGGTGCTGGTATTTCTGAGGGACACATCATGAAATTGGTTTTGTGAGTGGTGAAAAAAATCTCAAAGAGAATTCAGCTGGTTTTATGGAAAGAAATTGTTGCTTCTGGGACAAAGAGGATTGATAGGATTGATACCCACCAGAACAGGAAAAAAGCCAGGAAGTAAACAGGAAGCACACAGGAAAGAAACAGAAAGGAATGATTCTTTTTGCTTTTTCTTTATCTTGAATGATCCATCTATTGTTCCCTGTAGGCAGAGCTTAGAAGAGAGAGGCTGGCAATGCAGAAGTGCTATTTGTAGACTCCTAGGTTAGGCATCATGAATTTGAAGATTTAGAAGGGTAGGATTATAACCAAGAGATAAATGTTTAGAAATTGACACATTCAATTTGTGTAACATATAAAGTATGGAAAATTAGACAGTGTGATAGTTAGCTTTCTGTTACTGCACCAAAATACCTGAGATAACCAACTTCCAGGGAGGAAAGGTTTATCTTGACTCATAAATTGCAGATCATGTTCAGTTGGCTGGTTGCTTTCGGCCTATGTCAAAGCAGCATATCATGGTGGGAGCATATGACAGAGGAAATCACTTACTTCCTAGTGGCTGGGAAGTGAAAGAGGAAAGGATATAATCTCAATATCCCTTAAAGGGCACATGCCCAGTGAATCAACTTCCTTCCACTAACCCCTACCTGTTAAAAGTTCCACTGCTTTTCATTAGCACCAGAGGCTAGCAACTAAGCCTTAAACCTATGGGCCTTTGTGGGACACTTACTCAAACCATAGTAGGTAGGATGTATAGTTTGATACCACTGATGAGTATCTGGACTTTGTCTTGTAGGTAATGGGAAGCCACCTATTAGTGGATGGGAGAATTAATATATAGCATCATTCCTAGTTTTATAGCACAGTGTAGTGTATGCTCAGTCCTGGCACAAGCTTGCCTAGTGTTTCTATTTTTAGAATGACTTGGTAGTAGTAATTACAAGTGTTTTGCATGTCCTTAAACAGTTACCGCTAATACATAATGCCAAAACTTGGTATAACAATGGCTTACTCATATGTTTTGGAGTTATTAGTACCTCTAGTATCACATTTGTTTTTACTGATGGGAGATCACTGATGACTCACTAATGTATCTACTGAAAGTTTCTTCTCAATTCAGCACTGTCCTTCGATTTGCAATCAAAGCTATTTTTAGTTCAACAATGTTTTAGAAATTGAACTTGGCATTCTCTATTCAGGGTTCTCAATGCTCAGGTTAGGCTGTGGTTTTTTTAAACCTGAAAGAGGAATTATAGACTGAAGGGCAGGAGAGGTAAGTCATTCATGGCAGGAGAACTGGGCAGAATAGAGACATATGTGTGGTCAGTGCTTATCCAGAAAGATTGACACCTTCCTTGTCTTCTCTAGACATGTTATGCTGGACCAAGAAAGACTAAGACTTAAAAGAGTTAAGGATTGAGGGAGGCTTGAAGGAGAACATTCTACATAATTCAGTAGATAGGGATAAATCCCATATTCACTCATTAGCTTGATTTTTAAATAACTTGAGGACTTTATATAGGGACATTTAAAATGTGATAGGCTAGAGAAAGATTAAAATTAATAAATAAATTCAGATTTCCACACAGAATCTGATGGTCTTTGTTAGTCTCAAATGTTTCCCTTATTCTTTTCTATGACAAATCTTCTGAAATAATTATTAATGACTCCAAATAATTTTAAAGGAACCAAAAAAAATTCTGAAGGAAAATGATTTCTTCTGTCTAGAATATATTTCTATGTCCAGTGTGTCATCTTTTAAAGGACTTGATATTAATAAATTATTGCAAGAGAATCTAATAACAGTGGATTCCTATGTGACAAGAGCAAATTTTCATTGAAAGTGAGAACATATATTATGATCAGAGACAGGGTGCTTGAATTGAAAATCACTACTCTATTAAAATAAAAAATAAGGAAAATGATATTTGAAAAGAAAAACATGTCAAGTAGAGGCAAGCTATAAAGTACAGATTAATTTAGAAAAATTTTTTTCTACTAACTCTTCACGCTGCTGGATATTTCGAGTTTTAACCCTGTAAAACATGTGCCACAGTTAGGCGACACAATTTGGAATCAGAAGTAATTTGGTTTGCTTTGATTTGAAATCTATACTTATAAACAATTATATTGCAAAACCCAGAAACCTTAATTATCCAAATAATAATTATAATATTAAACTCTAGTATGGAGGGCATCATACGTAAGTCATAGCACTGTCCTCTGAAATCGAATAAGCAAATCAGAAGTTGTATAGCTGGAGCCCAGTAGGCATTCGACCATAATGTTGGTATTCTCCTCGAGAGACAAATCCAGAGGCAGGTGGGAGAGTAAAGTAGAGCATCCAGGGAATTCTAGGATGTATCGGGTGTCATGATGGGGACATCTGTGACTGAGTGGGATGTATCACCCTGAGGGCATCACAGATGCTTCAGTGTAAATATCCCCATTCCTGGGGCCATTTCCTTGTGTCTACAGCTGGGCAGTGTGTGAGAGGCTGATGCTCATCCAGTATTAGTCATCAACTCTGGAGAGTAGGACTGGGTAGACAATTACTGGGCTCAGTGCATAATGAAAACATGGGGGACCTTTTGTTGAGAAATAATTAAGAATTTCAAGATCTTGGCCACAGGAAGTTAAACCAAGTGTGGGGGTCCTTCTAAGGGTGGAGCCCTGTGCAACTGTATGGATCACATGTCCGTGAAGCTGGTCCTATTGTGGGTGAAGTCAGGATTTGCTCATTCATTTGAATAATTCATTGTATACTAAGCATCTCCTATGCTAGGGCAATGCATCAGTGCTAGGGATAGGACAGGGAATAAAATAAACCAGTGCTGTGCTCTTCAAACTGCTTTGTGTGTGTGGTTGGGAGCATTTGATGATGGGGTTCTTGTCTTTTCTCTAAACACTTTGAAAACATATTTCAGAAGTTAAGATTACCACAGGCATTACAAGGTCAAATATGAATGGCCTTATTATACCTGTGAACATTACTATGTGCTTCAGTGTTTCTCCTTCTTCTGTTCTGCCATCCTAGGATAAAAAATTTTTAAAAATCCCAAACCTTGCCTTGTCTCTTGGGAGTCAACTACCTTTATTTTGTCACTTGATGTCTGATCGAATCTTTCTTTTGCTCCTCACAAATCCCTGGAACAGAACAGAATAAGAAATGCAACACACTCATCGGGGTTTCAATTACTAGGTTCCTAAGGGTATTTACATAATTGATGAGTCATTAGGGCTTTGCTCTGTGGTCTGGTTTGGGGCTGGCTACTATGGAGCCGGTGAACTAGTGTAGAGTCTTTGAAGACATCAGACACAGAAGGCAAGATGGAATCCTAAACAGGGCAACATTCAGAGTCAGTAATGCCCTTGTTGAGCCCTCACCCGGTGCCAAGGTCAATCATAATTACTGTCACCTGTATTCACATATTCGCTCTTCAATTCAGTGAGGTGGTACTTATTACTAAAGGTCAGGAAGAAAAAATAATTTTCTCAAGGTCTCACAACTAACAGGTGCCAGAGTGTGTCATATACTTAAGTGCTAAGTGGAGCATCTTTTTGAATTAGCTTAATTGGGAACATCTTCATGAACAAGGTGCCACTGGCATTGAGGGATCTGTCCCTGCTCATGCTCCTTTGTCTGCTGCTCTTCTCCCTCCCACTTGATACCACATTGGTAGCAGGAGACTCTGTGTGCTCTTCCATGACCTCAGTTGTATATACTAAAGGTATACACCTGATCCAACCTGGGAGCATTAGATTGTTCCTCTGGGGAATCTAAAAATCTGGACTCAATTTAATTAGCCTTTGTTCTCTGGGATGTAATGTACACAAGGCCTAGGGCTTTATTTGCTTTTGTGCATTTGGAAGCATAAAAGTCAGTCTAGTGCAGGGATAGAGAAGGGGGAGGAGGGAGAGAGAGAGAGAAAGCCTTGTTAAGACAGAAGAGGGAAGGGAGAAAGAGGAAGAGACAGGCACAGAAAGACACGTAGACTCACAGGCAAGACAGAGACAGAGAAGTGACCTTTTCATTGATACAGATCCTATATAACTCTATGACACTCCTGTCAACTGTCTGGATGCTGAACAGGACAAAAGGACAAGATTCTACTGTGGAACCAAGCAGTTGTTAATGTCTGTATCTTCTACATCTCACCCTTGTCCCTAGTTAGCATCTTTTCATCTTACATTAATGATGTAGTAGTGCCTTCTTTTTCTTCTTTCCATGTTTTTCCGTTCCTAGATAAACCTGCACAGCTGGTATTTATTTGGGTTTCCTTTTATAGCTTGAAAAATATTTAGGCATGTTTACCACAAGTGGGAATCCGGAGGCAGTTTATGTATACATTCATATTGGCACATTTCTTTTCTTTTTTGAGACTGATTTATAATAAACACATTGATTTAATTTTTAAAGAATCAGCTGATTAATATATTATAGAGATTTAAAATAACTCATTTCTTTCCATCAGGCTCTTCCATCTTCTATTTTTTCCAAGTCTTTGAAAACCAATGCTGTTTTTTGGAAAGTATCATTTAGGAAGACGTGATTAAGAAATCAAATGCCAAACATCTCTGAAAACTCCTTAGTTTCTATGGAAATAACTTAATAAAATTAAATTTTCTTATCAGGCACTAAAAGCTGAAAATGATTCCTATTAAATTGACAAAAGCAGTAGTGGATGCTTCTTATCAGAGGAGAGCCTTAACTAGCTTGTGCCTCTACTGGAAACACCCTGCTTTTTGTTGATGTGAAATACTTAGTGTTCAGAATCCACCTATTTCTGGTGATTGTTTCCTTCTCTCTTTTTTCCTCATCAACCTAGATGGTTTGATCATGCACCCTTCTTGGCAAGGAGTAGGAGGAATCATTTCTGTGGCTTCTTACCTAGAAACATGTTGCGGGTCCAGCTTCCTTTCAGACTGAAGGATGAATCAAGAGCAATGGGGTGTGGGTACAGTACGAACCGAACTTTTGGCCTTGCCACCTGCCATTTGTGGGGATATCATGCATAGTCCTTGCTTGGCAAAGATCTTGCTTGTCATATCATTGTTAGAAGTGCTCTGGTCTAGTCTGGGGGTCTGCTTTATATTAACATGTTGTCAAACATTTTCAGAGGTGTCTAGTTAAAGGATCAAATGTTTATGGAAGAGCAGGCAGGTCACCAGCGCTAAAGGGAACCAAACTTGACTGTGTCTGAGAGGAAACCCTCCCTGGAAGTCAAGGAGTCACATACTGATATAGCCTGAAATTACTGACTATTGGAAATGACTCCAAAGTCAAGTGAACCGTCTCTATGTAAATAATCAAAGGATCAGTCTAAATAGCTCCAGAGAGACATGGAAGACAGAAATGTTAGACGTGACTTTGATCTGCAGATTCAAGAGTCTCAGAAGAGTTCTTTGTACCTAATCCCAAACATCCCTTGGGAGCCATTTTTGTCTATTATGCTATGGTCTTTGGGTTTCAAGAGTTGACAGTGTGTTTTAGATAACCTGGAATGCAGCACATACTTGGGATGTGTTTGACTTCTAACTAGCGTTGTTTTGTTGTATTTGCCATCTCTTCTTTTTAATAATTAGAGCCAGTTTGTTTTAGAATAAAATCCAGTTTACCAATTCTGTCTCCCTTCCCAATTGGTGTAAAATATTCAGTGCTGTTTCCTTCTTTTTCCTCATCAACCTAGATGGTTTGATCTGCTCAGAAAGAACAAGAAGCATAAGTAAAGCCATGTTTTCCTCGCCAGATGTGAGGAAGAGAGAGCGCCAACACTTGGCTAACACCCAGCGGTGTCACTTCAACATGTTTTTGCAGATAGTACCAGGAATAATTGCTGAAACCTGAGGAAGACCTGATCTTTTTTGTGTGGCAACTTCATCATTTACTTCCTGTCTCCATACCTTCCCGGGTGCTCTTCCTTCTGTCCCAAATTCTCATCCCCACTTAAATGCCTTGCTAACTTCTATTCACCTGCAGAACCCAGCTGGATGGCTTCTTCCTCTGTGCAGTCTCGCCTGAACTCTCTAGAAGGTGGTAGTCACTCTCCTCTGGGACCAACAACCAGTTACACAGTGTGGTTCAGACTGTAGGCATCACAGTGAGTACTTTCCTCCCTGAGGTCAGGATTGTTTGAGCTGCATCAGTGCCTGAAACATGTCACATGGTAGATGCTCAATACATACTTGCTAAACAAAGGATTCATTCAATCAATTGTGGTTTGGCCATTTAATAGAAGACATAGCAGCTATTAGGGATCATGTGAGGAACATTTCACTAATACAATATTAAGTCATGACTGCAGGCCATTGTTTGTAATGTGTCTTGACCATGATTATAGCTACATATGTATGGACAGAAAAAAGATTCTGAAAAGATGACTTACACTAAAATATTACAGTTTTTATTTCTTGGTAGTGGTGTTATAGATGACTTTGTTTCTCTTAAGCTGTTAAGAGTGCACCCTTTAACAGCTTCAACTGTCCTTCTTGACAGAAAGTTTCTCCCATCCTCTGACTTGGTGGTCATTTTTTTTTCCAATCTCATTTTATCACTTTTTTTGAGGGGCTGGAATTTAGGTATATGGTGACGATCACTACTGGTCTAGAAGCCAATTGTACAAATAAATATCCTCCCTGAATTCTCTCCAGTTAACAGATGTTTCTGAAGGTGAACAAAAATTATAACAAAATATAAGGCTCCCTGCTAAGAGCACAGTCTGATCTGCGGGATAAAATGAGAGCAGAGGAGGAGGTTGGAGGGGGGAGGGTCATGGCATTGCTCAGGTATTTAATGTCTCTTTGATGTTTTAATTTTCCAGTGTAAAATAGCAGCAGTTGCCATCTTTTTATTTTGTACTATTGTCTTGACTGTTGTTGTTTTTACAAAAATTGTATTCTCACCATCACAGAGAAGGATTTCTATCCCCAAATCTCATCATTGTGCATTTGTTCCCTGGTGGTTTCTTTATTTGCACATTGTAATTATGCATCACATTAATTGCTGATAGAGCTACCATTTCTTCTTTTTATTTATATGCGTGTAAATATATATATATATATTTTTTTTGAATGCCCATTATACCATCTCCATCTTCTGTACAGTGAATCTATTACATGGCGTTTGTCTTTTGTACTGCCCTGTGCAGGATGAAAGCAATTTGTAAAGAATCCACATTATTATTTTGGAACTGAGCTGAGTGTAGGGTGCAGTGTAAATCTCCACCAGGCACTTCTTGCTATAGTAGTGCTCTTTTTAATCCCCCAGAGATACCATAATTCTGAGTTGCATTTGTTGCTTCCTTTTGGCAACCAAATGTCCCATCATTGCAAATTGATGGCAGTAAAATTGACCTTTATTATGGCCTTTTTATTCGCTCAACTCAGAAGGATTTACAGCATTATATTTTGTTACCACATTGACTGTTAATGGGAACTATAAAAGAATGACTGAATTCTACATATCCTTTTTATTTTCTAACAGCCTTGGCATTATTTACCAACTAGACTTTTAGATTCTAAGATTTCTCTCTTGGACAATTCAAGAAAGGTTTTGTAAAATCTAAGCTTTTTTTTTTTTTTTTTTTTCCTGTGTGAGATTCTCATCTTGCTGTATACTGTCAAAATAATTAAATGCTTATTATAAATTTGGGCACTTAAAATGACAAAACCATTGCATGTAGAATAATGGAAGAAACAAAAAATTGGGGGAAAGCAAACTACAAGGTAATTCAAACTGCTTCATCTGTAAATAATGAGAATTTAATGAGTCTCATATTCTAAAATCTCTCATTTCCAAGTGTAATATGCATTTATTTTTTATATTAATTCTCTTACTCCTCACTTTCTGAGAATAGTGCCATAGTAGGAAGGTTATATTTTGAGCCTGGAAATGAAGCCTGCTAAGGCCCAGCCTAAGGCTGCCCAGGACTCCTTTTATGTAAGGAAGATACCCTGCATTTGTGAGGATGGACTATAAGGGCTGAGCTTCTAAGGCCATAGTTACCAGAGAAAAGAAGAATTGTTCCTGGAGACTTAGGAGTCGATAAAACTGAAGGGGAGTTGTGAGGGTGTCCTAGCTCCATGAAGCCTCCACAGTTGCCATTGTAAGGCTGGTGAGAAGGCCTGAGAGAGAGTGCTGGTGACCCAGGAAAGGAGACAGTGCCTATTTCATCCCACAGGCTTTTTCCTCCATTAATAAATCTGAGTTTCTTGGTCCATTTTAACCAGTAGTATTGTGCCGACTATCCAAAAATGTCTCTAATTTCCAAAGAGACAAAATTTTTAAAACTTTAGCTTTCTCTCCCTCTTTGCACCATAGCATTTCACTTTTTGAATCTTCTGATTTTTTTAATATAATCTGAAAAAAACCCACTAGTATGTTATATACTTTTTTTGATTTTTTTAGTTTTGAAAAAGTAATATATTGGCATAGTTTAAAAAACTGACCTGCACTCTTCAAAAAATCAATGATATAAGGGATGAAAAAGGAAAAATCTCAATACTCTCAAAACCAAAAATCTAAGTACACAATAACAACAAAAAAACTATTAAAATAATATTATGAGAGATACACTCTCCTTACCCTCACCTCTGCCCTTTTACTTCATTTTTCAGTCTCATACATCCTAGAAATAATAAATTGCTTTTATGTGTTCATGTATGTGTACCATGGTTAATTTAACTAGCTCTATACTGAAAAGCTCTGGGAAATTTCCAAACATTTGCGATAACAACCAATATTGCAATGAACAAGTTTGTGTATATGTTATTTGTCATGTGTGTTAAATTATCTGGAGGATACATTTCCAGGACCAGGATTCCTAGGCCAAAATGCTAAATGCATTTGTCACTTTGTTAATTATACCAAAAAAAATGCCCTCCACTGGGTCAAATACTAAGTGCATTTGTCATTTTGTAAAATATGTCAAAAAATTGCCCTCTTCAGGGCACTCTTACCAGCAATGCATGAAAGTGCCCTTTTCCTATAGCCCTACCAACAAAGTAGCTAGTCAAAATGTTGGTTTTGTAATAGGTAGAACTCACATGTTTTGTAGTTTTAATTTATGTTCCCTTACAGAGTTGGGCATCTTTTCATATATGTTGCCTTTTTAAATTAACTTTCTGTTCATGACATTTGCTCATATTTCTATTACTGGTTCGTTTCTTACTGATATCTAGAATCTCTTTAAATATTGGGAGTACTACCCCTTTGATTGCAATATGGATTGTTAACAGTTTTCTAGTTTTATCATTTAACATTTGTCTTTGCTTACACGTTTTTTTCCTTTGTTTTGTTTTGCCAAAAAGGGGTCTTTAGTTTTTACGAGTTCAAACTTATGAATCTTTTTTTGTATAACTTCTGGATTTTGAGACACATTTAACTAACTTTCCTTGTGATTCTTGTGCTTTAATTTTTAGTTTTAATTTCTTAGCTCGTGTTTTTTTTTCCTATTTTATCATGAGACCTATTTGTTTATTTTATATTTTCCTGTTAGCAGGAGGCTTATTTACTGTTCTTGGATTTGTTCATAATTCTGCTGACTCCTTCTGTTAAGATTTTTTCCTTAATTCATGTTCAGAGGGTAGACTACAACTTTTATCTACTTTTTAGGAACATTTTTCTTGTGAGTTTTTTTCTGTAGGAATCTTGTGTTGCTCTTATATGTCCTTCTTAAACTGCAGATTTTTTTTTTTCTTGTATGCCCAAGATTCTGTGCTATAAAAGTGTCCAGGGGGCTTTGAGGGCTTATACCTTTAGGATATCTAGCTCTGTTGCTGCAGGGAAAGGAAGGCTTTCCTAAACATATGCACAAACATTTCCCCATCCCTGTTTCTTGGGGGCTATACAGTTTTGAGGATCAGAGCACTGACTTTAAAGCCAATGGATCAATACAGGGCAGTCCCTTTTCAGCTGATAGCCTTGGGCAAGTTTATGCCTTGGTATCCTCATCAGTAAAATGGGGATAAAATGAGGACTTACATCTTAGGGTTATTGAGATTAAACGAGCTAATAATTTTACAATGGTGCTCAGCATGTAGTAAGGGTTTGCTCTTGTTCTGTAATGGTGAGCAGATACAAACACCAGCCCAGGGGTTTCTGTCTGGCCAGCTTGTGCTCTGACTAGCCATAACAGAAGAACCCTGGACTTCCTCATACTGGCACAGGATACAGACAGTCCACTGAGGGAAGTATAGGCTTTTACAAAGTATTTTTGAAAAGTCTGTTAGAGCTTTGCTCCAGGGGATTCCTGGTAATTGTCTGGACCTTTTCTTTTTGTCTAGCTCACTAATCCTTCCCTGTGTAACTTCAGTATCTCCTCCTCAGGGGACCTTCTCCTTTTGGAAGATGTCATTTGCTGGAGATTTCTGAATTCTGCCATCTCCATATTCCCTCCAACTTCTCTTGTTCTTCCCTAGAGCACACTCAAGGTTTCCAGCAAGCTTTGCTGGGCAAATAAACCTTGAGAAATACTAACTAGCAGCTTGGAGTTTATGTTATCTAAACCCCAGTTTCATTAAGTATTTCTTGTTTTTTCCATTATCTTTGCTTCTCTGGATGATTTCCAGGTGAAGAAGTGGAAGATTCCAGACCAGCTCTACTGGAGCTGATTTTAGTTTTTTTCAATGTATTTTCCTTTAGGGATGTGGATTGGAGTTTAATCATTTCTTCTGACATTTCTTGTAGCTTCCAACATAGTACAAAACAAATGACTAGCTGAGTGAAGACACTTTTGTGAGAATGAATTCAGACTGAGGACCTTCTTTCTCTGAGTTCAGAGCTGTAGTGCAGGATTCTGAGGGCTGTAGAGCCTGGGTACCCTGACCCTTTGTATGGGACTCTTTCTGTACTTCATGTTGCCAGAAGTCTTCTCCCTGTGCAGCTTCACAGAGTCCCCAAAGCACCAAATAACAAGAGTTCATGAACTAGAAGTCAAAAGAAATTTCCTATGTCTGTGGTTTCAGGAAAGACAACTCCTAGGACATCTCCTTGTCTGGGAATTCACTGGGTTTTACTGTGGTTTTAGCATTTTTTATTTGCCCCCCCCCTCACCCCATCTCCAAGTTTTGATCATTCCTAGCATGCTAGGCATCAGGCTGTATTGCTAAATACTTTCTATAACTAACTAATGGTCTCCTTGTAGCAATGTTCTAAGAGGTGCCCACACTGGAATGGAGAAAATTCATATATCTTTCTCAAAGTCATATGACTAATAAATGGCAAAACTGGGATCTGAACTTAGGCAGTCTAACTGTCACCCCTGATGCCAACAGTTCTTTATTCACCTGCACTGTCATTTTGGCACTTAAGAGAACTGAACACTGAAGGGATAACTCAATAGTAGCTTGGAAACTGTACTTTAAATTGGACAAGTGGACAGGAGGGCAAATAGATTCTAGAAGTCTCCAGAGGCTCTGTGGGATTGAGGAATGGCTGTGGCAAATGTCATTTAGTATATAGTCAGGAAATGTGGGTTTACTCTGAACAGAGTTAGTGATGATAGTAACTGCAGTTGGTGTTTACCATGTGCCTGGAACTTTTCTAAACACTTCACAAGTTTCTTGATTTGAGCCTGACAGTACCTGTATGGGATGATAATATGATCTCAGCTCTGTGTGATGAGAAATCGGAGGTCAGACAGAGTAAGTATTTTGCCCGAAGGCACAAGGCTAGTAAGTGTCAGAGCCTAGCGTGTTTCCCAGGCTGTTGTGCCTGCAAGCCTTCACCCACTCTGCTTTCCCTTGTCCTGCTAGGGGGAGCAAATGTGAATAAACCCACAAGCGAGGGCAGTTTACACCTCCACGTACTGGATCCTCATAACCTTACCTGGAACAAAACCACTTTGTCTTGAGAATAAAAGAAAAAAAACCCACTTAGATATATCATAACATCCATGTATGTATTTTTATAGAATGTGAAGTAATTATCTGTGGAGTAATCAGACCATAATATCAAGTAGGCCCATTTAGGAACTACTTTCATTAAAAAACATCTTAACCTTTCAGAGAGTTATATATACAAATGATTGGGATGCAGCCACTCTGGCATTATATAGTGTACAAATATTTTTATGATCCCCAAATGTAACCTCTACCTCTAAATCATATTGTCAGGCTTTCAACCAGTAATGACTTCCTGTTTCTACAGCAATTATTTCAAAAGACGATATGTTTCCAGTAGATGAGGTCAGGGGAATTAGTTTATTTTACTTCCGTCTGTTATTCTTTGTTGGTTGAGTCTCTAGTATAATTTGTCCATGTTAACAGGACATGTGACTTGGAGAGTATTGAAGAAGGGGCAAAGAAAAAAAGAATCAGAAGATGGTTAATTACCGAAACAACCTGTTTCTTTCTACACTGACGAAAGAATTGTTATCTGGTGCAGAATGAGAAAGATTTTTTTTTTAAAAAGTATGAAGGCTGAACACATCTGTGTCTTTGTTTGATTTAAGAATAGAGGGCCCTTGTTTTGTTTTTGTTTTTTGTCCTGTTGATTTCACAAGGTAAGACGGCTGAAGTAATATCCAGAGAGGCTTTATAAAGTCGTTCAAAATAACAACACATTCTCTTCTCCCTGCTTATTGTTCTATTCTCTATTCAGCCCCCAACAATCACAAAGAGCCTTTTGTATAGAGAGTGCCCAACCTGGTCTTTATAGATCTACAGAAGAAATAGGACCTCCGCCTTGGGAGGCTTATAGTCTAAAACTGTATTTATTATATTAGATTGATTAAAATGTATAAAAGTCTACAAGATATCTCCTACACTTTTTATTTGTCAACTAACTACCTTGACATGAAATTAAATTGATCTTAGAGCAACAGGTATGCATACATATGTATTCTGTAGGTTTACACGTTATTTGTTACTGACTTGTTGAGGGCACTGCGTGACCATAATATTAACTGTGATATAGTACTAGTCAATCTTGGGTAATATATGACAATAATTGCATCATCATATTATAACTACATTAATTAAGTAATTACAAAATGGATAGTCTCTTTGATAATTGAGATACAAAGTGTAAATGAGGAAATATTTAATTGCCAGTAATTTAGATAAACCAAGAATGAGCTTAAATATTGAATTTTTAAATCTATTTAATATATCAGAATGTTTTCTATAATTTACCTCTTTTTATCTGCATCTCCGTCGGGATGGTTAGGTAGGCATTAGTGAGCTCTCTAACTTGTTTAAGCATGTAATGCATGTCAGAAATTGCTGGAAGACACCAATTATCTATGGACTGTTGGAGCCATCTATTCACACCTCTGGCTTGCAGACACAGTGTGTATGGATTGCCCCCTCCCTCCATGATTTTAGTATCTCTGTCTTATGCCAATCCCAAGTGCTCAAAACAACTAACAAAAAGAAGTGGAAGAACAATCTAACCAACTAATCTTATGCTCCTTTAAATAGTAGGGTGCTAAGTACTACTACGCACTGCAGAGTTATACATGTATAGTCTTTACCCCACGATAATATACCAAAGACACAAGGTAGATGCAGAAACGGTACTCATAACAAGTGAACAGAAACAAGCAATTCAGATAGAACTACCTTGTGCTAGCCGTGAAGTATAGATACATTAAGAACTGGAACTTCTCAGAGAAGGGCCACTGGATTATGACTGGAGGACAGTAAGGCCAGGAAGGGGCTCTCCATCTTGAAGAAAGAGTGAAAATTGAGAATTATTCTCATTTAATTTAGGCAGAAGAATCAATCACGATTTATACTCTTGTACTATCTTATCTAAATATAATTTCTAGTTCTTTAAAGTTCTTATTCGTTCTTTGTCCAGCCACACCAGCTTCCAAACAGTACTGAATCAAAAGAAAGTTTCAATCTTTCTGCTCTTGCATTATTGAATACTCTGAATATTCCCTAGGCCTACTCGTTCTGAAAACACTTTTCTACCATATGCAACTGTCTGAGAAAATCTACTTGTATGCAGTAGATTGCTGTTATTCATTATTCATTACAACATTATTTAGTTGAACAACCTACCAAAGAAAACTTGGTTCTGTTGGGGGAAATGTACAAACTCAGAGAACTAAATTATTTTACTATAAATGCTTTAAAAAGAGCAAGCTTTATGAGCCTCATTATTTGGTCTGTGCTGAGGAAACAAGTTTTCTCCAATGGAAAATAAGCCATAAAGGACAGAAGCTATGTGATCCAGTGTATTCAATAAAAGTTGGAGGTGTGGAGTCTGCCAGCAACACACTAAATGAACAAGGAAAGACTATTCAAAGTTTTACACATCTCAATCAAATAATAAATGTCTATTGAGTAGCTATTATGTTCCTAGGACTGTCCTAATTTAAAAAAACACAGATTTCCCCAGTCATAAAGTATGCCTTTTTTTAGCATGTTGGGGTGAATAGACATTGCCTGGCAGACTCTGCAGATGTGCTGTTGCTTTTCTCTCTTGGCTCCAGAAGGAAATCTGCGGCAGGGCAGGTCCCTGAGTTTCTCTGGGTATTCTCAAATAATAAAATATCCAATCCAGTTTAATATAAAAATTACAAACTAACATCTGATATAGAAATGCCTCTCCTCCCCAAGCTCGCTTCACTGTTTTCTCCTGCCATGTGTTTTTCCACTCCCTCGCGTTCCCTGGAGCTGGGTGTCTCGATGAGTTACTCTGATCTGTGAAAAATCCACATGTCTTTTGCCCTAACATCTCAGGAAGTGCAGACGACCCTAGGGCAGCTACCTGTCCTTATTCTGACATCAGAGAATCTCACTATCAGAATGTCACTATCAGTTCCTGGGTTCCTCAAAGCAAGGAGTGCTCTAAAGAGTTGTCCTGAAATGTCCTTCACTGGGCTTCAGAGCACCCTTTACATTGCCCTTGGTAGGCGACAGAGCCTCATGATAGTTCTTCCCATCGACAGTTTTTTTGACCAGTCTTATCCCCTATTAAATAGTCCAATGGTAGATAAGGAACTAATGGTCATGGAGTTAGTTCCAAATCTCTTAGCATATGTTTTATAGGTGGACTAGCACCTCAATTTTGGCACCTGCTTCATTATTATTACCCTGTGGACCAGAGCAACAATAACCAAACATTTAGTGTTCCCTATACAGTTTGTGTCTTCCTCTTAGAGTGATGTATACTATCTTAATGAGTTAAATTTCTAAATCTTCAAAATTTCTTATTAATGAGATGAAGCATGTCCATGAAAATATTTTGTACTAAAATTCACTGTTTATCTAATAACTAATGCTCAGTTGTTGTCTAACTTAAGTTAGGTAGTTTTCTACTATAAAGAGACAGTTACCATATTGGGTATTAGCTCTGAAAAGTATCTGTTGGTAATTTATTATCCAGGAGATATATTTTTTTAAAATCATACTTATCATGTAATTTTATGTTAAAGGTGTTACATTAACAATTGGTAAGAAAATAACTCTTGAAAACAACTGATGCTTATAGAGAGAATACGCTGAATGTGAATTTTGTTCATTAATGTTTTTATTCATATTTTATGTTCATATTTTATAATATTTGGCCAAAAATCAGTCTTTGCCACATATAACACAACTGTTGTATCTATTCACATAAATATTTTCAAATGGAAAATTTTTAACTGGTCCCAAAAGTTTGAAAGAAATTGATTTTAATTTTTTTCTGAACATCTGTGTTAGTAAATATCGTGGTTAGGAGTGTAACTCAGCGGTAGAAGCTTGCCTAGCAGGCACAAGGCCCTGGGTTCAATCCCTAGCAATACACACAGAGAGTATACAAATGCTTTCCCCAATTTTACTTGTATTCATCAGAATACACCACTTTTTTTCTAATACTAGCCTATAGTTTTGCAAACTGTTACTAGTAAAGGAAACTAAGCAAAGTGTACAAGGGATTTCTTTGTACAACTGCATGTGAATATACAATGAATTTCATAAGAAAAGAATATAAAACAAAAAATAGAGAAATGATATGTCCTCTAATTAGCTTCTGGTACAACTGACTGACTCATATTAGGGCAGACAAAAATTCATGAGATTAATTTCACAAATATAAAATTGGTAACTGAGAACAAAAAAATCGATGTCAGAACACTGTATGGCTTCTGTGTTGACTGCATGTATCTTTGAGAGACACTACCACAGACATTTTTTCTAAGTATGCAAATAAAGTGAATTTTGAATGATTGTCTCACAAAACATAAGCTCATATTTTCAAGTTAGGAAAATATAAAATCATCTTGGCTTTATTAAAAATGGTAGTTTTTAAATGACTGCAAAATATTTTTGAATGAATAATGGAATAACTTAAAATTATGATTAACTATGCATCCGTATTTTAGAGTTCCAGGGTTTTTACATTGGTATAGATATTACTGTGGTCATTCATGGATGAAACAAATGTATAAGTATGTATGTTAATAAGTAAGCATTGGTGCATTTTAACTGATGTGGCACATGACAAGATTTTCTTGGTGGTCTTTAGCTGGAGAGGCTGCTCTGGGCTGTAAGATGACCTTCTCTCCATGTTAGTCTTTGTTGTTGATTCTCTGTGGCTCTCCACTGCCTCCAGGACAGATGTGAACTCCTTACATAGCTTGATACACAGGGCCTTTCGTGGTATGACTCCTGCTTATTTTCCCCCGACATTCTCTGGCTCTATTCTCCCCTCCCTTTAGTGTATCTTTCATAGTTACCCAAACTGACAACACTCTCTGATGTCTTTCCTGTCTCCACACTTTTGCAAATGTTGCTACCTCAGCCTGAAACTCACATCTGCTCCTTATCACTTCTGTCTCCTTCAAACCCCAATCTCTTCTGTATTGGATTACCTCTTTTGTTTTTTTCAGTGCTATGGACTGAATAGGTTAACTTTTATATATTCTCAAAATGTGCCCCGACTCACTTTTCCTGACTGCATCTTGGCAACTGGCACCCCTATGTAGATTAAATCTTTTGCTTACGTTGCTTTCCCAAGATTGCAAGTTCCTTGTGAAAACCTAAATTTGTTATGTCTCTGTACCTTCTGGAAACTTGGAGGCATATATTAATGTTTTATAATAATAATAAACCTTTGAGTATTTACTACTGGTCAGGAACTTTTAAGTGCTTATACTTTATGTAAGTTGCTTAATGAAATTTTCAGTTGCTCTATAAAACACGTATTATTATACTTTACAGATGTAAAGTGAGTTACAGAGGGGATAAATAGTCAAGGAAACACTGATATTAAGTGGCAGAATTGAAGTTTAAACTGAACAGTTTGATTCTAGAGGCATGTGTTTATTAAATTTAAAGGTAATAGACTGACAAAAGGCCCCAAGAAGATATGTTGAAATCCTAACCTCTGGTACCTGTGAATGTAATCTTATTTGGAAATAGAATCTCTGTAGATATAATTAATGTTAGGTTCTTGAGATGTAATCATCTTGAATTAAGGTGGGATATAAACTCAGTGGTAGTGTGTTCTCCATAAGAGAATGAAAAAAGGTAGATTCAAGGAAGAAAGCCATGTGAAGAAAGAGGGAAAGATTGAAGCTATGCTCTTATGTTAGAAGATACCAGAAAATGGAAAAAAAAACAAGGAGGATTCTCCCAAGAACCTTCAGAAGGATCATGGATTGCTGACACCTTGATTTTGGACTTCTGGTCTCCCCAACTGTGAAAGAAAGAAAAAAAGAGTCTGTTTTTGAAGGTAGGAAACTTTTCCAAACTCATTCTACAGGGCCAGTATTACCATGGTTCTAAAACCAGGTAGAGACAACAAGAAAAATGAAAAAGTAAAACAAGAGTGGTAAAGAGAGGGAGAGAACGAAAATAAGCTATAGACCAATATCCTTCATAAATATAGATGCAAAAATTCTTAATAAAATATTAGCAAACTTAATTTAATACTTCATAAAAGTATTGTACACTATGATCAAGTGGAATTTATCTCAAGGATGCAAGGATAGTTTGACATACAAAAAAAAACCAATTTCATTTAAAAATGGTCAATGAATAGTCATTTCTCAAAAGAAGTACAAATGGTGAATGAGTATATGAAAAAGTACTGAACATCACAAACCATCAGGGAGATTCAAATTAAAAGCACAATGAAATACTGTCTCACCCTAGTTGGAATGACTATTAGTGAAAAGACAAAAATTAACAAATGATGGTGAGAATATAGGCAAACAATTTCACTCCTATATACTGCTGGTGGGAATGTAAATAAGCTCACCCATTATGGAAAGGAGTATGGAATTTCCTGGTGACAGGGGAGTAGAAATAGAATTGACATGTTATTCAATGACCCCGCTACTGGATATGGATCTAAAGGAAAGGAAATAAGTATGTCAGACATCTATACTCCCATGTTCATTGCAACACTATTCACAATAGACAAGAGATGGAAGTAACCTAAGTGTCTATCATCTGATGGAGAAAGAAGACACGATCCATTACAAAATGTAATATACTATTCAGCCATAAAAAAAGAATGAAGTTCTATCATTTTTGACAATATATTGGAACTGGATATTAACGAGTGAAATAACCAGCCACAGAAAATAAATACTGCATAATCTCAACCATGTGGAATTTATAAAAGTCGACCTCTTAGCAATTGAGAAGAATGGTAGTTACTAGAAGCTAGGGAGGGAGACAGAGAGAGGATTGTTAGCCGGTACAAGGGAAAGGAAGAATAACTTATAATATTCTGTAGCACAGTTGGTTAACTATGGTTGGCAACAATTTATTATATGTTTTACAATACCTAGTTGAGAGGATTTTGAATATTTCCACCACAAATGACAAGAGGAATTCATCTTTGAGATGATGAGGTGTTGCCAGTTAGCCTGATCTGATCATGGTACATTATATATGTATATCAAAATGTCATACTCGGGGCTGAGGCTGTACCTCAGTGGTAAAGTACTTGCCTCATATGTGTGAGGCACTGGGTTCAATCCTCAGCACCACATAAAAATAAATAAAGATACTGTGTGTTCATCTACAACTAAATACATATCTTTTAAAAAACATCATACTCAATAAATATGTACATTTGCTGTGTGTTAAGTAAAAACAAAAAATATACTAATTTTTGTTATTGTTTGAAGCCACAATGTTTATGTCAATTTATTATGGTATCCCCAGGAAACTAATACGATGATCTGTCTTTTAAGAGCATTTAGTAAACATGTTTTGGATGAATGAATGAATACATTTACTAAGTGTCTCAGGCTCCAGGCACCATGGAGGACACTGGGAACAGCAAGATTATTAAAACCTACCTGATTGTCCTACTGTGGACTTTCTTGGGAGTCTTTTTCTTACACTCTCCTGGTTAAGTTCTATATTACTTTTTTTCTTTAATTGGGGGTGAGGTATTAGAGATTTAACTTAGGGGAACTCTATCACAGAGCTACACCCTACTCCGTTGTATTTTTTATTTTGAGACCAGGCTGGCCTTGAACTTTGAATCCTTCTACCTCAGCCTTCCAGTTTGCTGGGATTACAGCCATGAACCACTGCACCCAGCTCTATATTATTATTTTTTTACCTAATGTAACCCATGAGCCCGCCAACATCATTCTTTGTCTTTTCCTCAAATTTTCAGTATTCTGACTGAAGTTGTTCTCCTAAGTATCTTTTCTTAGATTTAAACACTTTAGTTCCTTTCCTCAACTTAAAGTCTTGTTAGTTTATCACTCAAGGCCTCCTTCATCTGGATCTTTCCTTGATATATCTTCCCATTTCTTTTTTCAAGCATCATCCTAAGTTACCCTCATCTTGTACCTGGATCACCACATTTGCCTTGTAAGTGGCCTTCTGGTGAGTGCAGTCATTAATTCAGACCATGTTACTTCTCGACTTGAAACTTGCCAATGGTTTCCATCCCTGTTAGAATAAAGCCTTGTATTTTTCATGACTGAAAAGTACCTACTCCAGCCTGACCCTTAGTTCTCTTTGCTCCAGGGAGGTAAAGAAATACTGGAGACTGTCCTCACTCAGGGATTTGCTCTGTTTCCTTGTCTGCAAGGATTTCTTGGGCAAGGGCTCTAGTAACTTCCTTATGTCCTTTACATTATTCCTCAAAATTCCTCCCCAGAGAAGTCCCCCCGCCCAATCTGACATTTTAGCATGCTACTACCCCCATGGCAATTTATGTTGTCCTGCTTATCTTTTACTCCTTAGCACTTATCACTATAAAAACACAACATGTTTTAATTATTAGTCTTATTTGTTGTCCACCTCACACAAAAATTGTCATCTCCATAGAGCAGGAGCTTGTATTATTTTGTTCTGATTTCGTCTTCAAAACCTAGAACAGGGCCTGCCATATGGTGGGGACAATGAATATTTATTAGATCATCTTCGTGATGCTTTGAATAGATCAAGTTTCATCATAGATCAAGTTTCATCATATCTCAGCACCTCAGCAAGGCTTTGTGAACAAAGGGAAGGATGGGGCAAAGAAGACAGGGCTGGGTTCTGGAACTAGATGTCCCCAGCAGGGTTGGTCCAGTTCTGCTAGGGTGCTGTTGCCATAGATGCTGAGAAGTTTGAGTCAGATGGGCAGAATTCTGTTATCCTAGTGTATGCCAACAAGCAATTGGAGGTAGCCCTGGCAAGCAGCCACAGGAAGTCTTGAGCCTATGGGCAGCCATATGATCCTAGCACCAGCAAGCAATGTTCAGAGATGAAGGAGATTTTCGCAGTTAGCATCAGAGAAGTCTATTGACAGGTGACATTGTTTACTATACTGGTCTGGTGCTTGGGTCAGAACTTCAGGCTGTGGGTGGAGGAGAGACAAAAAACAGGCTGGATGCTAACTATTGAATTCACGTATACATTGTTTAATGATCAAATTAGCACAGTTAGCACATTCATCACCTTAAATGTATCATTTATAGATAGTGAGAATATTCAAAACTTCTTATCTATTTTGAGATATCCTTTTTTTGTTAACTATTCATCCTACAAATGTGGTATAGAGCCAGGGAACTTAGATCAGCTACTCATGATTTTGAGGTGTGAGGATTGCTTGAACCCAGGAATCCAAGACCATTTGGGCAAAATAGTAAAATCCCATCTCAAAACAAACAAATAAACACAGTGCTTTCTACACAGTGGAATACTATTCAGTGATAAAAAGAATAAAATTCTGTCATTGGCTAGATGGTCCTGGAGGAATTATGGTAAGTGAAATAAGCCAGGCATAGAAAGACAAATACTGCATGATCTCACTAAAATATGGAATGTAAAACAACTGAAGGCTAATTCTGCATGGTTTATATACTTGGTTTCTGTAGATTGGATGACTGACTGGTTGCAAACCAGGGATTTGTGCCTGAGGAAGATATTAGGAATTCTGTGCCAAACGCTGGGCTAACTTGAGGGAGGATGGGTTTAGGGTGCAGCTGTGTCATTATCCCTCGGAGGCAAGTCCAGACCACTAGGAAGTGAATTGAGTGACAGATCCCAGTGTGTGAGCCCCAGTTCTTCTAAACATCTCTGATCTAAGTTCCAGAGGTTATAGGATTAAGATAAACAGAGGGTTGAGAGAGGCACATGATAGGGAGCAGATAATTCCTGGCATGGCTCACTCTGCTTCTTCCTCGTGCAATGCCTTCTTGATGGAATACACAAGGCCAAGGAAGGCCAAATCTTACTCACAGGTATAATTCAGTTGCCAAGAAGTAAGTTCTAAAATTGACTTGCAAATCATTTTGGTGGGGCAATGATGGTACGGCTCTGCCTCTCTGGTGCTTCTCATATTTATGTCACCTGACTGGCCCTGGAGGCATTTCATTTTGCTACTTATTTTTCTCACTCTCCAAAGTCCAGCTCAGCCTTTTCTAACTTTTTCTGTTTAGGAATTAATTGCTCTTATTACTTATTATTGCAACTTTGTTCAGCCCATTCTATTGTTCTTTGCAGTACAAATACCAGTGTATATACTTGTGTTCTGCTAAAGATGGAACACTGGAGGTTAGGAGCTTGGTCTGAGTCATCTTTGTGCTTCTTCAGTGTCTAATACAGCATCTTGAGCTTAGAAATGCTTAATAAATTTTTCAATTGGATTTATTACTCAGAGTAATCTTTGGTGATCCTGAAAAATAAGAATTCCTCAGAAAGTCACCAGTTTATTCATTTTGCATCACATTTGTTATTTATGTCATCATTAAAGTTAATCATGGAGAAAAAAGATCAATTTGAAAATGCTCAATCCAATCTGTCTGCTTCATGATTCAAATAACTGAATCATGCTGGTTAAGGTCAAATGATTAAGCTAATTGGATTGGATGACCACTTTTTAAGTGAGCAATCCCTTTCTCACCATCAGCCTTTGAGTAGCTAATACAGTCAATTATGTGGACTTATAATTGCAGCACAGAGAGATCTCAAACTATATTTTGAGATTTATGAAGACACAGTTCTAGATTTATTTGCTATTTCAGAGTTTTAATTATTTTTTTTGTACTGGGGACTGAACCCAGTAGCCCTTTACCACTGAGCCACATCCCTTAGCACTCTTTATTTTTTATTTTGAGACAGTCAATTAGGGCTTCACTAAGTTGCTAAAACTGGCCTTGAACTTGCAATCATCCTGCCTCAGCCTCCTGAGCCACTGGGATTACAGGCATGCACCACCACAACCAGCCAAAAAAAATTTTTGTTGTTGTTTTAAAGTGGGGTTGGGAAATGGGTTAGGGACAGAAAACAGGGTATATTGGCAGAAAAACTTGAAACTTTGCTCTGGTCATATATGTGTGCTCATGTGGTGCTAGAATGAGTATAAGAGAGATTTCTGACCAGGATTTAAAAAAAAAATAAAAAACCTGTCAGCATTGATTATGGAGCAAACCTACAAATCAGAAGGAATGCCCAGGGGCTACTGTGATCTGCTCCCTGCTCTGTGACAGGGTGATGTGAGCTGTGCTCCGGCATCTTGCCCTTGCTGCAGCCCTGCTCTCTAAATCTAGTCTTTTCACTTACATTGTTCTGGTGACAACTAAATGAGCCACTTTATTAACTGCAAGAGTTACATGCAGGGAAAGACTGACTTATTAGTTAATAGGATAAGGAACAACGGTGTGTGTCAGTTGCCATCACTCAGATCATTCAGATTTTATTGAACTACTAGTGACTTCCAACCCCACCTTGGTTGATTTAAATTAAGAAGAAAAAAAAGCTTTAAAAAATGTGAAGTTACATTTGCTACTTTCTAATGTGTCAGCACATAATTATTGTATGACATATTTTCAATTATTCATACAAAGAATGGCTACACTTTGAACATTTTTATTTGTTTTGGGGATGAACCATAATTTTTCCTGTTGAAAGTTTCTCTGCTTAAGTATTATTAGATTAGCTTAGACAGGTAATAGAGTAAGCTTTCACCCCCACTGATGGTGCTAGGAATTCACCTAATATGTTAGGCAACAGGGGAACCAGCCTAAGATTAACATAGAACATATTGTGGCAACCCCATTTTAAGGCTTAGGCAGTTTGAGTGTGGTAGTGTTTTATTTTTTCTATTCAGGTATTCCATGATTAGCTACCTTTATTTTATTTATTTATTTATTTATTTTTTGCTACCGTGTTCTGTTTTCATGCCTGTACACAGTTTAGAGCCTGCTTTATTCAGTGGGGGAGCTATAGCTGCTCATTTAATTGACGTCTTGAAACAAATTCTACATTCCTGGCTGGAGCAGAAAAGGGTAACATATTCCATTTTGCTTATTTCCTTTGGATTTATTGGCTTTCTTCTGCCCTCAGGGATCTACATGAAATCTAGGCAACTGTAGTTACAAGGCTTTGGGGAGAAATCAGCAGTTGCAGTGGTGATAATCGTACAGTAAATAAAAGCACAATTTGCCTTTTATGTAAATTTTGATTTGTTGTGTAGGAATAAGGGTTTGAAGTTTGAGCTAGAAAATCAGTTTCAAAGGTGACAGCTGCTTCTGGGTCTTTTATTATTCTAGGGGTTCTGTGACCTTTGTACCAAGGTGGTCTGTTTTTAATTGAGAAAACACTATCAAAATGTGCCTTGATGGAGATTCTCGGGTTTAGAACTTGGAATAAATCTTAAAGATTTTCTAATCAATTCCATTTTTTAATAAATGAGCTTAAAATAACATTCAAAATAGTTTTCCAGTATTACTCAGGTTGTGAGAGCATCAAGAATACATGGTATGTCTTGACTTTGGGTCTAGTTCTATTTTCCCCACACCATGTCCAGAGATCCTGCCATATTTCTTCTCAAAGAGAAACACATAAAACCCAAAGGTAGGTTCCTTTAGAATAAACAGATATCAGAAGTGGAATTGAATCTTGTGAATGCAGGCAACGAGTGGCAGCTCAGAGAGCCAATAATACAGCACTATCCTCCCTTCACTCCTTTGATGATGTCCAATAGCATTGACCAACTCTCTGGAGCTGGGGAGTTTGCTTTATCAGTGTGGGAGGGAGATAGGTCCTTTTTTCTCATGAAGTTTCCTGTTAGAGAACACTGTTTTGAGAAAGAAGATGGGAATACAGGGTTTTGCCTTTCCTCAGAGTAGGTGGAGATACTGCCAGACTGTCAGATCTCAGGATGCATACCTGCCCTTTTCTTGGCCACACTTTCTGCTTTGCAATCTTCTGTTCCTATGCTATTTGCATTTTTTTTTAAAATCACTTCTAAGAGTTTTAGAGATAGGATCTGGAAGGTTTGCAAACCTTCTCCTTCTGGACTGCCTATTCTGCCAACTTCCCTTAACTCTTTTGGCTGGGGTAGCCATTTGACTTTTCTGCTGGGCAGGTAGTAGTAATTTGGGGGGGTCCCTAATTAGATTCTAGCAGCTCAATTCCCTGGTTCATTTACCCTGAACCACCTTCAAATTGAATTGTTTTTTTTCACTGCCAACCCAAGCCGGAGTGGATCCTGGGGAATTACACAGAAATAACAGCCTCCTTCTCCCCTTCCCAGGCTTCTGACTCACTCGCCTGTCCTTTTGTGCCTCTCTTCCATTATGCCTTTGCAACCACATGCTCTGCGCCTTCTGCTGAAGCTGTCTGAGCTCGTTTCCTCCATGAACCATCGTGATGTACAACACGTACAGTCCCAGGGCCAGATGAATGGTTTTCCATTAGAAGTACACTGTGCCATCTGGGGCACCTGGGAAGATAATGCCACAAAGACGCCCCATCTTTCAAACACTCCGAAGGAAAGATTTGTACCGCTCTGCCTTGCTCGCCTCTACCACTGCAATATAACGTGTGCCGCTCCTCTGTTCTAAAACCTGCATTTTCTCCCCCTTCCTCATTCTCCACAGTATCTCAGTGCACTGTGCAGCTTGGGGTGGGCGGTCTCAAAATGGGATTCTGTATGCACCAAAAGGTAAATCACAATGAAAATGCAGACTGTCAACACAGATAAAAGGATTTCCCTCAATTAAAGCAATCAGGTGAAATATTTGCTTCTAAAAGGGGCTTAAAGAACAAGAGGACTGTTTAAAAAAAGAGCAGGGCCCTTCACTGGGCCACAAAATTAGTGTTTTCTTATTTCGGCATGTTAGTTATTTCTTCTGTGATTGAAAGCGATTGGTGGGGAGAAATCTTGGTTGCTACATAAGCCCTTCTAACTGATTTCTTTTGTGTGTGTGCATGTGTGCACCTCTGTTCCTTTTACAGCCTGTTAAGACAATGCAGTTGCCTCAAAAAAAAAAAAAAAAAACTTGATTAGTATTCTGCATAAGGTGCAGTCTTCATTGCAGTAGATATACAAAATCTATCTTCACTTTCACCACCTGTCACCTGAGAATTTTAGAATGATCTAGCTTTGAGATTGCAGGAAGCAGCCTTTCTGATTCTCATCTTTACTTGCCACCTCCCCCACCCCTCCCTTTTGTCACTGGCACTGCATCTACAGTGAACTCCAGTCCATTTTTATTCCTTTGTCAAATGCTTTTATTCACGGGAAACTGAAGGCACATGTTTACTAGGGATAGAAATAGAAACACAATAAAAACCGGTTTGATAGATGATCTAGCCTGTTCTCCACACTTCCCTGTTGTTTTATTGATTTACAGAACACAAAGACTAATCCGAATTTACATTGCTTGTATTTCCCCTGATCTCAAAGGAGTTGTTCCCCTTTGCTCAGATTAACCAAGCCAATTTTTTTCTTTGTATCCAGTAGCCTCTGTGACAGTCAAATAGCCTGTCAACTAATCAATTTATGCTGCAAAAACTAATTTTTACTTTAAACAAACATCCTAACATTGTGTTGACACAATTAAATGATTTCTGAGTTATACCATATATCTAACACACACCCTAGGGAGCAGGTAAGAGCTACAGCTGAAATCACGCGCACGTGCTCCAGCATCAAATTAAATATTTTCCCCTTAATCCTACCACCAGCAGCTGTTAGGTACCGTGGCTTATTGCATATGGCCTACATAATGAGACCGATCCAGGCGGTTCCGGCTCCTCCACTGAATGCTGAGTAGCTCTCTTCTCCCCAAGGACATTAAGAGTTACTGCGATTGAAAGTTCTCATGCCAATGAAGAGCCTCAGCATACATGTTTGGTGATGAGAGGAGAAAGCATTTAAAGCCGGAGCTTCTACCTTGATTAAAATAAAAGGGATTGGCTCTCTGCACTGACTTGAAACTGGCAAACTCCCCAGAGTTATAGCAAGATGGAGAGGGAGAAAAGGGGAGGGGAGGGCAAAGGAGGAAATCTTTGCTCTCTTTGAAACCTGTCTAAAAATTAGGTCAACATGATTTTGTATTTTAATGAAATGACTTAAGGTAAGCCCGAGCCTCTGAGGCCACTAATACTTTTCTGCTAGAGTGCTTGTCATGCTTGACGTAATGTCTGGCTCCATATAAGAAGTATCGAAGCTAATGTTCTCCATGGCTAATCGGCCTTTAGCTGCTCCTGTCCTTTTAAATTTTCAGTAGCTGGAGCATCAATATGGATGTTCCTATCTCTAACAGCATAAACACAGTGCAGGCTGCACATCATCATTTCAATTGTCAAAACAGATGAAAGGATTTCTGATACTCCAATTAAACTAACCTGGAAAAATCATTTTAAAATATGCTCTATAAAATAACCTGAATGTTAAAACACCAGAACCCTCCAACCGTTTCCTCCGACTACATCATTAGCATTTTTCCCCCCTCTGCAGTCCTTATCTGATTTGATTACTTTTAGAATGAATTTGGTTTTGAACATGAAAGCTGAGGAAGCTAAATTGGAAGAATAATGGCTTGGCATTTTATGTCATTTGGTTGAAATTGCAGGTGTGAGAGTCAGGCCTGCTCCTGTAACTTGTGCTTGGCTATTTCCCCTTTAATTTTCCAAATTTGAAATGGATTGCCGGTTCCAAATTACACCACACTTAAGGGACTTGCAAAGAATGCTTGTGATTTAGGATCCTACATTATCGCCTTGATGAAAAATTATGCAGACACACTCACAGCCCTATGAGGAAACTACTTCTTGTAAAACAAGAGTATTTGATCAACACCAGGAAGCTGAAGATGAGAAAACACATTCTGAGCTCCTTTTGTTATTAATCAAGGAGGGGTCCTGTGTTAATGGTGGCCCTGGATAGCCAATGGGAAAGAGGATTTGTAACAGAGGATCGTGGTGGTCAGAAAGAGTAATAACTGTGGTCTGGATGACTGTAATACAATTCTGTCATTTGAAGACACAAAGATTAAAGGATAATTTCTGAATACCAGGATCAAAATTACCTGCAAGCACCCAGAGTACATTTCATTATAACAAATAATATTTTCTTATAGAATAGGCATCTGTAATGAATGATTAATACTCATCTTTATCAGTCAATAATACTTGCTTGAAAGAGACACCTACTTTAATTCCAAAGTTTGCACTTTTTTTTTTTTAACCCTGGCATCAGGGTAAAAATTCTATTTCAATATTAATTTGTACCTGTATGATGGAAATATTATATTTTAGGTAATTCAAGAGTGTTTATGAGATTGAAACTTTATAAGTTTCAAATTAGTAATTTACCAGTAGTGCCTTTAAGCAGCTGTTCTTACTGATACCCTGTGTCATATGCATGAAATACACCAAAGAGGTGGTCAGGAAAGTTAGAAGTGTGTTGTTTAATTTCCAGATATGGCCGAGAGTGCAGTCTATCTTAGTGAAGGTACCAAATATACTTTAAAAAGTTGTATACTGGTGGTAGAGTGTTCCATGGAGTTCGTTAGGCCACATTGTTTGATGTTTCTCTGGTCTTGTATAGTCCTTGTTGATTTGTGGCTTATTTGTCCTATCGGTTACATGTAGAGTGCCAGGAGAATATGTAAGGGGTATAATTTCAGTTCTATTAGTTTTTGTTTTGTGGAACTCTACACTCTGTATGTACACAGGTTTGAAATGTCTTCATAGAACATCTAATTTTTTATCATTATGTAATGCATTTCTTCATCTCTGACAATTCACCTTATAGCAAATGTATATTTTGCCACATTCATATAGATCATGCAGCTTTCCTTTGGTTATTGTTTGCATGCTGTCTTTTCTTATACTTTCATTGTCACTATATCATTATAATTAAAGGGAGTTTTGTGGACAGCATGTGTTTTTTCTTTTAAATTTAATTCGACAGTATCTTTTATTGCTATATCAAGAACATTCATATTCAGAATAGTTATTGATGTTTGTACTTAGGTCTAGCCACTTATTATTTTTCTGTTTGATATCTCTGACTTTTGTAATTATCTTTTTTTTGTCTTCTTTTGAATTACCTGAATGTTTTTTAGTGTTTCATTTTAATTTGTATCTTTTTGCTATTTGTATGTTTTTGCATCAAGTTTTAGTTGCTACCTCAGGGATTATAATATGCATACCTAACTTTCTAGTCTACTTATAATTAATATTTTATCATTTCAACATGCAATAAAATTGATATCACAGTAGAAAGATAATAGCTGTTGAGCACACAATATTGTTCCAAAGAGAATGCCACTAAATTGAAGGAGATGAAGATATGGAAATTAGCTGAGGAGTAACTTGAGTTACATCAGAATATGTAGGAAAGCTCTTCAAATTGATAAGATCTGGTGGAGTAACAGAATGCATAAGTATGAGAATAGTGAACATTCATGTTGTTAGTACCATAGAAGTGAGGGCAGATGGGAACCCAGGTGGAGTGTGACCAGTGACTGTGCTGTGTCTTATGTGAAATTCTATCACTCCTGATCATTAGTTTATGAAGAGCAATGACACCACAGTGCAAAAGGAAGAAGCAACTGAAATAAACCATAGTTGCAGGTGGCGCTAAACGGGGTTTCGATGTTATGCCTCAGAGGAAGGTCTGGAGAGGGTATGGAGCTGTGCAGCAGTTGAATAATGAAGTTATATGGGAAGGTTGAAAAATATACACACAATTAACTGAGGTTTTGTGCTTAAAGATCTCCGAGTAGTATAAATGCTTTGTATATTCCATTGACTTCTATCATAGAGAATATAAATGAACAAGCTGAACATTTTGGACTTATCATATTTCATGAAATGGCTACAAAGAAGAAAACCCTAGAGGGAATAGAATGGATAATTCATCAACAGACGCCATTAATTGACCTCTTACTATGTCATAGGCTGTTGGTCAGGATCAGTACACAGTTGGTTTTATCCAGTACTTCTGACAATTATATGATTGTTACTATTATCTGACTCTTTTTTAATAAGGAGACTGAGGCATGGACTGTACAAAATTATTCATTATAGCCTACCAAACAGGTGGTGAGACAGATATGAACCCAAGAGAAAGGACCCTCCAGAACCCATGCTTTGCATTACTAATAATAATACCTTTATAACTACTATGGATTTCCTAGTAAGGAGAAGAAAATTGGTCATGTATTTCTAACAGTGAATTAAAAATTGGCATAGATGAAAAATCTACTTGATGATTGGCTTTGATTATACTAGAATATATTGGAAGTCTCCATTAAGTAAAAGCATGACATGTTAAAGCTTTATACTTGATTGCTAGCCAATGTCATCTCCCTTAAAGTAAGGTGTACAAAGCTTCTTTTTATTTTTTAGTAAATTGACGTATAGAAATCTTGGGACAAGAAAATCAGTTAAACTTGGAGTTTATGATCTCAAAGAGGAAGGCTAGGCACAGAAGGTATATACACTAGAGTCCCTTGTAACAGCTTTTGAGAGAAGATTGAGATGCATCCATGTTTTCAAATGAATTTTGGGTTAAGAGAGTTAGATACTTTTGGAGGATTAAATTAATTTGACTTTAGCATCTAAAGAAAAGAATACCTGAAAAAGAAAAAGGAAAACAAGTCACCTTCTAATTAGTTCTTATTTTAAAACGAACAAAAACACTGAAGATTAAAAAGTAACAAAGACACAAGTAGCCAGAAAAGGCGAAATAAAGATTGAGATGAACTGAGGTTTATAAAAGTTTGAAAAACACACACACACATACAGAAGGACAGGTTTATGTCGGGGTACCTGTGATATAAAGCAAATGGTTAAATGAGAGCAGGACTTCTACTAATTTGATTGGTTTTGCTTTCTCTGGCAAGGAGAATGACCTTTGAAAGAAGAAACTGGGAGCCCCAAAGAGGTTAGGAAATTTGATCTGTATACTTAATAACAATGGCAGATATTGTGCTACCTGCTTTACTTTCCTATCTAGTTATTTTTCTATTTAACTTCTCATGTACATTTTACAAAGGCTTACAGTTTGGCAATTACTGTCCCACACCTTACGGATAAGAAAACTGAGGCTTCTTGCTATTAAGTAACTTGCCCAGTACCTCACAGCCAGAGAGAATCAAAGCTATTTAATCAGTAATGATAACACCAAGGTCAGTTTGTTAACATTGTGCCAATGTTGCATGTACTCAGATGTTCAAAGTGAAATCAAGTTACCAATTTATATATATTATCATTGATAATAGGAAAAGAGCCTGAGACTTAAAGATGAGAAAGTGTAATTTTTGAAAGATGAAGAGTGATAGAAAAAAATATGTAAGTCATCCAAAAAATTGTTTTCAGTCTTCTGTAAGTTCAGAGAAAGCATTATTATAAAGATGTCAGGTACAGTATTAAAAGAATCATCAAGAGCCAGCATGAATTCACTATGGAAAAAACATATCAGATGAACTCAATTGTCTGTTTTAGACTTACTAGGCTGTAAAACTGGAGAACTAATTACATGTAAATAACATTCTTCAGCAGCAGGGCAATGGGTCAGATCTTCCATGCCATTCCTTGGAGCAAAAGGGAAAAAATATGGAGAGACTATTATCCATCATTAAAAGTGTCATAACTGTTTAAGCAACTTTTCCAAAGGGGAGGGAAACTGGTTATTCAATCAGTTGTAGCCCCAGAGAGCCATTTCTTAGGCATCATCATGACTTCTACTTCAAATCTGTGATAGTTTCAAACCATTGAATGTGGGAGATATAATAAGTACTATAGATGACTGACTCAAGATCTAAAATAACATTTACTACTGCATGAGGGCCTACATGATATATAAGACAATGGAGTTGCATATGTGGATAAGGTATGAATCCTCTCATTACTCAGCCTTTCAGCAGGGTTTGACAGCAATTCTCTTTCTTGAAACTGTCTTCCCTTCCAGGATTCCACTCACTAATGGGTCGTCTTCTCTCTGATGGTTCTCTCTTTCTTGGTGTCTTCTGTTTTCTTACCAATAATTGGAGGTCTCTCTAGTCTCATTTTCTTGGCAGCTTACTAACTACCATGACTTCATACCTCTGTACTTTTTAGTTTCCAAATTTTAATCTCCAGCTCGGATCTTTGCTGTCTCCTGAACAACTGATGTGTGTGATGATGTGCTTTCGACTTGACTGATAGAATAATTTCATCATCTGATAGGCACCTAGCTTAACACATCTAGAAGAGACCTTAGGATGTTGTCAAATTTCTTTCCCTATATTATTTCCTGAATCACTAAATGGCACCTCTTTTCTTCCAATTGTCCCTCAAGAAATAGTTAAGTAATTGACATTTCACATCCTTATTAACAAAGTAAAGCGAGTTTTGGAGAAGGGAAGTGTCTTTGCCAAGATCCCACAGTCAGTAATGAGCAGTAGCAGGACCAAACCAGGGCTAGCCTGATGCCCTCTGCCTCCGGAGGTTTACAGCCCCAAATAAGGTTCACTGAAGTTCAGTGCTTGTGTTAACAAAAATAAAAATTTAAAAATCCATAGTTCAGAAAAACATGGTACTGCCACAGCATCCAGGGCTGGATTTGTTTTGATCTCAATGCCTTGATAAAGGAGGTAGCTATTGATATCGGATATTTTCATCCACAACTGTATTATTTGAAACGTAGTATATAGGTTGATGGAATCTGTATACTATGTACTTATAAAAACAAACTTGCAATATTCTGTTTCAACTTGGAGAAATACAATTAGAAAGAAATGACATAACTTATTCAGTGAAAAGGTGCCAGAATGATAAGGAAGTTCAGACTCACGACCAAAGAAGAACTCCTGAAGGAACTAATCATGTTTGGTCTGGAGAGAAGAAGGCCTGGGTGTTACAATTTTTATCTCTACGTTTCAGTTTTATTTGACAAACAGTGAAACCTTACTACATGTCAGTTGAGCATTGTAATTAGCACTAGAAATACAAAGACGGAAAATCGTGGTCCTTGCCTTTCACTATCAAAGAATAGGTGTTGAAGTTACAGAGGGATGGGAAGATTTGTCCTTTAGATTGAGTCAAAATTTAATGGAATTATTCAAGGATGAAATGAGCTAGCCTTTTGCCATCACTAAAGATATTCAAGCACATGCTGGAAGTCTACCTGGTATACGAAGTAGGATTTGGAGTTAAATTAACCATCGGATGAATGATTGAACTACCTGACCTTTAAGTACTACCACCCCTGAGATGCTATGATTCTTTTATCTGTGCCTTCCCTGTCCCTTAATATCATAAATAATTAAGACATAACTGCAAAAACTTGCATTTACATGACACATGTAAATTATCGATTTGCTTGGGTAACACTTGTCTTTCCTGTCTTAAGCTCAGATCACTTAGTGTGTCTTTCTTCTGTCCTGGAGAATAATACAGGGGACATAAGCCAAAATAGATATAACTATAACCATGGGAATGGATTGGGAGTCTAACTTATGAAGTTTGTGTATGTTTTTGGTTCCCTTATTGCATAAAATAGAACTAAATACTAACTTCATAGATAGAGATAAGCATAAGGTGCTTGGAAAATAACTTTTAAAAAATATGCATATGTGTCAATAATTTGGGAATAGTGTAACTTTAGCATTTAATTCTGTACCACTAGAAGATCCCTTTGCTCGAAATAAAACAACAGCACTTGCTTTCCAATCATGGCTATCTCCAGTGTTCTTATCATTTCAGCAGCGGGTGAGTCTATTCCTCTCTATGAATTTTACAAGTCAAGACATTTCTGTAAGTTGATTTGATCAGGTGGGAAAAAGCATAACAGTGAACTGACAGAAGAGTTTTGGAAACACTGCAGCAGAATTTGATCAGTTCCCATGGTTTCTTAAGAACAAAGGAAAATGTTCAGATTTAAAGTTTTGAGAAAAATGGTAAAGGCAAGAAGAGAAGGACAAGGAAACTGATTAATTCAAGGAACAACTTGAATTCTTTTGAATATGATTATTCCAATAAACTATATATATATAGTTTCCTAGCATGCATTATTTCATAAAGTATTTTACAATGGCTGTATTACTTTTTAAATGATCTCTAGGATAAAGGAGGTAATAGATTATAATAGAAACCACACCAACCTACTTAGACAATGATTCATAATTGACCAGGTACAAATATGTATATGCATTATTGAGCGACTTCTCTATACTGCTATATCCTAAGAGTGATTCTTGGATGTTGATATTGCCACTGTACTTTTACATATGAAGACATGTAATTTTAATTAACATGCTAAGGCTTATTTTGATTAATCATGTCCACTGATCTTTACAAAAAGCCCATAATGGAAAATCATGGTCATAAATGAAAAGTCAATTTAATTTTGCAACTGATCTGATTATTCAGACATTTTACTACTTCTGATATTTAACCAACCGGGACTGGCTATATTCCTGCAAACCTAATAGAGTAAAAAGTTATGGCCAACAAGTCAATCTGCCTGTCCCTCCAGATTCTTCAGAGGAGGATCTATTGTTTTGTTTTACTTCTAAAGTGTTCTGGATTTTAACCCTCAAGTAAACACTACTTTTGAACTGGGGGTGGAGAAGAGGTGTTTTTGGCTGGATCTGACTGGGGAGGAACATGTGGCAAATAAACTAGGAAATCCTCAGGAGGACATTTGATTTGAATTCAGGCTAAATTGACAAGGATGACTACAAATTTTTCAGGGCCCAGTGCAAAATGAAAATATGGAGCTCCTTGTTCAAAATGCAAGAAAGAAGTAACAAGAAAGGCAGTAAAATATCAATTATTCCTTTCTTCTATTGTCTGTCTCTTGTCTTCTTGTTATGTTTTTATGTGCTCTTTAATGTTGTTCTAAGTATAAAAAGTTTATTAGCATGAATTTTACTATCCACCTTTGTGTTATACAATATCAGTTTTAAATACAAATGTAAGATCATTTACGTGATGTGAAGAATCACTGAAATTATACAACTCATACATGATTTTTTTTTAATCAAAACAGTAGAAATGCTGCACATTTATTATTTCAATTCTTACTTTGCTCGCACTCTACCAATATTTCTACTTTGCCCTACTGATGAGTCAGGAAGGACTAAAGGACAGATCTATATCATAAAGGATCAATTGTCATTTCTTTTCCTTCTAAGTCATCAGTTTCAGTGTAAGCTGTTGATTAATACAGAGAAGTGACATGAGCAAAGATGGATATGATAGGTTTCCTTGGTCACTTGGTTTCTTAAAACATCACTGTTTCCTCTGTGTTCAAAGCCAGTGCTGGTTCTAACAGAAAGCCTGGATGTCACAACCCTACTTAATCAGTAGAGATATAATACCCTTGCTCTTGCTTTCACTAATATCTTATGCATTTTGAACCTACTGGAATTTTCTACCCATGGATGCTACCTGCTACTGGGGGCAGTAAAGGATAGTGTTCACATACCTTTTGTACATGTCTCTTTTGCTCATGCACAGGTTCTATTTTTTTCATAGAATTTTGTTCACTCACATTCAGTGATAAAGTCAAAATGAATTTTAAGACAGAAACAACAAAGCATTAAACCAAGCACAGGGCCTTCAGAGTCCATCTGACTTCACAGTTTGTGACTCTTGAAGCTGGTCTCCTATGCTGACAGCTAGAAAGAAGCTGGGCTGGTATCCACCAGGAAGAACTAGGGCCCACAAAGTCTATCCCCATGACAATGACTAAAGGCTGGTTAGAAATTTAAAAAAGAAAACAAAACACACACACACACACACACACACACACACACACACACACCACACGCACAAAGTAAGTTCAGAGATGTAAGCTTGGCAAGTAGCTTGAGTAGAAAAATCAAACCATAAAGAACTAGTCAGGCAGTGGTGAGTGTGAGTCATCCTATCCCTGCCCCCAACTCCTCTGTTTCCCAGCTTTGACCCCAGAACAGGCCAAATCAGAAAACTGTGCAGTGGATGATGGCAACAAGATCTGGGAGAAGCCAGTCTTTCTGGGAAGAGAGGCTCTTGGAAGCCTGGGAGAATGGGAGAGATCTCCTTTTTTCCCCTCTTTTTTTTTTTCTTTCCTGGCTCTGTCCCAAGGCCAGCTCCATTTACAGATCTGGCCATCTCAACCTTGAAGGAAAAACCTGTCTTTCTAGATTGGGTCATGTAGGAGAACATCCATGTGGGTAAGAAAAATATACTAAAGTATTCAAGGGTGATAGGGCAATATGTTGTCAGTAATTTTTATTGATTTTGATATTTATTAATATTCATGGGAAATCTGAATTGACACAGATGCTTGTAAGGCAGCAACACAAAGTTTTTTCTTTATTTTTTAAAAAAATATTCATTTTTTTAGTTGTAGTTGGACACAATACCTTTATTCTATTTATTTATTCTTATGTGGTGCTGAGGATCAAACCCAAGGCCTCGCACATGCTAGGCGAGCGCTCTACTGCTGAGCCACAACCCCAGCCCCACACAAAGTTTTTTCTAATGTTCTCTCTTTATCTGCAACTCTTGTCTTTGTTAGTTAAAAACCTGGTTCCCATTTGCCTTGATACATTCTGTCCTTTGAGAAGGGCCTGTGGGTGTAATACAGGGCCCATACCTGTTCTGTGTGGAGCATCCTCTGTGGTGCAACCTCCTCACTCCACTCAGTTGCTGAAACCCAAGATGACCTCCTTCCCTACATTGCCTTTCCTTATTCCCCAGGGCTCTAATACCCAGCTTTGTGCCATTATGACTCCCCCAACTACCAGCACAGATGGTCCCACTGAATGGAGTTTGGACCATATTTTCTAGGAAAGGAGGAAAAGAAAAGAAGAACTTCAATTTCTAAATGCTCTCTAGCTCAATTCTGTCCTTAGGGGTTTGGTAACCACACAGCTATGTGACTGTAACACCTTTATCTAGACTCACTCTTTAATGTAGCATGCCAATTATCTAGCAAAGTATAATGAAAAGTAGTTATTGATTCAGTTAATGTTGCCTTGACCTGTTAATTGGCCCCTGAGTTTCATGTGAGTGTCTGCTTTATGTTTAGATTTCTAAACATTATAAGACTTTTCTTGTATTGCAACAACAGTAAATACATAGTTTACCATGTGCTTCAGATTCCCTTAAATGCTTTTCACAAATTATTTAATCCACACAACATCCTCTATTTTTCAAGTTGATAAGGCACAGAGAAGTTGCATAGGTTGTCTTGTATCATATAGCTAAGCAATCAATGGGGCTGGAATTCGAACCTAGATAATCTAGTTTGAGTGTATGTTCTTGACTGCCAAGTGAGTTACTGTGGCTTTAATTCTCCTTTTTGTTCCCCCAAATTTCTCACATTGGTAATGCATCATTGTAAGCTTGAGTTGTTTACCCATGACTCTTTCTAACCACACAGTATCTTTTGAATATTTTTGTGTTTCAGGGGGTTTGTTTTACTGATTCCAGACATTTATTTCATACAGGTCCAGGATTATGATCTCTCAACTGCCTTCACCATCTAATCATACAGTTTCTCTGGTTTGGCTAGAACTCAGGCCTGACTGGATATGCTGGGATGGCAGAATGCTTCCCCATTGGTTGGTAACCAGTATTTGCCCTGCCAACCCCAGAGGTCTGCTGCCTTCTAGTGGGCACAGATGATGTGAGGTGGTGGTGTGAACATCCCTTTCAGGACCATATTTAGGGGACTCACCAACACTTCCTTCTAATAGACTGATTGATGTTGAGTGGGTATACATTTTCACTGGTATTTTAACCAGGACTAAAATGGTTGTCAGATCTTAGTGATACCTTATTTCTTACTACTTTATCTTCCTCATACTATGCTTTATCATTAGTTAAGCCTTCAGTATTGGTTGAAAGGAATTTTCCAGTTTTATTTTTTTATTTTTTCATCTGAAATAATTAGATATGCTTAACTCTACTTTTCTTTTGGGGAAGACTTGTATGATTCTTTCCATAGTAACTGGCTGTACACAAATCTGGAAATGTTCCTCTATATTTATTTTAAGGATGTCCTGATGAGTTCATTCAGGAATTCACCTTCTAATCAGATGCAATCTCCTTAGACTCAAATCTGTGACATCTAATGTGATTTTTCTCCTTTGAGCTAAAACTCCAGTCATCCTTTGGAATTAGGGACAAGTGGAATGTCTGTTCCTTCAAGGTTTTAATTTTCATGCCCAGGTCTCTGAGTTTTCAGGAGTTTGCCTAGGTCTTTTCTGAAAGTGTTAATTCATTTCCATGTTGGATTACATACCAAATCAATTGAAAATATTTTGGAAAACCCTTTGTTACATATCAGCTTCATGAGTATATCAACTTAGCAAACAATCTTATTACTCAAAACTTCATTTTGTTTATTTTTTTTTATGACCACTATAACTCCATTCCTACTAAGCCTATTAGTGGTTTTCAGAATTCACATTGTTCTGAGCTCTTCTATAATCCACAAGCCTGTGGCGGGGGAGATATTCCCCTTTGCCCCTGAGCCTGATCAGGGTGCAGAATATGACAGCCCCCATCCAGCAGGAAGGGTCTGGATCATGTAGCCCAGGGGAGGTTTAGCTGAAAGACTCATCTCATAGAGAAACTGAATTAAAAACCAAAGGAGACCATCAGACATATTCTGAAAAGAATGGGCAAAGCAGGGAAACAAGATCAAATAGGAGGGAGAAGGCTAATAGAAGAGGATGGTGACAATTATCTGAGCCCAGCAGTGGTCCTTATCAGGAATGTTCTGGCCCCTGAGATGAAGGCTGGATGTTGCTGTGGATCTGCTGAACTAGTCAGGGCACCTGTCATGTGGCTCCTCTACTACTGTTTTTTTTTGTTTTTGACTCCTTCCTGTGTTCACCTTGTTCAACTCTGTAGTCTCATGATTTACATCTACGTCTTCACTGCGGGGCCATGAAAGAGAGACACTTGAAGGAAACCTTAATATTTTTATTCTTTCCAAAATTTTTTTTTTCTGCTTAATCCTGAACAGATCCTTAGAGAGCTTTGTCTGCACTGCTCATGGGAGTCCACCCTCTGGCTCCCTAACTTCACCCACAGCCTCCGTCAGGAATCACTTGCCTGAATGCATCTCACACTCATTCTTATCTTCTAAAGCTGTTATTAGTTCCCATTTCAGACTTTGCTTCACCCCTCAGACCTCAGTACTCTTTCCTTTGCTTGATTATGATTTTGTTTTTCTCCAATGTCACCGCCTACAGCAGTAAACCACCTCCCTGGTCAGCCCAGCCAGAGACTCCATTGGCACAACTCCCATCATCTCTGTACCCAGGGAACTCTCTTGATCCCTCCAAGTGGATCTCAGCCACCTCACTTCAACTGAGACACTTGTCACTGGTTTGTATCCGTAGGGGTACAGAGAGGGATTCTTCAGAGAGATCAACTATAGTATTTACCACTCTCATGGCAGCTGTTTGCCTTTGGCATTATGATAAACAGTGCCCTTCTGCGGGGTACTGAGAGTGACTCCTTGTGCTTCATACCTTTGGGTTCTCTGGTGGAATTATTGTTCTTTATGGCTTTCCCTGCTGGATCTCTTAACATAACTCCAGAAAACTGTTGGTATAGTATAATTCTCCCATATTCCTACTCTCATAAAAAGTTAGCTTTAGTTTTTTTTTTTTTCTTCTTTATAATGTTTCTCAATTCCTTTCTCCATTATACAGGGGCAATTTAGGGGGACACATTTCAGCAAATTACTACAATTATCTTTAGCCTACTGGTGCATTTGAGCAGGCCCTACCTTGTCTTCTATCAGCTCACAGTACAAAAAAACCTGAATAATCTTGGAAATGCATAGATAATTCACAATCTTTCTTTTCCCTTTAAGAGTTTTTTTTCCAACTCATTTCCCACCTTAATGGTTAATAAGAAGCAAAAAGAATGACATGAATTTTATTCTAGTGTTCTTCTCATCTGTAAGTGTTGATAGAGAACGAGAACGATGTGTGGATTTATTTAAGAGAATTTCCTGAGTGTGTACTCCATATGAAGCACAAGGCTAAGGACTGGTTTAGAGTAAAACCAGTGCCCTATTTCCAGGAATTATGACCTAGTCAGGGATGGGAACCTACACACATTATAACACAACATAAATACACAGAGAACAATATTTTAAGTGTTGCAAGGACATAGGATGAATATTTAAAGTTACTTGAGGGGAGAAGAGGGTTAGGCTTCCAAAACTTCCAAGAGAGTTGATGATGCCTGAGCCGAGTCATTTAAGGATTAGGAGGGATTTTCTAGTCACAGAAGGAAAGTTCCTTTCAGGCCAAGGGTGCTGCATTCATAAGGTCATGGAAGCCAGAGAGACAGAAGACCAGGCTGTGCTTGCAGAGCATTCGGTCAGTCTGAAGCATGGAGATGCTGCTTAGGAGAGAGGGTGGGAGGGGAGGCTGGAGATGGGCTGGGGATGGCCTCCTGTGCCTGCCTAAGGGATCTGAGCTACGGTGGAAGGTGCTAGAAAGCCTTTGATAGAACTTAGCAGAAGCCCATTATGATATTCATGCATTTGAAAATACTTTTGGCTCTCATGTGGCTGATGGTTTAGATTGGAGCTAGGCTAGAAGTGGGAATTTGTTTATTAAATTAATGCAGGAAAGACTTATAAGGGCACAAACAAGGCAGTAACAATAAAAACTGAAAGAAAATATCTGAGGCATATTGACCATCTTTCAACATCCGGAGGAGATTAAGACCAGGGAAGTACTCACAGACACTCCTGGGTACAGGTGATCTTGTGTTTGCAGACCTAGCTGATGGTTATGACATGGTTGCCTTAAACTTACTTATTTTTTGTAAATATCTTTCCTACCACAGATGTTTAAAGAACCACACATATGTTTGCCAGGCACAGTGGCACACACTGTAGTCCCAGAGTTTAGGAGGCTAAGATAAGACTATCAGAAGTTCAAAGCCAGCCTCAGCAACTTACTAATGCCCTGTCTAAAAAATAAAAACAAAAACAAAAATAATAAAACCAGGCTGAGTATGTTACTCAGTGGTTAAATACACCTGAGTTCAATCCCTAGTACCCCCCCAAAAACAAAAACAACAAAATGACAACAAAAACCAAAGAACCACACACAGACAGACACACACACACACACACACACACACACACATACACAATACAAGAGGGAGATTATGGGGATAAATTGACAGGATTTGAGCTCTATTCTGCTTTTTTTTTTGCAGGGGATGGAAATGGAGAAATATGGAACAATTGGTACATTCATCTTTTTCTGTTTCAATAACTACATAAACTTCATAATAAGGAAGAAAGTATAATTTAAAAAAAAATAGTTGGCACTTATTGAACACTTTCTATGCCCTGAGTAATTAGAACACTACTACAGTGGAGCAGATCTTACAAAGCATATCTTACAAATGGTAAAATGGAGGCACGGGAAGGGTGAGCCTCTTTTTGAGGATCATACAATAGATGACTAAACTGGGATTTGAACTTGTGTGTATGTGTGTGTGTGTGTGTGTGTGTGTGTGTGTGTGTATCTCCAGAACTTTGATGTTGAACCATCATCCTCTTTTTGTCCCCAGGAGATGGGTCTGAATGAGAAAGAGATGGTGAGTTCTATTTTAGGGTGTGGTGGATTTCCAGAAGGTAGTTGTTATATGGTTGGAAGGTCAAGGGTGGGATCTGATTAGGAGGCATATATGTAGGGAAGGAGACAGATACACAACCAGGGATCCACTGAACTATCCAAAGCACAACCCTTCATGCTCCTGAGTGAGTTTCCTGTCTTTTGTTGTTCCACAAGGAAAGATGAAATCGTCACCTTCGTCAGAGCCAGGTTGAGCTGCCAGTGCCCGTTTCTTAGCCTAACCCATCTTACCACCATGCTGCTGTGACAGGAGAGGGTTAAGTTTGCTCCACTTTCTCTTTTCCTTATGATAATTCTCTTCATGAGAACACATTAATCTTGTGCTATTTTCTGTTTTCATTACAATCTTTGTCACACAAGTGGAGCATCAGAATGTTAATGCCTCATATCTTCTGTGAAGGATAGTAGAATTCTCCACTGCTTTGACCTTTCCAATGTTCTGCATTTCGATTGGGTCTGGAAGTTGATGATTAATGATAATTACAATAATTACACCAAGGGACTCGAAATATAAATTACCAAATGTTCAAAGGAAGCCACTTGAAACCTTTAATAGAATCTTGAACAATCTCTGTCCAAATGTTCTCACTTCCTCCTCCCGCATCTCCATCAGACATTCCTCGGTGAGTAGGTTGGGAAAGATTCAGCCTAGGTTGCAGCCAGAAGAATAAAAGAGCTGTGATTTGTGAGTCATGTTTTAGTTATATGAAGGGGGAAAAAAAAGAAATCAATTTTTAAATCAATAGAATGGTCCTTTGCCCAAACAGCTTTGCTTAACAAAGAGTGAGCATTCCATAAAACAAGACTTCGCTTTCGATTCAGATCATTAACTACGATTCCCATTAGGCGGGAGGTGCCACGGGGAAAGGGGATATTTACTTGTCTCCTCTGCTCTGGTTTCTTGGCTTTAATTTTAGGAAGGTGTAGCTTTCCAGTGGGCAAGGGTTAGCATTCTATGCAGGTTTTGTACCTTTGCCCACAGAATATTCCCAGACTGAGCACTGGCACTAGGACAAGCATATTCTCTCTGAGCCTTTGTAATGGGCAAGACACAGATTTCCTGTTTTGTTTTGTCTTTCAATAAGAAATAGTATGAGGCACTGAAATGAGGGATTTTATTTGAGTCCCCTCATTATTTTGTTCTCACTACAGTAAATTATATATTACGTTGTGATTACCAGTGCAGTTTATCTCTATCCAGAAGTGAGTTTGGAGAAGTTGCCATAAGGCCAGGATTCCAAAGAGAATTTTTGAAAAGAAGACATATGATGGCGGGTTGATACGGAGCATAGTTTTATATGAACATAGAATGGAAATAATCACACCTTGCTGCAATTTTAACACTTGCAGTGTGCTTACTTCTGACTGTGTCTATGCTATGGTATACACTAGTTGTAACTAGCCTTAGCCATACTCTAACATTTGGAAATCTACTTACGGAGGATTTGTGGGGAGTAGAAGGATACTCATGGAGAGCCTCAAGGTATTATTCTCCAGACATATTGAAGGCACTGTGAACTTCCACCAGGACCAGAATTGGCAAAAACTGAGTGCCACATGTGAGAGCCCTTCCAAAAACAAAGTGTAGATTCCTGACTTTTGCCCTTTAACGAGAATCATTAAGAAGTATTCAGCCCAGGGAAGAGTCTTGAGGGAGTCCTTGTCCAGTAGACAGTGACTCTTCATCTTGCTTCTGCTCTGGGATCAGCAGGAGCCTAGAAGCACTATCAGGATTCTCAGTGGCACACCTCACTAGTGGCTCTGAGAAGTCTCGAGTCTGGGTAGGCTGACTCCTACTTAGGACACTGATGGTTGTGGTCCTTTGGAATATGTTTCCTTTCCCCAAAATATTCTATTGGATCCAGGAGATTCTTAATGAATCAGCCTGGAGCATAACTTCTAGATAATATCCAGTACTACCAAACTCTTCAGTGTCAGGCATGAGCGAGTGAGTGTGTGTGTGTGTGTGTGTATGTGTGTGTGTGTGTGTGTTGCAAGCATTTCTGCTCATCTTAACCTTTTCCCCTTCCAGAAATCTCACACTGCTTTTTAGGCCTATGTTGCATGGTAGAGGATATGGTTATGGGATAGGGAATTTAATCCATGATCTTAATTGGAACATGACCAATAGAGGTAAGTTTTACCCATGTTGTTGCCATTTGCCCTGTACTTCATTCTGAAAACAGAAACAGAGCCTTAGAAAGACAAACTTGAACTCAGCCTGAATGCCTGACCAGTGAATGGATTGATCTAGAAGTATTTGTAAGTTCCTCTCTTTAAATGGAGCTGTTTTTTTGATATCAGTATATCAGTAGAGTATTCAGTGCTTGTAAACATGAACTGAAGAAAATGTAAACTGTGACATTTGATCTTGTAACCTGGGCAGTTTCCACTATATTAAATTGCATTCTGATTATTTGGAAACCACAATGCTTCTGATCAGCTACTGAGGTCATGCTTGTGGGTCAAGTATCTCATTACACTTGTATTTTCTTCCAAATGGATTTTTACCTTTATTTTATTCTGCTGCTTGTTTTTCTGGCCTATTATTGCAGCCTATTATTGCAGACTTAAAAATAACTCCTATTCCCACTCCCAGAAGTTAAAAGAAACATTTCTAGAAAAAAAAATAAGTGGATCTAATGAAAAAGTTAATATACTAGCTTTCCCTTTTATATGAATGTGTGTATGTGTGTGTGTGTGTGTGTGTGTGTGTGTGTGTGTGTTTTGAGAGAGAAGAGAGTTGGTTAATATTTATCTACACTGAGGAACTCAGTGTTTGAAGGCAGATTCTTGTGTTTCCTAACAGAATAAAGAGAAGGAGGATCTCTATTCACAAGAGAAATGGCAGTTCCAGGAGGAATATATGACAATACTGGGCAATATGCAAGGTGCCAATGCCAATGTCACAAGCTGTCTACTGTTTGGGGGCTGCCAAGTTAGTTTGTAAAGCTATGCAACTTACAAGGTTCTCTAACTGCTTTCCTTACCCTTGATTTTTATAGTCAGTTATTTCAGTCCCTGCCTCCATGCCTGTTAGTAATACTGGTCAATTTATATGTGTCAAGTAGGAAGTACTATACATAGATTTAGATTCAAAATTTTAAAACATAGTCATTTGCCCCTAACATATTTGTTGAGCCTGGTGGGGCCTGACGCTGGATGTTAGATGACCCCCCTCAGCAACTTTAAGGCACTTCATGAGGAAAGGCACACAAGAATCATGAACAGGAACTTACAAGCCCTCAGTGGGAGGGGGGGCCCAGAGAAATCACTCACCTCTTCTTTTGTGACTATGCTGTTTGCTAGACTCTGACCTGCTGTGGCCTGTGGATTCTCACAATGTATTTGGGACTCTTGCTTCTGGATTCATTTCTATGTTTCTATTTAGACCCATTCTGTTTCCTGACTCTATATTCCAACCACCCCAGCTTCAAACCTTCCCTTCCCTCTCTTCTCCTTGATGTGTGAAAGGGATATTCCTGTGGGGGGTTGTCACGAGGTCCAGGATCTTAAGGAACTGTGGACTTGATGCTTTCATCTTGCAACAGATTAGCTAGTATTTAAAAGAGGGAGAAGCAGCAAGTCTGAATGTTCTTGGCTTATCCAAGGTCCTATCAATTTGGATAAAACAGAAAGATTAAGTGGTTCTTTTTACCAAAAGTCAGTGCTGATAGTGCTTGGGCTTGACCACACTCCATTGCCGGGCATAAACCAAGTTAAATGGGGCAAGAGAAGAACTAGTTTCTAATACGGACTTTCTGCAACTCTGCTTTTATTCTGTCTTGCTCATGTCCTGCAGGGTGTGATAATCACTTGCTCATTGACTAGAATGAGTAGGAAGCTCTTGTAATCAATTAAGGTCATGAGGATTCCATTTGTGTTTCCAGGCAGCACCTCAGGAAGATAGCTTACCATCATGAAATAGTTAAATTCGACTGTCCAGATGGTTCCATTTAAAACAAACATAAACCCATTCTTTGTTTGTCCTGGTCTTAGTGCATTAATTTATCAGCCATTTTCAAATGATCACTATATGTCAATATCAGTGTCATATTTGTATATATGATGTGCATATTCGCCAATGTTGTAGCATTTAAAGTTTAAAGAAGCTATGCCATGTGCACCTTTTGTGTAACAATAGCAGTTAATGGACCCATAATATATATGAAATCATCAACATCACAAGCGGATCCTCCAGACCTGCCTTCAATACAGTGAAAACCTTTCGGGATCCGAGTTCTTTCTCCTGCTCTCCATAGGTTGTAAATATATCCTTGACTTTCCAGATTTATATACATTTTCTCTCTTATGGGGCTTCTGATAGCTTACTTCTTCCAAGGCATTCCTTAGGAAAAACATTCACTTTGTGATTCCTCCAAAGGCTGAAAACTTAAAACATTGAGCAAACTAAAAAGTCAGAGCAAAAGCCCCTCGTACTGTTGATCATTAATCACTGGCTGGGAGTGTGTGTCAGAACTCTGTGCTGCTCTGATTTCGCTCTTGTGCCCTCCGGGCAAAAACCTCCGCCTTATTTGTGTCTTCTGGAGCACCCAGTATACTGCTGGAGTTCCATAAATAATTAATTTCCCCAATAATAATGGGAAGCAGAAGCTTCCAAGAGCTTCCTTTCCCCTGTACTGTGAAACTGGTGCTATGGTATTTTGACTATCAAAACAATGATTAAGCAGCTTTGGCACACTTTATGTTTGGGCTAAATGCGATTTTGCTAATGCACCATTTCATTCTGCCCTCCCCCAACACTCGTATTTTAATGATTTCTAATTAATATTGTAATATTTCTTGAATAATTCATGTTTTTAAACAAGAAAGGCTGGCATAAATTTATGTCAATCTGTTTGTGTATTGCAGTGCTGTGCATAACAAACAAACACAGTCTGCTTCCCTTGGAGACTGAGGAAGGGGCTACAGAGAAGCATCCAGAATATGGGTCTGGGATACACATCCTCTCCAGAAGAGAAAGGCCACCCAGGTTGCCTTTTCCGGTTCCCAGGTGGACACCTTTGTCTTTGCTATCACCTTTATCATTTCCACTTTTCTTCTGACAGGTGCCCTAGATTACCCTGAACCTCTCTCCTTACTAGCCAGCTGTTCCCTGAGCTGAATCTTCTCACCCCACTCCAGTCCCAAAGCAAACCCGTCTTTTATCCTCTTAAACATTGCTCAGGGATAGGTGCAAACTATAATTTGATCATCTAGTCAGAGCTAAGTGGATAACAATTGGGGGTGGGTTTATTCATTTAGTCAACAAATATTTAATGAGCACCTGCTGTTGCCTGGAACCATGCAGAGCCTGAGGGCACAAGGACAGTCCTTAGCCAAGTAACACAATTGCTCCTTTACTGGAGCTCCTGAGGAGTCCAACTGGGGTTCTTCACAGGCTGGAGGGGGATTTCTTTTAAAGAAAGCAGACTTTTAAGTTTCCCTCTGGACAGCTGTTGATTCTCCCTTTCTAAAAGTTTGAGCTGCAGTCCTAGTATGGTAGAAAGCCAATATAGGTTTTAACATTAAAAAAAAAAAAACTTTTTTAGGAAAAATTAATTCAGGGACTAGAGGAAAGGTTTCAGAATAAACAGTTAGTTGGTCCAGTCTGGACCTTCCTCCTAACTCCACATGGTAATGGTCTCCTTTGTTTGGGACTAAATTCATGTTCTGTTAAATTAAACATAAAATTATACCAGATCCCCCGAAGCAGGGATTCTTTCTCATAGAGCATTTTCTCTTCCTCTCAGGTTAGGAAGCCTGCTGCTTTTAGAGAAACTGTTAACTTGTGGTATCTGTTGTCAAGTGACTTCCAATTCTACTTCCCCCTCCTTCCTTGGGGCTGGAGAAAAGACTTTAATATCTATCATTTCTGTCTGCATTAAGGCACTACTAATGCTGTGCTGACCCTGCTGCTGGGGCCATTACTGTGTGTCACTGTTAATTAGTAGCCATTGGAATACCCAAGCTGGTGACATGGTTCACTGAGATGGATGTGGTTGTTTTGATTGCATTGCTATTGCTGGGCTAACTATCATTTGTACTAATGATTTCCAAGTAGGTAGCAAAAGGGTAGGAGGGAAATGACTTAATTTGATTTTTTTTCCCTCTACTATCTCTAAGAGCAATTTTAGTTGTGAAAATACTCTGTGGAGGCAACAGCTCCTGAATTCCTTGCAGTCTTTGGAAAGACAGATTGTTATTAACTGACCATAAAGAGATAGGGAGTGTTGGTGATTATGTATACAATATAATCTTCCCAGAACAGAGATAACATACCTGCCCTCTGATGGTCTGCAAATGGCCTCTGAGGACATAGTCATCCTAGGGCTGTTGCTGGTCCTAATGACACTGAAAAATGGAAATTAGAGTTGAAAGTAAATACAAAGTAGTGGGAGTATGTGGCTAGTAGCAAAAGGAGAAATTTGGCTTGTCTCTGCCCAAAGGGTATAGGAAGGCTTGGAGAGATAGATGATGAAATTTTCATGAGGGAAGCTTACACTCAGAAAGTTTTCAGAATGTGCACTTTCCTTCACTTCTGTTCCAGTGTCTGCATGTTGCTTGGGTATAATGGTGCTGCATCGAACATCACCTTTGCTCTGTTTCCTGACCCCTATGGCTTAATCCATGTGGATTAAGGATAGACAGCCGCCTGGAACTAGAACTGAACCAGAAACTCATGTCTCTAGACTGGGTCATACTTTCACCACCAAGGGGCAATTTTAACACATGCCCCCAACAGTGTGTTCTCTATCTATCCTCAGACATTTAATTCAGGGATTCTTCCAAACTTCCGTCTGTCCTCAGATTCTATCCTGTCACCTCCTCTCTCACTTCCTGCATTTTGCTATCTGGGAAGGAAGAACATTCTCAGGTTCTGCACAACTATTTAGAAGCCTCTTACCTTGTATCCCTCTTCTATCTGTTCTGGACTATGTTGCCTCCAGGGTTTGGGAATGAGGTTTACCTCCTCTGGGCTCTGTTCCTTTGACTATTTCTCCTGCTCCTGGGTCCTCAGCCTTGCCAGCTTCACTGACCTTAGCTCTCAAGTCCTTCCCATTGCAAAGAAAAATCCTAAGTTTATCTCACATTTTCCTTGAACCAAAAACCTACATTTTCCTTTGTCTTCATGGGACAGTTTCTGGAAAGAAACCATCTCTAACAAACATCTCCTCTTCTCCCTTTACATTTGTTCCCAAACTGATAGAGGGGTGCTTCAGCCTGTATCTGTGTCGCACCCCTAAACTACTCAGAGAAGACCACAGAATACCACCTTGTGGCCAAACTAGTCAGCTATGTTCCATTCTCACCTTCTCTAGGTTTGCACGTAGTTGGCCACTCACTTTCCAGTCTCCTGAGATTCTTTCCTTCTTTGGCTTTCATGGGATCTTTCTTTTTCTCTCTCTCTGTCTGTCTCCCCACCACCCCGCAACTTCTCTCCCTAGACGTTGTCTTACACCTCTGATGAGCCTTTCCCAGTCTTTCATTGGGGGTTGTTTATTCTCCACGTACCAGTTAGATGGTAGAGTTGACTTTGTTCTCTTTCTCTCCTTTTAAAGTCTTTGGCTCAGGGTCTTTTAGCATTTTTCTAAAAGCAAACATGAGACTTCTGCATTGGGACCTCAAAATTTCTCCAACTAATTATATTCAGAACCCAAACAATCATCCTTTACTGTGACCCTAAAATCGGATCTCCCTCTATATCCCCAGCCCAGGGGCTGACAACCATCTTCCCCATAGGCCATACAGAAACCCAGGCCTTTCTTACCTCCCACCCTCCTTCATCCCACCCAGCATGTCACTTAAGTCCTTTAGGCTCTGAATTTCATTGTTAGCCTCATGGTTGTGGTTCTATTTTGCATCCTCATCATTTAAAAATACTTTTTCTAACTTCAATGTCATGTTCCTACTCAGAATTTTCAAATTCTTTCCATTTTCTCACAAGATAAATTCCTTTTGGTCCTTGCTGCTTCTCCCACTTCATTGCCCACCATTCCTCCTCCCCCATCATACGCTCCACCAAGGTACCAGAAGTTCCTAGACTGCCCCACACGTCCTCTCCCCTTATCTGTTCCTTTTCTGGCTAGCTCCCAGGCTTCCATATCATAGCTAAAAATCTGTCACATTCAAATTCCATGATCCAACATGAAAGGTTGAAGTTCCTTCCTGTGTTGTTTGCTTCATAACCCAGGGTTATTGTGTTTTGTTTTGCACATCTTTCTACTAACTGGACTCTTAGAAAGTTGAGGGAATAAATCTTTCTTTGTTCTATGCATAACATCTGTTTCCTGCCCAACACAGTATAAATGCTAAATAAATTTTTATTCAAGTTACATAACTATGCTGCCCCTTGCTCAAGGTTATTCTGTTTTCTTCTGCACCAGATTCACATTCTATTCAAGTAACGGCAAAGCAACCTACGGTTGTAGATGTGGGTTGTAGTTGTGTCCTTGTAACTTAAAAGGTACATTACCTGGGATAAAATCTTTGATCTTTATGGTCCTCAGATAGGGGCCAGCAGAGATCAAGGGGTTTAAATTGTTTTCTAAGGGGACCAGAGCTTCTTGAAGGCAAGGAGGAGGATGAGGATGAGGGACTCTGACTTCCTTATTCCTTTGTTTCAAAGAGCAGTTCCACTTTCATCAGTTTTATATATTGTGATTCTATGTAGAATTTTCTTTAAACCAAAGATTCCACTACTAAAATATAATTTGGAAACCACTTCACAGGGTTATCTCTAATTCTTTTCTAGCTGCAAAAATGTCTGTGGTTCTGTGAGCTGCATAGTAATACTGGCCTGACAAAGCTCTCTCCCAGCAGCACAGTGGGAAGGCATTGCATAATCTTGGTATAAACATTCAGTTTTACACTTTCTACACCAAAGACAGAGGGAAAGGGGATGTTGGGGGAGCAAAGAGGAGGAAAGGGGGAGTGAGGAGGTCAGTGGAAGAGGAGGGGCACAGAGAATGAAAAGGCAGATTGACTGTAGGTAAGGATTCCATTGCTCTTCACTCTCATCAAAGCCCTGGAGACAGCATGCATAGAAAAGTGCAGGGTAGCTGGGATCCTGGAACCTCCATTTCCAGAAGCTTTCCAGAGTGTGGGTACCTCCCAGTGCTGAGTGTAAGTTTAGGATTCAAAGGCACACATTTTTCAGGCAACACAGACACCCAAATGAAAGCCTGAAACTGTGTTTAATCAAAGAAATTGAGGGTTCAGTTGCAAAGCCAAAGGACAAATGGCATTGGGCTTCTAAAGACACTGATGGTCTTTAAAATGATGTTGTACGTACTGTACTTTATGTGCAATTTAAGAGGTGTTCAGTTTTCCTCGTAGAAACTGTACATAACATACAACTCCATTTTATGATGTGTCTGAAGGTCTGGAGTTCTGTGGTTTTTCTGTATTTTCATGAATCACCATTAAAGCTTTCCTCTTCAGGAGCTGCTGTACAGATAAACTATACAGTGTTTATTCAGATGGTATAACAGTGATTAGTATAAATAATGTGGACTGTGTCCGAATCTATGGAGAAGGTGCATAAATACCAGGACCAAGCAAAGACTGCAGACAGTACTCATGGTGTCAGCTCTGATTTACATCATCACATTTAAATGCAAGGAGGAATGTTGACTCCAAAGAAAATCAAATACATTGAAACAAAGCTCTTTGCATTTTTAGAGGCACAGACAAAACAAGCCTGAAATCTACACCCTGTTTAAATGTCCTTGATAGAAAAGATAGAAATTCTGCCTAATCATGGAATTGAGAAAAAGAGAAATAAATCCAGATGCTGAAGGGCAGAAAAGGAAATGCTAAATAATGATTTTATAATACTGAAATCCTTTTATTCAAGAAGTGCATTTTAAAATCACATTGAAAATGCTGTGTAAAGTCAAATTGCCCTCAGACCATTCGGTTTGAAAAATAATATGGAAGACGGGTGGAATTTCAGGATGGGAAATAGCCTGTTTTTTGAGCAACTTAATTTTATAGACAAACTCTATTGGAGACCTGTCGGAGATTTCTACCATCTTTTAAGAGGCTTATATGCTGTTGTCAGTTCCATTTAAGGTACTTACCTATTAACACTGCCCTTGGAAAATTCAGAATTGCTAAATAATAGGAGATTGGAAATTTATTATTTTTCCCTATAAAAAATGTTGCGCACTGAGGAAGAGATTGAGTATAAACTTTCATTAGAGTAGTTAGCATTTATCACTCTAAAGCATTTAGAATGGTAACGTGTTCCAAACCCTAAATTAAATCAAGTAAGAACTGTCAGAAGCAGCAGGCTGGTGCATTTTTTTCAGTGCATGGATCAGATTTCAATTGAAAACATTATAGTGCATTGGAAAATCATTTTCTTGTTTCTTCAACTGGTAAGGACAACTTTTCAGAGGCTTGTTTTGACCAGACAAGGCTAATGTGACATAAAGGATCTTGGGGGACACAGTAGAGCCCACATACATGAACTGGAATCCATGTTTTAGCTGGGGCTCCAGCAAGGTGCAACAGTTTTTAATGAGCAGAGAAACCCTGTTCTTTTCTTTTTTTAAAATTTTCATTGATTTTATTTTTTTTAAATACATGACAATAGAATGCATTACAACTCTTATTACACATATAGAGTACAATTTTTCATATCTTTGTATATAGAGTATGTTCATGCCAATTCATGCCTTTATACATGTACTTTGTTTTTTGGATCTTTTCACGTCACAATTCTTATTATACAAATATACCACAAGTTTTCATATCTCTGTTTAGATATAAAGTATGTTGACACCCAATTCGATTCTTCATACATATACTTTGGATAATGATGTCCATCACATTTCACTATCCTTGCTAATCCCCTGCCCCCTCCCTTTTCTTTCCACCCCTCTTCCATATCTAGAATTCATCTATTCCTCCCATGTTCTCTCTCCCTACCTCATTATGAGTCAGGCTCCTTATATCAGAGAAAACATTTGGCATTTGTTTTTTTTGGGATTGGCTAACTTCACTTAACATTATCTTCTCTAACACCATCCATTTACCTGCAAATGCAATGATTTTATTCTTTTTTAATGCTGAATAAAATTCCATTGTGCATATATGCCACATTTTTTTTATCCATTTATCCACTGAAGGGCATCTAAGTTGGCTCTACAATTTAGCTGTTGTGAATTGTGTTGCTATAAACATTGATATGGCTGTGTCCCTGTAGTATGCTGTTTTTCAGTCCTTTGGGTATAGACTGAGGAGAGGAATAGCTGGGTCAAATGGTGGTTCCATTCCCAGATTTCCAAGGAATCTCCATACTGCTTTCCATATTGGCTGCACCAATTTGCAGTACCACCAGCAGTGTATGAGTGTACCTTTTCCCCCACATCCTCTCCAACATTTATTGTTGTTTGTCTTCATTAATAGCTGCCATTCTGACTGGAGTGAGATAATACCTTAGAGTAATTTTGATTTGCATTTCTCTAAATGCTAGAGATGATGAGCATTTTTTCATATATTTGTTAATTGATTGTGTAACTCAGAATGAATCAAGGACCTAGGAATTAAACCAGAGACTCTGTGTCTAATAGAAGAAAAAGTAGTCCCTAATCTTCATCATGTGGGATTAGGCTCCAACTTCCTTAATAAGATTCCTATACCACAAGAATTAAAACCAAGAATCAATAAATGAGATGAAATCAAACTAAAAGATTTATTCTCAGACAAAGAAACAATCTGTGAGGTGAACAGAGAGCCCACATCCTGGGAGCAAGTTTTTACCCCTCATATATCAGATCGAGCACTAATCTCTAGGGTATGTAAAGAACTCAAAAATCTAAACACCGAAAAAACAAATAACCCAATCAACAAATGGGCTAAGGACCTGAACAGACACTTCTCAGAAGAGAGACCCTCTTCTAAGCAAGAAATTCCTTCTGGGAATCAAGGGTCAGGATCTATTATCCTTCTTCTCTCCTTCCTCTGAGGTCCTGCACTTTCCATGCATCCCCTTAGAGCATCATCTATCATCTATTTCTCAAACCTGGGCTGTTTCCTTCAGTATCCTAATAATGACTATCCTAATAAGGCTTTGAGAAGTCTTTCCAAAATTCTATTTCTCCCTTGTCCCAGTCCTTTGTATCGCCCTCTGTTCTCAGCAGGTGGAGTTCTTTCTGAAATTATCTCTTTGGGGTTGTTTTGTCTCTAAAGGATACATATGAATCACCTCACCCTTTATTTTATGTGCTCATTGCTGTCTGTACTGGAATTTCTTCATATGACAAACTTCCTGGACAACTTCTCTGTCCTGTACCAAGGCAGCCTGTGAAAGAGATCTGTGTGAGAGTTGGGTTCCAGCTGTCCTTGTCCGATTTTGTCACCACTCAAATACCAAATCTCCACTTGAGATTATTCCCTTCAGTCATCAGCAGGATTTTTTCCCGCTCTCTCAAAGTATATATTATCTTCTTTCAAAACACTTATCACTGGTGTGATTTTATGTTTACTTTCATTATTTGAATTTTGTCTATCTTTTTAACTGGTCTCAGCACATGAAAACAAAGTATTTTATTTACCATTTTAATCGATTTTGTCATAATCTCTGGCAAATAATAAATACCAAATAAAACAATATAAGAATTAAAAGAGTAAAATAAAATACATAAAGGATTCTATAATCATTCACATTTTCCTATAATTCCTAAATTCCTATAATGCAGGATGCAGTAAGATTATTTTCAAAAATGTTTTGGAACAAACATCAATGGCTATTGAATCTTAGATCTTTCCAGGGTTGAAGATTATTACAAAGAAACAAATTTACATATTACTATTTCAAATATTCAGGTAGGTCACAATACATGAATAAACAATGTTTCATCCTTATGAGGGAATGTTTTGATACTATATAATTTTATTATCTCAAAGCTTATTTAATATTTTATAAAATGCTCAAAACACAGCATTAAATTTAAAAAAAGACACAATATAGAACTCCCAATTTTATAGTATATAGGCATAAGAAAAAATATCAACACTTACGGGTTTATCTTCCCCTTGATGGAATTACGAATGCCTTCAAATTTTCTTATTTTACATTTAACAAGTTACCAGAAATATACGTGTATTCATTTAAAAAAATCAACTTATGACATATTTCAACTTAAAATAATAGCTACACCCATGTACCAATCACATAGCATATTACTTACATAAATAGAAACCATAGTTTTACAGAGGGAGGATTGAAAGTTAAAAGAATGAATAAAAATAGCTTTTAATAATTATTGTGCTTCTTTTTAAAAAAAATCTCTATGTTTTTGTGGAAGTATGATTAATATGCCAACAAGATATACATTTAGTGTATACTTCTTGATAAGTCTGAAGATGAGTATATACCTATGAAACTGTGTCCCTATCACCTCTAAAAGTTTTCTTTTTCTGTCCTTTTTTGGTGATATATTTTTAATATATTAAAAAAAGTCTTCTCTCTTAACAAATTTGTACATGTGCAACATAGTTATTGACTGTATGCCCTGAATGGTGCAGTAGAATTCTAGGACTTATTTTTCTTCCATACCTGAAACTATATGTTTTTTGACTAACACCTCTCCAATTTCTTCTTCTTCCAGGCTTTGGTAACCATCATTCCACTCTCTGATTCCATGAGTTTGATGATTTTAGACCCCTGAAACAAGTGGTATCATGTAGTATTTTTTCTTCTATCTCTAGCTTGTTTCCCTTAGCATAATGCCCTTCAAGTTCATACATATTGTAGCAAATGGCAGGATTTCATCTTTCTTAAAGCTAATAACAATTCCATTGAATGTATGTACCTCATTTTTTTGATCTACTTGCCTATTAATGGACAGTTATGTGTTTCCATGTCTTTGCTATTGTACATAGTGCTGAAATGAACCTGGAAGTGCAAATATCTCTTTGAGATTTTTTATATTTATTTTTTAGTTGTAGGTAGACACAATACCTTTATTTTGTTTTTATGTAGGGTTCAAGGATCGAACCCAGTGCCTGATGCAAGCTAGGAGAGTACTTTACCACTGATCCACAACCCCAACCCCTCTTTGAGATTTTTATTTCAATTCTTTGGGATAAATTACCAGAAATAGAATTTGTTGATAGTAAGGTAGCTCTATTTGTAATTTTTTAAGGAGTTTCCATATTGTTTTTTTTAAATGAGTTGGAAGTAGAATATAGAAAACAAAATCAGTCTATTTTCATGTTTACTTTTTTAAGTTTTCCTCTCCTTTTAAAGATATGGCAATACTCTTTATTTTTTACAGCAGTTTTTCATTCACAGCAAAACTGAGCAAGAATTTAGGAACATTTCACATGAACCACATGTCCCACATATCAGAGCCTACAACCATCAAAATCCCACACCAGAATGATACATTTATTGTTGTCCACAAACCACTGTCATATTATCAGACTATGTTTAAATGAAGGAAATTTATTTTTTTCCTCATCAAGGTGCTGTTCCATGAAAACAGATTCTTCAAAATGCAGGAATCATATTAAGTCATTCAATATGAACTTTTGGAGAAATTAAAACAGATGCCAATGAATCTAAGTCAGAGCCCCCAAGTTATATTTTAGAGCTTCCCATAGGGAGGTAGGTCAAGTCCAAGGACAAGGGTAGAGAGGCATCAAAATAGGATGGGTGAAGGATGGGATGTGGCATGCCATGCATCACTCCTGCTCAAGAGAAATGGCAGTCTCAGATCACATGCAATGCTGTGTTTAACTGCGGGCATTAAACTTTAAAATGGATGTTGACAAACTACAGCATGATTGGGGAAAATAAAAATCTGGTAAAAAATAACCTCAGTGAAGTTTGGAAAAAATGTCTCTAAGAATTTGGGTTTGGAAGCAGGTATCATTGTCTTCAATTATTTCAAATGTTTTGATATACTAGAAGATTAGCCGTTTCTGTGTTCTCCAAGGTAGATAAGGAACAATCCAGGAAAGCTACATTAGGTAGCTGGAGCTAGCTGGGGATGGAAGGGAAGCCTCATAACACATGTTTTTGTTCTTTGGATGTTAAGATTCTAGAATCGGCTCTGTGGAACTGGGACAGAGGCCTGTCTTTGATATTAGACACTTCAGATGGCAGTCAGAGAATCTGCCAATACTCAATCAACTCTTGTGTGTGTGTGTGTGTGTGTGTGTGTATTTTCACTTCTGTTTTTCATTTTCAATGTTAAGTTTGCATTCATATCACAATATGTCATATATAGGATTCATTCATGCCTTCCAATATTTACAATATATACATTTATAGGACTCACACTTTAGTCTTTCCTGTGTCAGATCTTTTATATTTATATATGTTTTATGCATAATCTCATAGAACATTCTTGTGAGTATTCATGTTTTTAAATATTAATCTTTTTTTCTTTTATTTATTCTAATTTGTTATATATGACAGCAGAATGCTTTTCAATCCATATTACACAAAGAGAGCACAATTTTTCATGTCTCTGGTTGTACACAAAGTAGAGTCACGACATTTGTGTCTTTATACATGTACTGATAGGGTAATGATGTCCATCGGATTCCACCGTCTTTACTATCCCCACTCCTCTCCCTTCCTCTCCCTCCCCTTTGCTCTATCTAAAGTTCATCTATTCCTCCTATGCTGTACCTACATCCCCATCCAAGGTTTGCGAAGATACAATATGATAATTATAGATATATTTGAAAGTATATGATGACTTTTAAAATAATACTGGACTAAAGAAATTATTAGATATTATTAAATTATATAAATCTGTAGTTTTCCCCTAATTTCAAATTTTGACTTTTTCACGTAAAAACTAGGGCTGTAATTTTTTCCTTTCATATATTTTCAATTCAGTCCCTCTCTCCATTATATAAGCCATTGCATACACCCATATACTGGGGAGGAGAGCCTTTTGAAAGTATAGCATTATGTACTCAAAATGAACAGAATATTCACCTGAGCCTAAAGCAGCATTTGTGTATCCCAAAGACTATTTCATATGCCCATTTCTGGGGACAGAGGAAGACTTGTTGTGAGGTTGTAGCTATTTAAGTGTATTTTAGTCAATGGAAAATGGATAGAATTACTGAGTACTCTTTCTGGGTCATTCATAAATCTTGCTTTATGAATCTCTCTTTTGGAGACTGTGGAGGCCAGGTGTTCAACTGGCCAAAGCATATGGGAATAGCTTAGAGTACTATGTGGAGAACAGTCATCCCTGATGTTCACTTGACCCACACTACACTGTGATTTGAATGAGAAATAAATCTTTGTTGCATTGTAGCTACTGAGATTTCAATATTTATTTATTTGTTCATTTACTTATTTAGTCATTGCCTAACCTATAGCTGATACAGATATTAGTACCAAAAAAAAAAAGAGCAGTAGCTAAAATAAAAACCGAAGACATGAAATATTGTTCAGTATTGGAAGGCAGGTGGCCCTGTCATGAAACTTTCTCATTCTTACAATAATAATTCTCTGCCTAGGCCTTAATCTTAGGTTGATTTTTATGTTTTTGATTGTTATTTAGAGTTAAAAAGAGATGGAAAAATAATGATAAAGAGCATTGACAGATCCCTTAGTACATGCTGACATTGGACATGGGTACAGGTACCAATTTATCTAATTTTTATACATAAAGATATTAGGGATTAAAGAACAATATCTTCTATGTTATCAAATATATTATATAGTATTTGGAAAGTTGAGTTTTCCTCATTCTCAATTGGGATAGGCCTGGAGAATATCCATAGAGGAAATAGTTACCCAATCTAGTGAGCTGAAAAGAAGTAGAATCTCTAGGAATTGTTTATTTACTAAATCACAGGTATGTTACTTGAGCATGCTTGAAGTTATGGGAAAATAAATTACATAACCCCCCCAAATGAGCACTAAATTAAAATATAATAATTTTTCTAAATTATATTTCAGAATACAAGTACAGTAATTAAAAAGTATGGAGCCCAGCTGGGTGTGGTGGTACACACATGTACCCGAAGTAGAACACCTTGGACTTGGGGAGGACAGGTGTAGCCGTATTCTGTCTTTGAGCTGGTATTGTGCTATCCAGTATTGTCACCACTACTGCAGGTGTTTTATGAATATTTGAAATGTGTCTGGTTCCAATTGAGATTGCTGCAAGTATAAACTAAAAACCACTTTTGAGGGTTTAGTCCAAAAATTTATAAATCAACTCATTAATATTTTAGATTGATTTGATGTTGAATGGTATTTTGGGTGTATTGGGTTAATTTTTTTTCAGTACTGTTAATTGAACACAGCGGCACTCTACCACTAAGCTACATCCCCAATCCTTTTTTATTTTTTTATGTCGAGGGTCTTTTGGTAAGTTGCCCAGTCTAGCCTTAAACTTGCAATCTTCCTGAATAGATGGGCTTATAGGCATGTTCCACTGCACCTGACCAAAATATATTTTTAAAATATGTTTTACCTGTTTAGTTTTATCTCTCTAATATGGCCAGTGGAAATTTTAAAATCACATATGCGGTGCACCTTTGTGGCTTGTATTACATTTCTGTTATACTGTGCTGGGTTAGAGTGTCAGGAACAGGGCCCACCATAGTAACCTGTAGAGAGAGTTTTTGTTTCAGACCCAACTCAGGTTCTAGAGAAGGTGATGGTTTCAGTTTTTGAAAAATTTTTATGAAAGTCTCATTTGGTCTCTTTCTTTATTCTTTATAAGCATTCCTGGTCTCAAGCTGTATAAAATATCTCAGATCTTATAAATATCAGACTTAATATTGAGAGCTTCATCACCTCCCAAAGCAGCTGTGAGCTAGACCAGTGCTTCTAAAATTTAACACGCATAGAAATCATGGTGGTGGTGGTCTTGTTGACTGTAAAGGCTGAGTGTGTTGGTCCAGTAAGGGGCTTTAGATGATACCAAAGTTATAGGTCTGGGAAACATACATGAAGCCAGGAGTTGGGAGATAGTAGACCCATCAGACATCAAAATTTGGGAAGAGAAACCATGGGAGGGAACTCTTTCTCCTTAATTAACTTACTCTTCTTTCTCCTCTCAGATTGAGCTGTTTCTATAGAAGGTGAAATGAACAGGCCACAGCACAGCTAATCTGCTCAATTCTACTGTTGCAAAGATGGATGGCGACCATTGTGTGATCAATTTGGTCATGACACTGGGTATCAGTCATGAGCTTGACTGAAATGAATGGAATCACTTTACTCCAATCTGGTTTGCTTTCATTGTGTAAACTTCGCTGGTCCTGAGGGTTTGGGGTCAGGGAAATCAGTGCTATACCTAAGTCTACTAACCTTCCTAGGATAATTTATTAAAGAAAAATCAGCTTATTCATGCATATTAGTTATTATAGGAGGCAATCAATCAATTTGCCTGCCTTATTTAAAGTTCTCTCCTCACAGGATGTGCTTACTTTCTGCAGAAGTTAGAAAAAGTCACAATTTAATACTTATAAAAATGAAATTTTGTTACTAGTTAATGAAAACCATCTTTAAATTAATTCATAAAATCAGCTCAGGAAAATAATTTCTGCAGAAGATTTAAAGAAGATGTTCGAAGCAATTATACAGTATTTGGGATGAATTTATAATCTCTAAAAATGGCTACTTTGAAGAAAAAACCCTATATGGTTTTATAATTTTTAAAATATTTAAAAATGATCTAATTGCCCAAATCTTAACTTATATTTCCTTTGAATATCATTGCAATTTGGATATAAAGGCATACTCAATCATGTCATATCTAAGAAATAAATTTTTCATGACACTGGGGTTTTTGAGTTTTCTTGGATGGAAACTTTAAATTCCTGTGACCTTGAACCTCATTTTCAGTCTCTCATCACCTGGAATTACTTTACTGTTGATTCCTTTTCTTGTTATTCCTGCAGTGGTCTCCTTATTTTAATTCTGATCTGGTTCAAAACATTGGCTGCTACTTTGACCTACACTGACATTTCAAAGGCGGAAGAATAATTAGTGAAATAAAAACCTCATAATTACTTTCTAACACACACCCACACAAAGCCTTTTGTTGAGCTGGCAGAATGGATCGGGATTTTTGTTGTGTTGTGTTTTGTTCTAAATGATTGAGCATGGGACTAAAGTGAAGTGACAGACATTTCTTGAATGCACAAAATGATATGAGAGCTAAGATACTCAATGTTTCACCATTACAGTATTGAAATCTTAAGAATCAGCTTCGTTTTAACATCTGATTTTAAACTTAAAATTCTAACAAAGAGTTTTTCTTTGCGGGTAACTTTAAAATAGCACATGATACCATCTTAATCAAAACCGTCTATTTTTTTTTTTTTTTTGCTGGCTTTTGGCTAGGTTGGAGATGGCGAAAACATGAATTATTCTAATTCAGATATTAAAATGAATGACTATAACTACTAATTCAACTATCCTCAGAAACTGTTTCCTACAGAGTAGACATGATGCAAGTGTTTTGATTGTATTTGCTCTTTTAATCTGGTTTGTTCCATGGGCCTAGGGGTAGGCATGGGGTCTGTCCATGTTTGCAAGAGCTTACTTGTACCCAGCTTCCTCAGTCAAAAGAAAAGAAAATCAGAGGATTCCTGATGGGTTGAGTCTTTCTGATTCACACATTGTTTTGATAGAAAAAAATATAAAATTTCAAATGCTGGGCATTATCTTATGAAAAGCCTTTAGGAACATTGCTTATTTATGTCAGCTACTGTCTGCTCTAATGGGATTCTTTGTAGTATAGGTTTTATTTTGTCTACTTTGTTTTGATAATTTTTTTATTGTTGCTTGTAGTGTTTGCAGAGAGTCTTTATAATAATACCTAATGCAATCTGTATGTTGAGAAAACATGTTTTTTATACACAAAACACCATCTAAAGTGGGCACTTATAAAACTTTTTAATCTCAGGGCACCTGCTCTTTACACTCTATTTTTTTTTTTTTTGTTACTGAGGAGTGAATCCAGGAGGGGCACTAAACCACTGAGCCACATCCCCAGCTCTTTTTCATATTTTATTTTGAGATAGGTATCTCATTAAGTTGCTAAGTGCCTTGCTAAATTGCTGAGGCTGGCTTTTAACTCACAATCCTCCTGCTTCAGCCTCCCGAGCTGCTGGGATTACAGAGGAGCACCACCATGCCTGGCACCTTTACACTCTCATGCTAAAGACCCTGACATGCATTTTTTTTTGTGTGTTATATTTATTGATTTTAGAATTAAAATTGAATAAAAAGTCTATTACTTTATTAAAAGTGAAATAAACATGTTAATAAAATAACATTTTATTAAAATAACAATATTTTTCAAAAAATCAGTGATAAGAGAATCATTAACTTATATATTTTTTCCAACTTTTTTAGTACCGGACTTGATGGAACACAGCTAAAGATATTATGGGTCACATATCTTGGATGGAAATTCTCATAATGAGACTATTACTATAAAAAAGTTTTGACCTTAGAGACCCCGTGGAAGTGTCTTGGGACCTACAGGGGTCTTTGGACCACACACCTTTAGAATTCTTGGTTTGATAATGAAACTGAGAGTTTGGGTAAAACTTGTTTAGTAAAAACCTCTGGAGGATTTAAAGTAGTGCCTCCAGCAGAAAAAGCATCTGTAAGAATCTTGAAGACACGCATCACCAATCCTCTTATTAAGCAATAGGACCTGTGTGGGTATTAGGTGTGTTGGCCTGCAGCAGCTTTCTGAAAATCAAGGTTAATGAAGGGTTTATTTGTAGGTGTGGATTCTGTCTAGTGGAATCAAGCTGGTATAAACTTCATAGGACGCCCATAGGTTTTTAAGAGAATTATGCTGATATCGGTAGTGTTGCTTTGAATTCAAAAGGACAGAGAATACAAAATGAAAATAAGCTTTTGAATCTCCTGAAATTCTATAGATAGGAAGCAGGCTGAGAAAACTTCAGCTGAAAACACTGGTCATTTTTCATGGAAAAAGAAGAATAACTCAGAAGGTGGAGAAAAAGAAGCCAGAAGGCATAGTGCCGAGAGCTGTGAAGAAAGTTTTCCAGAGAATAGGGCCCATCCCTGATTATGAAACTGCCAACACGTGCTGGTTGAATTTCAGAAGTGCTGTAGAACAGTGAATCCCGTATATCTTCTGTTTCCCCTGCTTCTTGAATAGATCTACGGTAGTTATCTCTCTTTTATCTCTGTATGGGTTGTGTGTTTGTGTGTGTAATTGCTTGTGCAGACTTTTGTCACTTTAGTCCAAAAGTCTTGAGATCAAGAGGGATTCTACTCAAGGAGGAAACACAACTAAGGAGTCTCATCTATATCATCTGTACCTTATTTACTTGAGGAGAATCTAGGTAGCTTTGCTATAATGAAATCAGACTTTTGGAGGCCTTAAGAAGGTTAATTCTATTTGGCAGGTGGTAGTAACATGAGTCATTGGAGACCATGGGGCAGATAACGATAGCCTCCAAGTTTGCTTCCAATAAGCTTTGCTTCCTGGTCTTGATGTCCTTATGCAGTCTCCTTCCCATTTAATTAGAACTGGTTCTGTATGATTGGTACACTGTGGTAGAAGCGACTATCTGTAGGAGACATTAGCTTACACCTTGGTCTTTTGAATTTCTCACTGTGGGTTAAGGTAGCCACTCTCACAGGCCTGATTTGAGAAGAACTGAGGTTCGGGGTAGTAAAAATAGCAAGCTGTCAGTACTATGAGCAGAGCACAAGCCAACATCTTTCTGACCCTCCAGAGACCTCCTTGGGCTATAATCTCCCAACTGAGCTACTCCCAAATTTCTGAAGTGTAATTACTATTATTTTGAGACTTTAAGTTTGGTGATTTGTAAAACGTAACAGCAGATAACTTACAAATAGTCAATCAAGAAGCCACTTTGTGTAACCTAGAACATGAAACAGGTATTTTCAGGACAACAATTGTGTTTCAGGCGGAGTAGTACAGAACTTTGAAGGAAATGCCTTATATTTTTCCCCCCAAAGAATCTAAACTCTGGCACTTGTTATACAGATACCAGAGGGTATGAATCTTGCCAAGTCTTTTGAACATTTTTGAGCATGGACTAACTGTATTAATCTTTAAAATAAAAAAAGTAACTGTATGATTTCATTCATAATTTGAAAATACTAGATTTTGTAAATCTAATTCAATATTTAAAAAAAATCTTAGAAAACTTCTGATATTTTCTTTTCTTGGTTTTCTTGTCATTTCCATTAATTTGAATGAAATAACATATTTTATGTCATGTATTTATCAGTTGAAAACTTCAACCCAGATCCAATAGAAGTATAGGTTTTCCAGTTAAGAATTAAAAATCCAGTGATACATTGTATCACAGACTTTATTTTTAACTTGCAAAAGACAGTTTATACATTTCATTTTCACATTTTAGCAGTAACCTTGGATTTTGATTGCTATTGTGTGAAAATACATTTTAAACTAACCACATATTGTAGAAATTATACTTCAAACCAACTAAATGTTATCAATGATAAAATGGAATAAGAATTTTTGGTTGAAAGGATATGTGGCTGATTCTATCAGCATTTCATATTAATATTTATAATCTGAACCAGTAGGTTTATTTCTAATTATTCATGTGGTATTATGTGTTATGTTTTCACTCAATTATTGGTAAATTCTTAAAGTAATTTGGGCATTTAAAATTTTTCTGCCTTTAGATAGAAAGAAAAGGTAATGAAGAGGAACTACTGTCCTTTCATATTAGGATCTATTTAATTCAGCAATAAATATTCACCAAAGTGCAGGCTATCTTGAGATAAGGTCACTTTGACCATCTATTCCATTAAAAATATGTTTATTTTACTTACAGGTGTCATCCATTAGGACAGGCAATTGACGTTTCAGCTAGTGGCCTTTGTCAAGTAAATAAAACTTACTTTTAATGGAATGGAAGTTTCTAAATGACCCAATCTCAAGAAGCATGCACTTTGGTGAATATTTATTTATTATAAACTAGTCAGCTGAAAATGCAATTTATGCTGTAGAAAGTGATCTGGTTATTTATGAATAGCATTATATCAGTTGTGTTCATCTAATAGAAAAAAACTTTGAGGTACTCAGAAAATGGTGCTGGTTTTTAAGATCTCTTTAATTTTTACTCCTGTTTAGCTGTTTTTCCTTTCCAATGTTCTTTTACACTTGTATCTTCCTGTTCCCATTTATTCCACTTTTTTTTTGCCACTTATTTCGGCTCTATTTCTCCACCTGTTCTTTCTTTATATAAATTGCAATATTTTTATTCTTCTAGAAGCAATTCAAGAGGTTATTGCATGCACACATTTCCCCCCCCTCCAGTTTTTCCTACCTGTCCCAATGGTTACTTCCAATTTGCTCTCCGTGTCATACAAGCATCTTCTTGTTGATCCAGGGAAGGCACAGTGACCACTAGTTTTCAGGAGTGGGCTGGCTCTCTCTCCATACAAGTGTTGGGGCAATACTCAGGAAAAAAAATCCATAATAAAATAAAAATAAAACCAATTATTGTTTGTAAAAACCTCACCTCACTGAATAGTATTTTAATTCTAATATTTCTCACTTCATTTTACTTTGATGACAATATGGTGACACAGGGTCATAGTTAGGTTTCTCCTGTTGCTTAAAATCAAAGTAAATGTGAATTTACTATCTTCTTCCATGATAGCAATTCTGCAGCAAACTTATTACATTCAGATTGGCTAAAGGAGCAGTGGCCAGTGGCTACTTCTAGTCCCATAAAAATCCTAAAATGGATTTTCTCCAGTTTTACTGGGCTTATAAAGACACCAGTAACAACAACAGAAAACCCACAAGTCAATGTCATAACACAATAAATACTTCTTTGTCAATGTGGTTTTGTTGGGGGACTTTGGACTTGGTAGTTATTCAGGGATCTAAGCAAATGGGAGTTCCTCAGAATGTGCTTCTATTATTTTAGTGGTTAGGTGTACATAGTGCACAGGTGTTATGGTTTGGATGTGAGGTGTCCCTCAAAAGCTCATGTGTGAGACAATGCAAGAAGAGAGGAGAACTGATTGGGTTCCAAGTGTCTTAACATAATCAGTGAATTAATCCCCTTATAGGGATTAACTCAGTGGTAAACTAAAATGGTAGGGTGTGGCTGGAGGTGGGAATTGGGGGTGTGGTTTGGGGATATGTCTATTTTTTATTTGGAGAGTGGAGTCTCTCTCTTTTTCTTGATCATGATGTGAGCTGCTTCCCTCTGCAACACTCTTCTGCCACATTGTTCAGCCTCACCTTGAGCCCCCAGGAATGGAAACAGCCTTCTGTGAACTAATACCTCCAAAATTGTGAGCCCTTAAATAAACTTTTCCTTCTCTACAGTTGTTCTGGTTGTGTCCTTTTAGTCACAGCAGCGAAAAAGCTGTCTGAAACAACTGGCTCTTATGTCTTTCACCCAACAGTGATATGGTCACTTCTGTTCACATTTCATTGGCTAAAGAGGGTCCTATGCTTCTACTCTGCAGTACTATCATGAGGTCGAAAAGAGCTGAGAGTAGAAGCATTTACACATGGCCCCATTTACTACCAGTCTCTAATATTTGGAGTCACTAGTAGTAGGGTTTGTGGGTTCAACTGTCACTGCACTGTCAGAGGACAGGTTGTTTTTTTCCTTCTCTACATTTTGGGTTATGAATGCTGGATCATATGTAGGAAAACACCTAGAGAATGTTCACAGGTATAATCAGCCTCTGATATCATCCCACTGGGTATCTACCTTTGCTTAAACAAATAATGTGCCTTTTAAAGTGAAACTCTACATTTGGAGTAAAATTAATCTAAGTCTTCCTTAAATGATAGGTTATTAGGTTATTGCTTTTGTCTTTGGCAATTCCAGAGAAGAAGAGCATATTCATATGGTGTGAGAGGACATGGATAGAAACCCAATCACTTATCAGCTATGTCACCAGCAGATACAATGGTACTTCACATTTCTAATAAAATAGTTTCTAGTACTTTAAACTGTTATCAAAAATGGATTTTTAAAATTTATTTGAACTTGACAGCACCAATAGCCAGTGAGCATATTTATTTTTGTAAATATTTACATTAAAGCAATCCAATCATGAGATATAAAGTTTTGCCTCAAGTTTTTAACTTAGAAAATTTTGTCATTTGCAAAAAATATTTTGATTTGAACCTACTTTCTAATATTTATGCATATTTAGTTTCATCTCTTATTTTGGCCAGAATTTCCTAAACCATGTTAAATAATTACAAACTGTTAAACTTATTTACCTTAGCCCTTAATTTTAATGAAAATGTTGGTTGTAGGTCCCAAAAATAATATCATAGCTTTTTTTCTTTTTTCCTTCATTTTTGAATTTCTTAAAATATCAATAATGTCTATTACATCCTACCATAAGCTTTATAAAGCATTTTTTGTCTTGTTTTAACCATGGATTTGCTTTTTAATTTCTTATTGTTTTGTTTTTGCTTTCCTTTTATTCCTCATCAAATCTTATTGCGTTTTTATTTTACTTCCAATGGGGATTAGAATATTGAATATTTTGAATTGGGATTTAATTTACTCATTTTGTTTAGGATATTTATGCATACTTTTGTGCAATTTTGTTAAATAATGTTTCTCATAAATGTTCAAATTTAACATCAGTACAATGGCACAGTTTCTATCACATAAAAAATATAAATTAGAGCACAAACAAACAAGATTGGAAGTAGTTCTCTACAACCAAGCAGTCTGCCAACGTCTTTCCTAATTGGAGATAACACTATCAAAACATTAAGGGAAAACATATCCTTACCTTTAGAATTAATCTAAAGCAATTCTTGGAGCTCAGAGAATAGAGATACATAGACATCTGCTAGGAAATGTTTTTTCAGTTTAATTTTGGAATTGGTTTGTAAAGAAAGTAAGCCATAGTTTTGCCTTTCAGTAGATATGCAAATTAGTGTACTTCATTAAATCTGATCTTGGTAATATCCACGACCAGGATTTTGACAGACAATGTGTCACAGTACACTGCATGTGCCAGCTGGGAGCTATAGTTTAGATATGAGGTGTCCCCCAAAAGCTCATGTGTGAGACAATGCAAGGAAGTTTAGAGGTAAAATGATTGGGTTATGAAATCCTTAACCTAACCAGTGCATTAATCCACCTTAATGGATTACTAGATAGTAAGTAGCGTGGTCACTGGGGGCATGACTTTGGGGTTTATATTTTGTCCATGGTGAGAGAAATGCTCTCTGCTTCCTGGTGGGCCTATTCTGAGCTGCTATTATCCACCATACTCTTCCACCATGGTGTTCTGCCTCACTTTGGGCTCAGAGCAATGGAGTCAGTTGTCTATGGACTGAGACCTCTGAAAATATGGCTGCCAAATAAACTTTTCCTCTCTAAAATTGTTATTGTTCAGCCTGTGGTCACAGCAGTGATAAAAGCTGACTAAAACAGTAGGAAACTGAGAGGTAATTGGGAAAAGTTTCTGACTCCAAATCAAGAGATCTCCTAATTGTAGGAGCTGTTGAAAGAAAGAAGAGGAGTTGGTGTCAGTGTTTAGAGTTAGGAAGAAAGAGTGATGGAAGTCCTTGGAAAGATCATGTAGAAACAGACTTTAAGCTGACTTCCATATTGCAAACAAATAGTGTATAGTAGAACCAGGTGGTTTCCTGAAGCTGAAGGACACAGTTTCTTTAGCAGTATTGCATGCTAGAATCAACTGAAGGGCTCAAAGGATCCCCATTTTCAGACCTCATCATAAATCAATTAATTGAGAGTATCTGTTGATAATCAGTTTGTAAAGCTCCCCTCTTTGTTCCAAAGCACAGGCAAGTTTCAGAACCACTCCTCCAGAGTTCTTTATCAACTTTCCTTTGCATGGAGAAAGTTTGTTTTTAAGTACCCTTATCTTAGTATCATCTAAGATGTTATGAAGCTGACTATGTAGATCTGAATCCCTCAAAGAATGTCTGAATAGTTAGAAGAAAAGATTTTCTGTCTAGAGACCACCCTATAAATAAACTTGTAAATAACTGAGCTTCTCATGGGAGCTAACTTTTCTGGTTAAATTCAGGAAAATAACCATGATTTTCCCTTTTAGAGGTGTGCTACTTTGTATGATGTATTTGCACAAGGGTACTCTAATGCAATGACTACATTTGTTTTCTGAGACAGCCACAGTAAGGATTAGTAGTGTCATTTGCACAGGTGATAAGCAATCAAGAAATGAAATAACTTGTATAAGATCACTCAACTTTGGAAATATGCACCAGGGTTTTCTATCCTCGAGGTCACAGACATACTATTTTAAATGCATACATGAGTGGGAAACTTCTGGGTTTCTATCATAGGAAAACATGGTAATCTAGTATGAATGTCAAGGTTCATAGGACACAGTTAATTTGTGTATGTAGGTAAATTCTTCGCTGATGACCATGTAAGGAGATAAGTGTCTTTGTTTATTTCCTTACCTCTGTTAACTGTGCATTAGTTGATACATAGTAGTAATTTTAAAAGGTATTGGGTCAAAATAAAGTGATAATAGCCATTGCTTCTTTTTTTTGAGAGAGACAGAGAGAAATAAAGAGAGAGAGAGAGAATTTTTTAATATTTATTTTTTAGTTTTCAGTGGACACAAAGCTTTATTTTATTTTTATGTGGTGCTGAGGATTGAACCCAGAGCCCCACACATGCCAGGCAAGTACGCTACTGCTTGAGCCATATCCCCAGCCCTAGCCATTGTTTCTTAAGGAGTCCCTCTGTGCTAGAAAAAGTGATAGGAATTTTCCTTGTATTAAGTTCATTTATTCCCAACAATGATATTAGGAAGTACTTTTATTCCCTTTTATAGTTGAGGAAATTAAATCCAGACCTAGGACCGTGTGTCCTTCTCCATGATAACCAGATGTTGATGGGAAAAGAATTCAAATCCAAGACTGTCTTATGACAACACCTGTGTTCCAGCCACTGCAAGTAACTTCAACATATTATTAGCACTTATCTCAGTAACCCCACTTTTTGAGAGAAAGTACTTATTTTTGTCAAGCTGTAAGGAGAAAGAAAGCAGCCATTACCATTGCAGTGTTATAATTTCATGGTCAGGACCATGTCTTATTATATTTGCATTCATCTTTATGTATTCTCATGGAGAAGCTGATTCAGTAAGCACTTGATGAACAGAGATTCCAAAACTTTCATATATGTTAGAATCACCCATAAAGATAATAAAGATAACTATAGCCCAGGCTTCATGAAATAGGACAGAGCTGGTCTTTGCAACTCTACCAAGTTCTTTAGGTGACTCTGTATCCTTCAAATTTGAGAACTACTGCAAAGAGATATTAGACAGTGAATCAGTTGTGCAAGGGTAATTCATTCTAGAAAGCAATAAATAAATGTATGTGAAATAAATGCTGTTAAACATAGAACTACATATAGATGCCAATATAGGCATGTATGTATATAAAATTTTACAATGCAGACTTTCTTAAATTGTCTGTATGGGACACAAGTTCTGGGAGCAGTTAATGTATAGACTATGAAAAAATATGTCCAGTTCATTTGAGAAATGCTAGAGGACTTCATGAATATTCCTAATTCTAAATAAAATATTTAAAAATTCAAGAATTCCTGAAATAATAATGTAAGTTTTTTATTTAACTATTTTTTTAGTTGTCCACAAAAATTTATGAACATTTTAGAAATCTCCAAATTTTTAAACTTTACTGCATATCTACGAGCATATCAGGGCATGAGTTTGGGAATAATCAGTGTAATAACAAAATAACTTATAGATATGTGAAATACAATTTAAGAAAACCCCTTTTTGAAAGATATGTGCTCATTCTTGTTATATATAAAATGGGAAAATGTAATGATGTACTGAAATATTCGCAAGTAGTGTGTAAAGGGTAGATAATAAGGGATATGTTAAAATAATATTTTAATAAGATGTGAAGTAATGGTGCTGTGGCAAGTTGCATAAGATAGAAGAGACTAGTAGGATATGTGCCTTCCAAGACTTTAATGAGATTCATGAAAAGTTCTATGCAATAAGACATATATGTTAAAAAGCCATAATGAGGTCAGTACGTGAGATGGTTTAATGAGCTATGTCTTGGGAAGTGTCCTGCAAGATGGGCATCCTTCAGGGCTGAAATGAGATGGGTGAAAGGAAAAGTGTAATGAGCTGGTCACAAAAAGGAGAAGCATTATAATTAGATGCATAAAAGAAGGAAGGGAGAGTATATAAATTTTCAAAATACGTAAGATATAATGGGAACTCGGTTTTAATGTAATAAAATGCAGAAATGAAATGACAATGAGATACAAAAATGGAATCGTGTAATGAGATATGTAAGGACTGTGTAATGAGATGTGCATGTTTAAGGGGCATAATGAGATGCAAGATGGGTAAGGTGTAATGAGATGAGCACGTTAAATAATCTAATGAGGGGCATGAAGGAAATGATGTCACGTCACATGAAAATTGAAGAAAGTAATGAGATGTACATTTTTAAGGACTGTAATAAAATGGATAAAAGAAACCAAGGAAAATGAAAAGATGCAGAAATCAAGTCTTGTTATTACAACATGAAATGAAGCAAATGAGAGGAGATGTCTCACACCTGTCGTTTCTGAGACCATTCTCTTCCAGGTATTTATTCTGACTCATATAAACATTTTTTTTGCTATTACTCCATATGCTGAGCACTTTTCTGTGGAAATATGAAGATATGTGTGATTCCCATCTTCAAAATACCAAACAAACAAAGGCAATATATCATAAATAATGACATAATACAAGAGTTCAGAGAAGGGAGAGTACTTAGGTTCAAGATATTTTACACAACACCTATGTTATCTTCACATTTTTAAATTCTTCTGTTACTCATTTTTCCACTCCCTTACTTTATTCCCTGGACTATGTACTCTCATATAAGTATATTTTACCTGTATTTAAAATATAGTTCTAATATCTCATCCTCAAAATAGCATATTCTAACAGCTCTCCAACTTAAAAACAGAAGAAAAACAAAATACAATAGTATTGCATTTTATGATATATTTTTCTTATGAAATATACCACAATATAGTTATTCTTCTGAAAAATAGATACTAGTTATCTTTTTAGCTCTCCATGAATTGTTTATGGTGAGGGTTAGATCTGATTCAGCTTTATTTCACCCACTGAAACTAAAACTTTCACCTAATAGGTGCTTGGCAAGTATTTCTTGAGTAATTGGTAAGGTATATAACCTGGCTGATTCAATTCATGAGAATGCAGATAATATAAATAATAATTAGATTCCTAAGATTGATCCAGTTATGCAGAAGTTATAATCAACCCACTTGGAGAGAAGGATTCCCTACAAAATCTGAATTTTTAACTAGGGAAAAAATAACCCTTCCATTCATGAGTTTGTTGAGCGAATTTGGTTTTACCATAAAAACCCTGACCCCTGAGTGAGTGTGCCTTGCCTTGTTTTGCACCAGACATCTGTTTGCTTCATTTACAAGCACTTCAGTACATTCAGGAACTCAAGTGCTATTTTAATCAGCTCTGGAAGGAAGTAGCTGAGTGATTCATTACTGAGCTCTTCAACCTGAGAAACTATTGTTTCAGATGTCATTCTTGAGTATTCTTCATTACAAGATGGCCTTCACATGATAACAAGCCCAGATGGAACTGCACTGATCTAACTTTTTATTTTATTTTGTGTGTCTTGTATTGAATTCACCTGGGAGGTTGGCCATGGCAAGAAAATCTTGTTCAATTATTTACAAACTGGATGCAGCTGTGAGGTGCACGTTGTAGTAATCCCAATCATTTATATAGAATCTTTTCCCCACAGGTCATGCATATGATGAAATAACATTCATAACTGATCAAAGCCCCAGAGACAGCTGCAGATAACAACACAGGATGCATGCGCTTGCTGTCAGATGGATGAGAAAATCCATCTTTACTTTGTCAGGGCATTGACCTTCTGTTTCCTCGTACTGATTCTCTCAGCAAAAACTTGCCTGCCAGCTTGGTATCCAGGACTTCAGAATTCCTCTAAATGTCTAGAATATTGATTATTTTCCAAATTGTTTCTCAGGTTTTCCTCTCCCTCACCTCCTTGACCTTTGTGTAAATTCTAATGGCACATCTCAAATGCTTCCTCAACCAACTCTTTCCACACAGGCTATTGCCCTCTTGCTTGGGCCAGGATTGTGTGTTTCTGTAGTGGCTTTGTTCCTCCCATCCCATTGAATAGAGTCGTGGCATCACAAGTTCTGGGAACTACATTGTCCTCATGACCACTTTTCTTTTCTTGACCACTCAACTTATTCTAAACATCCCTAGAGATGTATGCTTTGAGTACTTTGGCCACTCTATGTTTTCCTAATGGAATGTTCAGGGAAGATTCTGGAATGGTTGGGTAGGGGTTATCCCTTCTACAGAGTGGAAGACCTTGCCTCTTTTCACTTATAAGTGACTAACATACCTGATCCATAAAAACGAGTCACTCATGCTTACCCGCCTTTGAAATCTTAAATATACTAATTTGTGATTTTTAGAGAACAAGTTTTTGCTAGAAAAAGACATGGCCAATTTAATTCTTAAACACATGCACACTTGGATCTTGAGGTGCTCTTCATTATCTTATTCTTGAAGGAGGGCAATCATGAGGAGTATTAGACTATTCTTTAGACAGAGAAAAAAGTCAACTTCCTGCTTGCTTAATCTTGAACTTTGGTGTTAATGAAAGGACTTCTGTGAAATTTTCAATATGCTATTCTTACTTTTACTCCAGCTCTATTACTGTTCTTTTTTTATCATAAGCTTTTGCACAATTTCATTTCTTAGTCATTTGTCTAGTACTCAACTGCAGTCTATCAGGAAATGCACTGATATTGAAGCCTTAGAACTAAGTAAAAATCTTTCCTATTGTTAATAAGTTGAAGTATCTCTTAAATATCAGCGTTTCTTGTCCTGTTCTGAGCATTTAGAATTGTGGTACTAGGGATTGAACCCAGGGCCTTGTATATATTAGGCAAGTGCTGTACCACTGAGCTAAATCAGGCCCTATATATGGAAAATTAAAAAATTATTCAGTGAACATCCCTAATTAAAGAATGGAAAATAAAAAATGCCTCCAAATTTGAAATTTTTTGAACATTTTTATGATGCCATAAGTGGAAAATTCCCTATCTGGTTTCATGTCATGAGTCAGAGTCAAAATATAGGTATACTAGAAATATTGTGTAAAATTACCTTTAGACTATGTATATGGTATGTATGAAAAAATAAAATTTATGTTTAGACATTCCCAAGACATCTCACTATTTATATGTAAATATTAAATAAAACATGTATAGTCCCAAGAAGTTTGAACAAATGATACTCAATCTGTATCAGAGAATTATAGTTGAAGAAAGTCGCTATTGAAACTTGAATGTGTTTTTTTAAATCAAGCAATAACTTAAAACAGATTAAAAAGATCAAAGTAATATAGATCTTGTGGGAAAAACAAGATACTGAGAAAAGGGTTAAAAACAAACCAATATACCAATAATAGTAGTCTGAGGGGAGAGGGATGAAAGAACAGATGGAGAAGAGGCAATAATTTCATAGTTATAAAAGAAAATTTCACTGAGCTGAATAAAGAATTGAATATGTAAATTTAAATGCCTCACCGAATTCTAGCAGTGATGACTAAGAAAATAGACACACCTTGGTAAAATCACTCTTTCCAAGAATAAAGAGAAAGTCTTATAAGCTTCAAGATGGAAGGTATTGGTACTTTAAAAAACCATTAGTTTACCTGGATTGGGTTTTCATCACTAACACTGGATTTCAACAAAAAAGATGAACCTGTACTATGAGAATGAATCAATGGAGTATAATTTAAGAATCCCATGTTCAACCAAGATACTCAGCTGCATGGGTGAAAGACAAATATTTGTGAATAGAGAATTTATCACCAACACACACATAAAATCTGATGAAAATACTTAAAAGATTCTAACTAAATAATATGACTCAGATTCCCAAGATTGCAAAAGATGAAGGTAGAAAAACAGACATATGGAATCAATCTCTGTCTCTCTCAAAATGAATAAATGGTGGGATATAGTTAAGACGGTTAAAAGGATTCCTAAAATACAAAGACATACTGAAAAGGAATGGAGTTTAACAGAAAGTATGAAACTATTTAACATAATGAGTATGTGAGAGGAAATGGGTGGTGAGATAAGGTATCTGAAAGGTTTCTTCCTATTGCCATGAGGGTAAAAAAGGGAGATAATTGAGCATTTTTGTAAGAAGATATAGTTGGTGTATTATTAATAATAGAAAATGTGTATTAGAATGTGAGGATTTGGAAATAAGATAAACACTAGTGAAAAGAAAAATATAGAGCTTACATACTGTAAAGGGAAAAGAATAGTTAAGTTGAAGAAAACTAATCAAAAAAGAAAAAAATAACAAATACCAAGTAATAGAAGAAATACAATAAAGCACACCAGTGAATAGACTAAATGTGGAAGTACTCATTTAGCTATTAAAAGATGAACACTATAATATTGTGTTGCAAGTCAAAATCCGGTTATATATGGTTTGCAAAAGCCATAAAGACAGGTTGAAAAATAATGGAATGGGCTAAGAGATACTAAGAAATGCAAATAAAAAGAAAACAGGGATTCAGTATGAATATTAAACAGGGTGAAATCTAAGAATAAAAAGACTGAACAGGATAAAGAGAGATTATGTGATCCCTAGAGCTATAATTTATCAGGAAGATATGACAGTCATAAATCTTTCAGGACCAAACAACAGTAAATCTAAATACATATAGTGAAAAATAATAGAAAACTTGATTAATATACCCTTTTATTAGGACACTTTAATTGAAATTTTTCATAAAATAGAAATTTATTAGAAAAAATAAAAAAACAAACCAACAAGACTATTTTATAAATATTCATTAATCTTCCTTTACAAAAGAGAATATAATTGTGTAATATGCCTTTAGAACATGCACAAAAATCTATAGTATATTTGGCACAAAGGAAACAATTCACTGTAAAAGAAGAGACTCATGGTGGACTATATATTTGATAATAATCTAGTGAAATTAAAATGTGAAGAATAAAAAACACGACTGAGGAATTTAATTATTTGGAATTAAGCCTCTTATTCAGCCTTTGATCAGAGGATACCCAAACTGAAATTGTGACCTATTTACACAGCAATGAAATAAAAATACACTGTGGCAAAGTTTATGTTTCAAGACACAGCAGAAGCTTAATTGGAAGGAAATGTTCAGTGTTCAATGCCTTCATAACTAAGAGAAAAGACTGATAATAAATTGAGAAAATAAAACCCTTATAAGTTTAGTTATCAAAAAAGTATGAAGCATGTGAACAAAAACATAAAAACTGGAAAGAGAACAAAGAGGCTGTAACTGTGAAGGAGATGGCATGGATTGTGAGAATTCTGTGTTCAATTCGATAGCTTGGAACTTGAAAACCCAGCAGAAACATGCTCAAATTGACCCAGGGAGTAAAAAATATGAAGAAAGACCAGAAAGGTAAAGATCTAAATTTTGAAAGTAAAATTAAACATGTAAACCAACACCAAATTGGATTCACAGCCAAAGTCGGCCAGTCATTTAAGGATTAGTTAGTACTGATGTTAACTCCCCAAATTAATATTGTGAGTTGAGAAGGTAACAAAAAAAAAAAAAAAAAAAAAAAACCAAAAAAACTGTATCAACTTACTTCACCTGTGAATATAGAAGGAAAAATTGTCTAATCAACTAAAGTTCATCAGTATATCAATACAAAATCCAGTATGAACAAGTATAGATAATTTGAGTAATACAAAGATAATTAAATATTGGGAAATTTGCCAAAACAATTTTCTACCCACGTTAAAGAAAAAAAATCACATGGTAATTCAAGTAGATAGAAGAGCATTTGGTGGCTGGGGCTATGGCTCAGGGGTAGAGCACTCGTCTGGTACTTAAAAAGCCCTGGGTTCAATCCTCAGCACCACATAAAAATGAATAAATAAAATAAAGATATTGTGTCCAACTATAACATTAAAAAATGGGGGGGGGGGCATTTGATAAGATTCTGCAGAAAAACCTAAAATGAAGTAAGCAAAATTATCTTGAAACTTCTTATAAGTTAACTTAAACATTATAATTTGCCAAGTAAATAAACAGCAAAATCTTTTAAAAGCAAACTCTGGTCCCATTCCATTGAAAACATGTGGAAGACATAATGCCCATTCTTGTAAATGCCATTTGGCATGTTTGACAAAATGTGATTGTTGCCAGGATCTTTAAGTATTCCAGGGGCTTTGTATGTGAAATTGCTTACCACTATTATCACTTTATTTACTGTTAATTTTTTATACTAATATATGACTTAATAAAATTTATTTAAACATTAAATATTTGTACAACAAATACATCAAAATTTAGAGACTATGCATTATATATTTGCTCATCAACTTTTTTCAAATATTTTTAAGATGAGAAAATAGTCCAATTTCCAACTTTATTTAAATGCTTCAAACCTTTATAAACAGAACAGTGTTTTGACATTGATTACAAAACTTACAATTATGACATTTAACACAAAAATGAGGTTGTGGTGCTTTAGACAGATTGGTTTCTTCATTACTTTTATAGTGTTTGTGATCATATGCCTAATTACATGCAAGTAGCATATGTTCCCCCTGCTCCTCCATCCATGTTTTGCAGGGAAGTTTCCCATATACAGAAGCCATACTATTCACAGTTGCTTCTGGTTAAACTTTCCTCATTCTGTGCCTGAAGGTCTTGTAGCCCTCTTGCCTACAGATTGAAGCTACATTCTCCAATACTAGTCATATTTTGTTTTTCATAGCCTTGAATTTTTTCTTGACTATCTTCAAGAAAAACTTCAGAGTCTGGCTAGGAAGAAAATGTGTTGTTTATTGGATTCTTTTTTTGGAGTCAGAAAACATAGGCAAATCCAAGTCAAAGTGAAATGTAAACAGAATTAGCAACAGTACTTTCTATTTCTGAGGATGAGAAGAGATATAATTAAAAATACTAGAAAAAATAGCATGTAATTTATTAAAACAGTCATTAGACTTAAAGTGTTGTAAGTGTAAAGTCTAATTATTATTTGCCAGGAGGTAATATTCTACTTAACATTAAAGTTAAAGTTAAAGTTGGCATGTTAAAATGTCAAGGTAAACACCCAACAAATAAAAGAAGAATGTTAATTTTCAAGCTACTATGGGGATATTTTAAAGAGAACAACTACAACAACAAACCCTTGATCTATCAAAAAAACACACAAGAAATTGGAAAAAAATGAAAGGGAAATTAATCCAAGCAAATAAACCATCATAGAAACTAACTAACTTTAGAAACTAACTTTCTAGGTAAAAGACCAGAATCTTCAAACCAAATAAAAATTCCACAGAATCTTGCTGTATGCTACTTATAAGGCATCATTCTAAAATATAAGAGCAAAGAAAGATGAAAAGTTATGAGATAGAAAAAGAGTTGCCATGCAAATACCATTCAAAGCAAGCTGGTGTGCTCATTTTAGTCTTAGATCAAATAGACTCTAGGGGAAAAGACAAAAACCCAAACAAAAAAAACCAACCAAGTGTTACTGGAGATAAATAGAACCAGCATAAATTGATGAAATATTCATTCACTAGGGAGATATGTACCTGGTGGCTTTAGAATATATAAATCTGACAAAATGATAAGAAAATAATGAATCTACATCATGCTGAAAGATAACTGTTCTCTTCCACTGATGGGTAAATACACTAGCCCCAAATCAGTAAGAGTAGAGATAATTTGAGCTATGAAATCAATAAACTTGTTTTTTGGGACTGAAGCCAGCTGGAGTTGTGTTCTATGCAAATGTGACAAGGAGGGTCCAGTGGAAACTAACCCTAGCTCTCTAAGCCATGTGCACTCCCATGGCTTTGAATCAATCTCTAGGAAAGAACAGCTCTTCTTGTTTTTTTTTTTTTTTTTTTAGTTACACATGACAGTACAATGATCTTGACATTTCATACATTTGAATCAAATGGGGTATAATTTCTCAATTTTCTGATTGTACAGGTTGCAGAATCACATTGGTCATACAGTCACCTATATACATACAGCAATAATAATGTCTATTCTGCTGCCCTTCCTATCCCCCCTCTCACTCCCCTCCCCTCCCATCACATCTCTCTACCCAATCTAATGTGACACACTTCTTTTTTTTCTCTTCACAATATCATACATGTATTCTGTATAACGATGAGGGTATCCTTCCATCTTCAGTGCAATTCTCCTTCTCCCTCCTTTTGTCTCCCACCTCTCTTCCCTATTTAGTGGTAGTCTTCTTCTCATGCTCTTCCTCCCTATCCCATTTGAGTCACCTTGGTTTGTTTTTAAGTGAAGTTACTTTATCATTCACAGTTATGTATCAAGAGGCTACGGAAGCCGTGAGCTGGGATGAATGGAGTGTTGACATGCTTGGCTCATCTCATAACACAGCCAAGGAACCCCAAGGCATTGTGTTCTGAAGTTTGTACCCCAAGGGTAACATTGTCACTGAGCTGGAGTGTTATGGGGCATCCGAATACAGGAAGGATGCAGAGAAAGCTCTAACTCTACCAGCCACTTCCTTTTGTGTCAGAATGCTATATTATCAGTGTGTTCTACTCTTTTAATTGGTACACTTTACTACATGGAGTGTGCTGTTTTGCTCTTTCCCTTTCTTGTGTTTTGATCAGGCATTCATCTCTACTTCTTTAAGTGTTTTCTCCTTTCTATCAGCAACAGGAAATGTAACAAGCATATTTCCTATAATTCCTTGTCCTGAGATTTCTGGTTTAGATTGTGCCTTGAGAAGCAGTCTTGTGACACATTGAAAAGAGGAGCAGCAGAGCCTTTTCTGCTCAGAAGACAGTGGTATGAGTGGCCTTTGGCAGACAGTACAGGCATCTGGGCTTTCTATGAAACATACATCTCAGGGGTACAGAAAGCTGAGATCATCCTGATAGTTTGCAGTCATTTCTACAGTGTCCTGGTATCCTAAAAACTAGCAGAGATTTTCTCTGACCTTTGATCTCTTAGAACTACTAATTCTTTAGGAGGTGCCTAATTCCCTATATTAAACTTATAAAAAAGTTTTTCATGTGTTCTTTTTAGTTACACATGAGAGTAGAATGTATTTTGGCACACATACATAGAGTCTAACTTCCCATTGTTGTGGTTGGGCATTATTTGGAGGAATACTGCTCGGGAATTCACATAAGAACATAGGAAAGTTCCCATATTAAACTACTTCTTGCTTGAAATACCTAGAAAGTACTAAGAGGGGCCCTTTGTTTTTAAGTCATCCAGCAGGGAGCTCTCCTTGAGTAATTTTTCCTCTCTGAAATTCCTATCTTATAATTTGTGCATATGATCATATTACTACAACTAGTGATTTGACAATATACATTTTTTTGGGTCAAGAATATAGAATATCTCATGAAAACTGTGTTTATATATATATATATATATATATATATATATATATATATATATTTGACCTGGAAGCAAATCTCAAAAATTTACCAAAGAGAGACTAATATATCAGCTCTATGACAACAAATACAAATAAGTTAGAAATTCATATTGAAAACGTAAAAGGAGGTAGTTAAAACATCTTTGTAAATATAAATAGTGGGTCCATGAGAAAATTCATATTGGAGATTTGAAAGTAGTCATTATGGATCAAAATGTGGAGGGTGTAGCTAAGGTGTTATTGTGTCCAGAGTCACCAAGATAATCTGATAGGAGACCTCACAGGATGTAGCATGTAGTTGGATTTAAGACTGTGATTTATTTCAGCCAAAGGAAACCAAGCACAATTGGCAGAGGGAAAAAGCACAAGGGGAAAATATGAGAGGAAATCAAGAATCCCAAATGTTCTTTCACATTGAGTCACACGATACATGTTTAGTTCACCCAGCAGCAAATCCTGACAATGCATGTAAAATGTTGCCAATCAGAGAGTCACACTGGAGAATAAATGCCCAGGGTTATTTTGGGGACTGGTTCAAATGAGTACCCTAATTTCAGGATCTCCTAAGGAAAGCAGATGCTCAGAATAAACTCTATTGTTTGTACAACTTAGGCACAATGAGTCACCATTACCAATTAGTGGTAGGAACTTTCTCAAAGTTCGAGTTCCTAGATGCCTGCAAATCCAACCCTGTAAACATACTTTTCAGAGGATATTGGTCAGGTCTGCTATGTTATCTCTTTTCTGTTGTTACTTAAGAAAAATACATCACCTTAAATTCTTGCATTAAAAGAAAGTCAACAAAATATAAGTTAGGATAATTAGAGAATTAATCTTAAACTACATGAAATGAAGCAATGAAAAAATAGAGATTAATTAAATAGCACAACTAGAATGCAGACATCAAGTAAGGTAAAATTTGATTTTATTTTATGAATAAAAGTATAATATAATTATTTGGAAAGCCTAAGGAAAAAAGGGAAGAAACAGATACTAATAGGAATAAAAATAGATATGTCCTACAAACAGGATAAATACTTACAAGATAATAAAACTATATATAATTTTATACAAGTAAGTTGATGTGATAGACTGAAGATCCCCTGACAGTTGTCTCAAGACATCTATGTCTGTGGCCCTCAATTTAGTTAGGGCCCTGAGATTGGTTTACCAGTAGAATATGGAGAAATGATGGGGTCTCTATTTTCTGGACTCAGACATAGGAGACTGGTTGCTTCCATTTCCTGTCTCTTGGAACATTTATAAATGGAACCAATCCACTTTGCTTTATTGAATCCAGGCAATTTTATGGAAAATAATTGAGGCTCCATTCCAACAGAGCAGGTTCAAGTCCCAGCAGAGAACATAACAGCCATGTGAATGAACCATCTTGGAAGTGGACCATTCAGCTTTTGTAGCTTCCCTAGCTAATGCCATGTGGAACAGACACAAGCCATTCAACTAAATGCTACCAAATTGCAGATGAGTGAGTGCAATAAATTATTGTGTTGTTTTAATCCTCTAGATTTTTTAGGTGGAATGTTACACAATAGTTACGGAAGAATAAAGAACTTGAAATTGACAATTGTACAGAAATAATTTTCCAAAACTTACTCAAGATGAAGTAGAAAGTCAGAATAGTCCCCTATACTATTAAATAAATCCAAGTGGAACTTAAAATTTTCCTGAAAGAAAAATGAAATCCAGATGGTTATACAGGTATCTTTTACCAGATAGTGGACAGATTATTCCAATTTCATATTAAATCCTCTAAAAAATAGAAAAAAAGATATTTTGCTACTTGTTTTCTTAGATGAGTGTAATCTTGATTTATAAACCATGCACAGTATGAAAAAAGAAAATCATAGACCAGTGTTACTCATAATCATAGATATAATAGATCTAAGAAAATAATTTACAAACCAACTATCCAAATGTATTAAATTACTAGTAAATTATGACTAAATTTCAGCAGAAGTAAGAGAAGGGAAATAGGAAAGGAAATCCAGAAACATTCACCATATAAATATGCTGAATTAGATAAATAAAGTTGTTTGATCTCAAGCAAAAAAAAAGTCAAAACTAAAATAACACTCTGAAAAAAATTATTCATGAAAATTATACAGCATCCACGGAAAAAAAAAAAAAGAAAAAACATTCCAGAAATCCAGACAGAGAAGGAATTCCTTAACTTGTTATGGAATGTTTTATGAGGTTTCTAATATTTTATAATTTCATTTATAATCTTTAAAAATTATTCATTTACAGGTACTTGGGATCAAATTTTATGATTTTTACAACCTATTACCAGTATAATTCATGAATAATTTACCTATAATTTGAAATACAATATAATTTATTAGGCATTATTATGATTTACATATTTTCTAGTACTTTTGAAAAATTTTAAGTGTATTGCTTCACAGTTTGTTGCAGTATGTGTCAGGAATATACTTGCAAAATTATTTATTTTTAAAAGAAATTTCATTATGAAATTTAGAATTAGATTACCTGATCCATCAAAACAAAATAAACCCAAACAACCTTTATATTTATTGAGTTCATAATAGATTTACAGACTACATTGAGAACAATGGCACTTTTGTAGTATTGATTCTTTCTTTTAAATGAAATGTAGTATGCTGTTACCCTTGTTACTTTTTAAAATATTCCTCAAAAGCTATGTATCTTTTTTTCATATAGGCAATGCCCATTTGGGGGGCTAGATTCTCTCATATATTCTGTGTATTCCTTTTTTTTCTTTTTATGAAGAATACACAAATCTTATGACATGCCTTCACCTGTGTTTTTCTAATAAACATCTTGAAGGCAAAGATTAAAATAGACATCTGAGACAAAAATTAACCTCTACTATTTTTTAAATTTTTTTAATTGATTTTTTAAAAATGACAGCAGAATGCATTATAATTCTTATTACACACATATAGCATAATTTTTATTTTTTTATTTTTTAAAATTTTTTTATTTTTTCATTGGTTGTTCAAAACATTACAAAGCTCTTGACATATCATATTTCATACATTAGATTCAAGTGGGTTATGAACTCCCATTTTTATCCCAAATACAGATTGCAGAATCACATCGGTTACACATCCACATTTTTACATAATGCCATATTAGTAACTGTTGTATTCTGCTACCTTTCCTATCCTCTACTATCCCCCTCCCCTCCCCTCCCATCTTATCTCTCTACCCCATCTGCTGTAATTCATTTCTCTCCTTGTTTTTTTCCCATTCCCCTCACAACCTCTTATATGTAATTTTGTATAACAATGAGGGTCTCCTTCCATTTCCCTGCAATTTCCCTTTTCTCTTTTTATATCTCTGAATAAATACTTATAAGGTAATAAAACTCTTGGGATTCTTGATTTCCTCTCATATTTTCCCCTTGTGCTTTTTCCCTCTGCCAATTGTGCTTGGTATCCTTTGGCTGTAATAAATCACAGCCTTAAGTCCAACTACATGCTGTATATAAAGTATGTTCACACAAGTTCATGTCTTCATACACATACGTTGGATAATAATGTCCATCACATTCTACTATCCTTGCTAACCTCCTGCCTCCTCCCTTCCCCTCTCACCCCTCTGCCCTATCTGGAGTTTTTCTATTCCTCCCATGCTCCACCTTCCTACCCAACTATGAATCAGCCTCCTTATATCAGAGGAAACATTCGGTATTTGTTGTTTTGGGGTTGGCTAACTTCACTTAGCATTATCTTCTCCAATGCCATCCATTTACCTGCAAATGCCATAATTTTATTCTCTTTTATTGCTGAGTAATATTCCATTGTGTATATATGCCACATTTTTAAAATCCATTCATCTACTGAAGGGCATCTAGATTGGTTCCACAGTTTAGCTATTGTGAATTATGCTGCTATAAACATTAATGTGGCTGTGTCCCTGTAGTATGCTGATTTTAAATTCTTTGAGTGTAGATTGAGGAGAGAGAGCACTAATTTCTAGGGTATATAATATAAAGAACTCAAAAAACTAAACAACAAAAAAAGAAATAACCCAATAAATAAATGGGCCATACATTGGAACAGACACTTCTCAGAAGAGGATATACACTCACTCAACAAATATATGAAAAAATGTTTATCATCTCTAGCAATTAGAGAAATGCAAATCAAAACTAAGATATCATCTCACTCCAGTCAGAATGGCAGCTGTTATAAAGACAAACAACAATAAGTGTTGGTGAGGATGTGGGGAAAAGGGTACACTCATATGTTGCTGGTGGGACTGCAAATTGGTGCAGCCAATATGGAAAGCAGTATGGAAATTCCTTGGAAATCTGGGAATGAAACCACCATTTGACCCAGCTATTCTGTATATTTCTAGTTTTCTCTATCCATTCTACTTAACTCATAAAGAAAATGTGAGTCCTCTACAAACAAACATATACTTTATAGAATAAACAGAACAGAATGCCTATACAATTCAATACTCCTCTCTCATTAAAACCATATAAGTCAATCAATTCTTACTACATTTACTTTTCTACTTTTCATGTTGATTATCATTATCCCTCTGAATTTTTATTTTCCTTCTGATGCTCATGTTGTTATAGCTGGCCCAGTGTAAACCCTTTAGAAATTATTTTGTGTTATTGGCACTACTCAGGCATTTTTAAAGTATCCTTGTTTGTTAGCAATATTTTTCAGACCCATCTTGGTTTTGTTCCCTACCCTCAAATATAATGTTGCTTCCAGTGAAAGATATTATCAAAGATTCAAATTCAGGTGCTAGGGGAGCAAAGGTGCTTTATCCACCTGGATGTTTTAGGAGGCTATCATAAATCTTCACTAGATCTCTTAGTATATACCATAAAATATCTTTATGTTAAAGTTTTTTTAGTTTATAATGATATGTAGCTTAACTCTAGCATTGCTAAGTCCTTTTACATTTACTAATATAATAATTTTTTTCCATAATGTTTATCTTTATCTCTTCCTCTTAGCTGATGTTATGCTGCCTTCCATAATGCTGTCACCAAGACTTTGCATTCATCACATTGACCACAATAAGACAAGAAAGTGGAAATAAATTCAATAACTACTATAAGAAAGAGAGATACGATTATTTTTATTCCACTTATAGGATTAGTTAGCTAGAAAGCAATAAGTTGAGAAAATTTGTAGGTTTAATATGGAAATATCATTAGGTAGCTGGATATAAGGCTAACGTGAAAAAACTTATTAGCTTTATCTTTATTGCCAATAGCAAGCTAGAAACAGAAATGGGGAAAAAAGCCCATTTCCGATAGTGACAAACTATGGGATAAAGGATTCATTTAATGAAAAGTATAACATTTCATTTTATAAAACAAAGCAAGATCTGAATAAAATAGGAATGTGGTATAATTATAAATGGCAACTTAAATTTATGTTTTTCTTAACCTTTCAATTGTAGGTGATGTTAAACTTTATATGATTGAATATACATCTGATTATAGCTAAAATATATGAAAAATAATAGGTGTGTATTGCCTTGCTAGATATTAAGTCATACTACCATCATACTGATGCAACAATATTTTGTTAATATATAACAATGTATAACAAAGCAGTCTAAAACTCAGTGTTTATCTGAACAAGCAAATTTCATTCTCACATATCTGCTAGTTGGTTGGGATGTTGATTTAAAATCTGCTTCATATGGCTTCACACTCTTCTTGGACCAGCAGCAACCAGGGCATGCTCTTATTATGGTGACTCACAGGCGGACAAAGACCTTGATTCGAAACCCACACGCTGTAACTTCTGCTTGTGTTCCATTGGCCAAAACAAATTACATGCCCACTCCCAACATCCTTGCATATTTTGTCATTAATCCTTGCAACAACACTCTAAATTTAGGTAATGTTATATCAGTTTTATTATTGCTGAACCATCTATAGAAAAGAATAATTTGCTCAAGACCCCACAGCTAGAAAATAGTGCAGAGGGGATCTGAACTTATGACAGGACTGTGTTCGCTCTACCTTACTACACTGCCTTCCCCACCTCTCCTCCTCAACCTACCCCTAGTTCTATTTGTTTTCTCTTTTTGGTGATACTGCCTCTATTTTTGCTTTTGAAGTATTAGATCTCAGCCTATTTGACTATGAGGAATATTTTCTAATATCAAACAACTTTTAGAGCAACTTTTGATAGTTATATTTTGGTATTCACAATGGCTGAGAAATACATAATGAAAATAAATATTGATCCATTGATTAAGTTGATAAACTTTTAAAATTAATTTATATTTCATTAATCGGACCTCCATGTATTTGAAAGTAATAGTTATGCAGGACTGCATTTTATCATTTGAAAATGCTTGGAGAACATATGGATCTGAACATTTTTCATGGTAGTTCCGGAGCCCTATGGGAGAATCGATAATATCAAGACTGGATGTTACTATCTTCTATGTCAGCATCTGTTCTTTCTGTTCTCTCCAGTTTGCACAGGCTGACTCTCACCTTAATCTGTATTGATTGTTGACTTATTAATTAGCTCAGTTCCTAATCTCCTTTTGCATTCATTGCATGATCACAGCACCTAAGAGTTCTGCTCAACACAATAATACAGGTGATATTGGATCCAGCATCTGCTCATCAGCACTGCTTGGTCCTGGAGCAAGCATTGAACACAGTTACTTTACACATTCTTTTCTCTCTCACTTCTTTGTCTTGAAGCAACACATTATTTTCTTCCACTTCTTGGTAATTCATTTCAGAAAAATGTCATATCTCTGTTCCTTTAACACTTGACTTATTTCCCTGGTCTGTGCTAGCTAGCTAGCTATCTGCCACCATCACCCCCACCAGCTCAATAACAACATAATCTGGCCTTCTGGATTTATAACCTATGGTCTATGTAAGTGTTTGTTCTTGGTGTAATCTGGGTTTTAGGCAGAGGCAGGTAAATTGTGAGGGAGCTCTGCTCTAGTGTTTGTCTACCTTTGATATGGAACTGTGCCTCATGTTTGTGTGAGATGTAATCCTAACTGAATTTGTGACTTCTAGATTCTTGTTCGACTGACTCTCGGTTGTTTTTACACTTTCTCTGAGTCATAGAACTTTCCTCGAAAGACCATCCTTATAAGAAGACCCATATCAGAACTGGACCCAAGTTCCATGTTCTACTATCTGCATTGGTTGCATGGTACACTGCATGACACTAAGATTCTGCTCTGGATCCCAGTCTGATTAGGTACCAGAAGCCAACCTGTTCTACCTTTTCTCTTATTATTCCATCCCAAATTCATACACAAACTTTATCTGCCTTGCTTTGTCTTTGTTGGTCTGCTCCAGGTGCTAGGATGTAAGTTTTTTTTTTTTTTAAAGCTATATGTAATTAACAGGGAATTTGCTGATTTTTCATCTTAGATTGTTATCTAAGATGGAATCTAAGCTTAGGCAGCTTAGATTGATAAACTTTTAAAATTAATTTATATTTCATTAATCTAATGAAATTTGATTGTTGCTTCAAGGCCTAAGCTATGAATGGGGTTGGTCACAGTTGTGGAAACCAGACCTAATATTTCAGTATGTGGGGGCATCTCTGTAAAGGAAGAAATGTCAGTAGTGGGTGAGGATAAGATTTTCCCTACCCATAGTCTCTGTGGATCAATGGAAAGTGTTTGATGAATAGAGAATTCTTAAGAGACTGGGGTCTCACCTAAGGAATTGACCAAGAGCCAATCAATACGTCCAAGGGAGATTGAAGAAATAAAGTGATTTGTGTGTAAACAAGCAACAAAAATCCAGGTTGTCAGATTCAAAAAGGTCAGATAAAAAGTGGAAGTAAAGACTAAAAAATAGCCAAGATAATACTCTAATGGGGACCATGACCAAATGGGTGAATGTGGGGAATGGCTAACTCTTCCAGAATCTAGTTAGGGAATAGGTATGGCAGTGCGGCAGTCTCTATCAGTGGTGATGGATGGATGTATATGAATAGTTGTCAGTACGTATATAAGGAAATGGCAAGCTTGCTCACCTAGGTCGGGTCAGTTTACCAGCACCTGGTCTGCTTTGGTGGGTAGATCTAGTGCCAGGCATCTTATTCTTTGTTCTGGATGAATTGCTATGTGTAGCCCATGACCTCACCTGAGACATACTTTCATTTTTTTTACTACAATTCATATTAAATGTTTTTTTTCTTACCACCATACCTTTTTGTATGTAGGTGTATATGGTTTTTTGCATCTGTATATCTGTCTATATAATAAAGCACATTTCCCTAAACCATTTATAAGAGAAATTCTTTGATATAACCTCTTAACTAATTTTTCTTTTTAGAAATTTTGATTATGATTTGATAAACAATTTCACTATCTAGTAGTGAGAAAGGATCTTAAATTTAAGCAACATTGGCATATGACTTACTGGAACTAAAGGAGAGATATTTGTGTAGATGAAAACTGCCTCAATAATTTTCTCACAAATACCACTTTCAGAGCATCTTTCTTTTATGTATTCATTTCTTTTATTATAATTTCATATATGGCTCAGATCTGAAACTTGTATTCTCTTCAGTGAGTCATGCTTTAAAATTTAACATGGATGCTTTATCTACTCAGCTAAAATGATTTTAAAATTTGTGAATAATATATTATCGCCTCTAAGCTACTATTACAACTATTAGGAGTTATAGTTTAAACTTTTAAACTATCAACTTCTGAATAACACTCTTTAAAATATTTTAAGGAAAAGTAAGCTTACTACAATTCATCTTAGTGTATCTTTTCTATTGTCATGTCCATTGACAATCTGTCTTGCAGATGAAGGTCTAACTCAAATAAAATGATGGAGAAGATCCACCAAGTGGTTGAATATTTGCTTAAAGAGCATTAATTGGTAGTTATTAATTTAAACACATTTTGTATTACACTAGATATATTTGTAAGTTATACCTAGTCAAAATAACTTAGTTCTAACTAAATGCTAGTCAAAAAAATGGAAACAAAACTGGAATTGATTTCCTATGTTTTGAATAACAATTAATATTCAAAAGTCTGAAAAGTGGACTTAAAGCTTAACAAAATAAAATCCTTTGTTTAGGTTTAAGAATACAAAACCTAAATACAGAACTTGACTTTTACTAGTTATAATATCATAGGTCTGGAATGCTATAATTCTTGTTATAATATCTAGGGAACATAAAAAACAGAGTATTCATAAATTTATATTTTAAATATAGGAGAGTTTAAGAAGAAAAGATAAGTGAATGAACTAAAATCTAGAAATGGGGACGCTTTTTTAGTGAATTTTGTTCACAAGAGCCATGGGGCATTTGAACTGAGGGAGTGCCTGTCACATAGTAAGGATTCTCTGGGAAAACAGTAGAGGTGAGGTGACTTGAGTGGGTGCAAGAGATTGGAATCTAAGAGACCCAAACCATGACATGTTTTCTACACTGGATGTTTTCTGATTGATAGGATGGAGCGGTGATCTTGTAAAGATGAACTAGAGAGAGAAAGAGGGGCAGGAAGAGGTAGAGGAAAAGGAGGAGGTCTTTTACAGCTCCATGCTTCTCAGAAAAAATTTCACTGAAGGGAGAAGCATGCAACAAACCTGACAGATCTCCAGGAGACACTTTAAACTAAAGGAAGAATGCTTCTTACTAAATAATAATAATAATAAAGACAGATATGATCGAGCTCAATTCCTGGTAGAATTGCTATGATCGCACCTGCAACACAGGCAAGGGCAAACCCTTTGTAGGAGAAAGTCATATCTATTTTAGCTTCAGCTTATCTAATAGATGATATCTTATACATAATTAAAATTGAAGGACATGTGAGAAGGCAAAAAACATGCTCAATAACTGAGGAAAAAATCAACAGGAGTAGGTAGACCATATTCAAACATTCAGTTGATGAAGATTATGATACAATTACTATATATAGGTGAAAGAAATAGATAAAATTGACAGGATAAGAGAGGGCTTCATTAAATAATTAGAATCCATAAACTTAAATATTTAACAACTAAAATATTTAATCTTTTAAATTAACTTTAGCATCGGCTTGAATGAAGCCAAAGATATAATTATGGAACTCAAAAACTGATAAAAAAGTATCCAAACTGAAACAGAGACTGAACAACTAAAAGAAACACAAATAAAGAATAAAGGACCTAGGGAGTGTGGACAAAAGATTTAAAAAATGTGTCACTGGAGTATCAGCTAAAGATGAGATGGCAAAAGTGACTGAGCAATATTTGAAAGATAATGACTGAGAATTGTCCATAGTAGATAAAAGACATCAACATTTAGATGCAAGAAACACAGCAAATACAACACCAAGCAGAATAAATGTAAGGAAAACAGCTAAATGTGTCCTAATCAAATTGATGCCAATAGAAAGTTCTTAAAATCAACCCAAGAAAAAAGTCATGCTATCTTCAGAAAATAATAAAACTTTTTTTTTTCAACTGGCACTATGGAAACAAAAGAAATGCATTTTTATTTAATTATTTTTAATTTTTATTTGTTTTAATTAGTTATATATGACAATAGAATGCACTTATATACTTTGATATATCATAGATGGGATATAATTTTTCATTTTTCTGAGTATACATATTGTAGAATCACATTGGTCATATAATCACATACATACATAAAGTAATAACGTCTGTTTCATTCTACTATCTTTCTTATCCCCACATCCCCTGCCTTACCCTCCTTTCATTCCCTCCTCTACCTAATATAAGGTAACTCTATTCTTTTTTTTGCATCACAATTCTTAATACACATATATACCATAAGTTGTATATCTCTCTATATAAAGTATGTTGACACCCAATTCAAGTTTTCATACATGTATTCTGTATAATGATGACTATCACATTTGGAATTAAACTAGAATTCAGCAACAGAAAGAAAAAAGAAATTAAAAGATGTTTAGCAAAGTGGTGGATGGATGTTTGAAGATGTGGAAAAGCAGAGGGTATTGTAGTACTCCTTGGAAGTACTACATGGAATTCTGAGAGGCTTGCTTTTAGGGATGGAACATGGAATCAGGGCATGGTGGACAAAGTGTATTAAGAATGTAGTAATGTCACTAAGCAGAGTTATCCCCTGAGGTAGCACTTCTATCTCTTGCAACCTGTGCTTGGAATGTTGGACATCCAGAAGTTCTGGTGTTCTTTTAAGGTGAGAGTGGGTTTAAGAAATCCAGCGGATTCCTAGAAACCTAGGGTTAAAGTTATGAGTAGAAACCTAGGGTGAAACAAATGGTGTTGTCAATAACCCATGTCTGAGGAAGGATCCATAAGTTGATGATGAATACCACACACATGTACACAAACACTCAAGGAGATGAATTTACATGTCAGTACCTCCCTTCAATATACTGCCTTTTTCAAGGAACCCTATTTTTTGTTGGGACTTAGTGCACCATTTGATTAGGTAGGTATTTCCATTGCCTCTCTTGTATGTTTTCTCATAGTGGAATATTTTGTATCTCATCAACATTTCTCATTCCATAAATCATACTGCTCCTTCAGTTTTACAGTACAATTGTAACTTTCTCAATCTGTATCATTTCTTTGCACACAGACTTACATAAACCTTTGTTTGTAGGGTTGTATTAAGAGAGGTTAGCTGTTACAAGTTCCATTGCAAACAACCTCCATGTTTCAGTGGCTTTGAAAGCAAAGTCTGTGTAAATGACACAGAGTATAGAGCAGGACCCAGTTGCCCTCTATGGCTGGTAATATAGGACTTGTCAGTGCTGGCTGCTGTGATCCTGTGACTTCGTCTTTTCAAAATGAGGCTACATGCACACCTGCCTTGGCAGGGTGAAACCCAGGGTGTTTGTTCTCTCAGTTCACACTCCATTGGCTGGAACTGATCAAATGACCACACATAACTGTATATGTTTGCAGAATAGGATACTTGGGATAGTGATGAACCTGAACATGTCTATATAGGCATATGTCATTACTATAATTTTCCACTTAAATTCTTTAAATCTCTCTGAAATTTATAAATTTCTTTAGGGACATTTTTAAAAGTCACCTGAATTTGATTTGAGAATAAAATAAGTAAAATTTGGTAAATTTGAAAAATGAGAATTAGTACCGCCTTTACTTTCATAGCTCTTGTATTCTGTGATGTCACTGTTGGCATTTGTCCCACTATAGAGAATGGCCATTCCCCCCTCCAGCATCATGGGGTTCACCTTCTCCCCATTCTGAATCTTCATCTTCAGACAGACCTCAAGTGAAGGGCTGTGTCACTATGGATAATTACAATGTTTATTCAAGTATTATATGTTGTGTTGATATCTGTGTATTATATCAACAAGTATCAGACTTCTACTAAGTGTTATGACCTTGTTATGATTAAAATATATTTCTTAGGTAATAAGATTGGGAAGGAAATAGATGGTGATAATTATAAATATGGTGGTCAGGGAGGCATCATGAGAAGGTGAGTCTGGAAGAGGAGTAAACAAGAGAGCTTTCTGGGGGGAAAAGACACATTTCGGGAAAAAGAAACAAGCGGGAAAAGTATTTCTGCAGGCGGTAACAGCAAATAGAAAGTCCCTGAAGTAGGTTGTGTGTGTGCGTGCTTGGTGTGAAGTGGCAAATATGGCAGAAGTGGAATGAACTGCGTGTGTTGGGGCAGGTGTGGGAGGTGAGGTTAGAGAGACAGCATGAGGCAGGTGTGGTGGAGAAGCTTGTGTGAAATTGTGATCATTGGCCTTTTCTCTGGGTTTGGCAGGATCCCACTGGAAGGTTTTACATCAACGAGTAATACAATCTGACAAATTGTAACATGGTCACACCGACTCCTGTGGAAAGGAAAATAACTCAGAAAAGAAGTGAATTCAAGAGTTAGGGAGTAATTGACAAAGATGGATATTGGTGGTGGTTTGGACAAAGCGTGAGTTGTAGAGTTGGTGAGAAGTTGTTCAATATTTAAAGTAATGCTCGTTGGTAGGGAGTATGACAGAAAGAAGGAATTGTGGGCTACTTCAAGGTTTGGAACCTGAGTAATCAGAACAATAGGAAGGCCATATTGGGGGTAGGGTGGGGATTAGGAACCTGGTTTTGGGCTTTCTCACTTTGAAATGCCTATTAGACACCCAAGTGCAGATGGCTGTGAGGCAGTTGGATACAGGAGCTGGAATTAATGGGAAGGATTCTGACTGAAGTTTCATAGTGGGGCACTATCAGCATATGCCTGATTTAAAACCCATGAGATTAGCTTGGTTCTATAAGGGGATTATTTCAGATAGAAAATAGAATATATCCAAAGCCTAGCCTTTTACAGCCACTTTAGTGTTAAGAGGTCTGAGAGAGAAAGAGGAGCCAGCAAGGAGGAAAAAACGAAAGTGGGTGTGTTGTTAAAGGGGTGCTTCAAAGTGGAGGGAAGATTAAACTCAGGCATTATCTTGCTGGTATTGCAAAGTAAAATAAGGACTGAGAATCAACCACTACTTAACTACAGGGAAGCCACTGTTGGTCATGAAGAGGAACGCTGTGGATGCTCTTATGCCTTGTATGCAAGTTTTCATATGAATGGGTCTGTGGTGGTAAAACATTCCCTGCACTCTGCTGTAGCTACTCAGAGAGCGCAGCTGTTGGTAACTGTAATTTGTAAATTACTCTGCAACAACTACTTGGAAAGCACAGCTATTTTTAATTCATCAATCCAGAGAAACATCATTTTTGCATTTGCACAAAGGCATAGTATTTGCTATCTAAGGCCCCGTTGATAAAAAGCATTTTCCTGGATGAAAGCCTGTTTGGAGTGGGTTCAAAAGAGAATGGAAGGAGAAGAATTGAAGACAGCAAGTAAGAAGTCGGAGAAAAATGAGTTGGTAACTGGAAGGGATGTGGTATTGCGGAAATGTTATCGTTACTGTATTATTATTTTTAAAATGGAAGATTTAACCACGTGTTTGAATATTGGTGGAAAATTTCAGTGCAGAAAGGTGCTGTGTACTTGCTTATACTGGATTCTGATTATGTTATCTCACTGGCTCTTTCCCATTAAAAGGGTTAAGACCATAGGGACAAACGAGTTAAAAAGCATGTCTAAGGCATCACATTGATTGTTTGAAGGAATACTGCTGTATTCCCTATGGCCCACAAATGTCCAACACATAGTAGGCAGTCAATCAGTATTTTCTGAGTATGAATCAGGATTTGAACTCACATCATCTAATGTCCAATCCTGAAGCGCTATCTGGTCAGTCTCTAGTGTCTTTTTTTATGCATATCTATTTACATAGCAGCAGTTTATTTAGACTTTCACAGAGAAGAGAATATATTTATTCACAACACTCTACCTGAGGACCGGGAAAGTACTCTTCCATTTCTCTGTGTGACCTAGGACATGTTTGGCACCATTTAAGTATTCAGTATAATCAAGGATTAGTACATTCAAAAGTACCTTGATTATGTGAGTTGTATTAACATTTATTATTCCTACCAAATAATTCATTCAATAAATTTAAATTTAAAATCTGTTTTAAATGCTGATGTTTTTACTGATTATGAAGTAATATATGCTCATTATAGAAAATGTAGAAAATGCAGAAAAGTAGAAGGAAAGCAATTCACCCCTAATCCTACTATCAGCAGAAGATACATTTGTGTATCTGCTTGGTGCATTTTCTTCTGCTCTTTAATTTTTAGTGTATTGTTCTAGAAGTCACCATAGTAATTATAGTAACAACTATGCTGCTTATTCGCACATAAGGTGAATGATTTCACCTACACTTCAATCTATGAAAACAATCCATGAAAAAGAAATTAGTGTTGCAACATTTCATAAATGAGAAAAGTGAGACAGGGAGATTGAACCCCTTGCTCAAGGCAGCAAGTGTAGCCATACAATGCCCTTGAATTCACCCCTTGGATTTCAAGTGCTGTTAAATCTAATTTTCTCTCAGGTTGATAAGGGTCTGTTCTGCTTTTAAGTGTCTGTCATACACCCTTTAACAATTAAACATTTTTCTTGAAAGCCTTCATTGATTGAGCCCCTTGAAGATCCAGGGACTTCCTTGCCTCTGCTCTCTGATCTAAGCAGCCTGTTTTGGAAACATACAATTGCTTCTTGGGCTTGTCGTCTGCGTTAATAATTTGTAAACTCGAGAAAAAAATAGTTTGACTTCTCTGTTTTATTTTACAGAACCTGATACAAATCCTTGACACCATGCAGGTGCTGAATAACTGTCTAATTGGTAAGTTCTTCCACATCTGGCTCCTAGTCGCTATGCTGCATTATGGGTCCACTTTTCTCTTTCCTGCATTAGGGGTCGGCATAGGGTAAGGTGAGAGTGGGAGTCGTTGAGGAGTTCCTTTTCTGTTTAATAACATCTTTTGAGATTTTATGGGGGAAAATAAACAGCTCTGAAGGCAGGCAGCCTGGGTAGACTGTGGTTAGGCATGCTCTGAGCACTTAATGCATTGTGTGGATAATGACAATGGTCAGTTCCTAGCAGCTTCAGTGGTTCTTCCATTGGAGCGTTGTTAGGCTTATTTGCTGTAAGTGATCCCTGCTGTGTTAAAAAGGGAAATAAATATCCCAGTTTCATTTTAATATTATTTTTGCTAGGAAAGAGAGAATCATTTTTTTTTAAGATACTGAGCTTTTCAGCAGCCTGCCAAAGTTACTATTACCATCATTTGTTACACTGGCTTTAAAAAACAAAACAAAAAATTCCTATATTCAGTGTGTCTCTTCAGAACCTATTTTATTTTTAACACTCAGTCATGCCTCTTTGCTGATCTTTTGTACTGCTGCTGTGTTGGAATTAGCTTTGCTATTTATGATTTCTGCATTTCCATTATGATGCTCACATGTTTTTTATTTTAGTGCAAAAATACTTTTGACTTGCCCTAAAAACCCTGCCCATTCAAATACAAACCCTACTGTGCTGTTTCCACATATGTCTTCCAAATCTTGGTGACCAAATCCAGATATGGGAAGATGTGCGGTTCTATCTCATTTCTATTCCAATAAAGAGGAATGTTCATTATTCCTTCCCAGGTCTCCAGGAGGGCAGCAATCAATTTTGGCGAAATCCCAATCCATCATTCACCTTCATGAGCCAGTGAGATCTATTTGCATTTTAGGTGAAAATATTGGAGCATATCTCTGTCTTGTTTGGAATATGCCTTCCCATGGCCTGATCAGGTTTACATGGGGGAATATACACAGTCATCTTCCTGATTAAGCATATAAACCAAGGTTCAAAGTCTAGCTCTGCTCTTTACAAGTTTGGACTTCTGAGGAGACGACACATTGATGTTTCTGCTTTGCTAACCCTCTTTTGTTTCTGTAGGCCCTATCACTGTAGTCTGTTTGCCTTCTCCCTCTTTCTACCTCCTCCTATTTGGGTAAATATGCAATGATGTGTTGACTTCTACACTTTCCTGCCATTGCTTGCAACACCTAACAAACAATATATGCTGTTATTAATTCCATATATTTCTTTGTGCCCAGATGTGGGTTAGGCCAATGGTTTCAACAAGGGTGATATTTGTGCCCACAGAAGATACTGGAAAATTTTGATTGTCATGATTATGATGTGGGAGGATTACCATTTAGTGGCAGAGGACACAGATGCTATGAAACACCCCAAAACAGACAAGGGAACCTCGCAAAATGAGGAATCATTGGGCCCAAAATGTTGACAGTACCAGGGTTGAGAAAAACCTATGCTGAGCCCTGATATAAAAGTTATACAAAATACAAGACAATTAAAGCAAACATATCCCACAGGTGATAGAAAATAAGATATTTTATAGGTGATTAACGTACAGAAGACATAAAATGAATTCCAGTGGTTCTAAAGTAAAAAAAAAAAAAATGGGAAGTTTTCTTGGTGTGTAGGAATGGGTAAAGAGTACATTTTTTGCTGAGAAAGTGAATGGGGCAGAAGTTGGAACACAGGTGGGCATGCCACATTAAGAGATGAATGTAGGGTGAAGGCTTGGCAGGACCTGGTGTCAGAAATCCTGGCATGGAGGACCTCAATTCAGTTCTCAATTGTGTGGTACTTTTCCTAGAAATAATACTTCCCAGCAACATTGGAGTAAAAGGTCTGGATTGACTATGTGGAGACTGTATCCCAAAATTCAACTCAAGAGATGATTTTCATGGCCTTGTAATGGATAATGGAGCTGGAGAGAAACTGTCCTGGATGTCAGCTGGTGGGATCCTGGTGGGCATCAAATGTTTGGACATTTCCTTTTCACTCCTTCCCTTCACAGACTAGTGGGGGCAATATGTTGGATTGTTTCAGGTGAAATCAACAAGGTCATTTCTCTCAGGCCAAGGAAACATTTTCCAGAAGGAAGCTGGGCAGTGTGCAGTGAATGCAGGATTTGCTCTCCTTCTACCCATGACTCTATTTTTCCTTAAAACTAAAGCTGTGAATCCAAAAGTTGACTACTGCCCTTTGTCCATTGTATTTTGGATTGACCTCCTATTTCCTGCAAGGGGGATCAGTGAGCAATGGTGTCTTTAAACAGGAAGGAAGTGGAGGAGGGTGAGGGGCGGGTGTAGGTGAAGATGACAGTTCACTCCTTTTCCTGTTGGACCTTAGGGAGAAGAAGTGGTCAGCATTCAGAAAGAGACTGACTCTGTCTGACATTAGCTTTAGAATAGAGAAGATAAATGCATTTGAGATAAAGCAATAAAAATATATAGAACAGAACCGGAAAAGAATTGAGGACAGAATCCTGAGGAGCCCCGCTCTTTGGTGGCCAGACAGTTAGAACTGCCATTGAGGAACATGCAGAAAGCTAGTTAAGAAGAAGAATAGAGTGGTGTCAAGGAGGTCACCAGAGAGGACTCTCTTAACTCTTGTTTACTTCAGGGAATTGGATTTTTGGTGGGGTGGGGTTCTAAGTTTTTTATTTTATTTTTTGTATATGCTTCTATACTCTGACATGTTACAATAAGTGGATATTACTTTAAAAAGTAATGCTGTTACAACGAGAATTTCATTTACATACAATAAAATATGGCCCTTCTTAAGTGACTAGTTTGATGCTCCTTGACAATTTTTTCACCCTTGTAATCTTATTTTAATCAAAACATAAAAATATTCTCTTATCTGAAACAGTCCACTTGTGGTTCACTGCAATCAGACTGCAGCATCCACGCTGGCTGGGGCTTCAGCCTGTTGCTCTGCCCCTCAGGCTTCACATTTGTGAGCCCCCTCTTCCCCACCCCACCCCCGGCCCCCAGCCACGTGAGGCGATTCTTAAATGGATCTCTTACATAATACAAATATAATTGTGAGGTTTTTTTTGTCTTTTCCTCTGTTATTAGTAACATGCATATTTATTATTAGGTTTGCTCTGTCAGGGCTTCTGTAATTAGAAAATGTCCTTATTTATCTTTTAGGATATTCCTTGTCCTGAATTCTAGTTAGTGTGATATCAATCACCACTTCCACCTTCTTAATAGTGTTTACATAGTATACCTTTTTATATTCCTTTTATAAAAATTATACTTTGTCTCCTATTTTCACAGGTATGTTTTCAGACTGTGGAGAGTTGAGTCTTTTTAAGAATTGTTTTATTAACATGTGATAATTGTACACATGAATGTTATATGGTGTGGTATTTCAACACATTCAAACAGCATTCCCTGATCATATCAGGTTCGCTAGTATTACCCTCTCCTCATCATTTCTTCTAGAAGCTGCTGTCTTCTAGATCTTCAAGTATGTAACAACTTATTTTGAACTTTAGTCACCCACCTGTGCTATAGAATACCAGAACTTAATACTTCTCCTCACTTGTGACAACAACCAACCAAATGAAGAGACAACCTACAGAGTGGGAGAAAACATGTGCCAACTACTCATCTGACAAATAATTAATACCCTGAACATATAAGGGGTTCAAAAGATGTAACAAAAAATAAATATCCACTTAATAATAAGATTCCTTGTAATGAAAATTATTTAAATAGGGGCTGGGATTGTGGCTCAGTGGTAGAGCGCTCGCCTAGCGTGGTGGGGCCCCGGTTGGATCCTCAGCACTACATAAAAATAAAGGTATTGTGTTGTGTCCATCTACACCTAAAAAATTTTAAAAAGTTATTTTTTTTAAAAAAGAAAATTATTTAAATAGACATTTTGTAAAATAAGATATATAAATGTCCAACAAATACATGACAAAATGACCAGTATCATTAGCCATCAGTGAAGTATAAGTCACAGTGAGCTACCATCTCACCCCATCTGCATCTTTTTTTTTTCTTTTGTTGATCAAATGTCACAGTCTCTGAATTTTAACTGGAATGTTTAGACAATAATAGTCAATAATAGGTTGATATGGCCAGGATTAAATCTACCATTTTGCAATTTGTTTTTGTGCTATCCATTCTTTGTTGTCTACTTCTGCATACCTTTAAAATAACTGTGTTTTCAAATTCTCCTTTCTTGAGTTATTAGCTGTAACAATACTCTTTGTTATTCTAATGATTGCTGTAGGCCTCATAACATGCATTTTTTCATTATCATAGGTGTTATAGTTTGGATCTAGAATGCCCCCCAAAGGCTCATGTTTTAAAGGTTCATCACCACCATGTGGTGCTATTGGAAGGGGTGGAACCTTTAGAAAGTAGGGCCTCGATGGAGGAAATTATGTCATTGAAGGGACCCTGGCCCCTTCCCCACTTTCTCTTTACTGCCCTGCCATGATGAGCTGAACCAACATTCTCTACTATGTGCTCCCAACATTATACACTGTCCTGCCACAGAGCCAAGTGACCATGGACTAAAAAATCCTAGTAACCCTGAGCTAAAAAAAAAAAAAAAAACAAAACCCTCTTTCCTCTTTATAAGTTGTTTATCTCAGGCATTTTGTCACCATGATAGAAATCTGACTAACAGCAGGTTACCTGAAAATAGTGTTATACAACTTTACATGGAGTTTTGGATCCTTAAAATAGTATACTTCCATTTCTCCACGCTTGGTCTCTATGCAACTGTTATGCATTTTACATTTATATTCTTAAAATATTATATTTTAATTTTTGTCTAAATGATCAGTTATCTTTTAAAGATATTTAAAACACCTAGAAGAAAATCTATAAGAAATGAAATACTAGAAGAGAATTGGGCTAGAAACATCTATTATTTCCAGTTCCTTAGTTTCTTTGTGTAGGTAAATATTTCTATCTAGTAGCATTTCCTTTTTGCCTGATAACTTCCTTTCTGGTAGTAAAAATCTGCTGGTGACAAATTCTTCTAGCTTTTATGTTTCTGAAAATTCTTATTTCACTTTTGTTTTAGAATGTATTTTTGTAGGGCATAGAACTTTAGGCTGGCAGTTTTCTTGTTTGTTATAATTTTCAGTACTTTAAAGATGTAGCTCAACTGTCTCTTAACTGGTATTGTTTCTAACAAGGAATATGCTGTCACCATCTTCCACATCTGTTTCTCTTCATGGATTATCTTCCATCTCCTCCCATACTGACAATTTTAAGGTTCTCAATTAAGTACTGGTTAAGTATTATTTAATACAATTATGTTTGACACATATAATGGGACACTCAAAGTTCTCTCACATTTAAAAAATTTTAAATCTTTGTTTTATTTTGCGTGTTTAAGGTTACCAATATTTTCTTCTGTGATGTTTAATCTTCCATTGGTACCATTCAGTGTAATTTTCATCTCAGGTATTACAGTTCTCATCTACAAAAATTTGATTTGGATCTTTTAAAAATTTTAATTAACATATAATACATCTACATGTTTATAGGGTAAAGTATAGTTCCATGAATGTATACTATACTTAATGATTGTGTCAGGGTAATTAGCATTTCCTCCTCTTTAAGCATGTATCATTTCCATGTATTGGGAAACGTTAGACTTCTTTACTGGTTATTTTGAAATATGTTAAAAATGGTTGTGAACTTTTGTTACCTTGCTGTGCTATGGGACACCTGAAGTAATAATTCCTCCTAATTTGTTTTTTACAGCTTTCATAACTCCAGTTGACTTTTTGAACTTATGAGATACAATTAAAATAACTATGTTAACGTCCCTACTAATTCTCACAGATATGACATGTCTGTGTTGGTTTCTATTGATTGAGTAGTGTCTTTAATATGGGTTGTGTTTTCCTGTTTCTTTGCATGTTTCATACATTTTGATGGGATGATGGCCATTGTGAAAATTTGTCATTATTATTTGTTGGATGATGAGAATTCCTTAGTTTAACTGGAATGCTCAGGTGCTATTTTCAGATCTCCCTAGTTACTGTATTCATACACATTTGAATTAACTGGAACCCTGCTGAAGAACTAAGCCTGGTATTGGTCAAATTTTCAAGCTCCTAGATTTTTTTTAGAGAACATAGAAGACTTTTCACATTGTTTCTGATATGCAACAATTGTTAATATCTTAGATGGTTAAGAAAAAGTATGAGATGCCACTCCCTGCATCCAGTCATTTACATTCACTAATTTATATTGGAATGGAAAAATCTCATAGAATAAAAGACTTGGACCTGACCGCCGATGAAGTTCAAGGATACACTCTCATCTCAAATGAAATTCTGTAACTCTAATGGAGGCCTTTTTAGGAAAGGAAATAGGACCCCCCAAGAGAAATTTCATGATAAACAAAGATGCCTGAAATTAGGCCAGACAAAGTAGGCCAAAAGGGAAAAAAAAAGCATTGTTTCCAGTAGAGATAGGAACTCACTCCAACCTGCCATGCATGGGATTATAAGTGAAGGGGAGAAATATACCTGGGATAACTTGTAGGGCACATATATAGGTTGATAGAAATAAATTGAGCTCATTCATCTTTGCTGGGGATATATGCTATAGGAATTTAAAAGAGAGAAATATCCATTCCTCCTTATACCATCTTTGCCCAGGTAGCTGAGTAGAGAGCTATAGTATGATCTAGAAGGCAGCTTGATCAAGTTGCACTTCTTTGTGTCAAATGGGCCCAGGAACGTAAATTTCCAGACAGTCACATAGGTATAGTTCTGTGAGATGAACAAAGCCTGGGGTGCAGAGTTGTGATCTTGCTAGCTGTGATAATGAGGGGAGTTACTGATCACAAAGCTTTGCAGTTCTATGGCCTAATTGGAGGGTTCCATTCTCATCAGTTAAGTGTAATGCATAAAAGGCTTTTTCCTCACTTCAGAGAGTAATGATGAAGATTTATGATCTACCAGCTCTCACAGTGGCAGCAGTAGAGTTGGAGGTAAAATTCTGGCCCCAAATGCTTCCTTGGTAAGACTGTGGCACCAGGACTCTACAGTCCCTGCTTGGAAGCTGTGGCACTCAGTGGTGATCAGGATAGATTCCTCTATACATGTCAGCAGTTGGAGATACTCAGAAATATTGGGGTGAGGGATCTCTGTGAAAGGCCAAAAACTTTCAGCAGGTGGGGCCTTGGGACATTAATATTTGAATGTACACACTAGTGGAGATTCATCTATGTTCACTGTAAAGTGCCCAACAAGGTTAGTGGCAATGCTCAAGTATTGAGCTATATCATTTAATTATATAATGAGATCATTTAATAAATTAGATAATTTTGAATTAAGGTCTGTTTGGGACAAGATACTGTGGTAGCACTCACAAAGGATTAATGGGTTAATTTGTGGCTCTTATATGGGAAATAATGCTTATGATTTTAGGGAATGGAGTAGTTGAGTGTAAGATATCCTCTGTAAAAGATAGAGTATAAAATGAAAGCAATGCACTTTTTCTGAATGTTAACTATGTGCAGAATTTTAGTTAGAGTCTTAGTATTTGGTTTCAGCAAAGCTGACAATGTAAGAAATGCCAAGTCCTAAGGAGGGTGCAGTTCAACCCATCTACCTGATTTGGGAATGTCTTTTGAAAAGAGGTGGGATGTGAGCAGCACCTGAACGGTAGATAGTATTTTGAGTAGACAGACAAGGACAGGATACCATATCAGGGAAAGAAAATCATGAAGGCATGAAGTGGAACAGGGCAGGCACTTTTCAGGTTGGATGGATTTCTAGGTATATGTAGGGGATTTGTTGAGGCCAGGGCCAGAAAGGGAGGTTGAGGGACACTGTGAGAATTCCATTGACATTAAAGGCAGTACAGAACCACTCATAGTTTTTGAGCCAAGAAATAATAGGATTATCAGCCTCTACATTATTTCTCTAGCTCCAAATGATTTGACCTACTTAAGTTCCTCCCCGACAACACAACCCTGGCCACGTTTTCATCAGGCTGAATAAAAAGCAAGAATATTTAAACAGACTCAGCATCTCTACCTCTAGGCCTCGTGGAGCATAGCATTGTTCACTCTCTATGACCCCTGAGGTTGCCTGTCATTCCCATTTTCATTTCTAATGCATCACATTGGGAATCTGATTATTCCCCTTGGAAACTCAGGTGTTGTCTGTGGCCTGAATACTGACTAAATCTGCCATGACCTTGGAACACTATGGACTTTGTGATTTTCCCAATAACTATGGTGTCCTGCCCTGCTTTTGGTGACCAGCTTCATGCCAGTCTCATTTTTCTTCCTCCTTTTCCCATCTTGAATGGTAAGGAGTCATTCATCTTTGGGAAAGATTATCAAAATATAAAAATAATAAGAAATATTGATTTGACCACAGTGTAGGGGATAGTTCGATATAGAGACAGTGGGAAGGTTACAGAAATCCAAGCAGAGGGGAATACAGGGGCTGAAGTGCAGCAGCATCCAGTGGAAGGTAAAGATGGAAAGCAACAGCTAGTAATGAGGGTTGTGCCAAGAGAACACTGTGGCTGAGTTCAGAAAAAGAAGTAAGAGATTCATGGAGAGAGGATGATTTAGGATTAGGTTACAAGGTGCAAGGGATAGTGAAGAGAAATTATAGGAGATCTGCGTGACTAGAGGAGGACTGATGGGATCAATCAGACCATTCCTCCAGAGATATCAAGCTCAGATAAAAAGAATTTGAGAGTCATGTATTGGGGCTTGGGTTGAACCATTCTTTGCTCAAATGAAGTGATAAAATAAAGTTCGGTATAGAAAATAATGAGCCTAATATAAAAATTGTTTTTTTTTTTTTTAAAAGGCTGAAGGATTATTGGTCTGTATGTGTGAAGAAAATAGGTAGCATTTGGGAATCTGGGTTTTGATATGATAAAGTTACTGTGGGAGAAGAGTAGGTAAAGAGAAGACAGTCTGAAGGCATACCAGCTTTTAGTCATCTATGTTTCAGAAAGAATTATAAAGATGGTTCAGATCTGTGGCAGTAGAAAGAATGGCTTGATGTGGGCAGGAGAGAGGAACGTTCCAAGTAAACATTTAATCCTGGTAAAAGCAGTGTGTTTGCTAAGCCAATGCAGTTGCACTGTAAATTCCTTTGATATTTCCTCTCCCTACTAGAATACCTTTCCTAAGCCCTTTTTCTATAGAAATTCTGTAGCCATCACTGTCTAGCTTCCAAAATCCCCAAGTAGTCTAATATGTTGGACTAAAAAGAAATATCATTTTAGTAAGCCAAAATGGTTGAACACTTGAAATTTCATATTATTCAACCTAATACCATGTTGGGTTTCCAATGGAGATCTATGTATCACATCCTCAGACCACCACTGAAGAAGAAAGAAATCTTGGTTGATTAACTCTGGTTATAAAGGTTCAACATCTTGCTTCTCAAATCCCAACCCAACATTTTACACTGACAATCTAAGGGACTACTTGTGGATTCTAAGAGCTTCTTTTCTATGAGAGGAGAAAGCATTGCTGTAGCTCAAGTGGGTCTCAAACTGGTTCCATTTGTTGTCCATTCTGCATCTTCCTTCCCCATGCTTCTCAACCTGACCATCAATAATTGGGGTTCTGACCAATGGTGAGTTTAACAAAGGGCAAATAAATCTAATGTAGACCCAGCATATTCTTAGACTCAGACAAACATAACTCCATCTTTACCATTTCTGGTCAAGTTGTTTGGAAGTAATGGAAAATCCTCTCCAGAAATAATAGAAAGGATAGCCCTCAGATACCTAAGTACAAGTGGTGGCTGGGTGATGTGCTATATTGACCTAATTCCCAGATAGCTTTTGGATGCTCACCATCTCCCAAGCAGTACTACCTATGTGCTGGTAAAACAGGCATCAACCAAGGCTGCCTTATGTACACCATAAAAACCCTTCATCTTTCTTCCTTCTCTTTTTCTTAGCCAGGTGAAATCTCTTTCTAGGTTGACTTGGAAACTCACCTTCTGTCTGCTTTTGTTCAAAACAGTAAGTAAATACCCAGATCCCTTCTATTTTTCCTTCTTGCATAATACCTCATCATTCTTCAGTTCTTTTTGCAATAGATGTTGACCCTTTATAACCAGAGTTAATCAACCAAGATTTATTTCTTCTTCAAAGGAAGGGACAGTAAACTTTAAACTTCTGCAGCAAAGGAAGGAAAGAAAAGTTAAATTTCTGTATCAAAACAACCTTGAAAATTTGTAACCTACCACAATGTTATGTCCTTAAAATAGTTAATGGTGGTACCATGTCTTCATTTTTTTGTGAAAGATAGTGCCTTTGGGTTAGGTTTTCTTACATGCATGAGATGAAGGGCTATAAAAGTTTTATATAATGGTTTACTAAACTGAGCAAAGAACACAAGGAAAATGAAATCTTCCTTGTGATAAATTGTGTTTATCATCTAAAGTTTGGAAAGATTCTGATCTGCTTATTGAAGAGCTTTGCCATTCTTCTTGTTTTTTTTTTGTCTGATTGGCCACTGGATGATGTCTTTTGAAATAAATGAAATTTTCAAAATTACAGTACTTAAAAAGATTGCTGGGTACTTTTACAGCAAAACTGACAAAACACAAGCCATTGTGTAAGAACTGATTCTTTGAAGATATGTACAGGCCTACGGATTTGGGCTACAAGGGCTGAGAGGCAAATTGTTTCCAACCACTGCCCTAAATTTAAACATGCCTACCAAGATGTGTTTCCTTGAAGAGAGAAGAGAAAGAGTGCTATTTTATTTCTGAGCAGTTATATGAAAGAAAAGGCAGGATTTCTATGGAGGGAGATAATTTTATTCTGTACATTATGAAGAATAGAGATTTAAACAGTTTTCTGCTTCTTGTCTGGGGCCGAAAGAAAGGTGGTCCTCATCTCTTACTATTCTCCCTCTATCACTTGTTCTTTATATAAAGGGTACACATTTGTCAGCAGGCCATCTGCGTGTTTTCTTAGCTAAGTTGTAGGTTTTAGTACCTATTATGGCCTGAGCATTTGTGACCCCCTCAAAATTCCTATATTGAAATCTGCTCCCCAGTGTGACTGTATTTGGAGGTGAGAACTTTGAGAGGTAATTTGTTGATGAGGGTGGAGACCTCAAGAATGGCCTTCAGAAGCTGGAGGGCTAGCTTGTACTGTGTCATGTGCAGACAGCCTTCACCAGAACCCTACCATCTTGCTACCCAGATCATGGACTTCCTGCCTCCAGAACTGTGAGAATACTTCTACTGTTTATAAGATACCCAGTCTATAGTAATGTGCTCTAAAATCTTGAACTGACTTAGACAGAGCATTCTATGGGATGTCAGATATTCTACGTATATTATTATTAACAAAAGCCATTGGTTCTAATCCTCCCAAAGAGATCCTGAGGCTAATTGGCAGACTTCATAGCAGCTGGTCATTGGGTGAGGAAGACAAGGACACTATTCAGATGCTTGTGCATGGCTTTTTTCCCGCACTTTGTCAGTCAGGGTGGACATACTCTGAGGCCTTTCAGAATATTTTCTGTGTGACTGAAAGTTACAGTCTTTTTTCTTAATAACATTTCTGGTATTCTCTTGGCCCTTAAATATTTCATCTCCCAGGAGGAAGGGAGGAGAGGAAAAGAAAGACTTGGAGATCTAGAGGCTTGGGAGGGGGAAGACAGAATTGAAGAAGGCACATTATCATACCTGGAACTCTGAATTCTCCACAGAGCTTAGTGTGGCTGCCGAAGCACCAGCCACATGTTCTGGCTGGAGCAGACTTAGAAATTCAGTGACTATATGAACCCATCAAGAAGACATATGGCTGGCACAGATTTTTTTCCTGAGGGGGGCTCTATAATTAATCTACTAGCCATTTCTCCTGAGTAAAATATTCATTTTAAAAAGCAACACAGTGGCTTTTCCCTGCTAACATTTAAATATTCTCAGGAGTGGCTGAGTTCCAAATATAGAACCAATATTCTTTGAGTTTACAGATAGACCTTCCTAAAGATAAAGTAAATAATCATTTTGAATATTATAAAAAGGGGGGTAGCAAATTTAAAATATTTGTAGGAAAAGTATCTTTTAACAAATTAGATGAAACTGCATAAGTGGATTATTGACCCTCCCAAGAAGAAGCATGTGAGGTTCACTCAGCTGGTCCTAGCTGTCATGCAGTGGCAACCTGGCAACATCTGTGGCAATGCCTTACTTCAGCATACATCTCTCTGGAACCTCTAGACACTTCTCTATGTGGAGCTTAATAATTATTCTTAGAGCTCAAATTTAACCTTAAAATTCAAGTCATTTCAGAATACCCATATACTATTAAGGTTTCTGGCTCTTCTCCTGTCTTGACATTTTCTCTTTCAAACATAATATATGTGTATGCATATGTTGGGGAAGGGAGAGGCAATGACTGGGGAGGGTGGTACCTATGCTGCTTCTAGGATGATGGGAGTGACTGACTGTTCATCCCTAAATAGTTCATAAGGAAGATTTTGAGAAAGGAAAAAAAATGATACGAGAAGGTGCTATAGAAAAATCTCTATCCTGTATAAGGATGAATAAACCAAGAAAACTAAAGAGGTCAGAAATATTGCCTAGTTTCTTGCTTTGTTCATAGCAGAGCTACTATGAAACAATACTCTCTTTTCTTTCTTCCTTCCTTCCTTCCTTCCTTCCTTCTTTTACTGTAGTATACTCTATGACCTGGATAAAGGTACAAAAACCAAGGACTGGCTCCATTACTGTGAACTAAATGATCATAGGCAAAACACTTAACTTTTCTGAGCTTGCATTTCCATGTGTAAAGATGGAAATCACAACCATCTAGTAATCAGCACTATTGTGACGAGTCAAATAAAATAGTGTGAGTGAAAGCTTTATCCATTAATTTATATGCTCTATGTGTATTAGAAACTGTTACCTAAATGAAGTTTCCTTGGAGTCTGTGTATTTGGAATAGTGTGGCGATGATACCTGAGCATTTGAAACAGAATCCTTGACCCCATGTGTAAGAAGAACAGTGTTGAATGTTTGTTCCGACCAACATTACAGAATGGATGTGTCTGTGTGTGTAAGGGAAAGTCCCAGTCCAGCCTTGTCATTATATACAGATTAGTGGCTAGAGGGGTTTTGTCATTGGAAAAAAAATTTGTTTAAAAATACAGGATATAAGAAACACAGGTCTCCATCCTTTCTTGGCTAGATGTGCTGAGTGTTCTCCTTCCTGTGGGTTTCCTTGAAGCCATGTTTCTTAATGGCCCTTCACTGCAGTGGAAGCCAGCTGTGAAAGCAGACACTGACATCTTCCAGATGTGGCCTGCTACACAGAAACACCAGAAGGCAGATCTTAAGAGCCAGGGAAAGAGATGCAGTAAAAGGGATTTGAAAATTTTTTAATTTACTCAGTTTTATCTCAAGCATTTTGAAATGTCAGGTTCTCTATCTGCATTTACAGTCAAAAAACCAGCAAGAGATTATAATCCCTATCTCCAAATTGATATGGAGATACTTAATATAATCAAAAAGAGAAGAAGGGCATCTTTCAAGTGAACAGCTTTAATACCTTTTGCAGCAACTATCTTGTATGAAAATCTTGTGATATATGGTATTTGTTTATATCTAAACATGCAGCACAACATTCGGTCTATGAAATGCTTTGGTGATGAATTATAAACAGGCAAGAATCAAAAAGCCAGTGTGTGGAACTCTATTGTGGCAATTAGATAATACGGAAAATATTTCCAGATACCAATTATCTTGGAAAGTCTTAATTTTGAAAGATTATTTATTTGAAGGAGAAAAATATTCAGATTCAGGAAAACAGTAGAGGAAGAATAAATAGTATTAAAAAATAGAGTCAGGAAAACATTATTACAGTATTTCCCCCTAAATTTAGAGTACCATATTTAAATAGGAGCAGAAAACGGAAAAGATGGTATGCAGAAAGCAGGCGTTCATCCTAATATCCTGATACATTCGATTTAAGAAAGCACCAGCTACATGCCATAAGATCTAATGACCAGGAATTGCCTTTCCTACCCCACAGCAATCATTTTGATGACAGGCTTCTCTGCACTGTAAAACAAAATGGGGAACCTGTGCTGTATAAACTGCCTCAGCGCTTCCTTTCCTTCCTCTGCTATCAGCCTCCCCATCTCATTTATTTTCCACACATTAATGGTAGCAGTCACCTTGAGCCGGTGATGCAGAGTAATTTTCACAGAAACCTTGATCAGAAACCATAAATCAGCCTGATGTGCTTTTATGGTCTAATAACATTCCGCTTGCTCCTACAGGCCTGTATGTAAAACTGCATTGCAGTGAGTCCTTTGGATTTTTTTTTTTCCTCTCACAGCTCACTCTGGCTTTCCTGTGCTCACTGTCTTTCCCTCCCTCCCTCCCTCCGTCCATTCCCCCCCCCCCCCGTTTTCTCTCTACCTTTCTAGATATAGTATTTGTCGGCACACATGTATGCATGTGCACATCAATAAGTCACATCAGTACAGTGCATGTCTCACAAAACCAAATTTAACTGGCATTCTATATGCATGTCAAGGTGGCAGGAGAGGCAAACTCTTTCTGAGGATAAAATGATAGATTCATTGGATTCTCAGTGGTCTGTCTTAACAAATGAACTGTCTCTAACCAAAAGCTAAAATGACATAACTGTTTTAGGAGCCATTGGGTCTGTTAAATGATTCAATTATTTTTCCTTGTTAGGACAACTGGATGCTGAGCTCATCTTGGCACTTGTCCCAATCCTCAGGGCTGCACAGTGCCTTGGTTGACTTCAGGGAGAGTTGTATCTGAGTGTTTGTAAGGAGAGTCTATGGTCTGTAATGCCAGGACTGCCTGATGGTCTTGCACTCCCACCCTGCTCTCTTAGAGAAGTGAAAATGTGCATTGGGATTCTGTGGTGTGGCAGGAAGCATATCTGTGTGTTTGAGGTGCAGGAAGATGTGAGTCTGGGGTGAATGTGGTGGGAATGCAGTGGAGAGAGGTGTTGGGTTGGTGGTTTAGGGGTATCTATTCAGAGGTGAGGTGTTGAGCCTGTCACTGGGGACTGACAGAGGTCCTGGGGCTTGTGGTGAAGCTCCAGTGTCCCATTGTAGTGTTGTGGGATTAAAGGCACCTGAGTTACCCATACTGACTATCCACTGTAGCCTGCCCATATAATCTGAACAAATCCATGCATTTTTCTCAAGAACCAACAAAAAGCGAAGCAGCTCAAGGCCAATCCACACCCCCTTACCTCCCTGTGAACCTGCCAGCTAGATATCTACTAGGTATGCTTTGTCTGGAGCATGCAGCAATTTCTGGTTTCAAAAGAAGAGCCTCTTAACATCGGTGTTTTCCACAGAATAGGAATATCTGCAACTGAAGCCAGTGTCACTCCTCTATTGCCACTTGGTGAATTAGCGTAAAAAATTAACAAAGACCCTTTGACTCAATCTGGGAGAATATTTAACTCTGCCTTGGAAGTGAGGAAAGCTGGCAACAATCTCTGATTTTTCTTTGCTAATGCATTGAGTGATAATTACTCCCCAGTAGACCTACATAAATTCTAACATTCTTAACTGGAGCTTCATGAATATAGCAAGGGGGAAAAAAAGTACCCTGGGGCATTAATCAAATTTTCTAAGATACTACTCCTTGCTTGGTTATAAGATACATCTCCAATTATTTATACATATATCTATTTTTATATCTGCTACATTGCTCATGTGCATGCACATACACACACATTTTGGCATAAAAAAAAAACAGCAAGCATTTATAAGGATACTCAAAATGTCAATGTGAGGATAATTGCAGAACATGGATCTCAGCTTCATCTCTAAGGCTTTTTGTTTTCAACTGTAAATCATGATGTCTAATTCCCTCACCTCACATACAATGGTGCTCTGCTTAGGTGGCAGTGGCCGTGATCTCATTTCTTTAAATTCATTTCCTAGGGGTAAGAAAGTTTTGTGTTTTTTTTTTTAACTACCAACATCTCGGAGTCCTTCAACTAGCTCTGCACCCCAAATCTTCAGTAACAGCGCACTGTTGAATTTTGAGAAATTGACAGGCAATTTGTCCTTTTGCAATAGCCTGAGCTTTTCAGTACTGCAGTAGCAAAGGCTAAATGTGAAAAGGAGATGGGGGTGAGGAAAAGCCCTTTCTCTCCAGAGTGTCCACTGCCCTTCGATTCACAGGTCCAGCATTTGTTGTCTGTTTAGGAACTATTTCTAAACCCTCCTAGCTGGAGGCAATGTACACCAGACCAGTGGGGAGGGAGCAATAAAGGAGAAGTGCAGTAAAGTACAAATTCTTTTCAGATTAGCTGATTGGCAGTTGTGAATAATGCAGCTCTAGCACTAAAGCAAGAAAGAGCAGCCTCAACCTTGGCAGTCATTATTTAGCTGTAAGCCTTTTTTGCCAGGAACATTTTTCTCTTTCAAGTCTTGAACTACATTAACTCCTTATGATCCAGCCATTCATCCAAAAGGGTCAACTATAAGGACCCTTTGTTGGAACCCCTAAATTGTGGATGTGAATTGATGGCAAAAAAAACAATGGCATTGTCAAACATGAACCTCACCTGCACTGAAATTACAATGGAAGAACTTACCCAGTGGGTTAAATTGCATTCAGTCTGTGTCAGACCTGACAGACATCTTGGAAAAAAGATATTAGTCACCTGTGTAGATTATACATATGGCTATATGACCACATAAGTAATTCAGGTCATCAAAAAGAGCAACATAAAATATGAAATGGTTATTTAGTGATTCCAAAGATGTCTCCATTCTTGGCAGTCACGAGGACATAGTCAACCAAAGTGACTTTCTTTAAATCCTCTGACCTAGATCTGAAAGCAAATTATCAGATCAATAATAGCTGGATTTATTTTGAATTGCTACAAAATAAACAAAAATTAGTTTCTTAAAAAAATGATTTCTATGATTTTATAAGCAATGTGTTTATGTTCAATTATGGCATTTATTGACAAAGAATATTTTTATGATCTGTCTCCCCACATATTTCTCCTGATTGTTTATTGAAATGTTTCTTCAGAAAATTTTAGCCAAATTGTTTTTTTCCCCTCTAGGCACAAAGATTATATTACATTTTAAAAATATTGTCACTATTTTTCTTATTATAAAATAATAAATGCTTAATGAAATATTAAATGACCATATAATTTGTCTAAAAAATGTACCTGTCATACCCTATGATTGTCAAAAATATTGATACTTACCTTCAGTACTATTATTGACAATATTTAGAGAAAATGATAGATTCTTAGTGGGTAAACTTCTTCTATTGTTATTTTCTTTTCTGTCTCCTGAAGTATGAATCGTTATGAGCAGGAATCCTGTTGCAGTCATCTCCATACTCACCTCAACTTTGTTTAGTTCCTGGCTCATATTTGGTGATCCATATGCAGGTTCTGAGTAAATAAATACATAAATAATAAGGCATAGGTAATTAATAGCTGGGAAAATGTACTATACTTTCTTAAATTATGCTAGTTTTCCTATATATACTATAAAATAACACATTTCTAGGTATCTTAAAAAGCAATTTGGGAAAAATATTAATTTTTTTCAAAAAAATTTGCATCTACTTTCATAAGGTTCCCTCCTGATATGGTTGCTAGGAGTTGAAAAGCTCATTTTCGTGGTCTAATGTGCAAGTATTGGAGAAGGGTATGTATTTGTTATTTTTTTTTTCTGTAGCTAAGCACAGGCAATTTTATAAAGCTCCATAGCCCATCCATGAATAATTATTGAGCACTTAGTATTTCATGATATTACATAGCATTTCATTTCCCAGTTTATGAAGAGTGCCAGAGACATGAGACAATTGATCCAACTCCCTCCTTATAAAGAGACCCAACGGGGTCTTCAGCCATTCCAGTTGCTGTCTTACAGGTGCTTCCTTAGCCAACATAGGTAGAAATATTGTTTCTTAAGGTTCACTAGTACATTAGCCTCTAAGATCCTTGCTTCCCTGGGATCCTACCAATCAATCTTCTACTCCAACCACCTAGCAAGATTAACAACTCAAAATGCAAGGCATTTCCCCCACTCTCCTCTTGGCTCTTTGATGGTAGTAACTGTTCCCTCCCCCACTCCTACCTCACAACATGTAATATGCTCTTCTCTTTCCTTGAGTGTATTCTATTCAACCTTACATCCTTAAATAATATCTCCCCCAAGAAAGCTGTCCCTGCCCTCTCAGCCCAAGGTACTTCCTCCTTCATTTTGAGATCTAAATTTTCTCATTAAACACTTGCAGCCCATGTGCAAGGTCTGTGGAGCAGTCACGGAAAGTGTTGGATCTTGATTTTCAAAGCTGTCTTCTACATGTTTGCCCATAACAACACAGACAGGGAAGCCATGCCTGCCTTATGATATAGTTCTTATGCTTGAGATGAGCATATTTTAACAGCTACTCCAAAGACCTAAGCTTTGCCTTTATCACAATTAGTTTACATTTATTTTATTTTTCTCTCTGACCTTTCTGGAGACAGAAACTCTGTCATTTTTGTTTTTCTTTGGAGCTGGTAGCACAGAGTTTCATACATAGTGAGGTTTTACATAGGCTCGAGTTTAAATAAATCAAATATGATCTATGTAAAACATACAAGGCTGGACAGAAGAAATAGCAGTTTTTCCTTTATAATTTATTTACCAAGCACCCATCATGGTGAGTAAATGGTTAAAGGTGCAAGAACAGACAATAAGCTTTCTCAGGAACTTACTATCTAATAGAAGGAGGCAGATTGATAATTATAGGCACTTAATGTATATATTGAGATGCTGAGAATAAGCAGTATTTTATGGAACTCATACAGGCACATTTATTAGAAGGGATTTTAACTTATTCCTCTTTCTTTCCAAACCTTCTAAAGTTGCTTCAGGCTTGTGAGAAACAGAAGTAGAAGCTAACATTTTAAAAAAATCTATATCTATATCTATATCTCTCTCTCTCTCTATATATATATATTTTAATAAATAAAAGGAGGATGAAGGAGAAGGGAATCTCAGAGAGACTGTGTGTATGTAGGAGTGAGCCCCAAGTACTGAAGGCAAACCTCTAAGCCTGACTGTGAAAGCTCCTCAGAGGAAGCGCTCCTCCCAGCCCTTAGCAAGCACCAGTGAACAGAGTAGCTATTGAGCTGAGATTTTGTATCTCTGATGTCAATATTTCATTAGTTGCCAATAACAACTCATATTGGTATAATTTGGGCCCTGTTATAAAGTTGACATCAAATTAAAAGGCATTGTTCACCTTCCAAATGCTTTCAAATTCTATCTGGGAAAAAAAATGTCGTTCATTTCTTCGATACTATAGTATTTTATGTGTGATGTTTTGTTTAGCTGAGCTTCTGCAGCAGCCATAGAAAACCCAACCCCCTACCCAATGCACATAGTGTCACTTAATAAATACTGTTGAAAAAAATAAACAAATGAATGTGAAGATGAGACATGTCAGCCTATTAAAAAGAGTGATCAATACATTTTTCCCCTCCTTTCCTCTTATATGTCATTTTGTATAACCCTGAGGATCGCCTTCCATTTCCATGCGATTCCCCTTCTCGTTTCCTTTCCCTCCCACCTCTCAACCCTGTTAATGAAAATCTTCGTCTCAAGCTCTTCGTCCCTACCCTGTCCTTGTTTCCTCCCCTTATATCAGAGGAGTCATTTGGTATTTGTTTTTTAAAGATTGACTAGCTTCACTTAGCATAATCTGCTCTAATGCCATCCATTTCCCTCCAAATTCTATGATTTTATCATTTTTAAATGCAGAGTAATACTCCATTGTGTATAAATGCCACATTTTTTTAATCCATTCATCTATTGAAGGGCATCTAGGCTGATTCCACAATCTTGCTATCGTGAATTGTGCTGCTATGAACATCGATGTAGCAGTGTCCCTGTAGCATGCTCTTATTAGGTCTTTAGGGAATAGACCGAGAAGGGGAATAGCTGGATCAAAGACAAGATAATTCAAATGGAAGAAGTGATTTACAGTAGAAGGGGTAGAGAGAGAAAGGGGGAGGGGAGGGGAGGGGAGGGGGGATAGTAGAGAATAATACAGACAGCAGAATACATCAGACACTAGAAAGGCAATATGTCAATCAATGGAAGGGTAACTGATGTGATACAGCAATCTGTATACGGGATAAAATTGGGAGTTCATAACTCATTTGAATCAAACTGTGAAATATGATGTATGAGGAACTATGTAATGTTTTGAATGACCAACAATAAAAAAAAAAAAGAGGTAAATAAAAAAAAAAAAAAATACATTTTTCCATCTCAGGACAGTTGGGTTGGTAGGATAAAGGAATTTAGTGTTCTTTTTAATTCACCTAGCAGTCATTATTATCCCAGGCAAGTGAGCATGTGGCCATTTCTCAGGATGAATCAGGCCACATTTTAATAGTTAGTTCCGGCAGTTCAAAGTGGAATAGATTTATTTCAAGAGGCTCAAGAAAACCTCATTTTGAAGGCTCTAATAAAAAGTAAGGATGATAAAGAACACTGTTTTTCATGATAAGGAAAATTCTGCCTTTCAAGAGAGACATCATAATTTCTTCTAATTATAAGAAAAATGTTGCTGCCTTGAGTGCTCTTATTCATGTGTACAGCCAAAGGGATTTTCTGCATAAAAGAATAATTAGGTTCTATTCCTTCATACTAAAAAAAAAAAATCAGCCATTTTACTTTTCTTTATACCTTTCCCCTCCTCATATTCTTTGACCTCTACTCTGCTGAATCTTTTATGTCATGGAAGGAAGATTTAGAGGGGCTTTGATTTCTGCAATTCCTTTGGCAGCTGGCGGTGTTTGCTGTGCTGAATTTGGAAGTGCCTAATTTGGGAGTCCTGTTCATGTGGGGCTGTAAACTGATCAGATTTCATTTTATGTGTGAAGATCATTTTCAGTCCGTGGACTTGAACATTTTATTTGCCTGAAATACATTCTAAATAATGCACTGTGGGCTTTCTCTTAGGAAAGCTCTTAAACAACTTAGTTTTAGAGACAAAGGATGTTCTGGAAAGGTTCACCTTTTAAACCATCTGAATAATAAAGAGAGGCTGGGGATGCTGATGGGCTTAAGTTATCTACCAGCTTGGAGATGGTGACTTCAGATCACATGTGGAGTTACTGAATTACCAAGGAAGGTATCAGAGGAAAGTAGAAAAGCACAATTAGAACTGGTCATTGACCCGATTTCTGTGGCCCAGGAGTCTCAACTGCATAGATAACTGCTGTGAAAGGAAAAGATGTGTAGCCATAATAAAATAAATTCAATAAAAAAATGCCAGCAAAGTAGAAAAGGGACTACCTGAATTTATACTGAATGATAATGTCATTTGAACCTTCCGAGGAATTAAAGTTTGTTAGGCTTAATGAATGGAGTAAGATCCTTTACTTTCAAATGGAAAGATCAATGATAAATATAGACAGGAAGAGAAGTCTTAGGGGTTGGATTTTTCTAAGAAAGTTTTGTGGCTTTTTGAAATAATAATGCAATGATAATAATAGCCACCATTTACTGAGTGCTTATGTTGGGACAAACCTGGTTTTAAGGAATTGAAGAATATCTTCTTTATATAGCAGCTCTTGGAAGTGAATATACGAGGCTGTCTTGCTTGATGTTGAAATAAAAACACAGTTGGGTCTTTCTTGTAACTCTATCATATACGCTAGACAGTAACATGTAGATATGAAGCAGTGGTTAGCTCATTGAAATAACAGCTGCCTACAGTTGGTAGTAGACTGTATCACTACCTCTGGTACAGTGGCAGTGTTACCCATGTCGGGTAAGAGCAAAGAGTACAGAGCCACGGCAGCCTGAGTTGCAAAGGCATCCTCCCCGTATCCCTGTATGAAACATCTTGTTGTAATTATTGAAAAGATTGGTACATGAATCACATAGAGACTAACTTGCTCATAGTCAATCAGTTCGTAAGTATTGAAACCTTAACAGGCTGAGTCCTTAGCCAAGCCAAATACAAACCTAGGCTTATGAGATGTGTGATTTTAGTCTTTATAATCCTGGCTGAGGCCTCTAAAAACATGTTGCCCTAATGCAAAGGATACCCAAGATAAATTTTATTTTTTCCACATGGAACCCAGAAGTTAAACTCTATCAGTAGTAATGGTTTTGTACATGGCTTTTCCCTACCTACCTTTCAACCTCAACCTACCCTTTCTTCTTCCTCCCTGTCTTTACATTTTCTATCTGTAAACAAATGCAAACCAATTGTACCAAAACCCTCTGATATGCCAATACCTTTGCCTTGTTGTTGCTGATCCTTCTGCCTGGAATATCTTCTAAACCTCCACTTCCACTCGTATATGCTCATGGGGCAACCTCACCTACCCAGGCTGCAAAAACCCCACATGCAATCACCTCTAAGATTTCTCTGTTCCTGTCAACCATGCTAAATCCACAGACCTTCTCACTCTTCATAGTGATTATTTGAGTATTTTCTTTTAAGGCTAAAGTTTTCTGAAAGTCAATTAATAAAAATTTCTCTCTATGTCCTAGGGACAAGCAAAATACCTTTCTTTTACTGAGTAAGAGCTCAATAAATGTGTATAGACTAACTAAGACTCATAACAATATAAAATTCCATCATCTTGAGTCTTTTTTTGTAAATGGAACTTTTTAAAGACAATTCAAATATAAACAATAAGAAATGAAAATTTGGGGGCGGGGATGGCCACAAGTTTGACATGTCTAATGTGTCCACATTCCAATACTGAAAAGTTTGTGATTATCGCCTATGAGTAAAGTATAATGCTTGAGATAATATTTTTTATTTTCAAAGAACTTTTTAGTTTTCAAAGTGCTGTCACATGCATTATCTTTGAGGTTCACGATAACTGTGAAGTAAATAACACAAGTGTTATTATCCTCATTTTATAAATGAGAAAACTGGAGCTCAAAAAGAAAGCTGGCATATACGAAATCACTCACACAGAAGTAAGGTAATTTTAAACCTATATTAAGAGTCTAAAAATATAAACATTTAAGAACTTACTACATGCAGTTTTTAGTTCCACTGTATTATTCTGTTCTCACATTACTTATAATCAAATTGAATAACATATAGAAAGTAAAATGTATTAGTTTATAGAGGAGTGCCAGAAACTCTATGTACATGTTCTCATTTATTCCTCAAAATAGCTCTGGCAAGTAGGAATTATTAATCTATTTTACATATATAAAATTGAGGTTCAGAAGTATAACTTGCCAAAGATTGAAAAGTTTTTAATAGTAGAGTCAGAATTTGCACGATGGTTTGTCTAAATCCTAAATTCAAATATGTTTACTGTCAAAAGTAGATGCCAACAGGCCAGGGAAGTCTAATCTGGAATGGTATTCATGTGCAGTGAGTCTGATCCGACACATGGACAGCAACAACTCCAAGAGTTTCTGAGAAGAGCTTGAATAGAACACCATTCCAGGTAGAAGGTGCCTGTATAATAGGACTCTTGTTCCTGGCAGGTGGTAAAGAAAGAGTGTCTAGTTTTCTCTAAACCAGATTCCTATGGAAGGTCTTCTAGACTTTATAGGAACCAAACCAAGTGATTTTAGGATTTAGAGTAAGGAAACTATCTTAGCTGGAAACTGGAATAGGAGGAAGGAGCTAGAACATAAGACAAATCACACAGAGAGGTAGCAGATAAAGATAATAGCTCATTTTCCTGAGATGGGCTACTCTTCCTATGCACATTGTTTAAGATTTTTTCTGTCTTCATTTCCATGGTAAAATTATCCGTCTTCATGGCTTCACTATTGTACACCAAGGACCCCAAATGTTTACAGTTCAGGTCTTTCTCCTACATTTCACATTCCTGTAACTACTGCCCACTGGACTGTCCCTGGAAATGTTCTACAGACATCTCCATACCAATAGTCACTAAGTTGGACTTATCATCTACCATATTCCAGAAAATCTGCTCGAAAACACATTGGTATGTACCCACTGGCCTGGCAAGAAATTTTAGTGGTCTTTATTTCTCTCTCTCATTAACTTTTCTTTGTCTTTTTCTAATCAAACTCCAATTCTTCCCCCTTAAGAACTTTTTAAGCTGTTTCATCCAACTTTACTTTGATATCTTAGGCTTTTGATCCCTCTAGATAATCAAGACCAGACGATTGTCTGTAGTCTTGTTGTTCTTTACACCATGATCTATGGTGAATTCAGTGAACCATTCCTAATATATCCGTTTGGTCACAGCATTCCTGTACTTAAAACCTTCTGTTTATTCCTTGTGACCCTAAAGATATAACCTGAACTCTTTAGTGTGAAATACTAAAGCGCCTTTCTGACTTGGCCTTGGTCAACTTCTGATCTCACAGTTTACTTCCCTACTGCGGGATTTGGTTAAGTATCTTTTGTATTCCTACTGTACCCTTTGTCATGTTTACTTCTAACTTAGCACTTACCATACTTCATTGACATTATACTTAATGTTTTGTCTACTTAAACTGAAAACTCATTCAGAGAAGAAGGAATGGTGTTTTTCACTGTTGTTTCCCTGGTTCCTCTCAAGGCAGTTAGCACACAAATGTAATCAACCAATATTAGTTGAGTCCTAGGGGGAATCACAGTAGCTAGAGGATCATGGGCCAATCCAGGCTTACTGTCTGTAGGGGGATAATGAGTCTGATGATAGACGTGGTTCTCACTGGCTCAAGGCCTTGGAGAGTCCATCTGTCATTTGCCTTATTTGTGATAAATGATTTCATAGGATGAAATAAAGAAAGATATGGTGGTACCAGGCAGAATGAAGTAAGTTTACAGAATTGTACGTTGTTTATTTTATTGGGATACATTTCACAGTTCTTTATATTGATTCCCAAATAGTGAATTTGTAGTTTCCCTTAAAAACAACAGACTCCTATTTCTAGTGAGCCACACATTCAAAACTCTATTTTAGTATATATGAAAGCATTGTAGAGAAAATCTACCCATTGGCACTGGGTAGATTCTGTGTTTCCTTTTTCCCCCACATAATCCCTTGGCTGTTTCTTTGATCAGCAGTGCAAATCCTAATTAAGGTTTCATCTGATAATTTGATTTCATGATAAAGATCTATTCTTAGTTAGGAGCTTTGCCTCCTTAAATTCCTGAGGTTAATGAAAATCACTAATCCAATGGATAAACAGGCAATGGAAAAGTCAAATCATAACTTTCATGTTTTCAGAAATACTGTGATTTAAGGGTTTTTGGAGCCTCTTACAACGAAGAAAGATTGAGATGCAAATTTCACTAAGAGGGAAGAGAAAACTTCCTAAGTGGGAAAGGAAATTATGAAAATGACTTTGCTATATTAAAAGTACAGTAATTTCTAGTGCCACAAATCTCCCAGGTGTTGAGGTGGTTCCTTCCTAAGTGACAGGAGAGGACAAGAAGGTGAAATTGAACTGTGCAAAAAGCACAGTGAGAAGAATCCTGAGAATGAAAGCCAGGCTTATTTCACATCTGCTTGTCCTGTGGCCCCTGAGTTTCTGGAAAGACCCCTCAATTCTGAGTCTGATCAATGCCAAGTTCATCAAGAAAAGGTCATATTCTTTCTTCAAGAAACCAATGATGAACAAATGTTGGAAGTAAATTGATGGACTTCTCTTTTCAGAATCCTATTAGTTCTGGGAAAATTCTGAAAGACTTTTACAACATTCCCCAAATGGCCAGAGCTAATAGCAGAGTTCAACATATTAACATTCTGCAGGATGAATCCATATTTATTTCATGAAATTTAATTATATACCAGAGGAAAAAAGAACCAAGAGGGACATAGAGGAGATAATACCAACGTACTGAGAAAATAGGAAAGGGAAAACAGTTTCACAGACAGTGACAGCAAGAAAAAGAACATAACAGAAGCTGAATTTAAATATACCTATAACCTGTTATCTCAAATATTACTCTGGAACATTGGAAAAGCCTACTGAATTTAGGAAAATCTGTACTGTTCCTTTTCATTTAATCTTATTAGAACGTCAAAAATTATTGAAACACGATTGCCTTATACCACTTAAGTTTAATAAACTGGAGGAAAAACACACATAGAACACATTTGCACAAATATACCCTCAAAGCCCAGATAAAAAGTAAATAAGTCTGCATTGGTGTGCTTGACCTAAAAAGTCACTGGTTCTAATTTTTCTAATCCTATTTTATAAGAATATATACAGATATCCTCAGTTCATTTATTGGCAAACTTTTTAAGCAGAGGAGTTGGAGCATAGGATATGAAGTACAATATCTATTTCAAAATACAGAGGCTAGTAATGATAGCAAAGCTGCTGCCTACTACAAGCCCTGAGGGGTACTTTGTGACAGAAGTTTGTGGTTTGGGGCTATTTTGAAATGAATGCAAATCTCCAGTTATTGAAAAATGTAATACCAATTGAGTCTCTTGTCAAAATATGCAGCTAAGATTCTTACTGCTTTCTTATTTAGAAACAGTGGCTCTTTCCTAGCAAAGTTAAGAAAGAAAAAATATCAGGGACATATATTAAACCAATATTGAAAAATAATTTATTCTCTCTTGATATCTTCACTCAAGTTGAAGAAATAGCCTTAACTGTGACCTGAAAATAAGGAAAATAGGGTATGCATGTGTTGGGCAGGAGTAGTAGGGGAATTTTATACGTGCACGCGCCTACACACACAGATCCCTTTCAAACCAAGCACTTAGGGTTCTATCTTTTGGGGATAGAGAGCCATCACAATTTTCAGTCACATAATATATCTAGAAGTTTAACTTACCCTCTTTTTAAAGTGGTTTTGTCTGTCTTTCTCTATCAGACACAGGCCAGGCTCCATTCTAAAACTAAATGACTTAAATCATGTACAGTGGACTCTAAATAGAGTACATCTAAATGCAAAGTGGTTACAGGAATAGAACAATCAGGTTGTATAATAGACTTTTCATTTCAATCCAGAAGTAAGCAACTACTATATAAATAACTTCTCTGTGAGAACCATCCCCCCACCCTTCAGATTACAAGAATATTTGCAGATTGAAGAACTTTTATAAAACACAAATTACCAACAAATTTTCTGTGTTTTGGTATCAAAATGAAGTGAAATAATAAATGCTCAGTGAGATTTTTCTGTGGACAAGGCATCCTGATAGAGTGGGATGATTCAGCATGATGTAAGACATCAATCTTTTAATGATACAAATGTGTGTTATAAGGCAAATATTATTCCAAGTTACCATAATAACAATACAAATACAAGGAGGCATTGATAGCACATAAGGATAGATGAAGCACAGACTCATATACACATAAAAGCTATGTACCTGAGAGACAGTGCGGTGTAGTGTTTAAGGAAACAAACTTGAACCAAACTCCTTGCATTTATATAAACCTGTATGTTATCTTGGGAAAGTTATTTTACTTTTGAACACCTCAGTTCCCTTATCTGTAAATCAGATATGGTATAGTAATGTCTGTGCCACAAGAGTGCTACAATGCAGGAATGAGGTAATCCATGTGGATTACTTATCTTACTACCTGGGAAATTGGGAAATTGAAATCATTCTGAAACTTATAACAAATAGCATTCACAATCACATGGGTCATGTACCACATATGAAAGCATTTGTGATAGTATGTCTGTAGGTTGCTGAGAGACCAAAGAAGACACCCAGAAATGGCATGTGAGAGAAGGTTTATTGAAATATGCTTTCAGGGAAGGTCCAGTGCTAACAGACTGGATAGATAGCACCTCTATCTCTCATGGTGCTTTCCCCCAAAAAGAGCACCTCCATGCCTCACAGAACTCTGTCCAGAGGTGGCTGGCTGGACAAGCATTTACCCTCACCAGAGTGTTCTCTTCCACACCAGTTACCATTAGGGGTGGGAACATTTATAAGTTTGGTACCAAAGTATGACTAGCATTCCAAGGAACTTGTGTACTTGCTAGAAAAGTTTCTAAGTAGTTTCTATAGATAACACTAGTTGCTCTAGTTTATAGTGTATGAGAGAGTCAATGTTCTTCTAGATAATACCCATCTAAACATTCTAGTCTGGACTTACTTTTATTGATGCCTTGACTTGGCTAAGTTCTTGCAAATAGAAAGGGGCATTTCAGAGACATGGTATCTTACTATCTTCCTTCTTTTCAAGGATGACACAATACCTATTTTTTAGGTGGTTACATCTAGTTATAATATAGATGTAAAAATACAGGTACTGAAGTAAAGAAATCTAATTAAAAATTGAATAGTCCTGACAGTTAATATGTCAGATAGGGCCCTTGTACTATCTCTGTACCCTCCCCAATCCCCATTAAAATTAAAGTAAAATATTTCTAAAAAGTTATTAACCAGGAAGAACACAGAAGAATGAAAGAAGGAACAAGTTGTTTGTGTGAGTGGAAATCAATAAAAGTAGGTCAAGTTATGTTGAAGAACCCTGGGAAATTCCAAAATTGGGAAAACCAAGGACATAAGAAGAGAGAAAACTGAGCAAAAGTCTGCGTAAGGGGCATTAGGAGCTCCCCTTCTCATGTCCAACTCTTGCAAACAGATGACTAACCCTTCCCTCTATCACATTCTAGAGCAGACACACACATACGGAAAAAAGATGTTTATGCTGGAATATGAATGAAAGAAGCTCTGGACTTAGCAGCACCAAACACACTAATATGTAAACTGAAAACGGGAATCAATCAGTCTAAACAGTGAATCATTAACTTCCTAGGCCCCTACACTCAATTGTACCCTCAGCACCTAGAATTATGCTCCAGGCTTATTCACATAAGCAGGAGAATGTAGGATTTCTCATGGATCAAATGGAAATTGAAGACCATACTATTTAGGAATCTTCCAATAAAATGGGCATGTTCAATTGTGGAGAGCTCTAAGGAGACACACAGAGCTTCCTGCTATTTTTCTAGTAACTTTCTTGTAAATATGAATGGGGAACCAATCTTTAACACTTTGTTGAAGAAATCCTGTACATTTATGCAAGAAAAGGATGCAGACAACCACCATAGAGAAACTTGGATAAAATAGAGCCAATTCAAAACATTAAGAAACGTCCAAGAAAATATAAGTGTTCTCAAAATGATAAGAAAAATAAATATTTCACTTGTAAAAGTTTAACTCTGGAATTTGGATATGTGGAAGACAAAACAATAAATAAAAGGGAAAACAATGCAATTACAAGGTTGGAAATCCAGGATATTTTGTAAATATATTTAGCTGGTGCCTCTTTCAAAATTAACTGTCTTTTATGCTAGAAAATAACATCCTTCTCCTCTCCTCTTAGGCCCATATGTATAGTCAAAAAAGGGAGGATATAGAAATTTAAATCAAGATCTGTGTCTCAGTATCTGGAGAGTCAAAAATACTTTTATGTGTACAGCCAAATAAAGGGCTTACATCCCAAGACAAAGGTAGAAAGACATTTTAAATGATGAGAACATTAGTAGAATGCCTTTCTTTGCAAATGACAGAAACCCAACTCATTAATAAGCAAAGAGGGGAATGAATGATTTAGGGATTGAGTAAGGTACTAACATGGAACACCCAATATCCCATGTCTTTATCAGTTCCTAGAAAATGGTAGCAGTCGATCTTGGGTGTGTATTCGAAGGACAAAACAGGGAAGTGAGATTTTCTGTTTAAAATAAGGGCATGACTATGTTAAAGTGAGAGCTTTCATATAATATATGATTGATCCAAGAATCATTAAAAATGCTGATAGCTAAAACTGCTGTACTTGTCATTGCTTAATTACTTGGTGCATGTTGGGGGAGCTTGGCTTTAATCAATTAAAATTATGTTTTATACAGACTTGGAAAAGAAATATTGTGCCATACAAGTTAAACAGGTGAAAACTTTATTCATGCCTATTCCAATAGGGAAAAGAGACTAGTGTGATAGAGAAGAGAGATTAAACTCAACTCTACTGAAACAAAAGGAGGAATAGTTTTTAAGTGCCTGAGGTAAAGCAGTAGAAAAGTCCTGAAGGGTGTTACGGGAAGGTTGGTCAATGGGATTAGGCTCTCTGTGTTGGCTAATTGGTGCTGACTGAAGTTAGGCTCCTACCCTCCCACAGAGACTGAGAGATGGGGCTCTTTCTTTCTTGATGATTGCATTTCAAAGGGCTGGCTCTCAGCTCCTGGAGAAAGACATTTCTGGACTGTAAAACTGGCAAGAGGCTGGAAGAAGATTTACATCTGAGATAGTCAAAGAATTGATAATTACAAGCTTTAAGGAAAAGGAGGTCAGGGCCTGTAGTCAGGAAGGAACCAATCTAAAGTGTGTCAAGTGGAGGAGAATATTACTGGTCCAACTTAAATATGGGGAAATTAATCACTCCATTTATTACAGATAAAAGGAAAGGGGCATGGCATTTAGAATAAGAAAAGATGAGGGGCTCAAACTGGCTCTCTACCACAGTTGTATGAATTCCCATATAGTTGTAGTGAATATAAATGTGCTAAGTTAAATTAGATAAAGTAGGTAGCATGTTTGGACTGGATTGAGACAAAGAGTAATTGTTCAGTACCATTTAGCTCTGCTATTATCAAAGTGAGACTGGAATTCAGATCCAACCAAAGTTTTTGGAGTTCCTTACACTATTGCATTTGCAAGGCACAGTTTCACATTTGTGACGTTTCTGCCCAAAGTGCACAACTTGAATCTGTTCATAAGAAACCATTATACAACCCCAGATTGAGGGATGTTTTCCAAAATAATTGACTTGAATGCTCAAAAGTTATCCAGTTTCAGATTAAAATAATCTGGAAGAGGAATGATTAACAAGTGCAATGTATGATCTGAGATTCTCTTTTGATGGAAAGAGCAGTAGAGTGATTCCTAGCAAAATCTGAAAAAAAAGGTAATTTAGTGATGTTAATTTTCTTATTGTATAATTTCTATGGTTATTAAAAGAATGAACTTGCTATTAGGAAATATTCACTTAGTATTTAGGTATATACACTTACTGTCAAAAGGTTCAGAAAGAAGTAATATGTGTATGTAGAGAAAAAGAAAGGAAGATTACACTGTGGAGCAAATATACAAGATTTCTTTATACCATTTGTGGTATCAGGATTATGCTTCCCAAGATGTTTGTGACCTAATTCTCAGATCCAGAAAGTATGTTGATTTGTATGGCAAAAGGGACTTTGTAGATGTGAATAAATTAAGGAGTTTGATATGGGAAGATTTTTCTGAATTATCCAAGTAGGACCCTTCTAATCACAAATATCCTTGTAAATGAAAGGAGGAAGAAGGAAAGTCCGAATCAGAGAGATTTGAAGGCATTGTACTGCTGACTTTGAGATGGAGAGGAGAACCATAAGTCAAGGAGGCAGGGAACTCTTGGAGTTGCTAAAGGCAAGTAAGCAAATTTTTTCCCTAGCACTTCCAGAAGAAAAGCAACCAACCTACACTTTTAGTCTAGTAAGAATAAATATGTGGTGTGTGCAGTCACAATTTGTGGTTAATTGTTGCAGCAGCAATATAAAACTAATACATTATTCTTGCACCTTTTCTGTAAGTCTGAAATTATTTCAAAATATATTTTCAAGGGCTGGGGTTGTGGCTCAGTGGTAGAGCGCTTGCCTAGTACATTTGAGGCGCTGGGTTTCATCTTCAGCATCACATAAAAACAATTAAATAGGATAATGTCACTGATTAAAAAAATGTTTTCAAAAAAGTTTCTGGAGGGCTGAGGATACAGCTCAGTTGGTAGAGTGCCTGCCTCACATACACAAAGCCCTGGTTCAATATCTAGCAACACACACATATACATGCATGCACACACACACACACACACACACACACACACACACAGCTTCTGGAGTGTATTTCTTAAAATGAGAGTCATCTTTTAGCTACATTGGTCTAAAAGTTCAGAGGTGTGATTTTAGTTAAAGCTGTTGAATAGTCATAAAAACTAAAAGGTAATTACATCAGAATTTCAGTAGGCTACTCATTGAAAATCTATGTTAAATGTAGTACAGAGTATGTTTAGTATCTATTTTTAACTTACTTTAATAAATGCTAGCATGCCAAAGATTGTGGACAATGAATATTAGCATTCTAATTAACATATCAGAGATATTTAAAACTATTTCATTACAATTTCTATTTCTTTCAAAAGAGAAATGAATTGAAGTTCCAGTTTGTTATTACTTAATTCCTCTTCCCAGCCAGATCATACTATTATTTTTAGAACAATCATCCAAAACCATCTTCTTCAGCACCAATTAAAATGGAGTAATCATTTGCCTTCTATCTTCAACCAAAAAAGGAAAACAAGAAAGTCAAAGGTACACAATTGAAATATAAAAAGATAAATGAATGCAAAGGCAATATGATTGTTTCAATGTGTTTAAAACTGAGCAATGGTTTAAAAGTTGAGGGTAAATTGTGGGTATGAACTGGGCAGGACTTCTTTAAAATATTACCCTTGATTTGTAACTGGAAATTGATGAAGAGTGTAGTTTAGCATTTAATAATGGAGTAAATTGGTGACATTTATATTATTCTGGAAAAAGGCTCAGAGGTAGCTGAAAGAACTGAGTGTATGGGAAGGCAAGGTGAGATGATTTGGGGGTTTTACAGGCACACATCCAACAATAAACACAAATGTGGGGTAGTATTACTGCCAAAAGAAATTTAAAAATTAAAAGTTAGGATTGAGTTAGAGGTCAATGGGAATTTAAATCCCAGAGATTATTTTAGTTTCTGAAATCTCATTGAAGTACTGACTGCATTTTTCTATTTTATTTGCAGCAAAAGTCTAAGTGGTTTATCTGTCATTTTGCAGTTACTTCTTAGAGCCATGGCTAATTACCTATTAATTACAGGAGACTGAAATAAAAACATTTGCCAAATTGTGTTTGTGTTGAGTAGCACGCAGGAGAAATAGGTTAGAACTTCTCCCTTGATGGACACTTCAGGTCTAACCTGTTCAAATCTGGGGAGACTTTCTACAGTGCAGAGACCTCCAAAAATAACCTTGCCCCGAAATAAGAGTGCAAGGAAGAATTTTAGCTTTCTGTGGGGGCTGTTTCAGTCTTTGTTGGTTTAGGCTAGACCCTTGATATTATTTAACATGGTTTATTGTACATAATTAGATTCTAATTTCTGGAGAGAGAGACATTTATTTTCAGCACTGAATTGGTAATTCGAGTGAGGGTAGTTTTAAATCCAGAGTGAGTGTTATTCATGCTGTATACTAACATCCTTTAGAGGTAATTGTTTCTACTGCTTTTTAGGACACAGCTTGATGAATAAAATAAATTTGGAAAAGGAGAGACACAAAATGCAGAAATATAGACCATTAAAAAGCTTATAAACCCACAACAAATACTTTAATTACATTGGATGAATGTAAATCATGAATGCCGAGCAGCTGGATGCTATGAAAATGTAAATGCAAACTAATCAGTAGAAGTAGAATAAAGCTGGAAGCAGTATACATCAAAATCTCCATGGGGAAAACAGGGTTTGCCATCAGGCATTTTTTACATAACCACACACTGGACATTCCAGTATGTATATAAGATGAGAGCAAGATTTTGGATTGGGCGTCAACCTCAAAATGGCTCTGTGGATTCTTATTTCCATAATGAGCTTACTTGGAATGTGTGCCTTATTTAATTTTTATGAAGCTACTAAGCCACCCTAGCTATTTTAATGATTTGGCCAGACCTAAAATTTAAAAATTGAGTTTTCCTGGTGGTGTTCTGAACAGTATGTGAGGTGAACAAAGGAAGGGAGTAGAAGGATTTCAGAATATTGATTTTATCCGCCACCTGCAGTCAGTGTTAGTCATGAGGGTAATCTAAGTAAACAGGAAGGTTACCAAGTTTCTTGTTAGTCTTTCCTGTACCATTTTAACCTTTAAAACAACTTCCAGTTATTCAAGACCCCAGTGAGATCGTTACTCTCAGCCCCTCTCCTCAAAGCCTGGCCTCAGCTTTTGAATGGAATTCTTCACTTCTCCACTGCCAGCACAAAACTCCAACCCGCTACCTGTTTTTCTGTCACTACCAAACCCAGACCTTTCCTCTGACCACACCTTTGGCCCTGGAGAAAATGCATAGCAAAACTGATTAAAAACAAAGGGAAAACCAGTATATTTTTGCCTTAAACCATTTACCACAACAAAAATCTTTTTGTATATTTTTGCTTGGTGATTCCCAAACCTGGCTGTATATTAGAGTTCCTTGGGGGAACTTTTAAAACTCCATTACAGCATCTATTATTAATTGATCTGTTGTGGGGTCCACAAATCAAAAATATATTTTTTTAAAAAATTCCTTATGTCATTCTTGTTATTATCTTATCATTTTGTACATGAAAAAGTAGAGGAAAGAGAAACCTTCTATTAGTGTGATAAAAATACATGGTATTCGTTTTGAAATACATTGAAGCATTTAGAAACACATTAGAATATGTGGTATATATTTCTGTCAAACGGACGCCTAACTCTCTGTTTCAGTTAGAGTTTTTCAAACTTTCCCAGCAACCTTCCCAGCCCCTGTTTATTTTTTCTGGGAAAGAGCTTTGCTCTGTTGCACACTTTGACCTTGGACTCCTGGACTCAGCAGTCCTCCTGCCTCAACCTCCATAGGCATGCACTCTTGTACCTGGTCTCCGTGTGTGATCTGAATGTGCATCAGAACTATGAAAACTGCTCTGTGTCTTCTGTGTTACAGCCATGCTTATGGAAGTACCTACTTATGAAGAGTTCCAGAAAAGAGGAACTTCATCCCCATTCTGACTAATTATTATGGTTCGGATGTAAGGTATGCCCCAAATGATCATGTGTGAGACAAGGTAGAAGGTTTAGAGGAGAAATTATTGGATTATGAGAGCCTGAATCCAATCAGTGGATCAATCCCCTAACGGGTGTTCACTAAATGCAGGTGGTATGTGTCTGGAGGAGGCCAGTCATTAGGGGCGTGCACTTGTTGTATATATTTTGTATAGGAGGAGTAGAGTCTCTCTCTTTGCTAATGATCATCATGTGAGATGCTACCCTCTGCCACACACTCTACTATGGTGCTCAGCCTCAACTCAAGCCCAGAGGAATGGAGCCAGCTGTCTATGGACTAAGACTTCTGAAACCATGAGCCTTCAAATAAAATTTTCCTCCTCTAAGGTTGTTCTGGTCAGGTCTTTTAGTCACACCAATGAAAATGCTGACTAAAATACTTACCTAGGCGGCTCTTTCCTCTCTCCTCTTATTCCCAGGGGCAGGGTGGGGTCGGTGTGTGTGGAAATCTCTCACTCTTCAGGACCCCATTCTTGATTGTTTCTGGGGATCTTGGTGAACAAATTTTGATTCTTCCTCAAAGGATTTTGTTTGTTTGTTTGTTTTTGCTGAGCTCATGATGCTGTGACAATTCTACCTCTCTCAAATCATGCCTACTGAACATCTCTGCAGGTGCACACTCCTATCATAGTGATCCTAGAGGCCTTGCTTCCTCTCAGTCACTTGTTCATAAATCCTGGTAAAGGTGTAAGATCTGAGGGTGCCTTTCATCCCTTTTTCTTTCTGGAGTACTGCCATTAGGATGGAGAAGTTTGTTCATAGCCTGGTGAATAGCTACTAATTCCCAGGAATGTTGTAGTTCTGATGAATTTTATTGAACTGAGAATGTTAGTCCTAAATTTACAATAAGGTTTTGTCCTTAACATTTTGAATTTAATTGTTCATTTAATACTGGACATTAGCAGAAGTTCTCTCTATGGGGTAAGATGAAAAAGCAGAGGAAAGAGAAACCTTCTATTAATATGATAAAAATACATGGTATTCATTTTGAAATACATTGAAGTGTTTAACACATTAGAACATGTGGTATGTATTTCTGTCAAAGAACATAAAGGCATCAATAAAGCATGGGAAATAGTCCCTTGAGCCCATAATAAGAGACTTAAAAGTGATAATATATTGACCCTGAAAAAGACCTTAATGTTATCTGTTTTCTTGTCTTTTTAATCTGATTCACTGAGCTCAAGGGACTCTAAGAACTCACTCATGGATCTCTAGAGAAGGTACATGGGAGTAGCAAAAGAGGTTCTGAGCCCTTAACTCTCTGTTTCAATTAGAGTTTTTCAAATGTTTCCTTTATTAAGATCTATTCTAAAAATTGAGGTGTCTTATGAAAAGAATTTGTAAGAGCTTCACTAATGAATGACAAACAGCTACGAAGAAAATTAGAGAATGATTCCCTATGCAAGGAGCTATGGAAAACTGTGAGAAACCGCACAGTGCATAACACCAAAAGGAAATGGTTCTAGTTCAGTAGGGAGAGAGCCACATGCTAACCTGAGTAAGGAGACAACACGGAGAAAACAGAGAAGGTCTCTTGACTTGCCAGATCCCCATTCTTTCTGCATGAAGGATCAAGAGGGACTTTCACATCGATTATGTCATGAAAAGGCTTGATTTATAGATCAGTTAATACAAAGAAACCTTAGAGAATAAAGCTCTGTCCATCTAGAGCTACTTTCATCATTTGGGTTACAGGAACTATATCATTTTGGCTATTGTCCTTCCTTGCTGCAATTAGGATGAACCATGGCAGAGACTTGATATGAGGTTTCTAAGTGATGCTTGTGGGCCAACACTTACATCAGGGATTGGAAATATTTTCTGTCAAAGACAGAGACTAAATGTTTCAACTTTGCAAACCATATGGTCTCTATAGCAACTACCACAGCAGTAGAGTAGAAGCTGCTTTAGACAATGTGTAAGAGAATGGCATGGCAGAATTAGGTCAGTGACCTGTAGTTTGTTGACCTCTGATGTGCACTAGAAGACCGTTTTGTTCATTCAGTTTTCCTATTATATGTTCCCATAATTATACTGTTGGCATCAATATTTGACAGAATATTTCCCTTAAATCCATAAATTTAAAATCTTTAGCAAGTCACTGGTTGACTTCCTTGAGGAATGGTACTGTATCTGGAGATCAGTGTAGAAGTCTGTGGTTGGTTGGTTGGACATTTGGCATCTGCAACAGCTAAATCATCCTTGGGGAATGTGATCCTGTGGTATTTGGCTCATGACAACTTCATTCATACAGCCAATCTGTCAGCACTGAAATGGTTGATGGCAGAGAATGATTGACAACAACTGGTCCAGCCAGTCTTCTGTCTATTAGGCTTTTTCATGGTGGTGTTAAATCCTGTTTCATGGAAGGTACTTCACTGCTCCCCACCCTTTTCAACCTTATTTTCTGCCCTTGTTCATCCAGCAGCCTCAAGATTCAATCCCATTATATGCTTTTGTAGCTCTTATGGACAGACATTGCTTAGATCATTCTACTTTTTAAGGAAGTAGTCTCTTTTCTACCTTAGCAGGCTCAGTGCTTCTCTGGCTATTTATTGGTGTGACTTAATCTTATGATTGTTTTTATGGCAAGGAAATGAGGTGTAGATAGATCCTGGGGATACAGTAGGAGTGTTCCACACTCTCATTAAGAAAAATATTTGGAAATAGTGATTCAGAATTACAAAAGATTACAACTTGGAAATTGTCGGTATCAATGTCAGAACGTAGTTTGTAAAGGATGTGGAACAAATGAGCTCGCGCGCGCACACACACACACACACACACACACATACACATACACACAGGTGGGATGTGAGGCATTTACAGTGAAGATGAAGAAAGAGAAGATAGAAAAATTACTAGGAATAAGATCATTTACACCTCCTATTCACAAATCAACTTTTTTGAAGTACTTTTCTTTTTTACTTCTTGGCTTGGCTTATCACACTTGCCACATCTAGATGAATCCTGAGCTCCCAATGAAAGAGAAGCAAGTGGTACATATTGGAGTTGAGTACAGCAAATTCATATCATAGGCACATTTAACTTTACGCAAATTTACTCTTTCTATTCCTTTTTTCATCCCTTTGCTTCATGGACCATTAATTTGTAAGGTATTAGATGGGGTAGATAGGTCAGGATGCCTTGTCTGAGGCAGGGAGGAGCTGTAGGTTGCTGGAGTGCTACACTGGAGCCAGGTCAAGCTAGGAAGATGTCAGCATGGGAGGGAGGGCAGCACAATGTCGGGTGTCAAAGCCTACAAAGGGTGACTTGGGGGGACTACACAGGCAAAGGCCTATCATGGGGACTCAGAATCCAAGGAGAGCAAGAAGAGCATTCAGGCATGGTAGTGGTAAGGCTTGGAATATTAAAATCCAAGTAGGGGGATGAAGGTACCCTTTTCATATAAACGGTTATAGTAATATGTTTTTATATGTGCATGTGTCAATCATATTCTACTTCCATTTCATATTTGACATTTTTGACCACAATATGGTCATTCTTGAGATTTTTTTCTTTGTGTGGCTTCTAGGGAATATTTTTTTATGATTGTTCTTCTATTTCTTTCATATTTCCTGCAGATTTCTCTTCTGCCTATTCCTCATTAAATGATAGCTACATTCTCAACCTTCTGTTCCTCTTTCTACTTATTCTGAATCATCTATCAACTGTCACCTATATTGCAATGATTTACAAGTTCTACACATACCAATAACAGTACCCTGAATTTTTAAGTAACAAAGATTTATAATTAAAGAAATATAAAAGCCAGGTTGGTTAGTGGGTACTGAGAGTTAGATAGGAATAACAAGTTCTGCTATGCTGTTACACAGTAGGGTGACTATATGTAAAGGTAATGTACTCTGTATTTCAAAAAGCTAGATGAAAATATTTTGAAAGTTTTTAACCTTAAAGAAATGATAAATATTACAAAATACATGTATGAAGATGTGAGAAAAAAAAAGAAAAGCGTTTCCTTAGATTATGTAGAGAGAAGTGATGGGAGGGGAGGAGAGGGGATAGGAAAGATAGTAGAATGAAACAGACATTATTACTGTGTGTATATATGTGATTGCATAACCAATATGATTCTGCAACCTGTACATTTAGAAAAATGAGAAATTATATTCCATCTGATTCAAATGTCTGATATATCAAAGTCATTGTGCTGTCAATATAACTAATTAAAACAAATAAAAAAGAAAAAAATGATAAATAAGTATATGTGTTTATTTAAACATTATGCAATGTGAAAATGTATTGAAACATCACTTAGTATCCTACCAATATGTACAATTTTTGTTTTGTGTATAATAAACTTTAATTTTAGTTTAAAAAATAATTATTTGCCTAAGAAGTAATTTAAAATCAACAGAACAGACTATTCTCTCCTATTTTCCAGGAAAAACTATTCCAAACATCTGCATGAGGCCTCTTATTTGGTAAGATGCTTCCAGGGTTCTTAAACTCATTCTCATTCCTCCTGGTCCCTTATTTTTTCCCTTTTTTTCTATTAGGTAACAGCAATCTATATCCAACACCTAAAGCCAGAAACCAAGAGAATCATGACTATGCCATTTCCCTCTCACATTTAGTCACTCACCAAAGTGTGATTGATTTTACTTTGTATATCTCTTGAGCCTATTTTCTGTTACCCATTCCTATTTCTACACCTCAATGCCGACTTTTCATTTCTTCCTGAGATTATTGCAAATGATGTCTTGGTCTCCAATCTTACTTCTTCCAATTCATTTTCTATACTGCTTCCAGTGATCCTTTTAACTAAAAATATTATCATTCCATATCCCTGCTTAAAATTCTCCAACAGGTTCCCATTACCTAAACAAAACATCCACACTTGCTGGCATTGCATGCAGGGCTCTCTATCATCTCACTCCTGACTGCCGTTCCCTGACAATTTTTCACTCAGTTCCAATAACACTCCACACATTTGGATTTAAATGTGATGATTTGAAACAAGTTTGTATGGAAGTATGTCTGAGTTCTGCCAGGAGTTTTTAAAGATAATTAATTGTCTTCATTTGTCTGCAAGAAAATTTGCCCTTGAAACAAACATGAAAAGTGCATAGAACATTTATATCCTATAGTTGATGAGTTTCTGAAATACCCAGAATCATATTCCAGGAGCAGGAGATAAAACACAGCACAAGGACTGCAAACCTACCAATCTCTCAGAATTTAATTTGGTGAACTTGATTCTATAGACAAGCAAGCAAAAACCTTTCAAATCAGTTTTATAAAAGAAAATGGACAGTGACTTACTTTTGTAGTAAAAAAAATAGACAGAGGGGAGGAGTAGGGAGATAGGTTTAAAGCATCTCCATGGTCCTCTTCAGGGCCTAGATGAATTTTGAAATCCTGAATGTCTTCTTTTAAATATTATCTCCTCCTCTGGGATATGCTTTGCCTCTTAAGTTCATGAAGCAGCTAACAGCAAAAATAAGTGAGACAGTCACATGTCTTGTAGGCAGGAGAGGAAGGAAGAATATGGGAAGTCTGTAATCATTTTAAGCTATCAAAAATTACAGTAAAATTATCAATTATTAGGTAATGTTATTTAATTACAAAATATTGGGAAAAGATAATTCATTGCTGAGTCTTCTAATTTATTTTCATGGATTCACTCTTAGACTCCTCAGTGGATTGCTATCTGATCATTTCTGCTTATCCAAATACAGCAAAACCAGGGAGAAGTAGATTTTGAGTATCAAAATTTATTTCCCATCTGTTTCTGGGTACCTTTTTAATAAACTTTGAGTCCACTTTTATAAAATTATATTTATTTTCATAAGCAGTGGGATTTTGACATATATTGGAAGTTGCTTGATAAAAGACTAAGAACCACTCCCTTCACCAAACATATTACATAGTAGATGTTCAATAAATAATAAATAAATGTGAATTCAAGTGTTATTATATGTCATGCTGTTCCGTAGGAGATGTTTAACATTTAGAATATTAGCTGCAAAGCTAATCCTTCTATCGGTGCATTGCTATTAAACATATCCCTGTGGATGAACGTAAAATATAACAACATCTTAGGTATCTTCACAATTCCCCTTTAAACTCGAAGTATGATTCCACTGATTGTGTTGCAAAAAAAAAAGCCTATTTCTCAAAAAAGTATTTTTACTGTATTGATAACTTGACAAGCTGCATGAAATTAAAAAAAAATAGGACTAGGCAATGGTATTTGAAGAACCCACTCAAAGAAAATTTCTATTCAAACAAGCACCCAGATTACCTAAGAATACTGAAATAGTGCACATACTTACATAACAAGCCAAAGATGATGGTAATTGAGGACCAGTGGTTTGTGAGAATGTGTCTGACCATTCTGTGCCCAAAGATACATCCAAGGTGCTGATTAGGCTTCAAGAAAGACAGCCATTCTCCTTGTATCTTTTTTTTATCCTTAATTATGCTCCTTCAACTCACATTTTCACTGTATTTGACTAGACAATGACAATCTAAGCACATTTCCACAAAATGTGCAATTTCCATAGAAATTGAAAGTGCACTTGTAAATTTAAAGTTCAGCTTCTTGCTGATATTTGGTACTTTATTTCCCACATGGACTTAAAATGTCCCACTCACTGTGAAGTTGGGAATGAGTATACTGAGACCTAAACTCTCCTCTGATCATTATAAGAAAGTACCCGGTTGCTAGGAAAAACATCATCAAATTTTTACTTCTTTTTGTTCTTTTATTTAAATGACCTCTATGAAAGTGAGTTTTTCTTCTTACGTTTTATGCTCTGTACTTGAAAAGACCCACATATAATTATTTAAGAGTAAATTAAAACATGACAGAATTTTAAAAGAACATAGCTTAGTAAGGTCATGGATTAAAAATAGTATATCAGAGAACTTTTATATTTGCACAGAAATCTCTAATATAGTTGTCTAAAAGAAAATGCAGTTGAAAGTGGATTTTCTTGTAAATTATTTTGCTTATCAATATAGTTATTCTCTTCTACCAGAACTTGACCACCTTGTATTCCCCCCAATATTTCCTCATTATAACATTTACAGTGAAGATTTAGAAATATCTATTAATACAAGAAATGTGAATTTATCAAGTAAATCTAAGATTGTCACTAGCTATAACATGAAACATGACAAAAGGTTATCTTTTACAGAAGATATACTGTAACATCCCATATAACACAGATTATTTCCATGAAGCATTCATAAGTCCTTGGTTCCATCTATGAAGCCATTCCCTAACAAAGCACTAACAAGAGCTTTCAGTTACTCCTTAGGTATTTACTAAGCATTTATTCTATACTAGGTGCCATCCATATAAGTGGTGAAGAGAGGGAGTTCATATTTAATTGAAGGTGGTGACTAGAAGAAAAGAAATAACAATCATGAGCCTTGCAGGTTGAGACATGGTATATAGAATACAATAAAATAAATAGGATGGCATGATAGAGTTAAAAGGTGTTGCAGTTTTCAATTGCTGAGCCACAAAGAACCCACACTTTGTGGGTTAAAACAACAACAATAATTTATTTTGCTTACTAATTGCAGTTTGGTCAGGACTTGGTTGGGATGGCACATCCCTCCTCTAAATGGTATCAGTTGAGGTGACTTTACTCACATGGATTACAATTGGGTACTGGCTTTGTCTGTTCCTTTCCATATGGCCCTCATCATGGTCCTGATTTGGCTTCCCCACAATATGGCAGCTGGGTATGCAGCACATGTTTCAAACGACACAGGAGGAAGAAGATGCCAGTCTTTGATGGCTTGAGCCTGAAATCTGACAGATAAATCTGTCAGATGGAAAAGGAGATTAGATTCACCTATTGATGGAAGAAATGACAAAATTTTAACTCAATGTTTAGTCTGTTTTAGAGAGTAACTAAAGGAAGTGGTCAAAGGAAAACTCTTTGAGGCATTGGAATTTAGGCTTAAGACCTCATGGAGGGAAAGGAGCACAAGGATAGGGCTAGACTAGCATTCATTCATCATAATTATTGGATACCCCTAACTCCTAAGGTACTGCTAAAGATACCAGGCATACAAGCATAATAAATAAGGCATTGTATTTGTCCTGGAATATTTAATATTAAAATGACAGGGTCATATGCATAAAAGAGTAATGATCAACCCACATGGGTGAATACATCAAAGCATGTGTATACAGAAGTTGAAGGATTACAGAGGAAGGAATTATTAAATCTGCTTGGAGAAATCAGGGATACTTCTCAGAGCAGGAAAGGCCTCAGCTGGTTTTTGACAGGTAAATGTGTTTGATGGATAAGGAAGAAAGAGAGGGATGTGGGCAAGCGATGGGTATTCGCAGAACACGAGGAAACATACGACATGATGGAAACTGCAAGAACGTGGAAATGCCTAAGTGAGAGGCTGGAGTGCAAGGAGTGTCTGATGTTGAGGCTAAAAGCAGAAGCCCTGGCTAGATGGTGAAAGAATTTCAGCACATGGATTGCAGTGCATGCTAAGGGTTGGTATTTCATCCTGCAGGTTAATGAGGGGCCACAGGAGGCTTGAGTTCCAGTTACTGTATATCATTGGAGTCCATATGGCAAATACAACTATATATAGGAATTTAAAATATGTCACTTTTCTTTTTTGTTACATTGAGTGCTCAGTTAAGACTATACCCCCTGGAATGGAAATAAATGTATTAAAATTCTGGACAGATAATTTTCTCAGTGTGACCTTGGGCAAGTTACTTAATGTCTCTGTTTCTTAATTTCCTTCTCTGTAAGATAAGAGTAATGATAGTTCCTTTTCTCATCGACTTATTGTGAGAATTTAACCACATCATTTTATGCAATATATGTAACTAGAACAGCACTTGGCATGCGGTCAGCTCTTGGTGCTATCATTCCCAGTGCCTGGTCCCCCTTTCCCTTCGTGGGACCCCGTGCCACACCCTATCTTTGAACCCTCCCCTGAGGGAGGCATAGTGTGCTAGAAGACCCACTCTGCTGACACACTCACCCCATGCTTTTGGAATTAAAAATTTCCATTGCAAAGAGTCCATTATAAATATAAATTAGAACGTTTATCTATCTCTACCACATTTAACATAAACAAAGATATTGTTTTGCCCTTTAGAAAAACTTCTAGGATGAATTTATATTTTTCCAAACACCAACTCAATTTAAATGCAGCTGGTAAAATAGACAAAGAAAAGTGTGTGTATGGGGGGAGAGCTGTTCTTCTTTCTTTACCCTGCTTTCTGAATGCCTCTCCCTCAACCCATATTTCATTCCATCTTTTTTCTTCCTATGCCTGGTTCCCCAGACTCCTTCATTCTCCCATTTCTCTTTCTTATATTTAATTAAAGAAAATATATTAATATCTTCAGTTATTTTTTTTAAATTGCCCACTGGCTCTGTAGAGAATTTCTAATTGACAACCTTAGTTTAACTTGAATCTAAAGTCACTCTTTCTCAGTTGCCAAGTAGCACTTTAAGAAGAAATCTTTTCTTATGAAAGAAAATTAACAACTTTAAAGGAAAAAAAAAAGCACAGTAAAATCCATTTCAACCCAAATTTTGAAAGCATATGCTCATCACTAGGCTGAACTGGAGGAGGGTTTGATGGTCACCTTTCGTGATCAGAAAGGGCTACAAAAGAGGCTCAGATCTTTCTTGACTAACACTCTGAAGTGCCCTTGCTTCAGGTGATGTTCCTGGACCATGGCATGCACCAGCGCTTCTCTGGTGAAGGAGTGGCTTCACCCTGAGTGCTGAGTGCTCCCAGTTTCCAAGAGTCTGGTGCCTCCTGACCCTGGCAGCATCTGACCAGGATGGGTAACTAGGTGGGTTTGCCTTCTGTAGTGCATAGTGACAAGCAGCCAGTGGGAGACAATGCTGAAAGGGGAAGAAGGCATGGAAGACAGTGCCTTTATATGGAGATGCAAAACACCAGTTTCCACTTCACTTTTTGAAATTAGAGGATCTATATGGAGTTCTTATTGTCATTTAACATTTATTGAATACCAGCTGTGAAACAGACTTGGGATGGAATGTTAAGAAACTACTCTGTCTCTGCTCAGTGTGTCAGCAATTTAAATAAGATCAAGACAATAAGCGAATGGGGGTGGGGCCAGCTTACATCAGTAGAGGTTGTGGCAATCATAACTGATGTTTCTCCACAAGTCCTCAGCCAGTTGAGGCAATTCTCCTTCCATTCTCCATCATTCACCTCCATGAGATGTGCACACTCCTTCCCCCAACACCCACTCCTTGCACATCAGCCACAGTGAAAAAGTGCTTTCGAGGAAAGTGGACCTATTCAATGCTGCAGGGTCTTGAAGTGCTGACATTGGCTTCCTGGCAACCACATTCTCTATTGACAAATGTAAGAACCTAAAGAACAAATAGTTCCAGCAAATCCAGATTTGATTTCCCCAGGTAATAATAGCACAACACCCCAAATCATTGAAGAGTATTCAGGTGGAGCCTAATTACATGAGAGTGCACATTTAATAATCTCTTAAAGATTCAAAACAGTCTATCTGCTGCTGAACATTAGCCATTTTGAAGTTTTGGTTACTTTTCTTTAGTTAAATCTCCCTTCATGTTTGACTTGTTATCTTGAATTTGAGGTGTATGTTCAAGCAGAAATGGCACATTTATTTAATGTGAAGCCAACTGACTCATCATATTTATTATTTATATCAGTAAAATGACACCCTATCTACTTTTTGCCAAAGGGCACAAGTACAAATTTTAAAACACTGGAGTTAGCAGAATTACAAAAATCCTATTTCAAAAGCAATTCCTTCAAAATAGCCCTTCTCAAGGATCACCAGTTTGGGAAGTTGTGCCCTAGGCTTTGCAGGTCACTTGACTGTGGCTTTACCAACCAAAATTGAAAGGGAGTTCCATAAGCAAGTGAAAGCATAAGCTATAAAATTGGAGTGGGTATTTAAATACGAATATTTAATACTTTCCAGAAATGGAATTAGGCTATGTCTTGATACATAGCACCCAAAAAGGTTACCTGCAGGACTAAGAGTTTTCCAGAGTCTTGTCTGTAAGTTTCTGATGGTGTTGGTGATGATGGAGATAGGACCCTGCAAGTTGTGCTGAATGAGCTTAATAAATAGTTACTGCATCAAATTAGAGGTCTCTTCCAAAGTGTGAGAAAATGACATAGAAAAACTTAAATCTGGAAAGGTCAAAATATAACCAAGGTTTTTGTAAAAAGTGTGCAGAATAAAGTAGGTACTATATAAAGAGTTCTGATGGAAAATTGAATTATTATTACAGGTTTTCCTTTGCTACACATCAGGCATGTAAGTCACACTTCAGAGCTATAATCAATGACCATATAGGTGACCCACCTTCAATTTCATGTCCCTCTTAAGTTACGTCCTTTTTATAACTTGATGTAGAATTCCACAGAACTATTTCTCCAACTGAACTGCTTCATCATTAAAACCAGAAACTCACAGTCCTCTCCCTTCAGTTCCTTCTTCCTGCTGTGATTGTGCCTCGGTCTCACCAAGAACTCTTTTCCCTGAATCTGGATTATTATTCTAAAGTTCTTTGTCCATAAAGCTATTTATTCTCCATGGATTTTTCTCCCACCACCTCTAAATATGCTTAAACTTCTCTCATCTAAAAAAAATTCTTTGAATGTTATGTTCAGTGTTGTGTGTCTCCTCATCAGGTGTTAAGGTGTTGTCTGTATTTTTCAACTTTCCTAGATGAGTATCTTGGAAGAAGGGGCAACATACATTTACCTTTTCACCCCTTTAGTGCACTACTGTGGCTCCACTGGAATTGTTCTGGCCAAAGTCATAGATACTCTTTTAGTCACTAATCTGACAGACTCTACTCTAAAAGGTTTCTACTTTGTGTTGATGGCTCTGCTGGTCAATTTGATGTGTTATACTTATCAGCCTTCTCACTTTCCATGGAGACAGCCAGCAGCCACGAATAAGTGGACACAAAACTATACACACCAACATCTCTGGATGTTCTTTGGGCTCTCCTCTGAACACTTGGACCTCCCTGAATAGCTCATTCTGCTCACCAGCCCACATATCAGAAAAGTTCTGTCCTATTCCTCTTCTGGGTCTGAATAGATTATAGTCCTTATATTTACCACCATGGCATTTAATACACCTTGTCTGTCTCAAAATTCTTTCCTCCCTTAGCTTCTATTGAGTTCTTTCAGTTTTTTAAAATCTAGTTATGGGGATGAATTCCTAAAGTAATATGGAGATAAAAGCTTATATATAGTATGGGATTATCTTTGATAATTACTAACATTCTCAATGAAATGTAAATGTGTCAAGATGTTCACACTAGAAGAGGCATATAGAAATTGAAGCCTATTGATAGAATAACATTCGTGTTTTTCTGTTCATGTTTCATTAAGGCTAAGCCTATTTAGTAGAATCTCTTCATTGTTTACATTTTTGTTCCTCTTCTCACTTTTTCTTTTTTTACCTATACACAGTGGTATTTTTATATTTCTGTAGTATTCAATGTGATTTCAAACTTACAGAGAATTTGCAAATATACTACAATTTTTTCCTTAATTCATTGAGAATAATTTGCCTATATGATACTCCATCATCCTACAATTTTAGTCTGTATTTCTTAGAAACCGAGGCATTCTCCAATATAACTGCACTATGGTCATCAATATCAAGAAATTGTGGTAGCATATTTTAACTTTTGAGGGTAACCACACTTTTCTTATATGGTCAATTATATATAACTTTGGACAGAAAACCTAACTTATAGTAGGATATAGAAATTTTCTGGCCAGTCAGAAATAAGAATCACCACAATGTATCATAGCTGGAGTCACAAATTAAGCTTAGAGGAGGAATTAAAACTGATTCCACATGAGCTAGTGGAAAATAAATTGGTTTAGACATAAATTTGTTATCAACTTGATTCTAGGCATTGACTTCACATGTATTGGCCATCTTTAGAACTTAGTAGGTACTATGGAAGCTTTAACTGAGTTTTAGTACTGTCCATTTTCTTATACTTAACCATTTCAGGGTTCTAATTCAACTTTAAACCACTTATGACTGCTTTGCTGGTTTGGCTAATGATGCTTAGTTTTAAAATTTTGTCTTTAAATGGATTGCTTTAAGTTAGACCTCAACCAAAGGCAATTTTGCCTTCCAGGATTGTCCAGACATTTGGTAATATCTGAAGACATTTTGGGTTGTGGCAACTTGAGGATGGATTGCTACTTGCATCTAGTGAGTAGAAAACAAGAATATCACTAAACATCCTTCAATGCATAGGATAGTCTCCCAAACAAGAGAATGGTCTAGCCCATAATGTCAATAGTGCTGAAGTTAAGAAGTCTTGGCCTAAAGCAAATTGGTTCAAACTGATCATGTTTCAATCTTGGATAAATATATTGATAACCTGAATGCCTCTAGGGAACAACTTTGTTCATTTTCAATGAATTTTATTTTTGTCATTTAAAAGTTGGAGTTTAGGTTCCATATCACTTATTCTAGCCAAACCTAAGAATTCATAGGTGGGGCCCATGTGGGAGAGCAGGAATATACCTCCTGTTCCACTAACATTTGACAGGATTTATACCTATTTTTTGGTCTAAATTTTTTAAAATGTAAACATTTGGATGAGCGGCAAGGTCAATTCTCAAATGTAAACTATGCTTCTATTGAGGATATTTACAAATTTATATACATATGCACAGGAGGCAAAAAAGATGAGACAGATAGGTACCGAGACATTGACACTCACACTTACAAAGCCTATCAATCTGTTATGCTCCTGTAAAGACAGAGACCCCAAACATCCACAAGTATTTCCCCATGAAATGGTTACCATTAGCAACAACATCCTGTTGCTAGGCAAGTTCAGGTCAGTGTAGGAAGTGAGTGTGCAGTCTCCAGTTACAAGAGGCATGGAAAAGAATGAGGAACAACAGCTCCTGACCTGTACCACCTGTGCCTATGGTCAAGGTGTGTTATAGCACAGGTGAGAGGAGTGGGTTTGTTAGAGGTCACCAACTAATTGCAATCACCACACTGTCAAACAGAAGCTAGCTTTAAGGATATGGAAAAGTTGATTTTATGCAGTCTTTTGTTGGATGAAACTATATCTGAGTGCTGAATTTAAAGCAGGAGCAAGAAACAATTTTTCGTATATCAAACATCTAAGATATATTTTTTAAAATATGGAAAAGCTTGGAAAGTCAGCATGAAAAAGAGTAAAAAACTCTAGCATTATAGCTCCTGAGGCAAATGTGACTTGTATGATCAGTAATATTTACTTTGGGGCACTAATATTTTAATCACAGTGGCCAAATTGAGAGTAATCCTGTGTGTACTGTGTCTATCTTCTGTGTGTCATTACTGGGAAAGCTTTTTCAAATGATAGGATGGGTATTAAAAGTCCTGGGATAATCCATAGGTTTTCACACTTCTAATTTTTTATATGTAGTTTCTTTTCTTACTAGGCTAGCTAGTTAAATTTATTCTTTAGAATTCATTTTGGTTCATTTAAGAAGATATAATTCTAAGGAAACATGGTTTCTTCATGAAGTAGTTCCTGACTATACCAGGTAATCATTTTTTTCTTTTATATCCCAAAATAGTTTGTTTCTAGTGCAAATATAATTATGCACACACACCATAATTTTCAGGCAAAAGTTCTAGTTTAAAAAAATTTGACCTGTGATTTATGAGAACTGTATACCTTCATCTTTATATTCCAATGTCTCAAGGATAATCAGGAGAAAGAACACTATGTAGTTAGCTATCCAAAGCTGTGTGTTTGGATGTTGGATATATTATTGAATAGATAAGTGTATAATTATTTACAGTGTCTTTCAAGTGTCTGTGATGAGTATCATTTTAAAATTTTCCACATAGCATTTATTTATATACCACTTGAGATAAAAACTAAGGATAGGAGAGATTCAACCTAATTATTGCTTAGAGTTCATATTGTTAGCTAGTGGCCTTTGGAATGCCTGTGTGTTCATTAACTTCCTGGGTGTTCTAAGAAGCATAAATACTATGGAAATGCATTAAAAAGCTAGAGTTTATCTTCAATGCCTGTACTCTCCTCCATTTTGCTACCTAACAATTTTCTGGCTGTCAAATAGCTTCTATTTCTTTTCTTGGATTTCAGGTACATAGGATTAGATTAATCACAAATATAAGACATACCCTCATCATTTCACAATACATGACCTGCTTTCACTTAATTAGATACAATATTTACTTTAATAATGTGATAAGCATCCATGAACCCACCAATTAAACAAAAGTAGAACCTGAAAATAATTCACATGTCAACCTGCAGTTCCCACTAGTCCTAGTCCTGTTTCCTCTCCCTACTCTCCCACCAAGGAAAGTGTTATCCCGAATCTTTGTCATTTCCATGCTTTCTCCTTTGCATACTTTTGTTTCTGTGCATTACGTGTTTTCTTAAGAACAGAATTATTTGCCTTGCTATATTTAACTTTATTTAAAGATATCAAGTTCTGTTGCAGTAGTTTATTCTTTTTACTTCTATTGATAAGCAGGTGTGTTGTTTCTAGTTTTTTTTTTCTTTTTTGTATTTTGAAAATCACTGCTGTGAACATTGATATATCCTGTGGTACATAACTAAACTTGGAATAGAATTGCTAGGTTCTAGGGTATATGAGTATTCATCTTTGGGATATAATATGGTTCTGTTTTCCGCATTGGTTTTACCAATGTATAAGTCAATGAGCAATCTATGTGAGATCATATGGAGCCACAGTTTCTTCAATGTGGAATTATCAGTTATGTTTGCCAGGTGAGTAGCTTCAAAATGCATGTTTACTGTGGTCTCTAATACAAATGGGGATAGTGGACAATATTACCTCATTACTAATTATAAAGTAAATACTTCTAAATGTATTCATTCTAGATGATGTTTGAAGTGTTTTTTTAAAAATGGATATTCTAACATTAAAGAACTTTCTCTTTATAACTCACTAGGAGGTTTTGGATTCCTCTTTCCTGGATAAGTGTGTTTAATTTTATAAAATGCCTCTTTTGTATCTATTGAGATGATCATATATTTTTCTAATATTAAATGAATCTTCACATGTTAAATACATCCAATATTCTTTCAAGAAGGTCCATGAAAGATAAAATTTAAAATAAACTAGGATGAGAAGAGGAATTAAATTTTAATGATGTACACAGAAGACTTCATTGTGACATAATTCCTATTTTGGAGTATGTTTAGATTTAATACATAAGGTTAAATTTATATTTCAGAATATTGGAATACAGTTTATTGTAAATATTCTCTATAATCTCTACAATTGCTACTCAGAATCCCATTTGCAGTATTTTTGACTACATTTTCCATGAAACATCCTTTTAATTGTGTTCTACCAGTTAACTCAGATGATATATTTAGCAATATCTTATTTTGTTGTTTCTATTTGTTTTCATATTAACTTGAAACAGTTGTAAAAAATATATATCCATGAGTAGAACTCTCTCTCCATATTCACCTTTATTGCTCAGAACTCTCTATATGTAAATTAGACTAATGTTTTAAGTACAATGCTCAGATCTTACATATTCTTACAGATGTTATATCTGCTTGACCTGTTGATAGCTAAGAAAAATATGTTGGTATTTTATTGAGTTCTCTCCCATGGTATTTATAAGCATTTTATAAACTTATTCATATACTTCATTGTCTGTAAACATGTTTGAATTGCTGTCTCTTTGGTAAATTGTAATTTTACTATGATAACCTGATCTTCTGCAAGAAGTATAACTACTTTTCTTTCCAAAACAAAACTCAGTTTCACCTGATATTAATTAGGTTGTAGTAGCTTTCTTTCAGTTATAATTCATCTGACAGGATATCAAATATGTTTTGAAAACTCTTTTGAGTCCTTAGGCTTTAGTATATTCCTCATGTAAATATCTGTATTGGATGAGTTTAATTCATTGATATATATTATAATTTATATAGGAATTAACCAACCTTTTGGGTTTAGATGCCACAGTTGATTTTTCCCCACCTATTTTTTTTAGCTCCTTACAAGTCTTGAGTTTCTGCTCTGCTCTGATATTAATCTTGAGGATACCTGGACTAGTGATCTGAGTCCATACAGGTGTATTGTCAAGTACTGCTTTGTCTTAAGGCGAGGATAGAGGAAAAGCAAGAGATAAGAAGTTCTTCTTCCTCACAGCATAGTCTTGCTGTCTCTGGCCTTAAATCAAAGCTATATCCTTCAGACCTTGGGTCAAAACAGCCCCTTCTTCACTCCACAAATTTCTTACAGATGGATTCTTCTTTTTTGTTGTGTCATTCAACCTAATTATAATGGAGGGAGGCAACCATTCTTTATCTTAGCATAATATGAAAAATATTTTCAGTTTCACTGGGGACCAAAGAAATAAGATTAAAAAAAACACAGTAAAACAACATTTTCACCTATTACATTGGCAAGCATTCTTTTAAAATGCTAATTCCCAGATTTAAGAATGATTTGACTAAATAGGTATTCTCATAGACTGCTGATGAGGTCTAAGAAGTCATCTATTTTTTAATACATATCAAAGACTCTGTGGTACAGAAATATTTTTATACCTTGATGCCACACTTGCATTTAACTACAAGATAGCTGTTGCTTTATATTTTTGTCATAATTAAATAGTGAAAATAACTTAAAATCATAATAGACAACTTATTGCCTACCTACGGTATGTCCAGAAAATAGAATAATTTGCAGCCATTTAAAAGGATTTTTATTTTAAAAATCACATATGAAATAGGGCATATTGAAATATTAACATTTTATATGGGAATGATAGAATTGTGAATGATTTTTCACTTTCTTTTACTTAATTTTCTAAATGTTCTCCAATGAATATGCATTAAGCTGTTTTTAACAAATTACCTACTCTATATTGTTTTTTGTTAAAGTCCTCCTGCCCTCAGATAATATAATATAATCAACTATTTGAGCTAAACTTCAAGTAGATTAGCCCTCCAGTGATTTTGTATTTTAATTAATCATTGTGCTGACAGAGGAAAAACACTGAAAATGTTGGCTATATCAGGAGCTGTCAGGAAACAGAATAATACTCACATCCTGAATTATTCCATACTTTACATGCCATCTACCAAGATTTGTTCTGTCCTGGAGAGATCAATCTCTCTGTCTTTCAAAACATGTTCTCATGCATACAAACACATAATGAGACAGACAGACAGATTCTGAGACCCTCTGGATGTTAGCATCACAGGGTGCCCAAAAGCAATCCTACTCAAACTTCAAAGCACATGTCCTGGGTGATTCCTATCATGATAAACCTTGATGTTTTCCATATTTTAATTGGTGCATCATAATTGTACATAATGGTGGGATTCATTGGTATATATGAGTACATGCACACAATATAAAAATATAATTTGGCCAATATCATTCCCCAATATTTTCCTTTTCCCTTCTTTCTTCTTTCCCTCTAGTCTTTTCCCTCTAATTAGCTAAAACCTTTTAAATCAAACATACCTAATCTAGGAATCAGACATATAGTACTTACTCTCTTTTGTCTTGGAGCACAGGTTCTTTATTCAAAGATTTATTTTTGATTGACACATAGTGATTGTACATATTTATGGTTCAATGTGATGTTTTGATGCATGTATAGACGGCGCAATGATCAAATTTGGGTAACTCGCATATTGTTCACCTTAACAATTTATCTTTATTTGTAATAAAAATATTAGAAATATCCCTCTTCTAGCTATTTTGAAATCTTTAGTACAATACTGTTAACTGTATGTATGTACAAAAGAATAGGACAACTCATTTCCCAATATTACCTCTGTACCTGTTGATCAGCCTCTTTCTATCCATTAGTGGACACTGGGACTCATTATATTAGCTACTGTGAAGAATGCTGAAGTAACAATGGGATTTCAGATATCTCTTTTATGTAGTTATTTCCTTTGCTTTAGATGTATACTCAATAGTGAGACTGCTGGATTATATAGTATTTCTACATTTAATTTTTTGAGGAAATTTTATAATGTTTTCTATAATGGCTGTACAAATTTACATTCCCACTAACAAAGTGCAAGGGTTCCCTTCTCTCCACATCCTTGTTAACCCTTGCTATCTTACTTTTTGAAAATAACCATTCTTACTGGGGTGATATGGTATCTCTTTGTGGTTTTGATTTGCATTTTTCTGATATTAGAGATCTTTCTTTCTTTTTTCTTTTTGTATTGGGGATTGATTCCACAGAGCCACATCTCCAGCCCTTATTCATTTTTTAAATTTTGTACGAGGTCTCAGTAAGTTGTCTAGGGATTTGCTAAGCTGCTAAGGTTGACTTTGAACTTGCCATCCTCTTGCATCAGCTTTCTGAGCCACTAGGATTACAGGTATGCACCACTGCACCTGATGAGATGCATTTTTTCATATACCTACTGAGCATTTTTATGTCTTCTTTTGATAAATAGTTACTCAGATCTTTTGGCTATTTTGGGTCATCTGTAGTTTTTGCTATTTGTGTTTTTATTGTTTACATATTTTAGATATTAACCACTTATCAGACGTATAGCTTATAAAATATATTCTTCAGTTTGTAGTTTCTTATCACTATGTTGTTTCATTTGCTATAGAGAAGCTTTGAGTTTGGTATAATCCCTCTGCCTATTTTTTCTTTTGTTCCCTAAGCTTTTGAGGTGTTAGCCAAAGAATCGTTGCCCAGAGCAATAGCATTGAGCTTTTCTCCTGTGTTTTTTTCTACTAGTTTCATAACTTCAGGTCTTATATTTCAGTGTCACCCATTTTTAAGGGTGTGTGTGTGTGTGTGTGTGTGTGTGTGTGTGTGTTTTGAGAGATAAAGGTTTAATTTTATCCTTCTGTATATGGATATCCAGTTTTTCCAACACTATTTTTTGAAGAGACTGTCCTTTCCCTTTTGTGTATTCCTGACACCTCTGTGGAAAATCCTTTGGCTGTAAATTGCATGTGGTGGTGTGCATCTATAATCCCAGCAATTTTGGAGCCTGAAGTAGGAGGATCACAAGTTTGAGACTAACTTCAGAAACTTAGCAAGATCCTATCTCAAAATATAAAAAGGCTAGGCTCAGAAATACAGTGCCCCTGGATTCAATTGCCAGCAATGAAAAAAAAATGAGATGGCTATAAATGCATGGATTTATTTATTTGGGGCAATCTATTGGTATATATGTCTGTTTTTCTGCTAGTACCATGCTGTTTTGTTTACCATTTCTTTGTAGCTTTGTTAAATTACTCCTAGGTATTTGAAAAACATAAGTTCATAAACAAGATTTTTCATGTCACCTTAATTGATCCATGGAGTATCAGAGTATCCATAAACCACTAAAATTAGAGGGTAATTAGTAACTTTGGGCTATAATGATAATTTTGTATTTTCTTCAGTATGGATTTTGTGTTTTTAAAAAGGCGCTGAGGGAGTATCTGAATAGGCAGAACTTGGAACAACTAATTAAATCATCCAGTCATGACCTTTATGTATATCCATTACAGAAAGCTGCAAAATATTTTGTGTTTCCTTTTATAGACATAGCTGAATGCTAACCCAGACAGACAATAAAATCATTAAATGAGAAATCTGGGGAGATGCAGAGAAGTGGACCTATTTAGGAATTCCTCTAATCAGATCAGGATCATTTCTGGACAAAAATACTATAGTGTACCCTGTGGCTAATCTTGATACCCCATGCTTTCCCTTTACAAACTAGCTACATTTATCCTTTGGAAATGTAACTCTGATCATGTCACACCTGAGTTTAAAATCCTCTAATGACCACCCATTGCCTGAGAATGAATTACAAATTACTTGTAATTTGTCTTTTTAAAAATCTGGCCTTCAAGATTAGGCTTCTGTCTGTGTTTCCACTGTCAGCTTACACCATTCTACCCATATCCGACTTCCTGAATAGCTTTCCAAGTAAACCCTACTCATTCAAGTCTTCAAGCTTATTTCCTGGCTTGGAGATGAGCAGTGTGATAGGAGCTATAATCAAGGTAATATCAGGCAATAGAGCACAGAAGGGAGAGATGAATGACTTCCTGGAGAAACTGTGAGATGAAGTAGGAAACAGGCAAATTTGGAGGGGCTGTTATTAATGATCTTATAAATACTATACCTAATGCAATCCCCATGTTTTTATTTAAATATTCACAAATATGAAATGAAACAACCTGTATTTCAAACTTTCTTTTTATAGAACATAAGGAATTAGGGTCAGAGCACTTGTAAATACTTTTATCTATTCAACATTTATCTAACAAATACTTGTCAAGTACTGCTAATGTGCCAGAGTCAATTCTAGGACCTGGAGATATAACATTGACCAAGAAGAGTGCATGATTTCACAGATCTAAAGTTCCATGGTGGAGACAAACAGTAAACAAAGAAACAAATAGACACATAGTATACATCAAGCAATGAAATTGTTATGAAGAAAAAGCAGGGTATTAGAAGTAACAAACCAGCATGTAAGAAGAGCTACTTTAGAGAGGATGTTAGGGAAGATGCCTCTGAGAGCTCTCCCTGGAAGGAAGAATGAAGAGAAGGGTAGAGGCATGAAGCTACTTGGGGAGAGCTCTCAATGCCAGGGAAACCTCAGCTCTTCTGAGTCTGTGCATGCTTGTCAAAGTGAAGAAAAGTAAGGAGGGCAGAACAAAAGGGAGAGTGATAAACTGAGGTTGGAGAAGTAGCTGGAATTGGAGCTTCGGGGCCTAGGTAATACTTGGTAAGAACTTTGGTTTTTATTCTAATGGTGATGTACAATCAGCAGAACATTTTAAGAACGGGTGTGCTGATCTGACTAACTCATCCATGAATGCTGTTAACAAATGACTGACTGGGTACCAGGACTAGGATGAGTGCATGTCCATGTTTCCTTGGGGCATGCTCAATTTATACATATAATCCTGGCATTGTTCATTATAGTATCCCCTTCTACTCTCAGTGGTGTGTTGGTAAGGACCATTAGTATTTTTTTCCTATTACACTGTGAAGTGTAAGATTTTTCTATTGAAGTGAGTATTTTTCTGTTGCACTGTGAAATGCATCTTAGTATATAGAGATGATTAATATCAACATCTCTATATACTATGAGATTTTTAAAATGAGAGACTCCATTTCTAAGTATACAATTTATATCCCTTCCCTTATCGGGAAGGGATAAATCAATTCTGTAAAGTAAGTTGACTCTGTATACATCTTGATCAAACACTTTCCTCACCATCATGCCTTCTCCAGTGGAGACTTTAGTTAGGTGGAATCAGTCTTTAACATGATTACAGTCTGAAGAAAGAACCTCTTCATGCTCTTGAGTGCAGACCCACATCTAATGCACTGTCTCTCAGATCCAGATACATTGCTGGTTACAAAATAGATCTTCACTCAATATTTTTAATAGATGGTTTAGCAACTTGAATAAGATATGACACCTGGAATTTAAAGAACCTGAATAAAGTTTCAACACCAAGAATTAATATATAATGTACAATATTTTACTGTGATCTATAATTTTAATGAAATGTGTCTCATATGACATTGTTTTGTACCTTTTTCTTTTGGATGTGATTAATGCTTCAATTAATAATAACAATAAACCATGCCTTCTAGATCCAAAAGAAACTGCTATAGTTATTTAAAAATGGCATTTTATGTGAAATTATTATGAAATAATAATTTCTACTCTGATTGTCACATGTGTATTCAAATTTAACCATACTGTGTTAGCTTTTGTGTCTATTAACAAAATACCTGACAAGAATAACTTAGAGAAAAGCTTATTTTAGGCTCACAGTTTCAGAGATTTAGTACATAGTCAGCCAACTCCATTGCTCTGGGCTCAAGGTAAGACAGAACATCATAGTAGAAGGTGTAGTGAAGTAAAGCTGCTTATCTTATGGCACCCAGGAAACAGAGAGAGAAAGAGAGGAGCCAGAGACCATATATAGTCCAAGGCCACAATCCCAGTAACCTGCTTCCTCCAGCCACACCCCAATTGCCTACAGTTACAATTCAAATTACTAGTGCATCAAATGTATTAATCCACTGATAAGGTCACAGCTGTATTTAATCATTTCATCTCTGAACATTCCTGCAGTGCCTAATACATGAACCTTTCAAGAGACACTTCTAGATCCAAATCATAACATTCATTAAATGTAATAGTAGTATACAGAAGTATCTGAATGGTACTTTATCATATATAGGTCAAAAATTTTAGTCAAACATTAAATGTAATAACCAAAGGTGTGGTTTTACAGATAGTCTCTGAAGTACACTTGTTATTGCTTACATTAGTCTTCTCCACTTCTCTTAGATTGTAAACTTACCTCGAAGTTTTTAAAAGGAAAGGGGTTCTCAACCGAGTTTTTCAACATATAATAAAACCAGTTTTAACTTAACACACCCCTTAGTTTTCTTTCTGCTCCACTAGTTTTTCTTAATTAGTGTCATTGACACTTATTCAGGATGAAGCATATCTTTTGCAAAGACTCTTGGGATAAATAGAGGAACGAGATCAGTAATGACATCGTGGGATAATTTATCCTTCTTTGTAACCTCCCACACTCAGGCTACCGGATCATAACATTAGAGTTAGAAAATTTGCTGAAATGTTTTTTTTTTTTCTTGATAAAAGACATATTTTCCAGGCTGGGGTTGTGGCTCAGTGGTAGAGTGCTCGCCTAGCACATGCGAGGCCCTGGGTTCAATCCTCAGCATCACATAAAAATAAATAAAAAATGAAGGTATTGTGTCCAACTACAACTAAAAAATAAGTATATAAAAATAGACATCTTTTCCTGCATATCTTTTAAAGTCCAGGTCTCAGGTTCAAAGCAGCCTGAGTTTATTCTGTCCGTCCTCCTATGGCATGCTGTCACATAGGAAAGAGCTTTCCAGTGCTTGGCCTTATGACTGCCCAACTGGATGATATAGTATGGCATGATTCTTGCAACTTCCAGGCAGAATAAATCTGTTTTGTAAAAATGGATAGACTACGGGTGCCCAAAGTAGAAACTTGGTGCTACTATCGGGTGTGACAGGAAGAGCACTAGACTGGTGGGCTGAAGCCTGAGCCCTGGGTGCAAGCTTGAGTCTCCCAGTTGGGTGTGTGACCTTGAATGAATGTCTGAACTCTCAATTGTGTCAGTTCGCTCACATCTAAAATAAAAAGGATTGCAATGAATAATCTGTAAGGTCTTTCCTATCTCTAAAATTTTTTAATGCTCTATTTAGTTTAGAAATAGAGGTCTTTCTAGTGGTTTATATCTGACCTGATGCCCTAAAGCTTTTTGCCTTGCAGCTGATTCTCTATAAAGTTAAATGTTCATTCTCGCGTATGCCATGGTTTATTAGAAATGACTGCCAGGAAATGTGGAGAATCCTATATTTAACATCTCAGAATTGGATACTAGTTTGATATAAATAGCAAGTTGTTATCTGAGTAGATTACAATGGATTTACTATCAAGCAAATTAAATCACTGGGGACAGATGTGTTTTTAGAATTGTCTGAGACAATCAATCTGTGAGTAGAAAATTTTTGGTACCTGCCAAGCTGTCCTGTATAATTCAATGATATGTCACCCAGGAACTTCCTTTTCTGTGGCCATGAGAGTCTGTTAGCAGGAGAGGAATGATCAGAGAGAGGCAATTGCATTCAAATCTAACTTGTATACTATAGGTTTTCTGAAAATTATGAAACATTTGGAAGAATGGGCAAGAGTGAGTAGCAAAGTTATGCAGAAAGAAACTCGACAAGTAACAAAAGGTGCAGAAAGGTGACAAAGGAGAAGGAAATGATTTAAAGAAATACTGGTCATACTGTGTGGTCAATGACATGTCTGATTTTTTTTTTTTTTTTTTTTTTTTTTTTTTTTTTTGTGAAGAGAAAGGGGGAGGAAATGGTTGGATAGGAATAACCAGAGTCATGAGCAAGAAGTATCATCCAAACCCATTAGGATGGAAGGAAAACGGTGCTATGGAGGTGACTGGTGCTGAAAACAAGCTAAGGTACACACCTGAGAGATTAGGAATATATAAATTCAGTAGACAATGGGGAAAATAAAACTCATTTTTTCAAAATACTTTCTGAGTGAGACTTGAGTAAATATTACTACTAACAGTTTTAAGGTGTTTATATTAAAGACCAATTACCATTCATTTGGTCATTGTTCCAGAGAAAAAGACTCTATTACTAACCAGGGCCATACCTAGGAGACCTTGTTTGGTAGATTAAGAATTAGCAAAACCTACTCTGTAAGGATCATATAGTTAATGTTTTAGACTTTATAGGTTGTATTTATTTCCTATAATTGCTAGAAAAAATTATTGTAAATGTACTAGCTTAAAACAATACAAGTTTATTACCTTGTAGTTCTGCAGCTCAATCAAGATGTCAGCAGGGCTGCAGTTCCTCTGGAGGTACTGGGGGAGAATCTATCTCCTTGTCTTTTCCAACACTTAGACCACCTATCTTCCCTGGACTGTGGTACCTTCCTTTGTCTTCAAAGAGCGACATAGCATCTTCAAATCTCTCTCTGACCCTGATATTGAGTCAACTTAGATAATCAAGGTTAATTTTCTCACCTCAAAACCTTTAGCTTAACCACATCTACAAAGTCCCTTAAGTTAATGTTAACATATTCACATATTCTGGGAATTAGGACATTCATGTCTTTGGAGCCCATAATTCAGTCTACCACATGGGCCCTTTGGTATCTGTTTGCACCTGTGTAATTAGGTCCTTTTTTAGAGGAAACCAGCCACAAACAACATGTTGTCAATGGGAGTGGCTTTATCCCAATAATTCTGTATTTGCAAAAATAGAGTATGAGCTGTATTTGTCTCTTGGACCATAGTTTGCCAACTCCAAGGGTTGACTTTCTTAAAAAGATCATCCTAGGTATTTCAATCAGGAGCAAAATTAATATAGAGAATTAAAGGCTTAAATGAGCATTAGGAGAGCTAAAGGGAATGAAGAGAAGAGAGGACTTTGGGCAGTAGCCCCAGTGAAGCAGCTGATCATGGCTGTTTGAAATGTTGTCCTGTGCAAAACCCAGAAACCCTGGAATCTCTGCCTTCCCTTATGTACCTGCTTGCAACTAATGGTAAAGATCATGTCTTACCCTTCTCTTTTGCTATCCAAATTGAGTATGGGTGTTTTTTATGATGGGGTAAAACCAAAGGTCTCTGGCAAGGAAGTGTAGGCATCCTAATTTCCTGGGCTTTAGCTCTTTTGTGGGAGAGCTTAGCAAGGTAGAATGGTCTTCAGTATCAATAGATGATGTATGGAAAAAGTTATGTGATGTTGTTAAAAGTAATCTGAAATTAGCATAGAGAGATGCTATGAAATGTCAGATATTCCACAGAGATTTTTCAAAACATGAATGGGATTCTTTCTGCTAGAGTATATTTCCCTGTTCCACAGTTTGACTGATTATAAATTACAAAAGTGTGCAAATATGTCTGTTTATGTTCATTTCTTTTTCTATCTTTTGTTTCCACCAACTGGACATATGCAGCCTGCTAATATGGCTTTGAGATTAGTCACAGCTGAATCCAGATCCTGCCTTCACCTCTTTCCATCTATGTGGCTTTGGATAAATTGCCTTAATTTTCACTGTCTTAGTTGCCTCAGGTTCTTTACCAGGAAAACAAAAACCAATGAAAAATAAACATATACAGATTCAGGGTGTGGGGGAGAGGTAAATGATGGGATTTTATATATAATGGTTTCTAACATATGATTTGTGTAGGAAGATAATTAGATAATAAATGTAAAGTGCCTGGCTGGTATAAAGTTGATATCCAATAAGTGTTATTTACCCTTCCTTATTACTTCCTAAGTCTGAGTAGCTTGGAGAATTTTAAGTAAAGAATGGTTTACTCATTTAGTATTCTTTCTGGCAAAATTTCTCAATTTGCCCATGAAAAGCTCCAATACCAACTTTATGAAGCAAATGCATCAGATCTATGCCTGTGGCAGGTGATGTTGTAAGAAGCAAGCATTTCCACCTAGTCTTGTATCTCTGGCTGAAGAAAGGGAATAACCACTGCTTTAGTCAACTTTTTTCACCATTGTGACCCCAAGACCTGACAAAAAACAATTTTAGAGGAGAAAACGTTTACTTGGAACTCATGGTTTCAGAGGTCTCAGTCCATAGATGGTCAACTTCATTGTTCTGGGCTGAGGCGAGGCAGAACGTCATGGGGGAAAGGTGTGTTGGAGGAAAGCAGCTTAGGACATGAAAATCAGGAAGCAGAGACAGACAGTGCTGCTTACCAGGTGCAAAATATATATTCTAAATTCATGACCACATTGACCTACCTCCTCCACCCACAGCCTACCTACCTACAGTTTACCACTCAATTTTACTTCATTCAAGTAGATTAACATGCTGATTAGGTTAAGGGTCTCCAACCTAGTCATTCTACCTCTTAATCTTCTTGCATTGTCTCACACCTGAGCTTTTGGGAGACACTTCATATTGAAACTGTAACAACCACTAACAGTTGCTCTCAGAAGTTCCAATGGAAGAAACTTCTATCTTTTGTTTTCTCTCTTTACCACTGAATAGCCTTTTCTACATGATCTTGTTTACCCAATGGAAAAAATGACCTCTCCTCAGGTATAATGGATCATGTATCTTTTCTGATATCCATGTGTCTTGTTCAGGGATATTTACAGAAAGAGAACCAACAGGAGATATGTATATATATTTGTGTGTGTGTGCATGTGTGCGTGTGTGTGCACATGAGCAAAATAAGATTTACTATAAGGATTTAGTTCATGATTATGGAGGCTAAATCTCATGATTTGCCATCTGCAGAAAGATACAGGAAGGCTCTGGTGTAAACACCAGTCCAAGTCCAAAGGCCTGAGAATCAGGAGAACAGATCATATAATTCCTAGTCCCAGGGAGAAGAGTGGTAGCTAAAGGAGTTAGACATGGAGATTCCACCTTCCTCTACCTTTTTTGTTCTACTTGGGGCTTCTGTGGGTTGTATTAGGGCCATTCATACTAGGGTAGGCAATCTGATTTGCTCAATTCAAATGCTAATCTCTTCTAGAAATTCCCTCCCAGAAACAGCCAGAAATAATGTTTAACTATGATTCTGGGTATCCCATAGCCAAGTTCTGTTGACACATAAAATTAACCATTGTGCCAAGTGATGAATAGAACCAAAGAACCAGGTCATGGTAACAATTCTGTGGTTCTGGGTATCCTTGAAGAATAAAACATCTAATTTTACTTTCAAGTCCCTGATTTCTTTCTCTTTAGTTAGATTTTGTTTTTGTTTCTGCAACCTGAAAACCTGACAAGAATGATTTTAAAGCAGGAAAATTTTATTGGTGCAGTCCATAGACAACAGGATCCATTGCTGGGTACAAGGTGAGGCAGAACACCATGGCGGATGGGTATGGTAGAGGAAAACAGTTCAGAACAGAAAGCAAGAGAGAAAGAGCTCCTCTCATCTCAGACAAAATATAAACACCAAGGCACACCCTTATCAACCCCATCTCCTCTAGCCACACTCTACCTGCCTACAGTTAACACCCAGTTAATCTCTGTCAGTGGATTAACACATTGACTAGGTTAAAGCTTTTATAACCCAATTATTTCATCTTTGAACTTTCTTACATTGTTTCACACATGAGATTTTTGGGGATACATAATATTTAAACCATAACAATTCTCTAATCAAACTTTATGATCAATTAGCTAAAATCTGATTTCCATTGCTTCAGTCCTTTTGTTTAGACCCTGTGGTCACCATTCCACATGTGGGGAGAGCTAAGTGGTGAAATTTATGTAACAAACTCTCTTCTGTACCTTAAAAAAATGGCTTGAGTTGTTTTTATTTATTTATTTTTGATAAATAATAATTTTCATTTAAATATTTATTAACATAAAGCCAAAAAATTATGCTTTACTTTCTGCATATTATTCAAAGATATATAAAAACTTCAACTAAGGGCCTGGGGTTGTAGATCAGTGGTAGAGTGCTTGCTTTGTATGCGAGATGCACTGGGTTCAATCCTCAGCACTACATAAAAATAATTAATAAAATAAAAAATAAAGGTATTGTGTCCATCTATAACTAAAAAAAAATTAAAACTCCAACTAAAGTTTATTTTTCTTATGATAAGCTGTGCTATACTAATTTCACTTCTAAGAAGATATGCATCTTTATGGTATAACAATTTGGTAAAAAGGTTTTAATGGTGAGTTGCCATGGCTCATGAGACAGAAGAAAGGTGGCCTAGCATAAGAATATGTCTTCTTACTTTTCTTTCACATTATATATTTTGGGCCCATGAAAGTTTTTACTTTTATTATTTTCCCTACAAGATGAGAAGAAATAAAAATATGTAACTTCCCAGTGGTCATACTACTGATTACAATAATGATTTAACAATTTGCTAAAGACAGAAATATAATGAAGAAATATTCAACTATGCTGTTCATGGTTCTTTTCCTATATTCACTGCTTTTTTTTTCATAGCTGGACAGCACAGTGAACTTCACACACACACACACACACACACACAAACACAGAGAGACAGGGAGAGTGAGAGAGAGAGAGAGAGAGAGAGAGAGAGAGAGAGAGAGAGAGAGAGAGAGAGAATGCCCCTAACAGCACTTGTGCACAAAGGAGTCCTATAGTGAGTCAGAAATCAGCAGCATAGCTAAGCCAAGAAACCCTCCACTGAAGATCATCCCAGAGGCAAGAGCAAGTGAAGAATATGCTGTCAGCTCCTGGCATTTCTCCTGTAGTAGAAACTGAGTGCTGGCTAATAGAGGCCAGAGGTCTCAATGGCCTTAGGAAGAATTCAGGGTTTCAATCACTGAGCAGTAGAAGGGAGAGGACCTGGCCTAAGGGGTGGGTAGTAAAACCTCTCCTATGAAGCAGAAAATCAGCTGGAACAACCCACTCATAAGTAATAAACTAGCATTAATAGCTTATCCTAGCTGACTCTGAATTGTTGTGTGCATTATGTTAAGCTATCAAAAAGATGAGCCTTACCTATGGATAGTTCCACAGTACATACAACCTATAAGAGGATATTTACAAGATTTACCTCTCATATTCTCACTTATTTGCCTTTAATAACGGCCTTAGTGCCAGTAAGAACCACCACAAACAAAAATTAAAATTCACATCGCTAGACATTTATAAAATCTTTCTAACTTCCACTTTCAAGCATTGAATTGAAAGTAAGGTAAAAGTAGGTCTCCTTCAAAACTTCCAGCAGATAAACTTACGTCAACATATTCTAACAAGTTAGAAAAACCAGGGGAGGTGTCAACTAATATGAATTCCAGAACCCCAGGGTTAGAACTATCATTAACTTTCTGTAAATTAATTTGAGTCTCAAGTTCCTCATGAGAAATATAGGACCTGCTTTGGAAAGTCACTGGTTGTTAAAAAGGCCAAATTAAGGGTCTGGGGTTGTGACTCAGTGATAGAGCACTTGCCTAGCACATGTGTGGCACTGGGTTTGATCTTCAGCACTACATAAAAAATAAATAATAAAATAAAGGTATTAAAAAGGGGCTGCGGATGTGGCTCAGTAGTAGAGCTCCCCTGGGTTCAACTGCCAGTACAAAAAAACAAACAAACAAACAAACAAAAAACCTTAAAAAATAAAGGCCAAATCTCATAGAAACTGTGAGGACATCCCAAGAATCTTCTAAGTGCTCTAAAAGTCCAGCATGTATCATCTTATAAGTTACCCTTACTGCTTGGATATAGCATTAAGTTACATCTATTGCACAGGTATTAAATATATGAAGGAGCTGCAGCTTCTACAGGACACTGGAGTTCAGGTGGGCAAACTCAGGTATGCTTTAGGAGGAACACTTCACATGGCCTGAGAATAGCATAAAAGACTGTGAGTATATACAAAAGCATACTGCATTTGTCTTCATTTGGAAGGGTGGGGCTACTGGATGCTATGGATTGTGATATTAAGCTTGATTTTATTTCACATCTTTTATTCATCATTTGAAAGGGGGAAAGTGGCACATTCATTAAGTCTGTGAATGGCGCTACACAGGACACATTGCAGAGTTCCTCATGGACAAAAGCACAATATAAAAAGACTGGGCTTAAAAGGAGGTAAGGCAAAACGCTAACTAGCATTTGTTTTAGTGCAATGAAGATATGAGACACACCTATAGTGGGAGATGAGCTGATGCTGACCAGTTTGATAGGAAATACTTAGTGATGATAAGGACACATATTAAAAGATTATTGACAGTAAAGAAAAAAAAAGAAAAGAAAAAAGAAAAAAAACCCAGCTGTTTGACTAAATTTCCATTTTGTTTCTCATGTCATGCCATGTTATCCTTCTGCCTGACATCCAGATGGAATTCACTTCACAGATGGGACATGCCAGACGAGATTAGGATCTGCAAGCTGGGATGTGTGACTAGGAGTGTAAAGGACCCATGCCTACATATCCCCTTGGTATGCTGCACTCTAAGGTGGATCTCAGCAAGGCAGTTCCTGTTGGCTTGCTAGGTCAGGGACCTCTGGCTTCCAGGGCCTTGCTCTAGAGTTTAATCTTCACAGAGTTACTACCAGGGTCACCTTCCTCTAACAGGATTCAACATGCCATTTCCCCATAGAATGAGCTAATATACAGAGGCTTACATATCTCTGAATTAAGTCACCTACTTTCATTTCTCTTATTTTAGTTTTTTTCCTGTCTTTTAAGATAGAAAAGAAAATCCTCATCTAGTTCTAAAAAAAAACAAAAAGAGATTTTTTTTTTTTTTTGTCCCACTGAATACTGTTTTTTAACCTTTGGATATGCCACCTCCTCTGGTTTTTCTCTCTTCATTTGTGTCAGGTAAGGCTCCAACAGGAAATTGATGGTACACTCCAAACAGATTACAGTAAAGAGGGGTAATTTACAATGAGACTACTTACAGAGATATGGGTATAAGGTAGTCATGTGTTATGTGCAGAAACATGGGGTTTAATATAAGTTAAGCCCATAAGATGTTAGAATCTTCAGGTCTGAAGGGAACCTATCAGACTTACCTGGAAGATATCATGAAGAGGGTGGTAACCTTGAGAGGATTAGTGATATTGGATCCAGCAAGTTGAAGACTATATTGTTGGGAAGGGATTAGATGAACCAATACCTTAATTTCATTGCTTTCTCTCTGTCCAGTGGCCTTTTGGGCTTTCCATTGGCTTTTTTTTTTTGACTTTTCATAAGTCAAAAAGGAAGGACACTCATACTTGTAGTCCATACAGGTTACTCTTCATGGCAGAGAGAAGGGTGGAAAAATGTGTGGGAAGGTGCCATTTTTCCAAGATACCTGCCATGACATGCTCCCCCAGCTCTTTGAGAAGAGGAAGAGTTTGTGATGTGGCTCCAGGTAGGTGAGTCATCCTAACTCTATGGTAGTCTTCTCTTTCCTGAGAATATCGTCAACAGTACACATGATAATCAAATGGTCAGGGTTGACCTTATTTATTATAACAAACCTAATACCAAAACTTCTGTCATCATAATTTATAAAAGATTATGAAATGTATGTAATGCTTAAGTAAATTATAAAGAATGATAATCAATGTATACCCAAGCATCCATAACTCACCTTAAGTAGACAGTGAAGACCCCTGTGTACCATTCCTGACAGTAGCCTCCAACCTTCCCAGAAATTGCTCTAAGCTTTATGTTTATTATCCCTTTGTTTTTCTCCATAGATTATTTTTACGCCTAAATTACATATTTTAAGACTGCCAGTTTCTGAACTTTATATAAATATTTCGTATAATGAGCAAATGTGACTTGCTCTTCATCACTCACCATTGTGTTTACAAAATTCACCCATATTGTTGCATGGAGCTGCTCATTTATTTTCAGTTCACAGAATGCTTTATCATATGAATATTTGACAATTACTTATTCATTCTCCTGTGATGGACATATGTGTTGTTTATAGTTTGTTGCTGCTGAAAATAAGAACAATGAATGTTCTTGTTTCATCCTACACAGTTGCGGTAAGATTCCCTTGGACCTGGATGAAAAAGCATGTGCATTTTCAGCTTCACTAGATAATTTCAAAATTTTGGTTCAGTTTGCTCTCCTGAGAGTTATGTTCTTGTTTCTAAAACCAAGCCTGGATAATTTTTTAAAAATTCTTTTTTTTTATTTATCTAATTCTATGTTTCCTTAAGTGAAATGGCCAAAGGCACACTTGCTAGCCCAAGTGATACGTGCAGCTTTTGTCATATCAAAGCATTTTGGTATTGTACATCAAGGCACATCATGCTATGGCATTCCCATAAAGGAATACTATAAATGGCAAATAATGAAACTTAAAACTGTTTGTCTACTTTCAATCCAATAAATTCAAAATAAACCTGTTGAGAGTAGGTTTAATCAAAATCTTAAGAGCTACTTTAAGGTCCCCTGTTTAAGTGAATTTAGTTGAGAGTCATATCTCTTTTTTCCCTTTTATTTAACTTCTTTTGAGTGATTACAACATGCTTGACCCTAGAGAAACGATGATTGTTAGACAATATAATCCTATTGAACTTCAGCCTTTTATAATCTGCATTTTCTTAGCTAGTAAATAGTGTATAAACCCATTTAGCCTTTATCTTCTCTTTTGCTAGATGGTAAGTAGGACTTATTTTGTGTGTATGTGTGTGTGTGTGTGTGTGTGTGTGTGTGTGCATGTTTAACTTACTCTTTGATATTATACAAGGACTGTTTTTGCCAATGATTCAAATAGAGCCTTGACTGAGCTAGAAATTTTTGAAGTTAAATGGTCTTGTTCCTTATATTGCTCCTAATAATTACCCTGCCACTTATCATGGAGTATAGAACTTTACATTTTAAGAGCAGGGCATAGGAGATGAATGTCAGTGAGTCATAAAAATGCTCTAATGCAGTGGGTTAATTTTTTTTAATTGTTGGTGGTGATGAAATTGGTAGGTTAGTGGTAAAGTGTGTGTGTTTGTGTGTGTGTGTGTGTGTGTGTGTGTGAGAGAGAGAGAGAGAGAGAGAGAGAGAGAGAGAGAGAGAGAGGGAGGTTAATTTATTTATGACATGGCTAAAAAATAAGATAATCTTTTTTGGACACAATGCTTGAAATACAGAGTCCGTTTCCATGATCCAAAAGGTAAAAGATTCTTCAAAGCAGATGGAGTTCTTTCCTCTGTTACTAAAAATTCCTAATGAATTAAAGATGGGGGAGTATTTTGGTATAACAAAAATAACTAAGATACCCTTATGCTGGTAAAGAAATTAAAGGTACACTCATACATTGCTTGTGGGACTGCAAATTGATACAACCACTATGGAAAGCAGTATGGAGATTCCTCAGAAAATTGGGAATGGAACCACTATTTGACCCAGCTATCCCACTCCTTGGTTTATACCTAAAGGACTTAAAATAAGCATACTATAGTGACACAATCACATCAATGTTTATAGCAGCTCAATTCACAATAACTAGACTATGGAACCAACCTAGGTATCCCTCAATAGATAAATGTATAAAGAATGTGTGGTATATATACTCAATAAAATATTACTCATCTTTAAAGAAGAATGAAATTATGGCATTTGCCAGTAAATGGTTGGAGTTGGAGAATATCATGCTAAGTGAAATAAGCCATTCCCACAAAACCAAAGGCCAAATGTTTTCTCTAATATGCAGATGCTAATTCATAATAAGGTGGGGGGAAGTAAGGAAGAATAGAGTTACCTTAGATTAGGTAGAGGTAAGTGATGGGGGCAGATTGCAGGGATAGGAAAGAGAGTAGAATGAAACAGACATTATTAATGTATGTATGTATGTGACTGCATGACCAATATGATTCTGCAATATGTACACTCAGGAAAATGAGAAATTATATCCCATCTATCTATGATATATCAAAGTGCATAAATGCATTCTACTGTCATGTATAACTAATTAAATAAAAAATTTAAAAAGGGAGGAAACAGAAAGAATACACTGTGCATTGTTGGAAATGGTGCAGGGAATAGAAACTCACATGCACTGCCTGAGAGACCATCAGTTGCTATTTCTCTGGAGAGTCATTTGACAAAAGTTTGTAGGGCCTTGAAATTTTCCACTTCTTGTAATTTATCTTGAGAAAAATATTTGGAGGTGTTCCTAAAGACTTATGTATTATGATATTTATTGCAGTGTTATTTGAAAAAGTACATAGTTAAAAACAATATACATAAATGTCCACAAATGAACACTTGGTAAAATAAATTAAGGTATATCTTTGTGATTTATTACTATGCAGCAGTTTATAATCATATTTTAAAAGACTAGTTGATGGCATGAGGAAGTATTCACAATATAATGCTAAATTAAAACTGTCAGATACAAACAAACAGCATTAAATAGCTACCACTTATTGAACATTAATTTTGTACTAGGATATGTAAGTTCAGAGCTTTGTAAACACCTCATTTAATTATCCTCCAACAAATCTGCAGGATAGCTACTGCTGTTTTCAATTTATGTATTATGAATCTGAAGTCAGAGTGTTAAGCTGCATTTCAAATCCAAGTTGTTGTACTAAGTAGAGCAGCCTCAAATATTCAGGGTCACTAGGGTGCAATGTATGTTGCTTTTAAAAACAGAAATTTTTATGTGCTTCAAGTGCAAAACAGAGAAAGTAGTTAGATTTTGAAGAATATTGCATCCCTCAACATACTTTAAGTTAATCTGATGGCTGATAAAAATACATTCAAAGTTGTTCAGAGAGGAAATAAAATGATCTTCTTTATGGTTTAGAATAATAACTATAGGGAGAAATGGTAGAGGCTCAGGGAAAGTGGTAGGTTAGAGACACATTGTAAGTAAAGAAGACAGGGAAGATGTAGGTTCTAAGATTCAGTAGAGGGAGAAGACAAGAATGTCTGTCCAGTTTCTAATGCCAGTGACTATATGCCCAACAGTGATAGTATAGGAAACCCTAGAGAAAGTTCATGTGTAGATCATATGATCCTGAGTTTGGTTTTGAAGATGTTTTCTGTCAGTAACCACTTTAGCAATCAATCCAGAAGCAAAGATTTTTGGAGTTCAGGGAAGAAAACTCTTGAAAGTGTGAATGTGAAGGTTATTTGCATACAAGGATTATTTAAAGCCATGGAAATAAGTGAGATTTACAAAAGAAATAGTATGTAAGAGGATTCTTAACTGGGCATGAATGGGTGTTCCAGCATTGCCTGGAGAGAATTTTCAAATTATGCATTCAATCATGGTCCATTCCAGAAATTCCATGTTTCCACTGTTTTTATTGGGGGTAGGAAGGTAATGGTTTGAAAAAGTACACAGATCTGAGAGAATGTTGTTTTTAAACTGCAAGTTAAACTGATGGATTATTAATAGACATTTATTAAATAAATGAAGAATTTATGGATTGAATTAGAATTTGTGAAGGCATATCTCCTGGATGAAGTGTTAAGGCAAACCTAACTCTGTTCATGTCCTTAATTAGTAATGGGACTTATCAGGAGATATAGTTCCTTTGTAGAAGCAATAGGACCTTAAAGAAATCAATCACTTAGTATGCCTGAACTTACAGTGGTTTGCATTTCAAAATTGTGTTTATAATTAGGTACTGAGCCTTTGAATTCTTTTTTCCTCAGGAATAGTTTCCAGTCAAGTTCATAAAAGCTTGTTTTAGTCTCAACAACCCTGCATTTTTTTTTCACAAAAATTGGTACCAAATCATATTTTTTTTGTCATATTGGTACGGAACAGAGGAATCATAAAGGCAAATAGAACAGATTTAATATACATGATGATACGTGAACTTAGAAGATGGATGATAGAGAAAAGTGGAAGTCATGGAGGTGAGTTATTAACTAAAAGAAAAGAGTGAGATTAGAGATCCCCCATGTGATCCATTAGGTGATAATATCAGACCAGAACATCTTAGTTTCTCTCCAGAGAGCTGTCAGTTGAGTTTGAAGGAAGTATGTTGACACCTTGTCATAACCAGTCATTTCCCTAGTTGGAGCATTTACAGATATACCCATAATTCACCAAGATTTCTACTTAAACTGTAAAGAAAAACTTTTAAATAGATATAGAGGTATCAGAAGAGAAGCATCAGAAAATAACAAAAAGTACATAGAAATCCATTATCTTCTACATCTTGCCTGTTTAAACTATTATTGATTTTAATGTGACATGATGTTAATAATCATGCATTTCCTAGGTTTTACATCCATTAGAGAGTTATAGTGGATTATTACAATTTTCTTTGTTTTTATAAATTCTAAATATTCCTCCCAGGACAGAAAGAGTTTATATGATAATTCAGTAGATTTTTTGAAGTCATATTTGAGCACATTAGAAAAAATAAAATAATAGATCTTTGCTGTTAAAATTTTTTTAATCCATTTTTGATTGAAAATAAATAAAAGCACACTTAAATGCATTTCATCCTTGAGTCAGGTGGGGGTATGTTAATTACTGGTAGGACATAATTAGCTCAGACAATTAGACCCTAGATTGGAAAATGAGATGCTAAGGGCTGTGTTGTAGCATTCAAACACTGGTTAATCGATGAGGATCTGTACTTCAACTGTGATAATGGAGATGGAGAAGAGAGGATAAGTAAGAGGCACAATTTGGGGGTAGAACAAACTAGACTCAGAAACACTTCTTCCACATATAGATTTAGAAATACCCCCACACAACACTACCACTCCATTCTTGTTCTGTTGTGTGTGAATCCGAACAAGGATATCCTTAGGTTTGTTGCACAGAAGTTTCCACTGGGTTTAAGTACCTTCCAAAGGCAGATGGCAGCTTCTCCCAATTGTTCTTCAATTTGAACTCTCTCGGAGAACTACATAGTGAGTTCTGTGATCTGGCACAACTTCTCTAATTCCCCATTTTGGGTTGCAAGTGAGGGTTCTTGGAAATGATAGAAGGTGAGTCTTCTTTGGTTTAGGTGGATCAGGGAGATGTGCAAGCCAGGGTTCACCTGGAATGAGAAAAATAGTGTTGAAAAAAATCTTTGGAATAAACATTTTTATTATTTTCTGAAGGATCCAGATAGCATTTATGATTATATTTTCTTTTATGGGCAGGTGATCTTTTTAAGATTGAAGCTAATCCTTCAATTTTATAAAGATCACCTGCCCATAAAAGAATGGCTTTATGGGAAAGTATGGTTTTACTGTTTTGATGCCCTCTTCCTCAGTTTCATTTTTAGTTAATGTACTTTGAAGAGGCCTTGGCCTTCTTGCAATGGTCCTAGAGGCTAATCTTTAATAAAACATCTTAGTTTCTTTCCAGAGAACTGGATATGCAAATGTCTGCTACCCCATAGTCTTCCCAAAGTTTGGGCATATTTACATATTTGCATATTCAGCTTGTTAAACCAAATATTGCTATAAACACAGAGGGCAGTTTGGCTAGATGTCTCAATAACCTTAAAAAATATGCATTACCTTTGATCTGGAAAGATTTTCTAGACTTCATGTGATTGGTAACAACAAGACTCTGTGACAATAAGACTATGGTCCAAAAGACCAATGTGCCTGAACTGCACCACAGAAAATTCTTTGGAAGAGCTTGATGCTGTTTGGCACTATTGATGTAGCTATCTCAAGACCCTTAGCCTCTGCTGAGGACACCCATGACCCAGCCACTTCCTAGAAGACTGAGGTCCTGTATATCACTTTGAATTTTTGACACTTGTATTGTTTAGGCCCCATAATTTAGACTGCAATCTTTACTTGCTAACTTTGTGGTAATTTCAGTGCTTTCATTGTGGGAAAGTGTTTATTATTCATGGAAGCAAAGAATTCCCACCATCTTCCTGTTCTTATATCTCCCCGTGGTCTATAAGCCCAAATAAGTGTATGCATATGTGTACACACACACACACACACACACACACACACTAACTAAGGTTAAGGGCCTTTAAAAATATAGCCTGGAACTCTGACAGGCCTCATCAAGTTTTTAAAGTCTCCCTTGAGAAATCCAGTGACAAATAAAATAAAACAGGAAGTTTTATTTATCAGAAGGACCACTATAAAGTAATTTTACTGTGAATACTTGATCTTTCCTACTGACTCTTGATCTAAGAAATCAAATAATTGGTAAGTCCACAACATAATTTTACCCTAGGAAGATGAAAAAATGAAGCCTAATGTTCAGGCAACCTTGCCAGAGTGAACGTGTGTTTTGCTATGTTCCTTACAAAGCCTTGGTTATAACCCAACATTAGATGAACAGAATCTTTATGATTTGAATTAAAGGATCATGTAGCCAGAAGAACATAAAGGAGGGACACTAAATTCTTTCCATATCCCAAACCTTTCTTTTTGATCATCCCAGAATCTGGAACTTAGTGTGACCTGGAAAAACCATACTAGAAATAGAAGGGCAAGATCTTTGACATTCAGATGGAATTTTCAGGAGAAGTGGAAAGTTACCACAATGCTGGATATATCAGAATTTACTAAGGACAGATCCAGCAACTCATTTAGATTGCTGTTTACCACAGCAGCAGTGGCTTGGGGACTAAGGAGAGGTTGCTGGAAGCTGACTGAGATGGAGGTGTGGGGAACTGAGGACAGAGTCTAGTTAGCTGTGTATCAAATTTACCTTTGCAAGTTGAGGAGGCTCTAGACCCTAAGGTATGTTAGGGCAAGTCTTTCTTGGTATTGCCATAGAGAGTGGAAAAAGGGAGAACTCCTCAGAACAGGTATCTAAACTGTGCTACTACGCCAACCAGGAACCTGAGCTTGAGTCTGCAAAGGGAGCTGGTTTCAGAACTGGAGCCAGGCCGATTTGCAGGTGCAGATTATGGAAATGAGGAAGCTGTGAGAGGAAGTTAGTATTTGAAAGTACACCATGGAGTATTATGCAGCACTGAAAATGACAAAATCATGGAATTTTCAGGGAAATGGATGGCACTAGAGCAGATTATGCTAAGTGAAGCTAGCCAATCCCTAAAAAAATGAATGCCAAATGTCTTCTTTGATATAATGAGAGCAACTATGAACAGAGCAGGGAGGAAGAGCAGGAAGAAAAGATCAACATTAAACAAATACATTAGGTGGGAGGGAAAGGGAGAGAAAAGGGAAATTGCATGGAAATGGAGGGAGACCCTCATTGTTATACAAAATTACACATAAGAGATTGTGAGGGGAATGGGAAAATAAACAAGGAGAGAAATGAATTACAGTAGATGGGGTAGAGAGAGAAGATGGGAGGGGAGGGGAGGGGGGATAGTAGAGGATAGGAAAGGTAGCAGAATACAAGAGTTACTAATAGGGCATTATGTAAATATGTGGATGTGTAACCGATGTGATTCTGCAATCTGTATTTGGGGTAAAAATGGGAATTCATAACCAACTTGAATCTAATGTATGAAATATGATATGTCAAGAGCTTTGTAATGTTTTGAACAACCAATAAAAAAATAATACCTTAGAACTAAGATAATCTGAACTAAACATCTGATTTTGTATGTGGAGAGGAGAGCAGGAGGAGGAAGAAGAGGAGAAGAAGCAGAAAAGAAAACAACCGAATAGCAAAGGACTGGCAGATGTTTCAGAAGCAGCAGAGCTGACATAGAACAGATAGATTCGGAGTCTGGAAAAAAAAAATCTTTCAGATGCTGCTACAAGAAGCTGGTGCCCCTTCATAGGTGCATGTGGATTTGCCCCAAAATATCCAGGAGTTGCTCCAGGACAGAGATGAGGCAGATTACTTAAAGGAGAAAGCATTACAACCAGAGAAATAAAAAGTTGTTGGGGCTGGGATTGTGGCTCAGTGGTAGAACGCTCACCTAGCACAGGTGGGACCCGGGTTTGATTCTCTACCACATTAAAAAAAAAAAAAAAAGCATTGTGTTATGTCCATCTACAAAAAAGATTCTCTCTCTCTCTCTCTCTAAATAAAAAAAAAAAGTTGTGCTGCAATTGTGTACAATGAATCAAAATGCATTCCACTGTCATATATACCTAATTAGAATAAATAAATACTACTAAATTTTTTAAAAAATGAAGAAGAAGAAGACAACATTACATCATTACGGGCAGCTTGACTCTAGGTTACAATTAGTACTGCAGGTCGAAAATGACTAAAAGTGATACCAAACTTTCTTGTTCTTACATCTCTCAAAGTAGAAAGAAAAAATAACTCCCTATTTATGGACATACTCAAAATAGAAATACTAATAGTCATGTGGATATTACCTAGAAAGCATGTGTAATTTAATTTTTAAAAATGTCTGAAAAGTGAAAAAAAAAAAAAAATATATATATATATATATATATATATATATATATATATATATATTCACACACACATACATTTTTCCCCAGGTTTGGTAAAACAGAAGCTTTGTTGATTATGAAGATAGACTAAAATTGAAAGAATACCTTTGGAATTATAATTTCTAGATTGGAATGCTCTGTGTGTCAGTGTCATCTCCATCAAAACTTAAGATTGTTTGAACATAATTTCAGGTTTTTTGTGGGGTAGACTTTTGGTCTAGTCCTTTAAACAGCCTCCTGTCCATATTCTCTAAACCCTGTTAGCCTGGTCATCTATCAATGTTTTCAACAACAGTGGGGCATACACATTCCCTGGAAAGGTTGTTGACACGTAGGTTAATGGTTCAGTGCCTCTGAAGTGGGACCCAGGTAATGCTGCTGATACTGATCCGAGGACCAAACTTGAAGTAGCAATGAGCTAGCCTACTTTGCTTCATAAGTTATGATCCAATGAAAGATATATTCCATAATATAAAGTAATCATAAAATTAACTTTAGTTCCTATGCCCAATCATTAATCTGACTTCCACCTTATTTCTATTGGGTGTCAAAGGAAATCTGTTATCATTAGAGAAATGTGACTAAGTGGAAATCCCAAAATAGGTGTAGGTGGGTTTGAAAGGCATGGGGCATGATGCTTAGTTTTTCCCAATAGGAAAATTTCAGAGGGAATAGAATTTCTGTGGATGTGATGATTTTAGAAACTCCTACAAAACTGCCATCAGCATCCTTCCTCCAAGAATGTCAATATTGTTTGCAAATATTAGCTGAATTATCATCATTACAGCCCATAAAATAGGCATCTGAACATTTCAGAGCATCTTTTCAATGCAGAAAAAGGATTTGGATTAGGGTATTGTGTGTCATGGCTGGGGGAATCAAGGTTTTTTTCAAGGGAACATGGAGCTCAATATTTAACACAGGAGTTAGAAAAGCAGTTTCCTGATCAACTTGACTAAATATTCTTTACTGGTTGATAGAGGAAGTAAACTCTCCTTGCAGGCATGACTCCTGGCCTTAAGCTAGAGGCATTTCCAAAGGCATGGGTGGGAGGCTATGGCTATTGTAGGTCCCTGCATGCTCCCGCAGCAGTTCTTCATTTTCCACATTTTGTGTATTCTGAGAACTTAGTCTTAACTCCTTAGGTAACCCTTCAGGCCACTTAAGAGTCTGTCTCACTTGAAGAATAGATCTCCGATTTCAGATAAGTATTATTTGCCTAACTGCGTTATGCACTTGAATTCAGCCAATATTTCCCACAGTAAACAAAGAAAGGTTTTTTTGTTTCTCTTTCAAATGCCACAGGGCACCATGTTGAACTATCCAGAGGACAAGCTGTATCTGTGTTATTTCAACATGTTTTGTCATCTCTGGTAACTTGTGTATGTTTTCTGTCAGTAGAATGTACATTTCAAGAGGTGAGAAAGTGGTGTCTATAACTGCACTTTGAATCCAGAATAAATTCAAATATATTAACAAATGACATTAACAATCACCAAAATTAAGGCCGTTGGAATTGTTGAACTCTGTTCATGAATAATGTGTTATTTTGTTTTTCACAATTTACTTTTTAAGTTCCTTTCTCTCTCTTTTTTATCCATGAAGTTGCAAGATCTTTCTACCTCACCTCCGATGATTACAAGTTAGACTCCTAGAGGGCAGATATAAGTTAATGAGCTCCAAGGGAGGGGACAGGGAAGCAAGAACAAAAACAGCATATTGCCTTCAAGACTATTAATGTCCTTTTGTGGAGGATGGCAACAGCTAATGTCTGGCAAGAGCAGTGGAGGAAGAAATTGCTGCAGGTTCAGGTGGGAGAGTGAGTCACCTTGAGGCAGGCACTGCTGATGAGGTTTGGAGAATAATCTTTCCATTAGGAGTAAGATCCTCCTTTGAGGATGGTGATAATATTAATGTCCAGTACTTGAAATGTTTGATTTACTTTCTATGTACTGCAAGGGAACAAAGCATTAAAGGCCCACACATCACAGACCCACAGAGAGTTTCTGAAAATGCATCTATCCTTAAATATATTAGCTTTCAGAAATTGGCGTTATTTGTTTTTGCATGTGGGAGCATATAGTGCAGCACCAAGATATGTTACTGGAATGAACAGATGAACAGGTAGAGGTTGGTAGGCAAGCAGATAGGTAGGTAGGTAGATGTCATCACTTATTTTTTGTAAGCGATATTAGATATTCACTTGTCCAGTACAGAACCACTTTGCAAAATTTCTGTTGATGGGGAAATTTTTTCAGTTGCAGATATTATAATAGTTAATCATTTCTAAAGTACCAGTATATAAGCACAAAAAAGCATCTGGTAGTGATCTTTGTTGTGCTAGATTTGGAACTGTGTGCTGGCCTTAAATGCAAAGTCATTGTAATGAGGTAGTAGCTTGCTCTAGCTTAAATTTGTATATTTTATTCTTACTCACTTTTAAATACCCTTTCTTAATCCCTTATTTTTGGTTCATTTGATATGATTATCATTCCAATTTCTTGCCTCCTGAATAATAGATTCTCATTTGGTCTTTGATTCCTTATTAAAAATCCTGAAGCCTAACAGCTAATGATGCTATTGATGCATGGCAATGTTGCATTTAATCAAGGATTTTTTATTACTGCATAATATCCCTCTTATCCCATCTCTGATAATTTTTGCGTTTCCCCATTGCTTTTCCTTTTGTTTTTTAATTTAAGAAGTTAAGTAGACATTTAATAGATAGACATTTATATAAGGCTCCTAAAATAATCTTATATATCTGCTAGGTATTTGCATTTCTAATCAATCTAATTTCATGGATGATGCTTCTTTTTTTTGAGGAGGCTCTGAATCCTTATATATATATATATATTGTAGCTATTTAATATTTTTACAAATGAAAAACTTTATGTATAGGAGCAAATCATTTCAGACATGAGCTCTCCAGTGTTTTTGGAAGCTATGACAATTCTGTGAATTTACTAAACACATTTATTTTCCCAAAGCTAATTCCTTAAAATATACCAGACACCTCAATGTAAGACAGCTACCATTGGGTTTCATATTATTAAAATAGGTTTTGAATAGGTCTTCCTATACCAGTTAACATAGTTGGACTAAACTACTGTTTAAAAAAGCCTGTGTTCAGTTGGCTAACTTAATTACAGAAGTGAAATTTGCAAGTGGTTAGGAACTTTTTATATCATAAAGTTATTTATTTTATAATAAATAATTTCTAAAAGGATGGAGCATGAAGGATGTTCATTATATAGTGGTATGTGTGAAATTCACAGTATATGTTTAGCTAACTGAAAAAAATACCTGATCACCTATGAGGAAGTACTGAGTTTTTTCTTAATGCTGTCCAGAACAAATTTGTTGATCCACCTGAATTTCCTTACTCTATTTTCAGATTTGTTCCAACCTCTTCTCCAGCAGCCTCCTCTCACCTTCCTCTTAGCTCTCTCTCCTCCTGCCACAGTGGCTTCCCTGCCTTCCCACAGAGAACAGTCACCCAACCCTCAGGGCCTTGCAGTAGTCATTCTCCACACAAGAATGACTTTCGCCCAGGAATCTGCTGCTTTTGCTCTGGCTCCACCTTCTCAATGAGATCTTTCCTGATCACACTAATTTAAAATGATAATCTCCTTGCATTTTCACGCTGCTCTATTATTTTTTCTCTATGTTAAAAAGTCACTTTTCTAACATATAATTTTCTTATTTATTACCTGTATTTTCTTTTTCACTCATCAGTTTGCTCCTTTAAAGGTAGCAGTTTTGTTCTCTGACATATCCTGTTGAGTGGTTGGCACATATTAGGTATTCAATAAATGCTTTGAGTGTTGAATAAATAATCCAAATAATAAGAAACACATACTTAAAAATTGTGATAATGGCTAACATATATATTGCTCACTATTTGTTGGCAATGCTTCAGTGATTTACATGTTTATATAAAATTATCCTTAAAACAATCCGATAGGATATATCGCATCATTATCTGTATTTTAATTAGAAAGCAATTGATACATAGAGGTCAAAAGCTTGTCCAAGTCATGCTAATAAGGGGTAGAGCTGAGGTCCAAAGCAGCAGCCAGGCTCCGAAAGAGGCCACCTTCTGAATTGTAAATCTACCACCTTCTTGTTGTCAGCAGTGTGACAAAAAGTTATAGCAAGGAAACTTGATCAGATTTATAGGTCAGCAGAGGTTTCCCCATGAAATATCTATATGTAGTAATCAGAAAGATCAGTATCATTTGGTTGTTGGGAAAAAGAACCAGTCTTTGTATGCCAGCTCAGCTTTGTAAAACTGAGATAATAGAAACTTTCTAAAGTGAGGATTAATTCGTGGCCATTTCAGCTAATATCACCAGGTCAGTGAGCTTCTTAAGGGTCACCCCTCCTCTTTGCTACAGGGTGAGGCCTAGAAAAGACAAAATCATCTTGGGGGTCGGTGTGTGGGGAGAGTTCTTAATATTGACTGTATGAACAACATCACTCAGCTTTTCAAATTATAGGACAAAAATGACTTTGAAAGAAAAAAATTGAGGGAAATTTTGTGCATTCTGTTAAGTGGAGTGGGGATGGTGCTGTTAATAGGTTTGCTGTTGTCCCTTGTGACTGAGTGGTCTTCCCTAGTAGGCCCAGGGGAATAGGAAGAGACTAATTGGTTCCTGGAGGTGGTTTTTGACTGCCTTACAGAAAGCCTCAACTGTAACTGTTCTGAGAATTAACTGCATGGGGTAGTGGGTAGACCACTCATTTATATTTCTGTGCTATGCCATAGATGGAAAAAGTAACTGGAGCATGTATGCACTGATTCTCAGGTGAGTGTGGCATCTGATTTCTTTTTCCTAGTTTCTTCCTCTGTCTTTCCATCTTCATGGAGCTCTCAAGAGCATTCATGTGTGGTTCTAAAACCTCCCCCTTCGGGCATGCTCAGAGAGCCACAGAGAGTTTCTAAGGTCTCTGTTATAAGAAACTCTCCTAAATATTCCATCTATATGTCATATCAGATGTCAGGTGGATAACTTACTACATAGGACTAAGAACCATTGGAATACAGATGTAGTCTTCATTGGATGCTGTTTTGAGGCATCCTCATGAACAAAATCAAACAACAATTATTGGGACTGAAATTCATGGGTGTCAGTTTTTTTATGAAGTTATTTGTGATAACTCTTATTTAATACTTACCTTCCTTTTATATGAATTATGACTTTAGAATATTGAATGTACTAGTTGGTAACATTATTAAAGGATTCATGTTTTACAAACTAGTGCTTAGGATAATGGTGGTAAAATCTACAATCTAAATTCAGTTTGCCTATAATTCTTATTTCTGTTTGTCAAACTTAATGAATTTTCTTCTTTAGCAAAATGGAACCAGTTGCTATCTCTTGAAATAGGTCTTGCATTTTCTAAATGCATACAAATTTCCTGCCTAGAAAGTCCCTTCTTCCCATCTCTACCACTTAAAATTCATCTCCTAACACCTTTTCTTATCAACCCAATAGGAAGTGAATATATAATGCATTTTCTATACATATTGGGGCACTGATCAAATCCTTTATTCACATTTTTTTTTTTGTATCGGGGATTGAACCTAGGGACACTTAACCACTGAGCCCCATCCCCAGCCCTTTTTGTTTTTCATTTTGGGATAGGATCTCACTAAGTTGCTTAGGGCCTTGCTAAATTGCGTAAGGCAGGCCTCAAACTTGCCATCCTCTTTATTCACTTTTTATTTAAGAAATATACTTTTTCACACTAGCTTCTCAATACTGTGATAGGTCTAGAGACAGCCATGAAGAAAATATGGTTGGACTTGCACTTTTGAAATATATAAACAATCACAGAAATATATAGAGAAATTCTGATGAATTGCATCTGAAACCCACCATGTGCTATTGGTAAAGATTATTAAAAGAAAGTAATTTAGATAGGAGAAAAGTTTTCTTAGGAAGTGACATTTTAGCTTAGATCTGATAAATGAATAAGAGTCATTCAGGCCAGCAGCAGAGGGAAGAATTTTCAAGGCAAAGAGAGTTGCATTTGCAAAGTCTGAGGCAGGGAGGAAGTTTGGAGCATTCCAGGAACTGAAAGTCAGTGTAACTTGGTTTTTAGAGAGACAGATGGACACACACACACACACACACACACACACACCCCTTCTTATTTCTTAAAGATGGAAGAAAATTTGCTTTTTCTTTGTAGTCTGTAATGGGTAATGTAGTGTTTATACATAGTAGATGCACAAAATTATGCGCTAGAGGATGTCTGTTTCTAGGAACTGGAAGTAACTCATATTGAACTTCCCTACCTATGTAAGTAATTGCAAAACTGAACTAACCATGTAAGATAACTTCTGGTAAGTGTTGGAAATAGAACATTCCTATCATCCTTGACATAAGGAAAATCCATGAAGTGGGTCTTCATGTTATACCAACTTTCCTCCTGGACACTTGCTAGAACTTTGCAGTAGGGTCAGGATCCTCAGTATAGAAAAGACTGTCCCTGATCAGAGTTTGAAACTGTGACTTCAGCAGTAAGGGAATAGCATAGGTAAAGTGAAGTTGCTCACCAGGGAATCTGCCCCAGAAATTTGCATGGGGGGTTCATCTTGAGTCCATGGCTGACAGCTAGGGTGCTCATGTACAGGGCATTGGGTTTGAGAAGCCTAGCAGAGAGTGGCCTCTAGGGGCTGATAGCAGGACACAGATGCTAGAAGTTGCGCACGCTCAAAGGTTTTAGCAGTTTGATCCAGTTGGAGTGGAGAGAACTCATTGAGGAACTCAGGCATTCAATTAAGATCCTAGAACTCCATGTTTCAGGAGAATGAACATACTCTAGTTTTTAACAACAACAAAAAAATGAACCCACTTTTCAAAGCATGCAACCAAACCCAACAGGATGAAGAAAAACTACCATGGATTACCTGTCTGAGAAAACAAAATTTAATAGGATTACAATGAAGACAACAGAAATCAGATTCCCTGAAAAATAACATATACAATACAAAATCACTAGACAAAGGAATAAGTAGGAAAATGTTACACACAATCAAGAAAAAAATCCAACAGACACAGATGCCCAAAATCATAGATATTAGATATAGCAGATATGGATTTTAAAACAGCCATTTTAAAACACCTACAAAATTTAAAAGAAAAGATGACTGCCATTCTGTTTAGAGTGAAGATAAAATTTCAGTACAGTTTTGATATGTAGTTCCCTAATTGCTAGTGATCAAGAATACAAATAATAATAAATGCTGGAGGCGATGTGGGGCGGGGGTGGGGGGAGCAAGGGAGGAGCAACTTCACAATGCTGGTAGGATTGTAAATTAGTACAACCACTATGGAAATCAGTATGGATGTTCCTCAAAGGACTAGGAATGGAACCACCATGTGATCTGGCTACACCACTCATCAGTATTTAGTTTAAAGAGTTAACGTCATAATACTACAGCAATACATGCATATCCATAGTTTTAGCAGCACAGTTCACGATGGCTAAACTATGGAACCTGCCCATGGTATTCACCCACAGATGACTAGATAAAGAAAATGTGGTATATGTTAACAATGGAGTTTTATTCAGCTATAAAGAAAAATGAAAATATGTTATATTCCAGAAAATAGATGGAACTTGAGAACATTATGTTAAGCAAAATAAGCCAAGTTCAGAAGGTCATGAGGTCATATGTTTTCTCTCATATTTGGAAACTAGAGATGAAGAAGGAAAAGAAAGGTAGTCTAAATTTTCTTGTGAAAATTGAAGGGGATTAAGTAGAGGAAAGGGACCAGGGAAGGAAGGAGGGAAAGGAAAGGGGAAAAATAAGGGAATGATACTGGCCAAATTATACTGTTATATTATGTACATGTATGATTATGTAACAACAAATCATACCATTTTGTACAATTATAATGTACCAATAAAAATATGGAAAAATAAGGAAAGGAAAATATGGACAAAAGTCAGCAAAGAAATACTATAAAGAAATGGAAATTCTAGAAATAAAAAAATAAAAATATTTGAAATAAAATAAAGCTACTGAATGGGTTAAAAACAGGTGCTGCAAAAGAAGGGGTCAATAATGTTATCTGGATTAAACAAGGGAGAGATAAATAAATATTTAAAATATTATCAGTGTCTCCATGACCTGTGCACAATATTGAGTTTAATTAGGGTCTCAGCATGAAAGGAGACATCAAAAAAAATTGAGTGAACAGGAACTGAAAACTTCACAAAATTGTAAAAAATAGTCATCACAGGCCCAACAAGTTAAACAAAATCTCAGGTAGCACAAGTAGAAGACATAGCATGTAATTATACCACAGTTGGTTTTAAAAGATTCAAGAATGATTTTGAGGTAATAAATTTGAGAAATTAGCTGAAATAGACAAAATTCTAAAACAGCAGACAATTTTCATAATTGACCTAAGAATAAGTAGAAAATGTGAATAGTTCCCTGCCTATTAAATCAATCTAATTCACAATTAAATACTTTCCTACAAAGAAAACTCACTGTCCAGATAGCTGGTAAATTCTGTCAGATATTTAATAATGATTTATATTGATTTTACATGAACTATTCCAGAAAAAAGAAGTAGCAACATTTTCTATTTCTTTCCATAAGACCAGAGTAACCATAAAACGAGCACAAACAAGGATGTAAAAATGAAATTATAGCAATATATTTTATAATATACTTGAAAAAATTTTGAGTATTAGCAAATGGAATCCAGTATTATATAAAAAGTAATAAATAATAATCAAATAAAATCCATCCCAGGATGGTAAAGTTGTGACAAGATTTTTAAAAAATCAATCATGTTAACAGTTCAAAGAATAAAAAAAATCACATAATTATCTTAACTGAAGCAAAACAAAAGTATTTGATGACATATAATATTCATTCATGACAAATTGTCACCAAAATGGACATAGTAAAACACATCATTAACTTCTAAATGAATCCAAAAAATCTCCAACTAAAATTAAAATTGATGTATATGACAATTTTTTCCTTAAGAGCAAGGCAAGGGATTTGCTCACTTCTCTCCAATACTGTATTGAAACTATTGCAACAAGCAATAAGGAAAATAAAAGAAGTAAAATATGTAAATATTGGAGTAGAGGAAATAAATTTGTCTTTATTCATAGTTGACACAATTACATGATTGTATATTTAAAAAATCCTGGGAAAACCCAAAATGATATTATGATTAAATACTGAATTTAGAAAGATCCTATTACAAAAGATCATTATATAGAAATCAATAGATTTTTGTATATTAGCAACAAATAGTTGTAAAATAACAAAAAGCAAGAAATACCTTAAATACTTAGTGATTTATTTTAAGAATATATCAAGTAAATAATAAAAAGAAGTTGCACAACTAAACATAGACAAAGATTTTAAACAGACCCAAAAAGTAGGATTTAGGACAAAGATTTTGAACAGACCCAAAAAGTAGGTACACAAATGGAAATAGGTATGTGATAATGTGCTCAATATCTTTAATCACCAGACAAAACCACAATGTGATACTATTTCACTCAAAAAAAATTGACTCAAAATAAAAACATAGACAATGTATGTTGACAAAGTTGACAAGAGTATCTGATTTTTACATATTGCTAATGGAACTAGAGGTGAATTGGAATGCTCAAAACATGTTGGCACTTCCTCATACAGTTAATGATTTGCCTACCACATGATTTAGCGTTTCCATTGATTGTATTTTATTACTTGCCTACTGCTGCTGTAACTATCTCAAACTTAGTTGATTAAAGTTATTTTCTTGTCGTTCTGGAATTCAGAAGTCCAAAATGGGTCTACTTTATCTAAAATCAGGGTTAAGGGCTGCATGCCTCTGGAGAGGCTCTAGAGGAAAATCTATTTTTGTACCTTTTTCAGCTTCTAAAGGCTGCCCGTATTTATTGGTTTGTGTCCCCTTTCCATATTCAAAGCCAACACTGACCTGTCAAATGTTCCTCATATCACCTCACATCACATCACCCTGACATTGACTCTTTAGCCTCCCTGTTTCATATTTAAGGATGCTTGTGAGTACTTCAGGCACACCCGGATAATGAGGATTAGCACCATTTTTAAGGTTGGATAATTAGTAACATTAATTCCACCTGCTACCTGAATTCATATTTGTGAATTAACTACTATATGCACAGGTTCTGAGAATTAGATAATAACATCTTTCATGGGCCATTATTCTTCCTACCATAGGTATTTATTGAGAAGAAATGAAAGTGTATGTTCATGATATACTACACAAGTTTTATTAAGCCATCTTTATTCATAATAGCCTAAAACTGGAAATAACTTTAATGTTCATTATTAGGAGAATGGATAGCAAATTACAGCAAATTATTAAAATGAAAAACTTCTTAAAAACAGAAAGACAAGTAATGGTTTAACAGATAAATTTAAAAATCTCTGAAATATATTGAGCAACAAAACCAACACACAAGAGGTAAATACTACATAATTTAATTTTTATGGCATTTAAGAACAATGAAAATAATTTACAGTGAAACAAAAATGCAGTTGATTTTATAAGGTAAGACTGGAAGTAGATAATGGAAATATGTTTTAATTGTGGTTTTATGTGCACAGGTGTGTGTTGTGTGTATGATATATATATGCATATATATGTATATACTCATAAGAGTGGTACATTTTACTGTGTAAATTTTACTTGATAAAACAAATTTAAAAGGATAAATAAGTGAACAATCCATCTACATTTATGTAATTAAGCAGGAAAATAAAGAAAGAAATGATAGTGGCCAAAATACTATTGCTGCTTATTGCTAGGAACGTAAAAGTTTGATTTTTTAAAGTGTAGGTCTCAAGTTCAAATTTAAAGTCTCTGTAACATTTTCAACAAATTCCAACATGAAAACTCTGCCTTTTATCTTGCTAGAGATTCTTTAAAGCTTTTAAAAATGTAAATCAGATATAATTTTTGAAAGTTCAAGGGAAAATTTTAAAAAACTTACAAAATGTTTCCTGATGACATAATGGGGTTACACTTACATGTAGAAAATGAGGTCAGAAACCTTATTGGCATCACCTAAATGGACTATGAAGATTTCCCCAAACTGCTGTGCTGCCAAATTCTCTGATTCCCTGTTGTATTAGAGTCCCATTGTGAGCTAGATCATTAACTGACTCTCCTATTGCAGACCTCTCCCTCCAGGATTTAGGCTTGAGTTCCTGGGCCTATGATGGAAGATAATGTGAATGACAAATGTAGTATTTTGGTTAAACTCACCCCTTTTGGCCTCCAGAACTTTAATTGTGGCAAAAACCAGTGTGACCGAGTGTTTTCTATTCTTGACTTTTTGCCCTCAGAAGTCTCCTCAGTAGCTGTAAAAATAAGCTCTTAGGCAACCCAGCTCTTAATTCCCAGAAACACCATTTGTCACATATTTCAATCCAAGTAAATGCAACCTAATTTGCTCAGTTGGAATCACTGCTATATGCAAAAGAAAAAAGAAAGGTTTCTGGAACATTAAGGAAGACAAATTTGAGAAGATAAATCCACTAATAAAGTATCTTAAATAAAATAAGTGATTAATAAGTATATATTATTGTTTTGGTATAATATGTTGTGTTAGCTTTTCATCTTTGTAGTTAGAATACCTGATAAAAACAATTCAGAGGAGAAAAAAACTTATTTTGGATTATGGTATTAGAAGATTTAGTTGGCCAGCTTAATTGCTTTCGGCCTGAGATTGAGCAGATTATCATGATAGAAGGGCATGGTGGGGGAGATTGTTCACCTCATATCTGGGAAACAGGGAGAAAAAGAAATCAGTGACAAGATATGGTCCATAAAGGCATATTCCCAGTGACCTACTTCTTCCAGCAACACTCCACCTGCCAAAAAATTACCACCCAGTAGTATGTTCAAATTACTCATCCATCAAATGGATTAATCTACTGAATGAGGCTAAAACTCACATAGTTCAATTATTTTCTAAAATCCTCACCTATGAACTTTCCTTTATTGAGGACTATGTTTTTCAACCTAAACTTCTGGGGAGACATTTCAATTCCAAACAATAACAAGTGCCAAGGGAGTTTCTTACTGATTTTCTCTACAAGTGAAGTTCCTTGGTTAGAGTGCGGATGCAGGAAGATAGTAAACCTGTTCCAGAACTGGGGTATTCCTCAGATAACTTACCTTAGCCAGTTCACTGAGGAGTGCATGAGATCCAGTTGCTGGTTAGTCATTGAGATATCCTAAGGTAGAATATGGAAGCAATTGATGAAGCAATGGGTGAAGTGAGAAGTTTGTGGAAAAATAAAACTCTTGAAAATTCAAGAGCAAGTAGCATGAGTGCAAGAGAATGAATTATCCCAGGTAAAAATGATAGGAAAATTCTCAGGCACACACTAATACAATACAGTAGGCTGCTGATGCAGGATAAAAACTGAGATGCTTGGTTTCATGGAGTAGAAACAGAGGAATTTATAGTATTTAGGAATCTACATAGCTATATTAAAATATTTGAGAATGAGAGCTATATTCAGATAAGATAAATGATAATTACATTGACCACGTGCAATACACTAACATGGATGTTTATAATCACTGCCATTTGCTGCGTATTAAAAAGACTAGTAGAAGTGGAGTATTGGTATAGAGATATAATATATGCATTTTAAAGGACATTTACTTCACCTCTCCACTAATCTCAGGTGCAATCATTCCTCAATTAGTAGATCAGTGGTAGATCATACCTTGGTTCAGTTGTTAGTATTGCAAAAACAAACAAACAGAAATACAACAAGATTAAAATAGGAGAAATTATGCCAACTGTATATTTACACTATAATAGAACTAAACTAGAAATATAAATAATAGAAAAAAGTCTGTAAAACCACTAAATATTGGAAGATAAACTACATACTTCTAAATTCTTTGTGGGTTAATGAATAAGTTTCAATGGAAATTTAAAAACATTTGAGGTGAATAAAAATAAAAATAAAACTTGCAAAATTTGAAGGATGCTACTGAAGCAGTACTTAAAGGTGACTTTATACTGTTCAACTCAGAAAAGGAAGAGAGAGAGTTAATAATTCTTAGAAACTTCTTAAGAATAGTTTCTTAAAAACTAAAAAATGTAGGAACTAAAATCAAAGAAAGTATAAAAAATTCAGTATGACAGCAAAAGTCCATTACTAAAAAAAGAAGTCATTACCATCTCAATAGAAAGAGTATTTGAATCTATTTATTTATTTATTTATTTGGTTCTGGTGCTTGAACTCAGGGCCTTGTGCATACAAGGCAAGCACTTTACCAACTGAGCTATATCCCCAGCCCTAGATTCCCTTCAGTAGATAAATGGATAAAAAATTATATATATATATATATATATATATATATATATATATATATACACACACACACACAATGGAATATTACTCATCAATAAAAGAGAATAAAATCATGATATTTGGAGCTATGTGGATGAAGTTGGAGAAGATAATGCTAAGTGAAGTTAGCCAATCCCCAAAAACAAATGCCAAATGTTTTCTCTGATATTTGACTGACTCATAGTTGGGAAGGGAGGGGGAGAATGAGAGGAATAGATGAACTCTAGTTAGGGCAGAGGAGTGAGAAGGGAAGAGAGGAGGCAGGGCGTTAGCAATGATGATGGAATGTGATGGACATCATTATCCAAAATACATGTATGAAGACATGAATTGGTGTGAACATACTTTATATATAACCAGAGATATGAAAAATTGTGCTCTATACGTGTAATAAGAATTGTAATGCATTCTTCTGTCATGTATTTAAAAATAAAATCAATTAAAATTTTTTAAAAAGAGCATTTGATAAAATTCAACATCAGTGTGTTATTAAAAACTCTTAGCAATGGAAAGATGTTTTCTTAACATTATAAGGGAAAATTCCAAAGATATCTACAGTTCAACTTCATACTGAATTACTTCTACCACTGATATACATCCCCAGAAATTTTTTTTTTTTTATAATTCATGAACTTAACATATCTCCTTGTTTTTTAACCTTAGGAAGTATATACTCAGTCAACACTCCCATTTAACATTGCACTGGAGTTCTAGCCAATGCAATAATACAAGAAAAAGGGGAAAAGATTAAAAGGCAGGAATATGAGAAAGAAGTAAGTAAACTGTCTCCATAGATAAGGAATTTACAAATCTCCTCAAACTAGTAAATAAGTTAACAAGATTGCAGGATAGAAGCTCAATATATAAAAATCAGTTTCACTATATGATAGCAATAAACAACTGAATTTTTTTAAAATTTAAAAAATATTTAAATGATACTTTCAAAAACGAAGTACTTAGCTCTAAATCTAGCAACCTCTGTGTATGCTTTGCATATTGAAAAGTAAAATACACCAATGATTGTTTTTAAAGAGCCAAAAAATGAGGAGATATATTAAGTCATGGATTATAAGACTCAACATTGTATATATATTTTTTTCAAATTTTATCTATAGAAGCAATGTTATTTCATTCAAAATTGAAGATTTATTTTTTAAAAAATAGATATTGATAAATTGATTACAGAATTTACATGGAAAGGTAAAGTAACTCAAATAGCAAATAGTTTTTAAAACGAGCAATTTGGAGGACTCACATGTTAGATTTCATGACCTAGTACAGAAGTACAATATGGTATTGCTTAGAGGATAGACTTGTAATAAATAAAACAGAATAGAATCTACAAATAGATGCATACAAATACAGGCAACTGATTTTTGATAAGAGTACACATTCAGTTAAGTGTAGAAAGTCTAGTATCTTCAAAGCATCATGATTTAAAAATTGGAGAGCAATAGGCAAAAATATGAACATCAATGTATACAAAAGTTAAAATGAATTATTAACCTAAATTTAATGCATAAAATAATCAAATATTTAAGAAAAATCTTGGAAGAAAATCTTGGATTAGAGAAAGTTTTTAGTTATAACACTACAGGAATGATTCTCAACAGAAACTGATGACAAATTCTACTTTGTCAAAATAAAAATATATTATTTTATGAAAGGCGTGGGTACGAGAAAGAAAATATAAAGCACAACTGAGCACACAAACTGTGTACAAATTATGTATCTTACAAGCTCATTTTTCTAGAATATATAAAACCCCTCAAAACTTGAAAATAACAAGATAAAAGTCATCTAGGATGCCTACATATCTGAGCTAATATCTCCAAGGATACACAGATGGAAAAATAAGAACATGAAAAGATGTGTCTTTAATGAAATGCAGATTGTAATGCAATGGGATACATCTATGTTTCTATTAGAATGACTAACATAATAAGATTGTATACAATAATAAGTAGTGATGAGGATGTAGAGTGACTGGTTCTCCTATATAAATGAAGATGGGAATGCAAAATGTGACAACTTTAGAAAAGTTTGGCAATTTCTTATAAACTTAAAAATAGAATTGTCAGAATAACACAGCAACCACATTCCTTAAGTATTTACCCCAAACCATTGAAAACTTATTCCCACAAAACATCTAACATCAGCTTTATTCAATGTCACCAATAAATGGGAACAATTTGGGTTTCTTTAATTCAACTTGGGAATATATATACAAACTAGTGCATTGGTCTGATGGTATACTACTCAGGGGTATACCATAAGTCCATTGATCTTAAATGTATTCTAGTAAGTGAAAGAGGCCAGACCTCAAAGGGAACATATTGCATGAATCCAACTACATGGCACTTTGGAAAGGCAGACATAGAGGAACCAAATATATCAACATGCCAAGGGTTGGAAGGTAGGTGAAGAAACTAAGAAATGAATGGTAATTAATACATGGGATATTTTAAGGTGATGCAAGCATTCTGTTTGAAATTATGGTAGAGCACGTGTGACTGCATGCATTTGTCAAAGCCCATAGATGTAAATTTCATACAAGATTTTACCATACTTAAATTTAAAAAATCAACAAGGCTGTGAAGGGAAAGATCAAGTGCAGACAGCAGCAAATGAAACTCACTTCGTCATAAATAAATGAGGACAGGAATTAATTAACACAGGTAGGTAATTTTGTGAAAACATTGCTAGATAGTATAAAACTATATAGAGAAACAATTTTGCACTGCCATCATACTCTAGTAGGTAAATTTGTATCTACCAGGAGAATGCTTGTGAATTCTGAAACCACCTGTATACTAGACTTGAACGAATAAGTAAATATGCAGTGATAAGGAGCATTAAGCTGATTATTCTAGGAAAATGAAATTTCATATTAAGAAGGAGGGGAGTTCCAGAATAAACCCTATGGTTCTGTACGGAAGTTCAAGGTGTTGGTATGAACTCTTGATGACCTAGGTTGGTACAATTTGAGCAACATAATGAATACCAACAGTATTGGATTATGACCCAAAGAAGAGAATATGTGCCCATGAGATTGTGCAGATACAAAGAAAAAACTGAATAAATAAATGGGGGGGAAGGAACACCACAATAATAATTGCTGCAAACATGATATGTCACTTATTGCTAAAATTAGTCAGTGAAAATTTATACAGAAAAGGGATAAGCACATCTTCCCCCAAATATTTGTTAACTATAAAGAATCTCCAAATCGATTAATTGAAATTTGAAATTGGTAGCTTTATAGTGAATAAGCCTGGAAGATACTACTTTAAGTGATCAAAGTTCATATTACCAGCAATGTACATTGACATTTCCACACTTAGAGAAAGGCACATCACCTCATTGTCATCCTTCTCAATACTGCCTAACCTCTGTCTAACCAGAAGAGAACAGCCGGCAACCTCAAATCGAAGGTCAGTCTATAAAAGTGTCATGGTCATAAATAGAAAAAGGAATAACTGATAAACGATCACAGATTAGAGATCAAGGAGACATAGTCAAATTCAGTGTGAAATAATGGAAGAGAAAGAGGACACTAATGGGGAAATGGATGGAATCCAAATAAAGTCTCTACTGTCATTTAAAACAATAATATTATGACACTCCTTAATTCTTAGCTTTGATTTTTTTTCTTTTCTTTCTTTTTTGTTAAGTAAGGATAAGGAAGACAGGTGTGGGGCATACTGGGTATTGTTTGCACACTTTTCCAAATTTTTCTGTTAAGTCAGAATAATATCCACAATAAATTTAAAACAACCAAAAAACCTTCTGTACATTAGTTCTAGAGATGCTATTAAAAATATACAACAGGGCTGGGGATGCGGCTCAAGCGGTAATGCGCTCGCCTGGCATGCGCGGGGCGCTGGGTTTGATCCCCAGCACCACATAAAAATAAAATAAGAAAACTAAAAAAAAAATAAATATTAGAAAATTCTCTCTCTCTCTCTCTCTCTCTCTCTCTCTCTCTCTATATATATATATATATATATATATATATATATATATAAATAAAACAAAAGAAAGTATGGAAAACTTTTCAGGACCTTGTTTAGCATTCACATGGAGTGAATGGGGCTGGAGGGGAAGTGGAGGGGAGTGAAAAGGACAGGTGAGATCATGAAGGGTCTCCTATTCTACACCAAGGAGTTTGTGCATCACTCTAGAACAACAAGCTTGTTTCTATAACTTCCACTTTTTTTCTAAATGATGAGATAAAAGGGAAGGTTTTAAACTGCAAATTTATAAGTTTTTTAAGTAACAGATTGTGGGTGTGGAGAGTTTTTATTCCACATTAATGAAAAGCCAAATTAGATATAACCATCACCGGATTTTATCAGTTTAGCTTCAATTTTCAAAGTACTGGAGGTATCTTTCTCTGGTGAGTAAAAATTTGAATAGATAAATGTATCTTGTGGCTACACTCGATCTCGTGAAGATCACAGTGAAGCAAACTTACTCTTATGGTTTTTGTAGTTCTCATCATGGTAGACCTCAGCATTGGCATTTGCTGCTCCTCTTTTATCTATCCTATTGTTCACCTGGGTATGAATTAAATAACCAAAACAACATATAACTAAAATGGTGATGACACCAATATCAAGCCGAATGAATGGAAAGCTTGACTAACGAAGTCGTCAGTAATTTAATTTTATTTGAGCTTTACGATCTGCTGTAAGTTGTTACTTCAGAGGTTCTTCATTGATTCAATTTAAAAAGCATATGTTTTTCCATTATTTTTAAAAAACATATAAATTAAAACAGATTATATTGCTGACTTTAACTTCTGCCTGAATATTGCTAGATCTCTGGATATTCACAAACAAGTGTTTAGAAAACACTGGCCTGGCAATAGGTGGACACACAGCTGTTTGGAATCACTGTGTGGAATTCTCAACTTGTTTATATAGAAGACAGTACAAAACATAAAAGAAAGTCAATTTTATATTATTTTGGATAGTTTTAGCAACAGACAAGACAAAAAAAATCCCCCATTAGGTATCTTTAGAATTTGTCAATTCTTCTCCTTGATGAAAATCTAAAAAGCCTGGTTTTAAAATATTTCTTCTGACACATTTTCCTGCATGGTTTCCACATTTGATGTCCCGAGATAACAGTCTGTTACTTTGTGTCACCTTTTAAAGGTAAAAACATTTTCTTGGTAGTTTCTTCCCAGAGGTTTGATCCCCTTTCATGTCTCCTTGGCCAGGACTGTGCCACTTTTCCATTTCTAAATCAATTCCTGGTGGTAAACCAATACCCCAATCTAGAATTGACTACTAATTTGAGAATACAGTCACTTTCTCTGAAATCTGAACACTTAGATAAAACTAGTTAGTGTTGACAGGAAGACTGGATCAATGGGTATCAAGTGGACAGTGTGCTGTGTCTACTAAAAGAATTTTATCTACTAAATGGAACAGTGTGAATTTAGAGTGGCCCAGGAAAGGGGACTGCCTAAGTAATTCAGTGTGATAAGCATTATGAGAAAAATATACCCAAGAATATGAGGATACCCAACCTAGGAAGATCAGAGATGGCTTCCTGGAAAAGGGAACACATGGAGTGGATGGGGCTGGAGTGGAAATGGGGCGAGTGAAACAGACAGGTGAGATCATGAAGGGTCTCCTATTCTAAACCAAGGAGTTTGTACATCACCCTAGAACAAATTTCAAACAGCTAAAGGGTTTTAAATACATATGGGACATTACGATGTTTGCTTTCAAGAAAAATTGCATGGTGCAGCAAGGATGGACTGCTCCCCCTCTGACATTGTATGTTCTTTATTATCTGATCTTATTTGGCACTTAGCATTCATGTTCTGATAAGAGCTCATTTTCATGTGTGAGAGAATCAGAATCTTATCTTCTATACTACATTTCATATTCTAAGAAGGCAGAAATGAATGGCTATTTACTCAGTCTTAGGCCTCTCAACACCAGTACAGAGCAGACTAACCAGCATCTAGGAAGTGCTCATTTTGTTGTCCTTGGTTAACTATTTCCTTCTGCCATCTACAAAGCTGCCATCACTATAAATCTGGATGGTGATGAAGTATGCTGGGGAAGCTGGACTCAGCCAGGTTAAGGTCTGTGCCTCAGTTTCCTCCCTGTTAAGGAAGATAATCATCTCCCTCTCTCAAAGTTTTAAGGATTAAATATACTTCAGGTAATGCACTTACATCATAGGGACAGAATGAGTTCAAATATCATGTTTATCTATTTATTTTTCTGTCTCTACTTGGAATATTACCTATTTTTCTCTCTCTACTTGGAATATTACCTCTATGAAGATAAGGGATTGCGTGTTTGGTTCATTGTAGTATCCGAGGGCAGAAAATTACATCTGTTACATAATAACATGCAACAAAATATTTGAATTAATAAGTGAAGAAAGGGCTGCAGAAATGGCTCTCTGTACAATATTTAAAGATAAAGGCACACTGAAGTGAGTCTTAAACAAATAGAAAATGGTCTTAAGCCTTTAATTAGGCCATCCTAGATAAAATTAAAAAGGGCTTTTTATTTTCATTTGTGTAAGCTGGACGAGACCTCAGTACCTATGTTATTTCCTTACTCTTACTGAATATTACTTAGCTGATATCCGTTCTTTTATGTTTGTGATTTCTTCACACCTTTCTCCTTTAAGTGCCTGGAACCCATTTCATACCACACTCTCTGGGGAAGAACTCTCATAATATTTTAGTGTGATTTTCATGAGCGTCCAACATTGAGGATCACAAGAATAGAGTTTCCCAAAGATTTTGGTCCATGTGTGATTTTAAATATATCCTAATAACATCTTTCAATACTTTAGCAATAGAGTTGCACAAATCTTACTTTTCTGTTTATCTAAGTATAATAAACAGAAATATAATATATAGCTCATTAATTTTTGAAACTAAACACACCCACATAGTAGCAGCTGGATCATAAATACAACATTATGGGCCTACAAGCCCCACTCATGCCCCCATAATTAAAATTCCCCTTCCAAGCACTGCTGCTCTCCAACTGTAGCCACCACCGTGACGATAATCAGCACAGATTTATTTTGAACGTTCTTTAACTTTCTTTTTTAATGATGTTAACTATACAAATTTATGGGGTACAGTTACATAATTCAACACATGTATACAGTTGTAATGATCAAATCAGGGTAGTTAATGTTTCCATTTTCTTATCATTAACTTGTGTTTAGAGCCTTGAGTTCTACTCTTCTAGTTATGCATAAGATATATACTAGGTTACTGTGAGCTATAGTCATTCCACTGTGCTTTAGAACACAAGAATTGTTACTTCTATCTAACCTGGGCAGGAACCATTATTCAACCTTCTTCTATCTTTTCTCTCTACATATTGCCCAGCCTTTATTAATCACTTGTATATTAAATCAACTTCAGTTGTAATGTGTATTACTGCATTATTCACAATAGCTAATATATGGAATTAACCTAGATGCCTATTGGAGGATGAATGAATAAAGAAAATTTGATAATTGTACACAATGGACTATTATTTAGTCATTAAAAAGAATTGAATCAAGCTTGGTGTTGGTGCTATGCTCCTGTAATCCCAGCTGCTTTGGAGGATGATGTAGGAGGACTGCAAGTTCAAGGCTAGCCTCAACAACTTATGGAGATTCTGTTTCAAAATTTAAAAAAATAAAAAGTGCTGGGATGTGGCTCAGTGGTTGAATGCTGCTGGTTCAATCCCCATACCAAAAAAAAAAAAGAAATCATATTATTTATAACAGAATACATAGAGCTGAACATCAATATGTTAAAACACTGCATATTATATGTTTTTTCTCATCTGTAAATATTGTTTTATAATCTCTCTGTAAGTAAAATCATACAATATACATTTTTTGTTGTTGCTTGTGACTTAGATGGCTCTTTAAGAAAAAGGGGTAGTTTAGATCATATCACTTAATCTTATATAAATCTACGGAAACCCAGAAAAAATGTGGAATAGTCAATTTGAGACATGTTAGCGAAGAATGTCTTAAAATGGGTGCTATGAAATCGAATGATCTTGAGTTTATGTTCTTGCTGTTCTACTTGTAAAAATTGTGACCCTGGACAATTACTTATCTCTTTGCACTTCGGTTTACTCATCTGTAAAATATGGCTAATAATTATACTACTTCCTAAGATTGTTATTGAATATACATAAGGTAATAGGTGTGAAGTATTTAAAATTATGTTGGGGTATGGTGTAAGCATTAGTAACTTCACATATATTATTTATGACTACTTAAGAAAGGTTAGGCAAAAGCTATTTATTAACTTCACATTAACAAAAATAGGACAGGCGATTGATGTAGCTCAATGGTAGAGTGCTTGCCTAGCATGCTTGAGGACTTGGGTTTAATCCCTAGTACTACATAAACAAAGCTACAAACACACATATGAATATATGAATGTGTATGTGTGTGTATGTATTTATGTATCTTGTAAATAAGAGACCAATACATGTGTACAATGTATCTTCAGGTCAGCCAGGCATTTGCTGAAGCTTTTCATGTTACCATTGTAGGCAAGATGGGGAAATTGGTCTTAATAATAGCCCTTCTCAAAGCATACTAGCTATTAGTTCCCAAATCACGGACTATATCAGAGTTATCAGAGTGTTTGTTCTATAACAAATAAAGATGTCCTTGATCTTCTCCCACCATAAACACAGCAAGTTAGAATTATTCCAGATCTTCTACGAAAATCTACTCTTGAAACAAGTTCATTGGACAGAGCTGATTTGCTTTCTAATTTTAACCTCTGAACAGTATTGTACAGTTCTAAAGGGCAAGCATTTCATCCTGGATGTTTGTAGAGCTTTAATGATTAATCTAATTCTTGTATGTAAGACTCATTCAATAAATATTTACATGTTTAACTGTGAACAAGAGCTCTGGAACATGCATGTCACTATCCTGTTTAACATTTTCAACAGCAATTTGAAAGATGTTGAAGGCAGATGTAACAAATTTGCCAGAGTAAGAAAAGGGAATGTGTTAAATACAAATGTAAGGGAACAATTCTTACATTTTTAAAAAATGTAACCACTTACTAACCAGAATTACATATAAAATGGAACTTAAGTTAAGTTGATTACATTATCAACAAAATGGATGTCACATTCATACACATTAGTTAATGTGTCATAGCTTTCTATTCATCTATTTTAGGGTTCAAAGAGCAAAAGGAATAAATTTGAATTACAATTTTTCCTATGAATAAAGTTTATTGGAACACAAGGCCATTTATGACAAATCCACAGTCAATATCATACTAAACCGATAAGTATTGAAAGTTTTTCCACTAAGATCTAGAATAAGACAATGATATCCATTTTTACCATCTCTAGTCACATAGTAGTGAAAGTTCAAGCCAGAGAAATTACGCAAGAAAAAGAATAAAAATATCTACATTAGAAAGGAAAAAGTTAAATTTTCCCTGTTTGTAGACCTCACAGTAAATCATAAACATTCTGTCAAAAAACTATTAATGAGTACACTGACAATCATCAAAATAACATGGTACTGGCATAAATAGATACCTAGGCCAGTGAACTAAAATAAGAGCTCAGAAACAAATCCACACATTTATATTCACCTAATATTGTCAGATATGCCAGGAATACAAAATGGGGAAATGGACATTCTCTTCAGTATATGGTGCTGGGAAAACTGGATACACACATGTGGAAGAATGAAGTTATAACCTTTTCTCTTAAAGTTCGCATACATAAAACCCCAAATGAATGTAAAATCTATAACTTGATACCTGTGGCTATGAAATTACTATGAGAAAATATAAAGACTCTTCCATGACATCGATCTGCCTAAGGAGTTTTTTCTTTGCATAAGACTCAAAAGCATGGGGAATAAAGGTAAAAATAGACCAATGGGATTGCATAAAACTCAAAAGCTTCTGAATAGCAAAGGAATCTGCTAATAGTTAAGAAACAACTTACAAAATGAAAGAAAATCTTTGCAAACTATATATCTGAAAAATACTTAACAAACTAAAGTAATTCAATAATATAAAAACAAGTAGCCCATATAAAAAGTGGAAAAAAGAACAGAATAGAAATTTTCTTCTTTTTAATATTTATTTTTTAGTTTTAGGTATACACAATATCTTTATTTTACATTTATGTGGTTCTGAGGATCAAACCCAGTGCTTCATGCATGCTAGGTGAGCACTCTACCACTGAGCCACAACCCCAGCCCCCAGAATAGAAGATTTTCAAAAGAAGAATTACATGGCCAACTGGTACATGAAAAGATGGTGAAAATCACTTATCATTAGGGAAATGCAAATCAAATACAGTGAGATATCACCTCACAGCAGTAAGAACCGTTACCATCACTGTGCGTTCATCTTAATGTGTTTTAGAATGTGATTTATATTTTAGTCAGCTTTTTTATTACTATGACAAAAAGAACATTTATAGGCAAGAAAAATTTTATCTGAGGCTTATGGTTTCAGAGATCTCAGTCTATAAATGATCTACTACTTTGCTCTGGGCCAGAGGTGAAGAACATCATGGTGGAAAAATGTGATGGAGGAAAGCAGCTCAGGACATGATAATAAGGAATCAGAGAGAGAGCTTTCACCAAGGACAGAATATGTACCCAAAGACATGCCTTAAATGACACACCTCCTCCATCCACACCCTACTTGCCTACAATTAGCACCCAGTTAGTTCCTATCAGTGGATTAACACACTAGTTAGTTTAAGCCTTGCATAACTCAATCCCTTCACTTCTAAACTTTCTTGCATTTCGCATATGAACTCTTTGGGGATACCTTATATCTAAATCATAATAATTTGCCAATATTTTATTAAAAATGTTTACATCTATGTTTATCAAGGATATTGGTCTGAAGTATTATTTCCTAGATGTGTCTTTGTCTGTTTTTTTTTTTTTTGCTAGGATAATATTGGCTTCATAGAATGAATTTGGATGTGTTCTGTTCTTTTCTGTTCCACGGCATAGTTTGAAGAGGATTGGAATGACTTCTTCTTTAAAGGTCTAGTAGAACTCAGCTGAGAATCCATCGGTCCTGGGATTTTCTTTGTTGGGAGGCTTTTAATAGTTGCTTCAATTTCATTTTTTGATATTGATATGTTTTTGATATATGATCTGTTTAAATTTTCTATATTCTCATAGTTCAATTTGGGTAGGTTACATGTCTCTAGGAATTTGTCAATATCTTTGAGATTGGAGTATAAATTTTGAAAATAGTTTATAATGATTCTCTGAATTTCAGTACTCTCTGGATATCTCCTTTTCATCTCTAATTTTGTTAAATTGAGTCTTCTCTATCTTTTGGTTAATTTGTCTAAGTCTTAGTCAATCTTGTTTATTCTTACAGAGAACCAACCCTTTGTTTCATTAATCTTTTATACTGTTTTTATTCTCATTTTCATTAATTTTGGCTCTGATTTTAATTATTTTCTATCTCTATTTTTGGCATTTTCTGGTAAATGAATGCATTGGAAAACATACATTAAATGAAATAAACCAGAGCCAGAAAATCAAGGGTTGAAGGTTTTCCTTGGAATGTGGAACCTAGGCAAAACTAAGAGTTGGGGGGAAGAGGGGAGGAATCATGAAAACAGAAGAGACATCAGAGGAGCAGAGGAAGGAGATGGGGGGGGAAGAAGTGTATGGAAAGGGAGGAATGGTGAAATCTGAGCCCACTTTCCTATATACATATAGGACTATACCACAGTGAATTTCATCTTTATGTACATCATAATGTGCTAATTTTAAAACTGTCAATAAATAGAATAAACATCACTGGAAAGGAAGAAAGGGAGCAGGGGTGGGAGATGGAGAAGGAAAGGAATAAAAAGAATGGTTATTCTCAATAAGGCAAAGATAAGTGTTGGCAAGGATGTGGAGAAACAGGAATCCTTCCCCAGTGTTGTGGAAATGTAAGTTAGCACAGCTATTATAAAAAAAAACATGAAGGTTTCTCAAAAAAATTAAAAATAGAGCTACCATAGGATTCAGCACTCTTACCTTTGTATATACATCAAGAGGGAAGGTAGCTGATGAATAAAGACAACATGGTGAAAATACACAGTGAAATACTACTCACCCCAAAAGAATGAAATCTGTCACTTACTACAACATGGATCAGCACAAACAATATTATGTTAAATGACATAATCCTTGCACAGAAAGACAGGTACTACCTGGTTGCACTTGTATGTAATATCCAAAAAAGATGACTTCACAGAATCAAAAGGTAAACTAGTGTTCTCTGAGGCTGAGGGTGGTTCAGGGACAGGAAACACAGCAATGTTGGTACATTTAATTATGATTAGATAGGGATAATAAGTGATCCATGGTACAGCATAATTACCATAGTTAATGGCAATATCTTGTATTTTGAAAAATAAAGGGAACAGATATGAAATGTTTTTACCACAAAAATTTTTGCTAGGTGGGGTAACACACTGGTTAATTAGCTATACTTAACCATTACACTATATATGTGGGTACATATGTGTGTGTGTATGTAAGTATACATACACACACATATATATTTAAAAACAGTTTTTTTACTTGACAAATATATACAATTTTATCTGTGAGTTATAAAAATTAAAACTTAATATATTGTGCATTCTTGGCACCTTTTCCATCAGGCATTCCATGTGCGTATATTCTTGCCTATGAGATACGCATGAAACTGTTGAATCTCAGCCGTCTGAAAACTTCTTTAAAAGTCAGCTCCTTTACCCTTCATGTATTTGGAGATTAGACCTAATGACTGGAGCTGGAACAACCATCTGGTCTATGAAGATGAAAGTATAGGACGGGGAGTTTGGACCTAGAAGAGGCTTATGTCCTCAAGCCCTTGATGACTTTGTGGAACCTGCATACCAGTCCTTCATTGCCAACTTCTAGACATTTTTTTAAACATAAAGAACAGAAATTTAGGTGTTTAGGCCACCATTTATTTGGTTGTTTTATACCTATGCTAATTGGTGCAAATATATTATGTCCAAATGATAACACTGCTAGTTCAAACACACGTGGAAAAAATTTTTTTTTCCTTCCAAGGTTATAGAACTCTCCATTGCCAGAGGTTTTAAGTGGATCCTGAAAAAAAAACCACCTGTCAGACAAGTGATGCAGAGTTCCCTGAATTGGATAGAGGTTAAACTATATGACCTCCAAGATTCTAAGTTGGGTATTCCTGGACCACATTTTTCTTTATTAATGGAAAGTGTTAAATGAGTTCTTAGTTCAAGCACTTAAAATGATTAAAAGTAACCAGCCAGAAAAGCCAAGCTGCCAAAATGGAAAGTGCAGAGGGAGTAAAATATCAGCACAATTTTAACATTCTATTTGCAGCAAAGCAATGATTTGGATGGTACATTAGGCTCTCATTGAGGAAAGAACTGACACTACATCAGATGACAAAACCCCAAGTGCAGTAAGTTGGAGCTACCCATTTTCATAGAAATGCTGGGATGAAGGAACAATATCTTTGCCCTGTATGGGCAATCACATCCTGCATAAAATGTGTCTTTTAAAATTTTATTTTATTTATAGAACTACAGTTAAATTAAAACCAGTATGAACACAATCCATGAATTACTTCACATATTTTCTATTAAGTTAACACGAAGCATTAGAAGATTCTCTAACTAGTAAAGAAAATTAGGGATTATGTGTCTTTAGTGCAAACTTTTGTTTCTCTTTGTTTTTGCCTCTTCGTGTTTATTTTTTTCAGTATTCATTGTAAATATAATTTCCCACCATCCTCGCCACGACAATCAGCTTTTGCCATTATTTGCTTTCATTGTGTGTTGTATTTATCTTTCAGAATAGTTATTGCATAAATAATTAATCAATTGGATGTTCAAATCCTTTCTAGTAGATTGTGAGCTCCTCAAGCACTGTGGCTATGTTTGGTTTTGTCCTCTCCTAACTGCTTTGCAATCTCTGGAAAAGGGAATCATTCTTAAAGTCTGGGAGTGGATAATTGACATAGACTCTAGTGATTTGATTAAGAGGCTTCTGACTTTGAATCAGAAACTGAAGGCAGCTTTCATGGCTTATGTTAAGAGCACCAACTAATATATAACTTGACAGTAGAAGTGAGATAATTCATAATGGAATAAAGGGAGAAAGGTTTCTAAGTGATGATTGTTGAAAGAATGAAGAGTAGGCATGGGCCCAATAGCATGGATTTCTTCTCAATCAGCTTCTGCCATTGACAATTATCCATTTGTCTATAGTACTAAATAATCAATTCTAACTCTTAGGGTGTCAACCAGATGCTCAGTGTCAGTTTGACTACATGTGACACATCTAGCTTTGAAAGAAACTTAATTTTTTCTGCATTGTAATAGACAGCTATTGTTGGTATGGGCTTTTCCTGCCTACCATGCTTCTTACAACAACCATCCATATAATTGCTGAATGCCTGATGGCACACAATGGTAACCCACATCATATTGTTTATCTCTTAGAATTATGCCTGAATCATTTCAAGGCAATTGCATTATTATCATCAGATTCTCTAGTTTCACCATGTACTGCTTCACCCAGAAACAATTGATTATATTAAACATTAGAATGTCCTATGAAAATATATTTCGTAATATTAGCTTTAGACAAATTATGAGCCTGCAATATCATCCTACAAATTGATACATGTGCTGATCTAGAAAACTATACACTGACTCCCCTATATACAATGATTCAAAAATGAGTACATAACTGATACCTTCTTAATCTGAGTATCTTTCAAAGCAAATCCCATAAAAGCTTTTAGGTATTTTTTTATATTTGTAAGTGAACATGAAAATGGAAAGTAACAGAATGAATGAAACGAAACTGATACAAATATGAGTTTTCAACTAAGCCACAAATGTATGTAAATAGTACTTGGACCTGCAATGCCTTCTAATATTGTGAAATGAAAAGAATTTTCCTTTGGAGGAAAAATTGTGGAACTTTTATCCATTGGTTTCTACTTCCATTGAACAAAGGTGACCCTTGGCCTTTGACTCCACCAAATTTTTGGACTGTGCATGAATGAATGTTGAATAGGTCTCTGCATCATCTGTGACAGCATCACAGAAGCTCTGGAACAAGAAACAAGAGGCACAGGACACAGGCCAAGGTGATGCATTCCAGTTTGGAACTGCACAATGCTTGTTAAAGTCTTTGAGGAACTGATCACTACTGCAGTGTCTTGGGTAAGACACAGGCCTGAGGTGATCTGAAGGGCACACAAGAATTGTTTAGTAGAATTACTATCACTAATTCACCTGCTGACGACCAGTGATTGTCAAAAAAATCTTGCTCCCAGGACCATGATTTGAATTTTAATGACTTCAAAATAAAAATGATAAGGAAGAAATGCTTTTATTAGGGTATATAGTTATATCTCCATTGGATTATAATCCTTATCATCAATTTTAGAAAAATAAGTCTAAATTCCCATTTTCTTATTTATCTTGTTCTTTTCTTTCCATCTGATTTTTTTATATGTGGAGTGTTTATGATGGATAATATTACAACTTAACCCTACTCATTGAGGAAGTGTAGTAACAGAACTAGCAGGGAAATGATTACCCAGAGTGCTGGCCTTGGTGCTGAATGAATCAACTGAAGAAAATGTGGGCCATCATCCAGTTAGAAAAGATGGAAATACATTTTTGAATTTCAAGGAAAAAAATGTGTTATGTTAGATTTTTTTTAAAAAATATGAATTAGAAAAGTAATACATTTGGTTATATATATATATACACATAGATATATATAAATACATACATATATATATATATATATATATGCAGATAATTTGTACACATAAAGTGTATATGCCGCAGTCTGGCTGGGCACAAAATCAAGAGCCACCACACACCTTGTAGAATCAAACAGCAACTCTTTATTCCGGAACTCACACCAGCTCTCTACACACACATTCTGGGGAAATCCACACCTCCACTGGGCTTTGTATCCCAAAATACTCTCTGAATCCCTAGAGAACTCAACGGGAACTCAAGGAGTGGGTTCCTGGAGGCAGCAGGATATGCCCTATTCCCAGCAGGATACACCTTAAACCTGGAACCGCCCTAAACCCAGATCCACCCTGGTCCTTGAGCAAGGTCACCTTACATGCAATGTCACTTCAAATGACCTGCATCATGCCATGCGTCATTCCTACTTGGCAATGGTTCTCAGCATGTATATATATATATATGTATATATATACATATATATATATATATATATATATATATATATATATATACTCAATTATCTGCTTATATATATATAAGCAGATAATTTGTACACATAAAGTTCTGTTTGCTGGTAAGCCTGTAGATTCTCCTTCTTGTGTCTGGGGTATTCTCTCACATATGAGTCTTTGGCTAGGCAGAACCTTTTCTCTGTATAGGACTTGCTTTGCCAGCCTCCCTTCCCTCTGGGAATTAGGGTAACTATTCAAATTCTGCCAGTAAGTTTCATTTGTTCTAGATACAGAAAGAGGAACCAAGATTCTTTCGATCAACTACAATTAAGCTTCCTAATTTATGCACACACATATTCCCATAACATTGGGGGAAAAGACAAGTTCTCCTCAGATCATGAGGGGATTCCATCTTGTGGGCTTAAGTTGAGACTGTCAGATGTTTGATGCATGACAGTTATAAGCATCAAAACTTTACACTAAACAAAACAAAGTGGGGCAAAAGGGAAAGAAAAAGCTTTAGTTGGTCTCTCACAGGTATTGGGATTTTAATGTTCTTTGCAAGATAAACCCTTCTTATTTTTTATACAAGAAACACAACAACTAAGATGGACTTTTCATTTATGTAAATGTAGTATAAATTTTGTTCTAATGATTAAAAGTGTTTTAGGGATGATTCAGTAAATCACATCTGGGTCAAGACAGAATTGATAATATGTGGGCCATCTGGGCTTTGGAAAGTGTTATAACTAAGGGGAAGGAAAGCACAAGGGTAGGAATGGTCTGGATCAGACAGTGGGTGAACACTATTGTTAAAGGGACAAGAGCCAGATGGCAGAGCAGCCCTTCTGAGGGATTTTGTGACACTGGGCCAAGCTGAACTATTTTAGGAGCCCAGTTACAGCAAAAGGTTCTGGAATGGGAAAGTACATTTCCCAATTTATGAAGGACTGGCAGTTACAGAGAAGGTTTTAGGTATTCTTTCCACAATGATTTCTGATTGATTAAAATTCTAAATAGGAGATTATTGGGTTTGTCTGCTTTCTGTTCTCTCTCATTGACTTTAATAGCTCAGTGGTTAAGAGTACTGACCCTGGGGCCAGAGTGCCCATGGTGTCTTGGCTCCACTACTTATTGGCTGTGTAATTTTGATCAAGTCATCTCCATGCCTTGATGCTCTACTGTGGTATATGGAAATAATAATCATACCTACTTCACAATTCTGTTATAACAATTTAATGATTTCCATACATAAGGCACTTCCTGCCTGGCTCATTCTAAGCATTTAACAAATGTTAGCTATTTATTGTTGCTATTGCTATTATCATTATAAAGTATAATAATTTTTGCCTTCTTTTCAATTCTTGTATCTTAATAATAATAAATATTAAAAATAAAAATAATAATATTTTTGACACATTCCACATTAGCTTTGTTATAAGTACTCAAATGATAGTTGCAGTGTTAGAAATAACATTGTTTTTGATTAATCATGACAAAGATGATTCAAAGAACTGACAGACAAGAGACCAATGGAATAGTGAGATGCCATTAGTTTGTGTGTGATATGTAGAAGAACTCTGGGAGGAAGGAGATTAAGAGTAGGAAGGAACAGGATTGAGGATTACATTTAGATATTCTCTGCAAATAATTGAGAAAAGAAACAAGAAAAAGACTTCAAGCCTTCAAACCTGGAGCAAGACATTCTAATTGTTATTATGTTTAATAGGAACTAAAATTGATTATAATTCAGTTCTCTAAAAAGAGGTAAGAATAAAGGAGATTAATTAGACTTCATGGTGTCTAGTTAGAAATATGTGATTTTAAGATAAATTAAGAAATATTTTAACTTTCTCATACATTAATTGATTTGACAGTTTAGCTATATTTGAAATATGATAACTGACATGGATAGTATTATTTTATAATTATTCTATAATTTCCAAAGCCATTCAACAAGTGTTGCTTGAGGTAGCAAATACAGAAATGCATTTTTGTTGTTGTTTTTTTGGTGTGTGTGTGTGTGTGTGTGTGTGTGTGTGTGTGTGTATGTATGTGTGGGTTTGAACATTTGCATCTCTGGACACACCATGCTGCTTCTTGCTTTCTTTACTAACCTATTCCTCTGGATGATTTAAAATTTGTCTTTCAAGCCCTTGTTATTGCAAGAATAACCTTCATTTGCTAGATGGAAAGTTTTGTGTATGCGTAGAAAGAGATTATGTCATCATGAGGGTAGAAACTGTGTATGACCCCTTTGCTTGGTACCAGGAGTTCAACAAGAAGACTTTGAGCTTCTATGGATCATTCCTTATAGTAACCAAGGTCCTTTAATGAGTCAAACCCACATTCTCAGGTGAAAAAGTCACAACTGAAAATAAAGAGGATCTTCTATTATGGCACTCAGTTTAGTTGAGAAGCCCAGTTTCAATGTTATGAAGCAGCTATGTAGACATTTAATGATCAATGAACTGAACTATTTGAAATTTCACAAAAATATAATACATCTAATTTAATTTAAATTTGAGAGTATTATTACCCACATAGATAAATCTGAAAAAAAGCTTAAACTTTTATGCCTCTCCAATATAATAGATCTTAGATTTTACAAGTTTATCCAAAGGTATTACTCATGGATTGAGTTTTTTTTTTTAATTTTTCTTAAATAGCTAAGCTTCCAGGTACTAAAACTGAATCAGGTGATAAGAATCAGAAGAGAGTGTTTATGTCTACATAAAGATAAAATAATTTAATTAAAATCTTTCCTTTTAATTTGCAAAAGTCAGCTTTGAAAACTTACATTCACATAATAATTCCAAAAGAAGTTCATTGAGAAATGTTGATCTGAAAAGAAAAAATCCCATAAGAGGTAAGTGATGTTCAGAGTAACAAATACATTATGGATAATTGATTAAAAACTGTATCTATTATAGATCCAAAATGATTCTCATAATTAATTCAAATGTCTGTCCTTCAAAATGTCTGGAAGAGAGGAGTTTGGGTTTCAGGAGACTGAGTCACACAGTTCCATCAAGTGCCCAGGTCCCAGCTAGGTTTTGCCTTGCTTCACATTTAGATTATAACTTTCTTATATAGGAAATATTTTTCTGAAAATTTTAAATTACCCATCTCTCTTCCTATTGATGGCAAAGCTGCATGCCTTAATCTCTTTACCATTAATAATCATTATCTTGATGGTGAAATCTGGGTGATGGTATCAATTATATTCTTGAGCATATTCTTCATAGAGCATATTATCTTTTGCTTCTTACATGTACCAACATAGCTTATAGATTTACATCTGTACCAGTCACATTTGTAAATCTTAAAGCTTCATCTAACATCTATCCTTTCCCCATGGAACTCAAATAAGAGGGTCATTTCTGTTTAATAATTTTTATGATCAAAAAATCATTATTATCTCACTTACCTTATCCCTGATTATACTGGCCAATGAAAAATTAATCTGAATCTGCAAAAATCTTCTACAATAGTTTTATTTACCAAATAAAAAGTAGAGAAATGGGATAGGTTGGGAGGGAGAGATTCTCTTTTATTCTGCTGAACTTGCTCCTATTGAAATGTGATGGCTGGACTGCTTGGCCATCTCATGATGCTAGGGGGAGATTTTCAGAAAGTTGCATACATTAACCCTGGAGCCTCCCTAACTCTGGATGTTCTTATTTTTGAGATTATAATAAATTCTTTATTGTTGAAACTAGATGAGTTAGGGTCTTCTGCTACTTGAAGCAGAGGGCACCCTGATTAATTAGCTGACAGTTCTGTTTCTTTCCATCAGAATCCTATGTTCTCCAACTCATTGTCTCTTATGGTATTCTTTTCCTTTCTTTTTTTTTTTTTTTTTTGCTTTGCATATTGTTTTTCTTCAAGTAGGTGTATTTGAATACATGTTTATTTTCAATATACAATGAAATGAAACATATTCACCTCCATGCTTGATTCACATTTTAGACGGCCATAGTAATTTATTTCAAAGTCATTTTCCTGAAAAGCTCTGAGGGTGAAGCACCATTGACCTCTAGTTTACAGTGCTGCTAATAAGATGCCTCCTGAAAATTTGATTTTCATTCAGGAGTAGGTAAGATGTGTTTTTTATCCAGTTCTATGACTTTTTTCTCTATATCCTTCTAGTTTTAAAATTTCACAAGACACTCATGTATTCTCTTTTATTTTATTCCTTTGTACCCATGAATCTCTTTTAATCTAAGAACATAGATATTCGGCTTAGAGAAATTTTCTACTATTCCTTTGATTGTATTTTCACTTCAGTTTGCTATTGGAAGTTTGATTAGATGGGTGAATCTATCTTCCACACCTCTTAATATTTTCTTTCTTTATTCTTTTATATCTCTTTTATTTATTATTTTGCTTTTAGGATCATATTGTTTTGTGCCAAGTTCTTTAACTTATTCTTTCAATTCAATAATAATATTTTATAATAGTAAATACATACAGTGCTTACCTATGCACTGCATCCACATATTGGCCTACAGAGTACCCATAATGCAGAATACTCATAATAACCCAAAGTGGTTGAGACTAATTTAGCCCCATGTAACAGATAAGTGAAAAAAAAACAAGTGACCATCCAAAGTTACACAATCACTGAATGGTATATTCTGGATCCAATCCAGAGATTTTTTAAAAAAATATTTTTTAGATGTTGATGGACATTTTATGTATTTTTTTATTCATTTATTTTTTGCGGTGCCAAGAATTGAACCCAGTGCCTCATACATGCTAGGCAAGTGCTCTACCACTGAGCCACGACTCCAGCATCAATCCAGAGATTTTTACACCAGAGAATGTTCATTTAATCATTGCTCTATCCTGGTGCACTATTTGCTAACAAAGAGGTCTTGCATGAGATGTAGATATTACTGTTCAAGGAACTAAGAATGTGAATGGGTGGACACAGCTCCTGATTGATTGCCTTATTCCTTCCTCAGAGAGGCTTGCTGAAGTCAGTGGTCACATAGAGTAAGCCAGCCAAAGCAGAGGAGAATGAGTTGTACCCACTGCCTTTCATACTCTTCAGCTGAGGAAGGAACCAAACCACAGTACTCAGAACTCTCCCTGCTAACTTAGAGAGTTGCTGTTGAGCCGCTGTTGTATCCATCCAAATTCTTTTTCTTGCTGTTCCCCAGGTTATAAGAGACCAGACTTTTGCTTATCACATGTTAACTTTATCTCTTTATTTATTTTTAAAATCCCAACTGAGACCTTCTAGGAAACAGCCCTACTCATTGTGATAACTTTTTCCTATATGTTTTTTAGATTGTAGTCAATAGGAACTCAGCCGCTTTCTAAAAGTTTCCAGACATTCCCTAGATTGCCCTAAACATTTCTGATAGTTTTTCTCACTTTCAGAGCTGTTATGGCTTTATACATTTCTTATTTAATTTTATTGTCATTCTAGTAGTAGTGGTGAAGACTGGAGAGAGAAAATGTTCAGCAACCCATTTTTGTTTTTTTACATCTTATTTTATTTTTTTCCATATTTTTATTGGTGCACTATGGTGGTACACATTGTACATATTGATGGGATTTGTTGTTACATATTTGTACATGCACACAATACAATTATATAATTTTGCCAATATCACTCCCCAGCATTTCCCCTCCCTTCCTCTTTGTCCTCCATGCCTTGGTTTCTTGCCTCTACTGATCTCTTGATTTTTAGGAGATTCACCCCCAGCTTTGTTTTCCTTTTTCCTATCTAACTTCCACATATGAGAGAAAACATCTGACCCATAACTTTCAGAGTCTGACTTATTTCACTTAACATGATGGTCTCTAGTTTCATCTATTTTCCTGCAAATGCCATAGTTTTATTTTTCTTTATGGCTGAATAAAACTTTGTATACACACACATACATATACATATATATGTATATATGCCATGTTTTCTTGTTGCATTTATCCATTGATGGACACCTATGCTGGTTCCATAGTCTGGCTTTTGTGAATTGTGTTACTACAAACACAAAATTTTCTCACTCAGACTTAGTATGACTTGCTGGTCAGCCTGTTGTCAGAATACCTGGGCAGCAGGGTTGTCAAATTTCGGTTCATGTATCACTGTAGTAAGATGACTTTAATTATTATGGGTTAATATCGAGAAGTGTTAGAGCTAGATCACTTGGTTGTTCAATTTCTCATCTTTTGAGGAATTTCCATACTGATTTCCATACTGGTTGTGCTAATTTATCATCCTACCAATGTCTTTCTTTTTCTCTAACTCCTCTCCAGCTTTCATTATTATTTGTATTTTTAATGACTGCGACCCTGACTGTTGTGAGATGAAATTTCAGTGTAGTTTTGATATGCATTTCCCTAATTGCTAATAATGTTGAACGTTGTTTCATGTATTTGTTGGCCACTATAGTTCTATTTTTGAGAAGTAACTGTTTAGTTCATTTGCCATTTATCAATTGTTAGTTGATTATTTTCATGTAAAGTTTTTCTCTCATTCTGTAGGTTTTCTCTTCATAATCCTAATTGTTTCCTTTGCTGTGCAGAAGCCTTTTAATTTGATGCCATCTCATTTATTAACTTGGCCTTATTTCCTGAGCTTTGGGGGTCTGACTTAGAAAGTTGTTGCCTTGCATAAAAGCTAGAGTGTTGACCTTACATCTTCTTTTAGGAGTTACAGCAACCCGTTCTGAGTCAATGAATGATAATCTGGGTTTCTGTAATTCTCAAAATACTCATTCACTCTCTCCAAAAGACTTTTGGGGATTGGAGTATAGAATGAGGAGAATGTTTCCAGGAAGCTTACTTCTGACATTACCTGTGTAAGAGAAATAGGCAAATCTACAAACTCTGCACAAAATTGCTGCAGATGCTACTGGAATGCATAATCCAGTGGAGGATATCTGCTTCTCCTGAATATACTGCCTAATTTGCACAATGCACTGTGGATTACAGAATTTTTTTTCATTCTATGTTTGAGTTGGGGAAGAGACACCTACTTCTTGGTTGAAGACACAATTGCATTTGGCAGCAGACATGTAGTTGAAAGTCATTTTTAAAGTTATCTCATTTTACAAATGACATTATTAGTCTTTATTAGTTCAGACAGCAATTGAAGAACTATGATCCATCTGATTCTTATGTGGGAGAAAAAAGAGATCAAATTCAGTAAATGAAAAATCTAAACCATCAACAAAAAAGGAAACAGTATGTGTCATTAAAACTGATATCAACTCTGACATATTATTACTGGAAATTTTACCACAATCTGTGGCACACTTGTAATAAATTACATTTCCCCCTAACATGTCAGATACTTCAATTTAGTATTGGCATATGATCTACTGGAAAAGCCACTCATTTCAATTTCTGTATATGCCCCTGAAGTCATAAGACTTATCTTTTAAGTAACCTTTCTTTTGAATCCAAATTGAAGATATCATTAAGCATATTTAGGCCACTTCATTTAAAATGTTCCTAGAGGTTGTGTTGGGAATCATATTCAAACTTGATGGAGGAAGATCTTGGCTCGTAGGCATGAAGAGTGGAAAGTAAAATATTTTTTAAGCTGTCTCAGGGATGCAGAGAAAATTTGTCAGGAGCAGTTCTATGCATTTATTTACTTATTATGGTGCTGGGGATTGAACACATGGCCTTGTACATGCGAGGCAAGCACTCTCCCAACTGACCCATATTCTCAGCCCCAGTCCTATGCACTCTTGACTGCATTTTGACCAAAGGCAGCCATCACCTGAGTGAACAACAGCGATTCGTTAGACTCAGAGTACATATTGTCCTTGTTGCCTATGGCCAGGATGCAGATACTCTAACACTCAGAACTCTTTGTTTGCTAGATCCCAATTTTTAAGGGATTTCATTTGTTATATCATTTTATTTATTTATTTTTCCTTGTGTGGACTACAGGTAATTAAGCCAACTAGAAATGAGAATAAATTGTCTCTCCCATTAGTGGTCTCCAGAGCCACTGACATTTAGGTTCAGGCACAGTTGTTTCTTCTGTCCCCTGAACTTTCCATTCTTAGCACTCAAATAGTAAGGCTTCAGTATGAATAAAAACAGTGAGTCAAAATATAAACCAACTGCTGCAATGATCTTAATAACAAAAAATAATAACGCTGTCACTTTACACTTCATCTGTTTGCATTGATCTTTAAAATATGAATTTCTTACGGCTTCATTTCCCCAAATGTCACTCTTTAATCTTTTTTCATTCCTTATGGTAAAATAATATAATACTCAATATGGCAATCTTCATCACAGGATTTTTAAAATCATATTTTGCTGCCTTGTCAAAGCAATCTCTTCAGTACCCACCTCTTTTTTTTATATATAGAAAATGAGACATTTTCTCTACAGCAAAATTTCAGGTAGTTTAAGACCCCACAGAGTTAAATTTCCTAACTATGGACCCACATTTAGATTGGAGTTTCTTTAATCCTTTGTCATGATGTTTTTCTTCTGTATGTATAATTCCTTTTTCTATTATCTATTACAACCCTCAGCTTAGAATTGCATTATATTTTACCTAAGCCTATATGGTATTTTGTACAGATGTTCACACCTATTCATTATTTTCTCCATATATATGAATTATTTATGTCTACACATGAAGAACACTTAGGGATTGGAGATAATTATTATTGTTGTTGTTATTATTATTATTATTATTAATTTATTTACTTTTTATTAATGGGTCTCCTGAATTTATTGGTATAAAATATTTGGACATGCAAGCTGTTAGAACTACAATTACTGTTTGCCTTAAGTTTGGTACTATAAATAGAATCACTTCAGAAACAATTTTATCTTAAAAATAAATACTGAGGGGCTGGGTTTGTAGCCATTGGCAGAGCACTCATCTGGCACAGATGAGGCACTGTGTTTTATCCTCAGCACCACATGAAGATAAATAAAGTCCATTTACAACTAAAAATATTTTTAAAAAATACTGAGAAAAATGACTGCAGAGAATACAAATGTAACAATAACATTAGTAACACCAATAAACATATACAATACAGCATAAGCAACATGGGTGCTGGCTTGATGGGAATATCTGAGTCACCATAATTTTTTTTTCCTTCTCATTGAAAAACTAAGGAATAGAAGTGTAGAATACAATTGGTTTTCCATAATTATCTAATCCAAGAAACAAAGGCCCTGACTTTTCCAGAGTGTGAGACCTGGAATGAAAAAATGTTCCATGTTCTCTTACTTTGTGTGAGCATCCATTCCTCCTTCTCATCCAGGAACCATGCACCATTGGTGGTAATCCGTATGTAGGACCTCTTTGCATGCCATAAACAAGTATGCTTATGTCTGAATTATTTGGTTAGTGCTTTGCTCTAGAAAGGAACTTTATAAAACATACAAGATGAAATTAAGGAACACAAATTAGGAATAGAAAAAAGAAACATATGAAATAAAACATAACAGTTGGGCATTAGGTTAAAAATTAATGACAAAATCATCCACACAGTTAACATCAGTGGGGAATATGTGTAGGCATTACTGAGGTATCTCTACTGGGAATTCTGGAGAAGAGGATCAATTATTCTTTGATATTGTGCATGTGAGGCAAGCACTCTACCAACTGAGCTATATTCTCAACCCCAGTCCTATGCACTCTTGCCTGCATTTTAACCAAGGCAGCCATCACCCAAGTGAACACCAGCAATTCACTCTAATGTCAAGAGGAACCCTTTTTCTATGACTTGAAAAATCATGGATTTAAGTTTCAGTTTAATCACCCCAGGAATAGCAGAAATGAAGCAATTAGGAAAGTAAAAAAAAAAAAAAATGTCTAAGTCTGTTTTAAATAAGCTGTTCTTTGAAAACTGGAGGTACATAATTTTAATTAAATGAATAAATATTTAAAAACATACTGATACAAGGGATTATAATAAAATTATGGGGGTGGGGAAGCAGAAAAGTAAAAATTCCCCAATGAATAAGTCAAGTAAGGAGAAGTTAAAGGATATACTCCAAAATGTTAACAATTGTTAATTTGAGAGTGATATGATAATAGGTGGGTATTTTACATTCTATATTCTGTGACTACTACCATTTTCTATATTCTTACAATGAAGCTGCATTCATTTATGACAAAAGATAAACAACAAATAGTTTACAACAAGTAAAATCATTATGGGTTTCACTTTAAGAAAATACAGAATACATAGTGAACACAAATACACATATACATTCCATATACAAATACAAAGTGATAATATAAGGAAATGCAGAATCATATATGCAAATACTATGAAACTTGCATACATTATCTTATTACAATTTAATTTCAGATCAAGTCTGTTTGCTGGGTAAGAATTACTCTAATCTCATTGTTGAATGCACACAACTGCCTACTTAACTTCTCAACTTTTATGCCTCATAGCAATCTCAAACTCAAAGTATGTTCAAAACTAGGCCCTTGGTGTTTGCATTTTTCCCCAAATCATTTTCTATCCAATCTTTCCCATATCAATTGATGTAACTCCATTATGTAATTTGGCCCAATATCTTAGTCATTATTGACTCCTTTCATTTCCATACCACTTTAAATTCAAAATTAAATATTGATTCTTCCTTGAAAATAAAACCAGATTTTGACAACTTCCTGCTACTTCCATCATTATCACTTTGACCTAAGTCATCATTGTCTCCTGCTAGAGTCACATAATATATTTCTAACAGGTCCCCTTGCTTCTACTTTGCTTGCCCATAGTGTCATCTCAGCAGAGCAGTCAGACTAGTTCTTTTAAATTGCAATTCAGATCATCATAATCTTCTACTCACAATGTGTCAAAACAAACAAAAACAATAAAACTATAGTTGTTCCCATTTTACTCAGAGTAAAAACAGTCCTACAATGGAATGCAGGCTTTCCAAGTTCTGCCTTTTGCTCTCATTATTATCTGAACTCATTTCCTCCTCCTTTCTTTATTGCTCATTCTATTTGAGACACACTGGACTCTGGTCTTCATTGAATATCAGAGGTCTCAAGCCCTTTGCACTTGCTATTTCCTTTGATAGGGCTGCATTTTCCTCAGACATATGGCAAATTCTCTTATTATCTTTCAAGGTGTTGCGCAAACATTGTTCTGTAATGAGGGCTACTGTAACAACTCATGTTAAGACTGCACCTTGCTCTGACTCTCCCATCCCTTTTTCTCTCTTCAGCTTTTAAGAATCACACTAACCAACTTATGCTATACAATTTACTTTGTATATTTGAAATGTCTATGTATCTCTTCTCTCCCTTTAGGATGCAAAGCATTTGCTTTATCCATTGGTATATTCTAAGTATACACTCTCTCTCTAAATTAATATTTGTTGAATTTAATTATGTAAACTGAGGTTTCTGAAAGATTAACTATTTAGCTCTAATGCACAAGAAACAAAATTGAATAGATCTTACTCCAAGTCCCTGAAATTTTCTAACTATCGCATATGGTTATGATTAGTGCCTTAAGAAAGTACAATCAACAGAGAATTTATGTTCAATAAAAGGAAGCAAAAAGTTCCTTGAAGGAATGGCCTTGGGGGATAGATTGAGGGCATTCTAGCAAGCAGGTAAAGAATGGGAAGAAGTGCAAGCAAACTGCTCAGGAGACACAGCTGAGGATCAGTTCATGGTCCTGACTGAGCAGAGCCCATGGAAGGTTATGGTAATGGAAGGTTAATGGTAATGCAGCATAAACGATCGGCTGTGGCTTGCTCTGGGGAGCCTTCGAATGCTATGGTTGTTGCTGGAAAGCCATTGGCTTTTGAGCAAGGGGTGACATGATTAAAGATAAGCTTTTGAAAGCTAAATGTGTTAGTTGTGAGTAGAATGCATTATAGTGTGGAAAGGGTAAAGGGAGAGATGAGTAGAGATCCATTGTGGTCAGCCAAGTGAAGAGTAATGAGGGCTTCTTTGAGGATCAGGTTAGTGGGAGTGGAAGGCAGCAGGAGTACGGAGAACTGTAACCGGTCGACAACATCAGGGGTGCTAGAGCAGCAACTCAGCATGGCAACTGAGGTTTTGAGATGAAATCTTAGAAACTCCCTTCAGAAAATCAGCTGAAGCTAAGTTAGGAGAAGCCAAACTGTTCTTTTCCTAAATGTTATACTTAAACTACCACTTAGGGGGGTAGAAAACCAACTGCCCTCCTCCTCATGACCTGGGGAGCAGCAATCCTCCCAGAAGCCTTCTATCCCTCCAGACATGTACATACTGTCCCATCCGTAAGCATACTGAGAATAGCAAAATCTCTTTTACATGATTATTTTCAAGCACTGTTACAGTTCACAGGGCATCTGAGATGCAAATTTCACTTTCTCACATACAGGCAAATGTTTCTAGGGGTTGTTTTAAGTTTGCACTTTTTCCCCTTAAGCAACTGTAGTTGAATGTCTCAGCTCCAAACACTATACCTAACAGCATTTGTGTCTAAGGAATATTGACTCAGTCATAGTATCCCTCCTCCCCAGTGCTGCTTTTATTACCTTGTTCTACCTCAACTAGGTCAGAACAGGGCTACAAAGATGCCTTAATTGCCACGATGATGGGAACTGAATTAATCTATAGAGATGAACGAGGATAATGAAATCATTTTCTTTTCTCTCAATGGTCTGTGCAGCATCATCTCTTCTGATACACTTCAGTGTCTGACCTTTTAAACTGACAGGATGTTCACTGCTGAGGCTTTTTAAAGACATCTATCTCTCCACAGAAAAATGGAAGCCAGACATCCAAGACCGACTTATATTTGTCTGTGAATCAAGCTGTCATTTTTGTTCTGCCAGAGTCTGTTATCACGTCTGGACAAGTAATTATTCTCTAGGTTAGGTTCTTACAACCTTGAATTTTTAGGAAAGTCCTTGAGACTGAAAGCAGTCACTTTCTTGCTGTTACAGTTCATGCATATTAGTGAGTTATGTGGTGGCTTGGCAGCTATTACTGCTATTAAGCATTGAGGCTATTAAACACGCAATTCCTTTAACTTCATAAGAGCTTCTAGCCTCCATCTGTTTCCTCTATTTATTAAAGTCCCTATTTAGTTCTCTTACTGCATTGAGGCAACTGGCAGCACAATTCCGAAGGAGCAAGTATAAGCTGGGACATTGGAGGACATCACGGAACAAAAGCATCCACAGCCTCTTAAGTTTCCTGTGTATTCTGGCTGGAATCATGAAGTAAGAGAGAAGGAACTTACACCTGTCTCCTTTCCCTACTGGAAAAGAGGGAACTCATTATGTGTTGCTGAACAAAGCATGTCCATGGCACAGTGAGGTAGGTCTGAGGGCAAAGGACAAGGGGTCTTTGGTTCTTTTGCAGGTGTGGGAAGAACACTTCAGCAGAGAGCACAACATCTGATTCAAAGGAAGGCAGCCTGTCTAAGTTGCTAAGCATTCCAAATCAACTCCAAATTCGATAGTTTCCAACAAAAAAAACCTTAGGTCAGATTTCAGGGGAAAGAAATCCTCAGTGAGAGATTTAATAATGTATAAAGAGACCGGCACCTCCTACAGAATTCTGTTTGAAATAGTGAATTTCTAGAATAAAATTCTCATTACTTACTTCTGCTTGGAAGAGAAACCATTTGCAAAAAAGTTAGGTAGTGACTCAGTCACGGGTATTTTGTAGTGAATTTAGGCTTGGTAGTTTGATGACACTATTTCACCTACATGTTGAAAAGGCCTCCCTCTTTGTCATGCTCATTTATGATTAGAAAGTCTCACTCATGGGCAGAAACTCACTCTGCCATTTTCTCTCCCTAGCCCCAATCATCCTGCCTCTGAAGCTGTCATCATTAGTAGATCTTACACATTATCCAGACCTTTAATCTTTAAAATATTATTAATAATATAAGGTCATACCTCAGCACCAGAAATAAACATCAGAGGGGACAGGAGGATGGAGGATGAGGAGTGTGGCCAGAGCTCAGCCCACATTTGCAGATTCATAGGAAGAAGAGAGAGACGTGTTTCCTCTGCTGATGAAGATCAGTACAGGCAAAGTGGCAGCACAGAGCCCAGTGTAGATCTTCCTCTTTGAATGATGCTTCCTGGCCATGCTGTTTCTCTTCCGATTTCAGGATGAATGACAGCCATTTACTCCCTTGTTTATGCGTGTGTGGTCCAAAGGAGCTTTGTATTCCTAGGTAAAACACAATTAAAACAAAGGGGCTTTTAACATTTTAACTAGATTTTCCTAGTCAGATGTCAGAAAAACACGACATTTGAGAAATCAGCCTGCTCCTAAGAATTGTACTTTCTTTTCTAAAATCCAATCCTATTAAACCTATATATCTAAAATAGATAGAAGATAGATTCATCTGAATATTTTATGATAAGAAAGAACACAGAGCACTTAGTTTGTTCAAAAACTTAACATGAAGCACAAGAACCGTTAGTTAGCAGTATTGGTATAAGTGTACATACTTGATGGCGGCTGTTGATGATATGAACGTGTGACATAGGTACATGTTTACCAACATTCCTTATCCCCAATGCTGCCATTGCTTGTACAAACGTTACGGCATGGCATGGCAGCCCTTCATCCCTCAGAACTACACTTTCTCATACCTCTCTCACTTAGGACCACAGCAAGGACAACTGCCCTATTTATTGACTTTACACTTAGTCCTTGGATATCTAGCTCAGGGAACATTTAAGCTTTGCTATTGGTTGGCAAATCAAATGTTGAGTTTGCAATGTTTAAAGACCCTCATTATTTCTCATGGGCAATTATTGTCTGACCACAATAAACTGGAAAATACAAGAGAAAAACTCTTTCTGTACCATGTGGTAGACCAGTTTGATGGAAGAACCAATATGAGAAGGGAGAAAACTTTTCATCTGTCTTTTAAGCTTAAGTATCTGACATCGAAAACAAGTGTCTTCTTAACCTTTCATTTCTGTGAAGTCTGGTTGAAATTTTTCTAAACATTGGATTTTCAAGGTCTTAATTATTCAGAAAAAAATCCATTTTCATTAGGAAATTATCTTCTTTCTTTTAGGAATCTGAGTTTTGCCAAACAGAAACAATAAATAGGAAATAGGGCATCCATTTAAATGATTGGGAAAGCCAGAATGCCATCTTTCAACTTGTAGTGTGCATTACCAAATGGGGATTGTTTTCTAAAAAAACATTTAAGGTTCTTTTCCATGTGTTAGTTGGCTTAATGCTTGAAAAAAAATTCTTGATTTTAGAAAAAAAATTCATTAGTTGAATTCCCCAATGCATTTCATCCAATCCTCTGGAAAATGCCCTATCTTTGCAATAGGGCTTGTGGAGTGCAGTGTTACATATGAGGTAGACATGCACTTTGAGATACCATATACTGTTTGGCACTGAAGTATCTACTATGAAAACGTGAAATAAGCTTCAGGACAGATTTCTCTAATAGGCAGCTTCAAACAATATTTTTGCAGATGAAAGCTGTTTTCAGAAACCTAGAAGCATAGAGTAAATGTTATTCCAAGGTCATTATGCTTGAGTTCTGTTCTCACTTTGGGTGCTATTTTCCCTCTTTTTAAACTCTTTCTTGAAATATGGAAATGCTTAGGATGCAGTTGTTTTAGGACACAGACAAACACAATACATGCACTCTGTTCCATGCATTGGGCTTCTAGTAAAGATATTTCACTTGAGCTGTTTGGATTCACAAAAGTTCTTTTACTATACATCACTGAGTTTTACTCAAAGCTGTCTCTTCTAGGGGTCATTATCTAAGCCTATTGTGTAACCATTGCCCTTGATTTGTGGAAGGACATGCCTGTCTTTGCTCTTGATCATGCCATCTGCCCACAGAAGGAAAATTTCTAGGCCAGTAATTCTATTTTGCAACATCCACATTTTTACCATCCCCACTATGTAGCAGGCAGAGAGCTATTATTACATCAGAGAGACTACTGTCTGCAAATATGTCTTGTCCATTGGGCATTGATCCCTCTGCAGGTGGTGCCTATGTAGAGAGCTGACACTGGGGATTTCCTTACTTGCTGAGGCAGAGCTAGGCTCAAGAGGCCTAGGGAAGTTCCTAACTGAATTGTTGTGACTGATCCTACCAGCGTGGACATCACAATAGCACCACTCAAGGAACCCGTACAGAAATACCCTTCTCATCTTTGACAACACTACCCACTGTGCTGAAGGGATGACTCCTGATGGGAGCTAAAGGCATTTTCCAGACAATGCTGCCCTGAATGCAGAAATCCTGCAGAACGCCACTCCTGCAATATAAAACCCAGCTCCAACTGAATAGCTCCACTCCAATCAACTCAGAGGAAGTTAGTCAACATCTCTCTCCTCGACACTGGGGATTTTCTAGTAAGTCATAATTCAATCCTTCATTAGAGAGAAGAAAAAAATGTAAATTAAAAATATCTCAGCCAAGCCATTCCCAGAAGCAATAACCGAAATCTCTACTGGCTGAACAAGAGGCCGCCAGACTGCTATCAGAACCTCTCTGTTTGCTATCAGTTTAGACCACAATTAATTTAAAATTTCTACTTCCAAAGTAAAGTGAGGGAATACAATAATCCCAATTTACTTTTTTAATAAAAAGCTTAAGTGGAAAGAGTCCACTGGGAACACTCGGCCCAGGCCGAGGTAATTCAAAGCATGAGGCGAGACTCCCACTTAAAATGCACAGTCACAGGGCAGCCGCACCTCTTCCCAGATGCTCCTCTGGGCTTCAGTTCATTCTTTTACCTTTTTTTTTCTTTTTATGTTTTTAAAAGGTAAGCTTGAACTTGCAAACACTAGCAGTATTGCCTTAAACAAGCAATTCTAAGGAATCAGGAGGCTCTTTTCAAAAGAATGTGTCCAAAAACTATAAGGAGCAGATGCTAAAACAAAATGCACCAAACATATACAGCATCCAAACGGGAGCTGAGTCTCCTTCCAAGAGCACTCAGGTAGAGCATACATAGAAGAAACAGTGTTTAGAAATGAGGGCCAGCATATGATCCCGGAGGCCTTGTTCAAGAAGGTGGTTCAGGTCAGAAAGCAAAAGGTGCAGTTCTCCACTGGGAATCTACAGTCTGGGATGAGTAGTAACAAAAACAGAGCCCTTCTTGGCCACACCAGAACTAACGCTATAGGCAAATCACACAGGGTCATTCTGAGGCATGGATGAACAAGGGACTGGCAGAGATAATGAAACCTGGAACAAGATGGAGACATTGTTAGAGAAACAAGTTGCCCAACGATATTCTAATGTTTCAATTTAATAGACTCCTTACTTGTTCCTTCTATGGTTTTGGCAATCATATCCTTTGTTTCTATGACAACACAGATTTCTGTTTGTTTTACATCCATCTGACTATTCTCAGTCTCCTGCAGATGTCCTTATGTATGGCTATGTCTCAATGTCCCCAAGGGATTCGTCCCTGGTCCCTTTCCATGGCACATGCTCTACTTCTCTATAGCTTTATCATAAATAAATAAATGACTTCCAAATCGTTTTTGTCTCTCCCTCTTTTGAAAACTTTACATTTACATATCCAAGGATCTGTCAGACATCCTCACCTGTTTCCTAAAGGCACCCAAAATTAAATATCACCGTATTTAAAATAAAACTCATATCCTTCAGCCTTTTTTCACATTCCTCCTGGGAAAACTTGCCTTTCTTCTTTATTTCTCTTCCTGCTTTACACATGAACATTTGCCGTGAATTGAATTATGTCATCCCAGAATTTTCATGTTGAAGCATAACATCCAACATGATGGTACTTGGAGATGGAGCCTTTGGGATACATGAGGTTAGTGAAGTCATGAGGGTGTGGCTCTGGTGATGGGATTAGAGGACATAAGAGACAGCCTCAGTTCTCTTTTTGTATTAGCAAAAAAAAAAAAAAAGTCACACAAGAGAGTGACTGTCTACAAGTAAAGAGAAGTGGCTTCAACATGAAACCTGCCTTACTGCTACCTTAATCTTGGATATCCTAGACTTCAGAATTGTAAGAAATAAATTTCTGTTGTTTAAGCCATCAAGTCTGGTATTTTGCTATGGCAGCCCCAGCAAGTAAATAAATTATCCATCCAATCACTAGAGATCCCTATTTAAAGAGCCTCGTGGATGATCTCTGTGCCTTCAGACCCTTCTCGTTTACACCTCATCACACACAAAAACTCTTCTCCATCCTCCACAGTGGTAACATACTGATCCATCCAAAATACAAGTAGGACAAGTTATATACTTGTTCAAAATTCTTCTGTGTCTTACTAAGAGTTTGGGGGTAAAATAAGGATAATTCAGTATATAAAAGAAAGACTTTTTTGTCTGACCATCAGTTACTTTGCAGCTGACAAGGGCTCTTGCCAGATCTTTTTGTAATACCAGATTAGTTGCCCTTCCTGGAATGCATTACAAAATTTCATATTTTGCTGACTACCTATGTCGTTCCCTCCACTTAGAAAGCCATCCTCCTCCAGGTGACCCTGGAAAATTTCTATTTATCCTTCAAAATGCAGTGCACATGTCTTCTCTGTAAAGCATTTTCTAACCCCTATTTTCTCTCATATTTACCTTTTAATTTTTTCTTTTATTTCAAAAATATTTCATTCCAATCTTTGGAATGTTGTTTGGAATATATTTTAATAATGAATGCCTCACATAAGTTTTTATTTCCAATTATTTAATTTTTGTTCTTTAAAACATGCAATTTAAATTAACAAATATATGAAAAAAATGTTCATCATCTCTAGTAATTAGAGAAATGCAAATCAAAACCACTATAAGATTTCATCTCACTCCAGTCAAAATGGCAGCTATTATGAAGACAAACAACAATAAGTGTTAGGATGTGGGAAAAAAAGATACACTGATACACTAATGGTGGGACTGTAATTTGGTGCAGCCAATATGGAAAGCAGTATGGAGATTCCTTGGAAAACTGGGAATGGAACCACCATTTGACCCAGCTATCCCTCTCCTCAGTCTATACTTAAAGGACTTCAAAACAGCATACTACAGGGACACAGCCACATCAATGTTTACAGCAGCACAATTCACAATAGCTAAACTGTGGAACCAAACTAGATGCCCTTCACTAGATGAATGGATAAAAAATGTGGCATATATACACCATGGAATTTTACTCATCAATAAAAGAGAATAAAATCATGGCATTTGCAGGTAAATGGATGGCGTTGGAGAAGATGATTTTAAGTGAAGTTAGCCAATCCCCAAAAAAACAAATGCCAAATGTTTTCTCTGATATAAGGAGGCTGATTCATAGTGGGGAAAGAAGGAGGAGCATGGGAGGAATAGAAGAATTCTAGATAGGGAAGAGGGGTTGGAGGAGAAGGGAGGGGACAGGTGGTTAGCAATGATAGTGAAATGTGATGGACATCATTATCCAAAGTACATTTATGAAGACATGAATTGATGTGAACATACTTTATATATAACCAGAGATATGAAAAATTGTGCTGAATATGTGTAATAAGAATTGTAATGCATTCTGCTGTCATTTATTTTTAAAAAATCAATTTAAATTTTTTTTAAAAAACATGCAATTTATTATGATTTTCTTTCTAACTCATTGCTTTTTAGAAGAGTGCTTTTAATTTTAAATATAAAAATGTTCCTGTTTTTAGTTGCTAGTTCTTAATTTAATATTACAATTGATATGTTCTGTATATTATCAATTCCTTGAAACATTCTCTGATGTTTGTTCTGGCTTAATACTTGATCAAATTTGTAACTATTTTATATGTACTTCAAGGCACCATAGTTCTTTGTCAGCCAAGGGGTCTAAACATACCTCTTAGTTTAAACTCATTGATTTTTTTTTTAAATATGGCTGATCTGTGTTCTCTGATAGCCATGTATTAAAATCTTTTAATTTTCACAAAAATGACTTTGTATATTTTGAATTTGTATTATTATATACAAACAAGTTCATGATATTGATATCCTGATATAATCTAGGAAATGTTTCTTTTATTAATGTCCATTTTTTCTATTGATACCTTTTTAACTTGATAATTTTTATTGTAGTATTTTATTTGTCTTCTCCTTATTTTATGTAGATATATGTGTGCATATGATTAATTTTTTTAATTTGTTTTTCAAATTTGTATGTGTGTGTGTGTGTGTGTGTGTGTGTTTTAACTTTTATCTCATCAATATTTTTAGGGTATATATTAACTCCTGATTTTTAAGTTTTGTGTGTATTATGAAAAATTATTGATGATGTTTTATGCCTTTGAAGGTGAATTTTACCATCTTCATTTTATTACACTGCAACTTACTCTGATATATTCAATAGTGTCAGAAGCCAGTTAGTACCAACACACAAGCACTGGTTGCACATCTCTCTTCCCAAGTCCACATTTAGTGTCATCACATGGTATGACTATTGAATCACAAATTGGCAAATTCTGCAAATCTGAGTTTTCTTTATTTAGGAGACAGATGAACATTTCCTAGTGCAACACAGCATGTGCTTCTCTGTAAGTCATTATAGTTTATGTATTTTACATTCTGTTCTTTTTTGCTTGTTTTCTTCTTTTTAAAAAATATTTTTTAGTAGTTGATGGACCTTTATTTTATTTATTTGTTTGTGGTGACTGAGAATCAAACCTGGTGACTCACACATGCTAAGCAAGTGCTCTACCACTGAGCCACAACCCCAGCCCCTGTTTTCTTCTTATTCCTACCTTTTGTTCCATTTTGTGCATTGAAGGTCCATTTTTTTGAAGGTTCATTTTTAATGGACTGTTTGGTCACTATGTGTTAACTATATGTGTGTTGCTGTTGTTTTGATATTTAACTTTAGAGTCCCTGCCTATCCTTTTACTTTTCTTTCCACAGAATCTTTAAAGTCTTTTCTTGCCCTCCAATCTGACCTGACATGTTCAAAGTTCATACCCAGGTCTAAGAAAGAGTTTTTCAGAGCTCCTTACCTACAACAATGATTAAGTTATCATAAGTGAGAGTACTTGCTTTTTATTCTATTTAAGGGAAGAAATGGTTTTAATAATTATTTTTGCTGATTACAAAACTTATTAAGAAGAAATAAAAACCTAAATCCTACCATATAGATAAAGCACTTATATTTTTATAAATTTGGGACCATACTCTGCCATTTATATAATTTTATATTTTTTATTTATTTATTTTTTTCTATTTTTTTTAATGTTGGTTGTTCAAAACATTACATAGTTCTTGATATATCATATTTCACATTTTGATTCAAGCGGGTTATGAACTCCCATTTTACCCCGTATACAGCTTGCAGAATCACATCAGTTACACTTCATTGCTTTACATATTGATAAACTCATGTCTGTTGTATTCTTCTGCCTTTCCTATCCTCTACTATCCCCCCTCCCCTCCCCTCCCCTCTTCTCTCTCTACCCCCACTACTGTAATTCATTCCTCCCCCTTGTACTGTTTTTCCCTTTCCTCTCACTTCCTCTTGTATGTAATTTTGTATAACCCTGAGGGTCTCCTTCCATTTCCATGCAATTTCCCTTCTCTCTCCCTTTCCCTCCCACCTCTCATCCTTGTTTAATGTTGGTCTTCTTCTCGTGCTCTTCTTCCCTAGTCTGTTCTTAGTTACTCTCCTTATATCAAAGGAGACATTTGGCATTTGTTTTTTAGGGCTTGGCTAGCTTCGCTTAGCATAATCTGCTCTAATGCCATCCATTTCCCACCAAATTCTATGATTTTGTCATTTTTTAATGAAGAGTAATACTCTATTGTGTATAAATGCCACATTTTTTTTATCCATTCGTCTATTGAAGGGCATCTAGGTTGATTCCACAGTCTTGCTATTGTGAATTGTGCTGCTATGAACATCGATGTAGCAGTGTCCCTGTAGCATGCTCTTTTTAGGTCTTTAGGGAATAGACCGAGAAGGGGAATGGCTGGGTCAAATGGTGGTTCCATTCCCAGCTTTCCAAGAAATCTCCATACCGCTTTCCAAATTGGCTGCACCAATTTGCAGTCCCACCAACAATGTACAAGTGTACCCTTTTCCCCACATCCTCGCCAGCACTTATTGTTGTTTGACTTCATAATGGCTGCCAATCTTACTGGAGTGAGATGGTATCTTAGGGTGGTTTTGATTTGCATTTCTCTGACTGCTAGAGATGGTGAGCATTTTTTCATGTACTTATTGATTGATTGTATGTCCTCCGCTGAGAAGTGTCTATTCAAGTCCTTGGCCCATTTGTTGATTGGGTTATTTGTTATCTTATTGTCTAATTTTCTGAGTTCTTTATATATTCTGGATATTAGGGCTCTATCTGAAGTGTGAGGAGTAAAGATTTGTTCCCATGATGTAGGGTCCCTATTTACCTCTCTTATTGTTTCTTTTGCTGAGAAAAAACTTTTTAGTTTAAGTAAGTCCCATTTGTTGATTCCAAATGTTAACTCTTGTGCTATGGGTGTCCTATTGAGGAATTTGGAGCCCGACCCCACAGCATGTAGGTCATAGCCAACCTTTTCTTCTATCAGATGCCGTGTCTCTGATTTGATATCAAGCTCCTTGATCCATTTTGAGTTAACTTTTGTGCTTGGCTAGAGAAAGGGATTCAGATTCATTTTGTTGCATATGGATTTCCAGTTTTCCCAGCACCATTTGTTGAAGATGCTATCCTTCCTCCATTGCATGCTTTTAGCCCCTTTATCAAATATAAGGAAGTTGTAGTTTTGTGGGTTGGTTTCTGTGTCCTCTATTCTGTACCATTGGTCCACCCGCCTGTTTTGGTACCAGTACCATGCTGTTTTTGTTACTATTGCTCTGTAGTATAGTTTGAGATCTGGAATCGCTATACCACCTGATTCACACTTCCTGCTTAGTATTGTTTTTGCTATTCTGGGTCTTTTATTCTTCAATATGAATTTCATGATTGCTTTCTCCATTTCTACAAGAAATGCCGTTGGGATTTTGATTGGCATTGCATTAAACCTATAGAGAACTTTTGGTAATATCGCCATTTTGATGATGTTAGTTCTGCCTATCCATGAACAGGGTATGTTTTTCCATCTTCTAAGGTCTTCTTCAATTTCTCTTTTTAGGGTTCTGTAGTTTTCATTGTATAAGTCTTTCACCTCTTTTGTTGGGTTGATTCCCAAGTATTTTATTCTTTTTGAGGATATTGTGAACGGCGTGGTTGTCCTCGTTTCCATTTCAGAGGATTTGTCGCTGATATACAGGAATGCCTTTGATTTATGCGTGTTGATTTTATAACCTGCCACTTTGCTGAATTCATTTATTATCTCTAATAGTTTCTTTGTAGACCCTTTTGGGTCTGCTAGGTATAGAATCATGTCATCTGCAAATAGTGATAATTTAAGTTCTTCTTTTCCTATTTTTATGCCTTTAATTTCTTTCGTCTGTCTAATTGCTCTGGCCAGTGTTTCGAGAACTATGTTGAACAGAAGTGGTGAAAGAGGGCATCCCTGTCTTGTTCCAGATCTTAGAGGGAATGCCTTCAATTTTTCTCCATTCAGAATGATGCTAGCCTGAGGCTTAGCATAAATTGCTTTTACAATGTTGAGGTATGTTCCTGTTATCCCTAGTTTTTCAAGAGTTTTGAACATAAAGGGATGCTGTACTTTGTCGAATGCTTTTTCCGCATCTATCGAGATGATCATATGGTTCTTATTTTTAAGTCTATTGATGTGGTGAATAACATTTATTGATTTCCGTATATTGAACCAACCTTGCATACCAGGGATGAATCCTACTTGATCATGGTGCACAATTTTTTTGATATGTTTTTGTATCTGATTCGCCAGAATTTTATTGAGGATTTTTGCATCTAGGTTCATTAGAGATATTGGTCTGTAGTTTTCTTTCTTTGAAGTGTCTTTGTCTGGTTTCGGAATCAGGGTGATGTTAGCCTCGTAGAATGAATTTGGTAATTCTCCCTCTTTTTCTATTTCCTGAAATAGCTTGAAAAGTATTGGTATTAGTTCCTCTTTAAAGGTTTTGTAAAACTCTGCTGTATACCCATCCGGTCCTGGGCTTTTCTTAGATGGTAATCTTTTGATGGTTTCTTCTATTTCCTCAATTGATATTGGTCTGTTTAGGTTGTCTATATCCTCCTGACTCAATCTGGGCAGATTATATGACTTAAGAAATTTATCGATGCCTTCACTATCCTCTATTTTATTGGAGTATAAGGATTCAAAATAATTTCTGATTATCTTCTGTATTTCTGAAGTGTCTGTTGTGATATTGCCTCTTTCATCCCGTATGCTGGTAATTTGAGTTCTCTCTCTTCTTCTCTTCGTTAGCATGGCTAAGGGTCTGTCAATTTTATTTATTTTTTCAAAGAACCAACTTTTAGTTTTGTCAATTTTTTCAATTGTTTCTTTTGTTTCGATTTCATTAATTTCAGCTCTGATTTTAACTATTTCTTGCCTTCTACTTCTTTTGCTATTGTTTTGCTCTTCTTTTTCTAGGATTTTGAGATGAAGTATGAGATCATTTATTTGTTGGTTTTTTCTTTTTTTAAGGAATGCACTCCAAGCAATGAATTTTCCTCTTAGAACTGCTTTCAATGTGTCCCATAGATTCCGATATGTTGTGTCTGTGTTTTCATTTAACTCTAAGAATTTTTTAATTTCCTCCTTGATGTCTTCTAAAACCCATTGATCATTCAGTAACCTATTGTTCATTCTCCAAGTGATGCATGATTTTTCCTTCCTTCTTTTATCGTTGATTTTCAGTTTCATTCCATTGTGATCAGATAAGATGCACGGTATTATCTCTACACCTTTATATTGACTAAGAGTTTCCCTGTGACATAATATATGATCTATTTTTGAGAAGGATCCATGTGCTGCTGAGAAAAAAGTGTAGCTGCGTGATGTTGGGTGGTATATTCTATATGTGTCAATTAAGTCTAGGTTGTTAACTGTATTATTGAGTTCTATAGTTTCCTTATTCAGCTTTTGTTTGGAAGATCTGTCCAGTGGTGAGAGAGGTGTGTTAAAGTCTCCCATGATTATTGTATGGTGGTCTATTAGATTCTTGAACTTGAGAAGAGTTTGCTTGATTAACATAGCAGCCCCGTTCTTTGGGGCATATATATTTATGATTGTTATGTCTTGTTGGTGTATGTTCCCTTGAGCAGTATGTAGTGTCCCTCTTTATCCCTTTTGATTAACTTTGGCTTGAAATCTATTTTATTTGATATGAGTATGAACACTCCTGCTTGTTTCCGCAGTCCATATGAGTGATATGATTTTTCCCAACCTTTCACCTTCAGTCTATGTATATCTTTTCCTATCAAATGCGTCTCCTGCAGGCAGCATATTGTTGGGTCTTGTTTTCTGATCCATTCAACTAGCCTGTGTCTCTTAATTGGTGAGTTTAAGCCATTAACATTTAGGGTTATTATTGAGATATGGTTTGTTCTTCCAGCCATAGTTTGTTTATTAATGCTATTAAACCTGATTTGTTTTCCTCTTTGATTATTTTCCCCCCTTTACTGTCCTACTCCCACTGTTGGTTTTCATTGTTGTTTTCCATTTCCTCTTCCTGTAGTGTTTTGCCAAGGATTTTTTGAAGAGATGGTTTTCTAGCTGCAAATTCTTTTAACTTTTGTTTGTCGTGGAATGTTTTAATTTCATCTTCCATCCTGAAGCTTAATTTCGCGGGATACCCGATTCTTGGTTGGAATCCATTTTCTTTTAGCGTTTGAAATATGTTATTCCAGGATCTTCTAGCTTTTAGAGTCTGTGTTGAGAGATCAGCTGTTATCCTGATTGGTTTACCCCTAAATGTAATCTGCTTCCTTTCCCTTGTAGCTTTTAAAATTCTCTCCTTATTCTGTATGTTGGACATCTTCATTATAATGTGTCTAGGTGTGGATCTCTTATGATTTTGCACAATCGGCGTCCTGTAGGCTTCTAGGATTTGGGATTCTGTCTCATTCTTCAAGTCTGGGAAGTTTTCTTGTATTATTTCACTGAATAGATTGCTTAATCCTTTGGTTTGGAGCTCTGTGCCTTCCTGTATCCCAATGACTCTTAAGTTTGGTCTTTTGATATTATCCCAAAGCTCTTGAATGTTCTGCTCATGGTTTCTTAGTAGACTTGCTGAGCTATCTATGTTCTTTTCAAGTTGAAATACTCTGTCTTCATTGTCTGATGTTCTATCTTCTAAGTGATCCACTCTGCTGGTAGTATTCTCAATTGAGTTTTTAAGTTGGTTTATTGTTTCCTGCATTTCTAGTATTTCTATTTGTTTGTTTTTTATTACCTCTATCTCCCTGTGAAATTGATCTTTTACTTCCTGGATTTGTTTGTCAATGTGATCTTTCATTGTCTGATTTTGCTGTCTCATGTCTTCCTTGAGACTCCAGATCATCTGAAGCATGTATGTCCTGAGCTCTCTATCTGACATTCCATCTGTTGCAGTTATTACCTCTTCTAAAGTTGAGTTGACCTGCATTGCCTGGTCCTTTCTTTCCTTGTCGTTTCATACTGCTGGCGTTTCTTTCTGCTTGGTGAAATTGTTGTGTCTTTGATATTTTCCCTCTATTTATTTATATTGCTCTTGTATAGTTGAAAAATCACCCTTGCAGGGCAGGTAGTGGCTGTGATTCTCCTCCAATTAGTGTGATCCGTCTACCATGCTGGCAGGCCCTAGGTCTGCTTTGCTGGTAGGTCAAAGGTCCACCTACCCAGCAGGCACCAGGGGCACCTGTGTCACTCCGTAGGTTGCTGGGCCTAACCCCCCGATGGGTCGCAGGTTCCCCTAGCTTGCAGGCACTGGGGGAGGGGCCGGTTCCGCCCCTCAGCAGGCTTTGGGCCCGCTCTGCTGGTGTTCACAGTCCCGCCTACCTGCAGACACTGGGGGAGGGGACGGGCCTAGCCCTCAGCCGTCCGCCGGACCTGTCCTAGTGGGTCCGGTCCGCGTTCCCCGCAGGCGCGTGTAGCTGCTGTCACTTGGCTGGTTGCTGGGCCTGACCCGCCCGCCCGTGGCTAATTTATTTAGCTCTTAGAGATTATTTCTTCAAGTGGAATAACTATTTCAAAGACACAAACTTTTTAAGAATTACTTTTTTCAAAATGTCCGAGTTCCGCAGATACAGATTATACTAAAATAGACTCCCATCAATGCTATAGGTATATTCCAAAGTTAGTATATATAATGATTTACTTCCAATGCTGTTGAGTTCAAATATTTTTCATCCTGTCCTATTTTTTCTTATTTCTGTGGCTTGGATTGAGTCAAAGAAAATAAACATTTTTTTCACAGAACATATTGAAATATTGAAATTGATATTGCTTTTGGTCTTGTCTTAGACAAAATTAATTTCTCCAAATATTACTCTGTGTATTCTCTCTAGAAATGTAAAGAAGGAGCCAGGCGGGTGGCACATGCCACCTCGTAGAAGGAATGTTTTTTTTTTGTTTGTTTTTGTTTTTCTGATAGGATCAAAAACATGTAATTCTAGTAGCTTTAGAGGCTAAGGCAGGAGAATAATGAGCTCAAAGCCAGCCTCAGCAACTTAGTGAGGTCCTATGCGACTCAATGAGACTCTGTTTCTATACAAAATATTTTTAAAAAGGGGCTGAGGATGTGACTCAGTGGTTAAGCACCCTTAGATTCAATCCCCAGTATCAAAAAATAAAAAAAGAAGTACATAAGAGTTTATTAAATTGGAGATGAATGTGTATCAGTTCCTAAGAGGCAGAAGCATTTAATAATACAATTTGTTTATATCTTTTATTTTTAAAAAGGACTAAGACTATATAGTCTACTGTCTGTCGAAACTAAGCCTTTCCTATGTTTCTATATATATATCACTACAGCATGTCAAATACTGTAGTGGATATTTTTTGTCTCCTCCAACTAATGGGAAGAGTTGATGACATCAACACCTGAATTATCTGAATCTGATCAAAGGGTTTCACAGTAGAGGAGACATTCTTCCTTTTTAAGGAGTCTTCTTTTCTAGCAACAAGGTAAACTTTTGGGTAAAACATCAATTCTACTTGGAATCTACTTGGGGACATCACAGCACTGTAGTATGAGGTTGTAGCCCCAGCCATGGAATAGGTAGGGGTATCTCTCTGAGTCTTGGGGTTGGGTAGCCCCAGACTCTGTTGGAGATGCTATAGTGCTGCCACAAGTTGGAGAGAAATTCTTCTTAACTGGAGGTCAACCACCAGAAAGGAAAGCCAAATATGAACACAATAAGTGACATCATGGAGATATTTGTAAATTATTCTGTGGTTGTTTATTTTTTTCCCCATGCTTTTGATCCTACCAGAAAACAAAAACAAAACAAAACAAAACAAAACATTCCTTCTACAAATGATAGCCTGCTTAAGGTGGTTTTCAGGGAATTAAAAAAAAAGGGGCCTAATCCCTGTTTAATGCAAAACAGGACAGAAGAAAGAAGCAGCCTGTAGTGTGTCCATTCAGGGTAGACAAACACTGCTCACAGGTTCATGCTGGAGAGCCAGCCTGGGCTTCCCAGTGCGATAGGGATGGGTTTATAAACATTCTCTAGAATGTAATGAAAAGGTGTCATAGTAAAAGAAAGTGTTCCTGAAGCTAAACGGAGTGGAGAATCACAGTGTCATAAATGGGGCATTGAAGAGAAATGTAACCCCAGTACCTGCTAAAAGCTTGGATCATTTGTCCATCTTCTTCTCCCCAAAGTGCTACCATGAACTTAAGTGGATATTAGTAATCTTACTTCTTTTCATTATTTTCTAAGCCACTTAAAGATGATCCATGTGTAGTTACCAGATTTACCCCTTTAACTAACCAAATGCATAGGCACAGCCACTTTAGATCAAATACACCTCATAAAACAAACTGTGTTTCCTCAGTTGTTTTAGAATGATGAAGAAACAAATCTACCTTAGCTCCCAAATTAAAAGATACAAGTTATTCTATGTTTCCTTAAAATCTTATTAAGAAACCCTTTGTTTCTTCCTCTATTCGTTCTGAATTATTTGAAAGTTCTCATCAAAGTGAAAATTAAACCTGCCCACCACATTCTGAGAAGTGTCTAATAGCAAATACAATGGAATGATTACTTTCTCTCGGTCTACATGAGATTAGCTAATAAAAACAATAATGGGAGAAATTTTCATTTTTCACTAATTTGGATTGTTCATAAAAGAGAAATATCATAGCATAGACTTCAGTCATCATTTCCTACCATGCTAAAGACAAACAAGAGTAAGCACAAAAATGTTTTCTTGATCCATCACTAAGAATGCAGTCATAAGTGCACACATACACTAACAATATACATAATATATTCATATACATTTAATGTTTACAGTGCATTCATAGAGAGCATTAGGCCAGACTGCATCCCTTGGTAAGCAAAAGTTGAAGACATTATTTTTCCTCTTATGTCACAAAATTCTTCCTTGCTACAACCAATTCAAACAAACAGCATAGAGATATTTAGTTTTATTTTTTCCTTTCAGTGATTTGTTTGATTGCAAAAAAAAAAAAAAGGAGGTTAGGATGTTGAAGTATATCCTCAATGAAGGACTCTGGTATGGGATGAAGGAGTACCTTCATTATGAAAAGAGTTGTAAAGGAGGACATGATTACTGAGAGAATGTAAGTTTTCATTTCTCCATAAAGTTTTTATATAAAAAAGATATTTATTAGCTTTACAAGAACCTCTCATCATTATGTTTCTAAGAACATGTAATTTCCAAAAGCAATTTATTAGTGTTTCCATATTTGATAAACTTCAAACTCAAATCTGTTTGTTTCAAGATTTAGAGTAAAATATGTTCACTCACTTTCAAGTTATAATAAAAGTTAGAAAATAATATTCCATCCTTTTAAAAAAATCTACTTCCTATGTGTTAGTTTAGCTCAAATATTAAAATTTTAAATATTACCATCTTTAGCAAAGCAGAAAAATGAACTTAGGTTTAAGGATTCATATTTTTTATGAACTGTCAGAATTTCGGCAAGAACTAGATTCTTATAAAGCAATATGGGAAAAGACAGCCACATTGCCCTTTTATCCTCACCTTTGAAAGAGTCGGCAAAGGACATGGCCAATCCATAATAACTCATTGCAGATCTGTACTGTTTCTCCCCTTGGGGCCTATGCTGTATGTCAAGGTTTTGAGATTCAGGAATAACAGCAGAGGTAAAAATGGAGGACAGGAAACAGGGTGAGTCGAGTTGATTGTTTTCCACAAGAGTAAATGTTAGGATGAACACATAGACCAAAGGACCATCATCTGTCCATTGTAGGTGCCTCTATCAATATTTTAACAAACCGCCAACATTTCTGAGCAGATGCATGGGGTAGGCAAAAACCTTCACAACTACAGCCTCCTTCCTAGGCCTGAAAGACCAATGTTCATGTCTTTGCATATCCCACTTTCAGATTTTATTGGCAATAAAAAATTTTCAATTTTTTTCTTTTAAGATATGGCAAAAAAGAATAAAAATGAGTAAATAAACTCCTCCACTCAAGGAGGTCAAATAGTGGTTAGGTAGATAATGGAAACACCACTCTCTCTACCAATTTCAAGTTGATGTTAAATGAAACCAGCCAGAAAGAGATGAACACAAATCTCCAAGTTGATGGGGATTGTCAATTATTATTATTATTATTATTATTATTATTATTATTATTAAACATACAAGTTAAAATTGTATACTGTTCAGATATTTACTTGTAGCAGTACTTTTTATTCCCATGAAACCCTTACTACATCCAAGATTCTAAGATGCTTTTCTCAGCCTCTATATTTCCTTAAACTCTTTTCATGTTCAGATTCACACTTAGAGAGCAGGATTCATGTGCACTAACTCAGCTTCCCCAGGGAGATGAGATGGGTCTTGTGATTAATGCTTTGTTTGGGTGAATATCACTTACCCAAACAGAAAGTCTTGTTGCTCAAGCAAAATGTCTTTGATGTAAGCTGCTTGCTGTCCTGTTCACACTTTCCCAGGAGACTCTAAAATGGGTTTGCTCTTGATGGTTGCCTTGCTCACCAGAGACCGGTTCATCAATATCAGGATCAATATTCCTGTTCATTTTTGTTAGGCCATTGGTTGATAAGACAATTGGTGGTGACAGAAATAAGAATGAATCTGTTTACTGCCACCTCAAACCAAATGCTTTTGTTTGTGTGTTTTTTTTTCTTTTTTCTTTTTTTTTTTTTAGCGGAAGTTTTAAAGATAAAGAGCACAGGAAACAACACAAACTCTTAAAATCTAAGTGGGAAGTTATTGCCTAAGGAACTAAAGATCAATTGAAATGATACAGAAAAACTAGCTTTTAGAGAAGATAAATGTTTACTAGGAAAGTCTGATATTTCATGGAAATGCTCCATAATCAGCAAAAATACTGAAAACATACTAGTTCATGTAGTCCCACTTGAATGAGACAGAATGTTCAAAGGTTCACAGATTGCTATTTATTTCAGAAAATGTTTTAAATATTTTAGAGGTTTTTTTTCAACTGTATGTGTGTATGTCACTGGGAATTAAATTGGGGTGCTCTATCACACTGTTAATTACATTCCCAGCTTCCCCATTTTTGAGATAGAGCTTTGCTAAGCTGCAGAAGCTGGCCTCAAACATGTGATCCTCCTACTTTAGCTGGTATTGTGGGTATGTGCCACCACACCTGACTTTTAAAAACCTTTTATCTTAAAGGAATCACTAGGATTTGGTTCTAATTGGGACTGCTTCTTGTCTTGGGGAAAAAAATGTAGCTAATGATTAAAACATTAATTAGTATTTGAATTTATTTTTAGTTTGATTCAAAAGTCTTTCAAGTTCATACATTTTGGAGTTCATGTTTTTCCAGGTGAAGTGCTGCTCCAATATATCATTTCCAAGTTGGTGGACAGCAGACCTCAAAGGGATAGTGGGAGGGAGCATCAGCCTAGCACAGCGCTCTAACAATGAATAATTAATTCTTTTAGTTATATTTCATTAGATCAAGCATATAAAGTATGATCCATGGTATAGAAATTAAGTATTAATTTAATCTCAATGTATTAATGTTGAAATTTAATATGGAACTGCCCTGTTCAAAGGCAAGTTGCCCCTCTTCACACTTTATATGGACACTAACAAAAACCAGAAGGTAACAAGTATTGATTAGGATGTGGGAAAACTGGATCCCTCGAGCACTCTTGGTGGGAAAATAAAATATTATAACTGCTGTGGAAGATAATATGGTAATTCCTCAAAAAATAAAAATAAAATTCCCATATGGTACCATAGTGGTAGCTATACCACTACTGGGTCTATAGCCAAAAGAATTGGGAGTAAGGGACTAGAAGAGATTTTCTTACTCATGTGCCTAGCACAGTATTCAAGAATAGTCAGAAGATAGGAGCAACCTAAGTGTCTGATGCAATTCATTAACAAATGAATAGATAAAAAGGTGTGGAGTATACACACAACAGCAAGCTCACTAAGGGCTCAACTAAGGTTGAGTGATAACTATCACTCAACCTTAGTTAGGAAGAAAGATAATGTGACACAAGTTGCCACATGGATAAACCACAAGGACATTATGCTAAGTAAAATAAGCCAGTTGCAAAAGGATGAACAGTGTATGGCTCATTTATATGAGGTACCTGGAGATGTAAAATTCAGAGACAGAAAGTAGAAGTTGGTTGCTAGGGAACAGGGAAGGGGAAATGGAATTACTTCACCTTTTCAACATGAAGAGCTCTGTGGATATATGGTGATTCACTGACTCCAGCCATGTGCATATACTTATTGCCACTAAACTATATGTTTAAAAAAATGATTAAGAAGGTAATCATTATGTTTTGCACATTTTACCACACTTAAAATTGAGCTGGGTGCCGTGGGCATGCCTGTAATCCCAGCAGCTCAGAAGGTTGAGGCAGGAGGATCGTGAGTTCAAAAGTGAGGTGTTAAGCAACTTACTAAGACCCTGTCTCTAAATAAAGTACAAAATAGGGCTGGGAATGTGGATCAGTAGTCGAGTGCCCCTGAGTTCAATCCCTGGTACGACACCCCCCCCCCAAACAAAAGAAATTGAAAAGAGTTCATATTCTGATGACATTGTGGAAGAAAGTAGGTTCCATATTTTACTTGTATTTATCACTGTGAAAGAAATTTTAGTTCCATATTTTATTTGTATTTATCATGTGAAAATATTTCTGAGATGCTAAAAAATAATTTTGTAAAAAATCTTTAAAACTTTATGTATTAGACTCAACCAATTATTCCATTACCTAATGAAGTAATTTATTTTTAATATCAGTATGTGATGTTATGTAGAATATATTTTAGTATTAAATATAATAATAAATTATACTTTAATTGGTCACTTATTTATTATCTGTATATTTTAATGTATTTTCTGAGCTTGGAGAGGAAGAAAAGAGAAAATGAACTTAGAAAAAGTCATCTCAAAGTAGAATTTATATACCACAGCTTTCACCAGAGTGAATTGAAGTCGTATTTCAAATGCTCTGGCCACAAAGTGCTGAAGTGCTTTTTAAAGTCTATTTGATTTTTAGAAAAAGTTATTAAGGTTGAGGTATAATTTGTATACCATAAAATACACCCATTGTAAATGCACAACAAAATTATCATTTTTGTTTTTATTTATTTATTTATTTGAGTTATAGAGGGAAACAATATCTTTATTTTGTTTATTTATTTTTATGTGGTGCTGAGGATCGAACCCAGTGTCTCACACATGCAAGGTAAGTGCTTTCTTTGCCACTGAGTCACAACGCCAGCCCCAACAAAAGATCTTTTAGTAAATGTAAACAATTGTGCAGGCATCACCACAATTCCCTTTAGGAATATTTTCATTACCTGTTATGACACTTTGTGTCTGTTTGCTGTCAGTTCTCACTATCACCTTCATCCCCACCACCTTAACCAGTGTTCTGTTTTTTTTTTTCTCCCCAAAGTATGTATTTTCTGGATATTTAGCAGAATTATATAATATATGTTATCTGTTTCTGTTTTCCATTAACATGATATTTTGAGGTTCAGCATTTTTTAAGATGCATTAGTGATCCATTTTCTTTTATATTGCTGAATACTATTTTATGCATTTACTAGTTGCTGGACATTCAAGTCTTTGCAGTTTGGGGCTATTATGAATTATTTGGTGGTTAATATTCCCATTCAAGTTTTTGAGTTGACACAAGTTTTCACTTTGAGTAGATTCTAAGGAATGGGACTGATAGGCTATGTAATAAGTGTTTTGTGTTTAACATAAACTGTCTTCTAAAATGTCTGAATCACTTTTTATTCAACAATGTATGAGCATCTTCACATTTTTGCCAACACTTGGTATTAGAAGGCTTTTTTATTATAACCATTCTGATGGCATCTATTGACATTTTATTTTGCATTTCCCTAATGACTAAGTTTGTTGAGTGCTTTTATATGAAATATTAAATTTTGTATATGTTCTTTTGGGAAATATGTTACTGCCTTTTAATTGGATTGTCTATGAATAAGTTGGAAGAGTTTTCTAAATATTTATGATTAATCACTTTGTCAGATAGGTGATTTTCTAATATTTTCCTTCATATAATGCCATTTTATATGTAATGATGTCAAGAGAAAAAGTTTTCAATTTTAATGAATCTAATTTGTCATTTGCTTTCTTTAATGGAGTGTGCTTAGAGAGTCTCATCTAAGCAATGTTTGCCTAACCTAAGATCATAAAATTTTTCTCTGAAAGTATTACAACAGTTGAAGATCTTTTATAATTTCAGTCAATTTTTATGTCTGATGTGAGGTAAGGGGATGTAATTTTTTCAATGTTATTACTCAATTATCCTAGTACCACTTGTAGAAAACTACCCTTTTACCATTGAATACCTTGGGATCTGTCAAAAAATGAATTAATCTTATATTTGAAGGTCTAGTTCTTTTTTTCTTTGTGATAGTACTACAGTGTTTTGATTACTGAATCTTTAGAGTAAGTTTTGAAATTTCATAATTTGGCATAAGTTCTCCTATGCTCTTCTTTCTAAAAATTGTTTCAGCTATTTTGGGCCCTTTGTGTCCAATGTGTAGACAAGTTTGGGAAGAAATTGGTATCTTGAAAGTATTAAGTATTCCAAACCATTAATATGGGATTTCACTCCATGGATCATTGTTTTTGTTTTTCTTTTAATTTCTCTCTCTCTCCTTCTCCTCCCTCCCCCTCCCTCCCCCTCCCTCCCCCTTCCCTCCCCCCCCCTCTCTCTCTCTGCTGGAAATTGAACCTAGGACCTCAAACATTCTAGGCAAGAGCTCTAGCACTGGGTAACATCCCTATCCCTCACAAGGGGTGTTTGGTATTTTACAGAGTGCAAGTATTGACTTCTTTTGTTAATTTTATTAAGTACATCATTCTTTCTAATATTATAAACAAATTGTTTTGTTAGTTTGATCATCAAATTGTTCATTGCTTGTATATACAAACAGAAGTGGTTTTTATATCAATCTTATATCCTATACTTTTAAATTCTCTTATTAGTTCAAGTGCCTTTTAAAGGATGTTCTACATACAGAATTGTTTTTCTTTGAATAAAGGCTACTGCTGGTTTTAAAATTATGTATGATTTTATTTTTCTTGCCTGATTGTGTAGGTCAGAAACTTCAGTGAAGAACTGAAGTACTAAGAATGGACACACTGGACTTGTTTATGATTTTAGATGAAAATCAGGCAGTCTTTCATAATTATTATATTAATTATAGTTTTGCATAAATGTCCTTTAACAGATTAAAGATGTCTCTTTCTTTGATTATTTTCAAGTTATCATAATAAAGAATTTTTGAAGTTTGTCAAATGCATTTTATCTGTCTTTTATTAGTACTTTCTACTGTATTAATTTTTTTTGACCAAACTTGCATTTCTGGGTTAAATCCATCATGTGTCTCATCCATTTTATATGTTGCCAGATTGATTTGCTAAAAATTTAAAGCATTTGCATCTATATTCATGAGGAATTTTGGCCTGTAGTTTTCTTCTGATATGTTTCTCTGGCTATACTATAGGAATGATACTAGACTCAGATAATTTGAAAGTATTCTATTCTTTATTTTCTGAAAGAATATGAGTAGATAATATTACTTCTTCTTTAAATATTATAACTCATCTTTGAAACCATTTAGGCCTAGAGTTTTCTTTCTTGGAAGATCATTTATTACTAATTATTAATTTGGTTTCTTTTTAAAATATCTGTTTCACAACTTTGCAGATTTTCTTTTTTTCTTGAATTAAGTTTTTGTCTTTCTGGATATTTGTCTATTTTTTCTATGCTAAAATTTCCACAAAAAATATGTTCATGATATTCCCTGTAATTCTTGAATTTTCTCTAAGACAATGGTGATGTTCCCCCTCTTTTATACCTCATTTTGTTCATCTGAATTATTTCTTTCCCTTGCTCTATCAAACTAGTTTTCTCAGTGTGATTTGATTTTTCAAAGAATCAACTGTAGAAGTTATTGATTTTCTCTGTCTTCTACTTCATAGATTTTGCTGTGATCTTCTATCCTTACTTATGCTTACTTTGCATTTAATTGCTCTTCTCTTTCTAGTTTCTTGAGGTGGTAACTAGATTAATGATTTAAGAATTGTTTTCTTTTCTCATATACTCTTTTTAAAACTATAAATTTGCCTTTAAGTACTGCCTTAGCAGCCATCTATAAATTTTATTATGTTATATTTTAATTTCCGTGTAATTCAATCATTTCCTAATTTCTACTGTGACTTCATTTTTGACTTATGGGTATTTAGCAGTGAATTGTTTAATTTCTATATATATTAGGATAGCTCTCTGTAAATTTCTAGCTCAATTTCTGTATGGTTAGAGAAAATATACTTTGAATTATTTCAATCATTTAAACATTGAAACATTTCTATAGTTTAGCTCATTTTTGGAAAACTTTTTTTTATAAATTTGAAAATAGTGTGTATTATACTATTATTAAGTGAAATATTTTATTGTCTATTAGTTCAAGTTGGTGTTTTTCAAGCCTTTTTTATCTTTAATGATTTTTTCTATTTAGTTTTTCTAGCAAACAGTGAAAATGATACTAAAATCTTCATCTGTAATTTTAGTATTCTATTATTTTAGTTCTATTAGATTTTACTTCTTATATTTTAAGACTTTGTCCTTTTCTAATCTTTTTAAAAATTATTTATTTTCAGTTTTAGGTAGACACAATACCTTCATTTTTATTTTTATGTGGTTCCAAGAATCGAACCCAGCGCCTCATGCATGCTAGGCGAGAGTGCTACCTACCACTTGAGCCACATCCCCAGCCCCATATTTTCTAATCTTAGCATAACCATTAAATTTCTCTTATGGCTACTATTTGCAAAGACTATATTTTTATCCCTTTACTTTCAACCCATTTGTGTGTTTGAATTAAAAGTGTGTTTCTGATAGATATTATATATCATTGGAACTTACCTTTTTCTCTAGTTTGGCAATCTGTCTCTTTGTTGGAGTGTTTATTCCATCCACATTTAATGTCATATGAAATGATGGATTTACCTTTGACATTTTGCTACTCATTTTCTGTTAAGTTTTATGACATTTTGCTCCTTCACTCCCTTTTTCTTTTTGTGTGAAACATTTTTCAATATAACATTTTAGTTCCTCTATTGAGTTTTTGAATGGTGTATTTTTAGTTATTTCTTAGGAGTGCTCCAGGGATTAGAATGTACATCTTAACTTATCAAAATGTAACTCAGGCTAAAATTCCTTAAATCCAACTAAATGTAACAAATTGATTCTTTAATAATTTTCTTCCCTTTTACTTTGTGCTAGTCTATATGTATACTTTTCTCCAAGAATGTGGGTTAAGAAAATATATTAGTGTTTTATATTTATTCACATATTTCCATTACTTGCACTCTTCCTTTATATATTCTCTAATCTTTTTCTTTTATCCTTTCAATGCTACTAATAATGAATTCTCTCAGCTTTTATCTATATGAGGATGTATCATTTTTTTCTATTCATTTTTAATAATAAATCTGCCTAATATAGAATTCCTGATTTATAGTTATTTTCTCTTTCACCACTTTATATAGTACACATTATCTCATATTTCCCATTGTTTTAAATGTGAAGAGAATGGTTGAGTATTGCTGTTCATCTTACATGATGAGTAACTTTCTCCTGTTGCTTTCAAGATTTTCTCTTGGTTTTCAAACTTTTAAGAGCTCAAATATCAAGTGTCTAGAAGTAGACCTTTGCTTTATTACTTTAGCTTATTGAACTACTTGTATCTGTAATTTTTATGCAATTTATAAAATTAGAAATATTTTTAAAAATTTATTTCTACTTTCTTTTTAGTCTTATAATCATAATTTTTTTTACCATTTCTTTTCTGTTTTGTTCTTGATGCTGTTCTTGTTATGTTGTTTGTACTTCCTTTTTTCGTATGGTGTGGGGATTGAGCCTGAGACTTTGTGCTCTTTCATTGAGTAACACTCTCAGTTAAGCCAAGACAATCACACATAGTTCCAATCACAACCTATTCCCCCCTGAACCTTGAAGGATACTTCACCTTAAAGTATAGGAGGACACAATTCCCCATAATATGATAATATGTCCCCTATTGGTCACAACTACTGGGTTGGATCCTTTTACCTGAAGAGTTACTCCCCAAGTAATAGCAAAGAGAAATAATATAACTGATTTGTACACTGCACTGACAAAGGTCTTCAGCATTTGTTGCTCACCCACACTATCAGATCTCACATCACTGAAAATTCTGCACATGAATGTTATTGAAGGGGAGCTCCCATCCCAGACCTTACCTCTCCATGTGAAATACCAGAAACTGCACTAGTTTATAAACAAAGATTAAAAGCTTCAGACCCTTCATCATGATTGAAACAGGTATCAGAATCACTTTTCAGTAACAGAGCCAATATTAATAGTGCCCATGGAAACCCTCACCATTCCTATTTTACAACTAATTACAGAAGATGCACCCCTACATATTCTCCTGCCTACACTATGCCAGTTTGAATTACCAAAGGAACCACACTCTTGTGACACCAACAGAAAAAGTAGTCTCCTTAGGTTCTGATATGGTATTTATTGTGTGAAAACCCACCCACTAATCAAAGCCTAAGAAACCAGGGGTATATCACACTTTGAAACCATATTAATTCTAATATAGAATTATATGCAGTACTACACAACAAAATGATACCCCAAGACACATCATCTCTAGAAGGCTACTTTCTAAGAAGGCCCTCACATAATTGGAAGAGATATCCATCACAACAACACATGCACAAATATTAGCATAGAAGCACAAGACATATGAAAAAAATTAGGCAAATGGTATCTCCTGAAGTTGATAATTCTGCAGTAACAGATTTTGAACTGGGCAAAGTGTTGCATAAAAAAATTCAAAAGAATGATTTTTTTAAAAGCTCAATGAATTCCAAGAGAATAGAGATAAAGCATTGGATAAATTGAAGAAGATAATACCTGAGATGAATGAGAAATATAGTAAAGAGAGTTTGAAAAAGAACCACACAGAATTCTTGGAAATGAAAAGCTTAACATCTCAGATTAAAACAAACGAACAAACAAACAAAAAACCCAACTCAGTTGAAAAATTGTCAAACAGACTAGATAAAGTGGCAGAAAAAAAATATCATATCTTGATATTTTTGCTTGAAGGCAAGTCTGATGAAATAATGCATTGAGACAGTAATAAGGAAAAATGGATAGAACATATAGTATCTCTGGGACATCATTAAAGATCAAACACATGCATGATTGGAAGAGATGAGGGTTAAGAGTTACAGACTGAAGGCATAGAAAAACTATTCAATGAAATAATGACAGAAAATTTCCCAAATCTTAGGAAAAATAGGGATGGCCAGGTATTTGAACCACAAAGACACATGCCCAGAATACAGCCTCACCACAATATTGTAACTAAATTGCCAAAATACAAAACAAAGAAATAATATTAGAATCCTTGTTCATTTTTAAAATTTTGAAAAAATAGCAGGGAATTCATCTGATGGTCCTGAGCTATCCTTGTGAGAGAAGCACAAAGTCACATTTAAAAGCAAACATTTTAGATTATTTATATAATTTTCAGAAGAAACTTTACTCCAAGGAGGGCATGGAATCATGTATTTCAATATCTGAAAATAAATAAATGCTAACCAAGTTTGCTATACCCAGTAAATTTATCCATCAGAATCAAAGAAATAACAACTTAAAAGATGAGCACTAAATAAGGGAATTCATGCATTATGACCAGCATTACAGAAGAAACTTGTGGGAATCCTACACTCAGAAAATAAAGATAAAAACAAACATGAAAGCACAATAAGAATAAATCCAACTAAAAGAGTAGAGTCATAAATGAAAAGGAATTATTGTGTCTTAATGTATTATTACCTTGATTGATAAATAGTGAACTTGTAACTGATTGATTTTTTTTAAAGTCTACATATGTCTACTGGTGAGGTAAGTTTCTAGGGGGCCTATTGTTTGGTCTTATTACTAATTTATTCAGTGAATCTGTTTATTTAATTGAAAAAAAACATTATCAATAAGGTCATCAAGCTTCTAACATGAATAAGAGAGAAAGAAATCAATATACAGTATCCAAAACAAACAGAAGAAAATAACTGGAGAAAATATATACCTCTCAATAAAAATGCTGATTGTTAATGGTCTTAATTAAACATCGGTTTCCTCAGACTATTCCACAAAATAGAAAGGGTAGAAGCTCTTCCAAACTCATTCTACAAAGTAAGTATTACCCTGCTACCAAAACCTTATAAGGACACACACACACACACACACACACACACACACACACACCCCTATAGACCCAAATCCCTGATGAATGTAGGGATAAATAAATAAAACACTTATAAACTGAATTAAATAGCACACTAAAAAGTCCATACACCATGATCAAGGTGTTCTTATTTCAGGGATGCAAGAATGGTACAACATATACAAATCAACAAATGTAATATAACATATAAATAAAATCAAGACTAAAAAATCTCATCATCATTTCAATAAATATAAATGTAGCCTTTAATAAAATTCAACATCGGTTCATGATAAAATCCATTAAATAAATTTGGAATGGAATGATTATACCTCAAATTAATAAAGCCATATATGATAAATCCATAACCAATATCATTGGCTGAAACCGAAAACATTTCCTCAAAGATCAGGAACAAGAAAAGAATGCTCACTTTTATAATTCCTATTTAACATAATACTAGAAATTTTACCCAAAGCACTTATGGAAGAGAACATTTTAAAAGGATACAAATAGAAATGTAGGGAATCAATTATCCATGACTGGTACACATACAGATTCTATACATAAAAAATTCTAAAGGTTTCTTCAAAACTTTTAGAACTGATAATTAAAATCAGAAAAGTAACAGGATACACAATCAATATGTAAAAATCAGGAGCATTTTTATACACCAAAAATGAAACCACTGATAAACAAATCATGATAGTAATTCCAAGCACAATGGTCACCCAACCCTCCATGCTACCCAAGAATAAACCTAACTAAGGATGTGAAAGACCTGTTCAATAAAAATTACAAAGCACTGAAAAAAATTTCAAAAAGACACCAGGTGCTAGAAAGAAAACCCATGTTCATGGATTGAAAGAATCAATGTTGTTAAAATCTACAGATGCAATGTCATCTTCATCAAATTACTAATGACATTCTTCATATAACTATAAAAAGCAATCCTAAAATTCTCTGGAAGAACAAAGACCCTAAATAGCTGCAGTAAACGTGAGCAAAAAGAGTGATGTTTAAAGTATCATAATGCCTGAATTAAACCATACTATAGGGTAATAGTGACAGCATGGTATTGGCATAAAAATAAATAGAACAGTGGAACAGAATAGAGGACATTGAAATAAATCTGTGCATCTTATACAGTGAATGGATTTTTGACAGAGGTATCAAAAACATACATTGGAGAAAGGACATAGCCTTCAATCAATGGTGCCGTAAATGTGCCCAAAGAATATTGAAACTTGTCTCCTATCAAACTTGTCTCCCTGTACAAAAGTCAACACAAAATGGATGAAACACCTTAATCTAAGACCTGAAACGTGAATGAAAGGACTAGAGAAAATATATGAGAAATATTTTATGATATTGGCCCAGGCCATGATTTTCTATGCAGGACACTAAGAGTTCAGGAAAAGCTACTAAGAATTGACAAATGGGATTTGCATCAAATTAAAAATCCTTTGTACTCCAAAGCAAACAATAGACAGAGTGAAGAAACCACTTATAGAATGGGAGAAAATCTTTGCCAACTTCTCATCTGGGATAGGTTTAAAATCCAGAAGATCTCAAAAACCTTAACAATAATAGCAAATAATAATCCACTAAAAATGTGGGGAAAGGATTCAGAGACACTGATCAAAACAATAACTAATAGACAATAAATGAACAAAAAGTATTTAACATCCTAGTCTTTAGGAAAAATGCAAATCAAAACTACATTGAGATTCCATCTCACCCCAATTAGAATAGCTATTACCACAAAAGCAAAAGATGACAAATTTTGGTGAGGAGAAAATGGAACCTAATGCAATGTTGGTGGGAATGTAAATTAATACAGTCACTATGGAAAACCCTTTGGAAGTTCCTCAAGAATTAAAAAAATGTAACTACTATATGCTCCATCTATACAGGTCTGAGTATAGAACAGAAATAATGAAGTAACCATACAAAAGAGATACCTATGTACTCTTGTTTATCTAGACATAGTAGCCAAGATATGAAATCAGCCTAGGTGCTCATTCATAGGTGAGTGAATAAAGGAAATATTACACACATACACACACACACACACACACACACACACACAGAAGTTTTATTCAGCTATAAAGAAAAATGAAATCCTGTCATTTGCAAGGAAATAGAACTGGAGATCATCATGTTTAGAAAATAAGCTAAATGCAGAAAGAAAAGTATTGCATGTTTTCTCTCATATGGGGAGATTTAAAGAGAAAGAAAGATAAAAACATGACCTGAAAGTAGAAGAGAGACTGTAAGAGATTGGGGAAGGACCTGGGCAAGGAAGTAGAGAGGGGTAGAATAAAGAGGGTATAAGGGAGTGTGGACATAATCAATGCATGATATCCACATGCATGCAAATGTCACAATGGAATGCACTGATTTGTAAAATTAATATGGATTAATAAAAAGAGGAGGAATATTGAAAGTTCAGAACCATTGTGCTTTTTCTTTTTATGGGCTTTAAATTCATATTATAAAAGCTCCCTGCTAAGATAGAAAAGGAAGATGGCTTTCTTAGATGTCTCTATATTGTTGACCCCATTCAGGATTTTGTTAATCATATTTTAATTTTAATTTTGATAAACACTGTAATATTTCTGTACTCTTTTGAATGAAACAATCTAACCCAAACAAACAAACAAACAAAAAGTCTGGAGTTTTCTGTAAAGATTCTTTCAGATGAGGTTAAGATTTAAATCAGTGGACTTTGAACATAGCAGATCACCCTCCATAAAGTGTGTGGGCCTCATCCAATGACCTGAAGGCCTTAACAGAACAGAATTTCATGATCACCCTGAGAAAGAAGGAATTCTACTAGTGGATTGCCTTCAGAGGTGAACTGAATTCTTCCCTGAGTCTCCCCTATGCTAGCCTACCTCATCAGAGTTTGGATTCACCAAGTTCCCATGTCACATGAACTAATTCCTTAAAATAAATCTCTGTCTATATTTATATATCCTGTTGGTTAAGCTTTTGTGGAGAATCCAGACTAATACACTTAGCATACTTCATAAACTTTTGTGGAAAAGTAGACATTTCATAGGATACAGCATTTCTGGAATCTGGTTTCGTTTTAGTAATTTGACTAGATTTAATCTGTGGCATCTGTCCCCTTCATGTGTGACTGCTGCCGTCTCCACACCCGTTTTTAAGCCCCTTGTTTTTAAGGTTAAATGTCTAGGGGTTGTCCCTGTTTCTCTGGGGCTTTGGAGGTCATCTAATGATTACTCACAGGTTCTGCTCAAACATCTGGAGCTTATGTAAACCTTCCAACCTCTGCCAATGGATGTGTGAGTCAGTTGGGGATCACATTCAGTGTTATGAAAACACTACCGGGTGTGGGTTTTCCAAACTCCACTTCATATAAAGTCATTGCCTTGAGCAGCAAAGCTGTTGGTGTTCATGGCCAGCCCCATCTGGTATCATTAACTGTGACTGAGCTGAGGGTGGGGGTAGCCACAGTCAAGAGCGCTACAGAATCTGAGTGTCCTTCTACAAAACTCTGCAGCTTTTCATGAATAAATACTTCTCACTTTTTCAGTGGTCAATTTCCAGAAATGGTTATGATAATTTCGTCCAATTTCATGATCTAATGCTTTCTTTATAAAAATGTCTAAGCTTCTGTCTGTGAAACCACAAATTTTCTCTGCTTTGTTGTAAGAAAACTGGGAGAAATGCTGGCTCTTCTTTATCTTTTATCCCCTATATCCAATTATTTTGCTAGGTTATGTTAGTTTTACTTTATCTCTAAAATCTTATCTTTTAAATTTTTGCTTCCACTAACCTAAGAAAGTGCATATCACCTTATGCCTATATTATCACAGTAGCCTGATAACACTAGCCCTAGATTGGCCAGATCACGTGATATGGGTTTATATTCAAGGATAGGCAAGAATGCACAGTTCAATTTCATTTACTTTGACTTACTCTTGAAGCAGCTATAAAGCAGAGTGTATGAAAAAGAAATAAAATGCAATGTGTGGTCACAGTTCCTAGCTTTTCTTTGTATCTTATGGAAGTGTGCTCAAATTGCAGTCTTGGCAGGCCACACAGTTTGGGATGTCCATTAGGATGAAGAAGCCAAGAATGATGTCATGGACTTTTACATGTCAGGCACAACAGTACCCAGGAGCAATGTATTTTATTATATAACACTGTCATATGATATTTGTGCTACTTAGTAAGCCCAATATTCAAGCATATGGCTTTCCTATTCTTGCTGTGTTTTATAGGAGTTGTCTATATTTACTATTCCCAATTCATTATCCATTTAATATTAAACTCACTCTAATCTAGCTTTTGTCCCTCATATTCTAACATAACTCCCATTTTTAAGATTTTTAATGAACTCCACATTGCTCAATCCTATGGCCAATTCTCTGTCCTCTTTGTTTTTATGCCACCTAGGTCTGGCACAGTATGTCACTCCATCTCCCTTGATATATTATCCATTAGCTTCCAAAATATGGGTGTTCTCTGTCTTCCATTTGCTGTTCCAAGGCACTCTGGACCTTACTCCATTCCTGCATTTGTCCCCTTGAGACTAACTTGTATGGGTTACATCAACAGGTTCCTGTGCCTTCTGAATTTCAGTAACATGGTCCTTTGGAAACCTTGATAAGAGAAGGCAGGGAGGAAGGGAGGAGTAAAAATAAGGTCAGGGTGTGTGTTCTTCTGGCTCTCTACCTTCAAGTCACTTTGAACTGGTTCTGTGCCTCCTCTCACAGTAGCATATTCTATAGAACTCTTGCCCTCAGGTTTCAATGAACACTGTCTGCATCCCATATTTCCTCTGGTCAAGAGACTGTTCTAGCACCATGATACTCTACTCTCTTTGGTGGCTCCCCCACAGCCACACCTTTGTAAATAATTCTTGCTCTTCCTCTCCATTTCCACTGGTATCACCCCGTTCCAATCTTCATATCTTGTGTGGATTATTACAAGAGTTATGTGAATTATATCAATTTTTGACCTCCCAACTCCAACCATAGGACTGTCCTCACACAACAATCAAAATGGCCCTTTTGAAATCTAAATTATTATTATGCACTGATCAGTCCCAAACCTTTAAAGGAATCCCCATGTCAAGTTCAAAGTAAAGTTCTCATCATTTTCTACAAGCCCCTGCGTAATTTGGCCTCTTTACCTTTATGATTTTTACAGATTCTAGGCTCCTTCAGCTCATACCATTCCAAGTACTGTCTTTCTTGCTGCTTCTCTCCTAAGTGGTATGCTTCTGCAATCCAGGAGCTGTTGTACTGGAGTTCTGGAACACTTGTGCCCTACGTACTGTGGTTCTTTGCTCATGTATCCATTTATTAATGAAGTTCATTCTGCTTTACTCTTTAGTATAAAGCCCACTCTCTTCCCATTATACTCAGTCCTCCTTATTCTGCTTTAATATTTTTTTCATAGCTTTTGTCACCTTTTAAGCTACTGACAGTGATTGTGCTTCTCCTAGTTAGGAAATAACTTCCAGGAAGTCAGGGGATCTAGCCTAGAAGAGTGTCTGGTATTCAGTATGTGCACAGTTAGGTAACTGTCTCATGAATGAACATCTCAGCCTAGCCACAATATCCCTTTTTCTGTACCTGTACTTCAGGGCCCAGGAGTTTTCATTTAGGTCACCTTTCTAGGGACTCCTCAATTCAATCTTATTCTCATGTTATTACTCTTTGTTGCTCAGGAAACTCAGTGTCTTTTGGTTAATACTTCTATCTTCCATGGCCAATTAGAATTCTCTCCCACTTCTCCCAAAATGCATTCTAATAGTAGATTAACTATAGTGTTATTTGTTCTATGTGTATTTCTAAATGTTTTTTATCCAACAAGCTTATAAACTTCTTGATGGTAATCATGCCATTCCACATTTTTGACCTCGAAATGTTGTTACATAGTAAATGTCCAAAAGATGCTATTAAATGAAATTTAATTTGAAGCATTTTTTCTTGATCAATGATAAATAATATCTGATGCATTCAACCATAATTAAAAATCTCCTTCAGGTATCAGATCAAATTTTGCTGAATGTACGTTACCTTATATTTGCTCATATGATGCTCATATGTTCATCTAAAAACCCAATTTCCCACAAGCTCTGAGGCCATGTTTCAAAAAATTAGACATCTTTGAGGTATTCACAGATTTAATACATTTTATTCAAATTCTAAAGGTTAAGGCCCTCAGAAAATATGTACGTGCTGTGGATCAATCATAGTTGCAAACAGCAATACAGATGCAGAATAAAATCTAAGAATTCTTGTCTTGAATAAATTACATGCTCATTAATGTTTCCAAATTGATTCCACATGTATCTTGGGATATGGAGTCACTTGTCCAATTTGTGTTTATTACCTAAAAGTGTTAATATGTTAATTCCACATGGGATTCGGAAGGCTGGGGATTTGTTTGTGACACCTAGCTTAATTAATAACATATCTTTTTAATGATAAAGTATCAATTAATAATATTTACATAAGTCTGATGGGCTCTAGCAAAAGGTATTCAAAAATGCTACTCCAAGTTGCTGTTCTGAACAAGGGGTTTGACTCTTCACACACAAGCTTTTTCTAACATGGAAAAGAATAGAAAGCGCTGGAAGAAGAAGGATGGAAGTAGAGTTGGGCTATATTGTCTGGCAGGGTAATGTGTAGGTCTCCTTTTCCTAATTAGATTTCTGTGCTTCTCTTCTTTGATATTTTGTTCATTATTGGTCATCTAAGAATTGCCCTCTTAATTTTATTAATTCCTTTCAGTACTCATTCTGATTGTTTAACTGCATTAAAGTGCCTTTAGCGCCTGTTTAAAAATTGTTTTTATTAATTTATATTTTAAGATTCATTCCAAGTGATAGTTTAGCAAAGGCATAATCTCTATTTTGTTTTGAAAATAATATTTTAGGATAGATTATTAACATCCAGGTGATTTTCTTCCTTATTCTTATGAGTGACACGTTCCTGATTTTCTAACTGCTGTGGGAAGTACCCAGAGTCACACTACTGAAGGATCCTACCTGGTCTAACTCCCTCCCCAATTGTTCCATCTGCCTTGAGGCTGGGCACCACCACCTCTTACTTGTTCCTCTCTGTCTCAGGTCAGCTCTTTGCCTCTCTTCCAGACCACCTACACTCTTCCAGACTTCAACAAAGTTCACATAAAAGAGACATTTGACTGTGAGAACGAATAAGTAAAATCCTTTTAAAACTATGTACAAATGTCAATGCTTTCCCTTTTTAGTTTAATGGGTAGCAGTATAACGTAGTAGTTAAAAGCACAGCAGGATATGGTGGTGCATGCCTTCAATTCTAGTGACTTAGGAGGCTGAGGCAGGAGGATCACAAGTTCAAGACCAGCCTCAGCAACTTAGCAAACCCCCCCAACCCCCCCCCCCAAAAAAAAAGGACTGGTGATGTACCCTCAGGGATAAAGTGCATCTGGGGTCAATTCCAGTAACAAAAGGAAAAAAAAAGATTCTAAAATTTGGGATTATAGGATTATAGTCTGTCAGTACCTCTAATATATGATTCTGTATCTTAATTTCAAAGAGGCTCAGTTTTCTTAATAATACAATGGAGATAGTAGAATTTCTACTTTATATGCTAGATAAAGATTAAATGGTTAATATTCAGGTTAATATTTAAATGAGCATTACATAAATAAACATTTGCTTAGTTTTGACATATATATTTAGATAATATGTGGCACATAGTAAGTACTAGTTATGCTAATTGTTGTATAATTATTAGCATGTTATTGTATGATTCCTATTACTATAGCTAAGTTATAGCTATATATACTTTAACTGAAACTATTACAAAAGTTGTTTACAATAATGAAGAGAATTGGATTTTATGGAAAATCATGACAGAGTTTAGGATAGATTATTGCCCGCCCAGTATCCCAAAAGTCTGCCATTGTGCTCCCCCTCCCCCAAGACAAGAGAGACTATTTTCTATAGAGTATGTTCTCTGTAAGAGAGATAATAAAGTAAACAACATATAAAAAATGTCTCCTTAATCTTTAAGCCTATACATAGGTTCTACTAAGATAAAATAAAGGTTACAAAGTGTAATTTTAACTAATATTCCTAATTTCTGAAAACTTGGTTTTTGTGCTTTTTGTTTAAATTTGCAAAATTTACCTTTTTCTCCAAGAACACATGAAACCAGTATCTCCAAATCTATACTATTTTTTGTGGTCTACATTAGTAACTTAGCACCCTCCCCCCAAAAAAAAAATGGCAGGTACATGGTGGGGGTATTGATATTATAGTTAATTGAGGCCTTTGAAAATTTGCACTTTGGTTCAGTTTGCTTCAGCCATTTGAGAAATCAGAGTGTCTTCCTTTCGAATCCATCACTACTGAGTCTCTTTGTTACTTAATACTATTTTGGGAGTCTTGGCTGCAAAATTAAGTCTTTTCTCTCAATAAAAATTAAGTAAAGAAATAAAAACACAGGCCTGTATAAGCATAAATTATATACTTAAGACTAGTGTTCATGGATTGAGCTGTTAATAGCAAATTAGAGACATAATGTAAATTACAATAATTTTATGGTCAAAAAGTCAACTCACATTTATTGTGTGCCAGAAAAATTCAGGCTCTGTGCTAGTCAGTCCTTTGGTAGATAAACAGAGATGTCATTCACCTTATCATGATCTTAGGCACTGAATAAAGTACTAGGGAGAAAAAGATTAATAAGACACATCTAGGTCCTTGTAACCAAGTAGAAGACAAATCCATAGCTGTTAAGGACCTCCAACTTAAGTATCAGAAAAATAAATAGAAATAGCACATATAAAAAGTTTGGCTTGAATATCACCACCAAAAATTCAAGGCTTGCATAATCTCGCAAGCCAAGCGTAGAGTGAGAGAAACCAGACCCCAAAGAATACTTTTTTAGCATTTGCGTTTGAGTAAAGTTCAGAAAGATACAAAGCCAAGCTACGGTGTGAGTAATGAGAAAATGGCATCTCTTGTCATGGGGCAGGGGGAGCACAATGGTGGACTTTTGGGATACTGGGCAGGCAATATTCAGTATCTTCATATGGATGCTGGTTGTATGGGTGTTATGGTTTCTATGTGAGGGGTTCCCCAAAAGCTCACGTGTGAGACAATGCAAGAGGGTTCAGAGGGGAAGTGATTAGGTTGTAAGAGCTAATACTGATACCTCCAAAACAGTGAGCCCTGTAATCAACTTTTCCTGCCCTAAAATTGTTCTGGTCAGATTTTTTAGTCACAGCAGTAAAAAAGCTGACTAAAACAATGGGGTTATTCACTTTGTAAAAATACACTTGTGATTTGTACACTTTATGATGTAAAGGTTATATTTCAGTGGAAAAATTATCCTATGACTTACTAGAATTTCAAAAGCATTCACCTGATTGATGTATCTTCAATTTCTTAGAGAGAAGCATGATAACATTTCTTTCTCTCTTTCTTTCTTTCTTCCTTTTTTTCTTTCTTTTTTTTTTTTTTTTTTTTTGGTACCAGGGATCAAACTCAGGGACACTCAACTGCTGAACCACATCCCTAGCCCTATTTTATTTAGAGACAGAGTCTCATTGGGTTGCATAGCACCTCACCATTGCTGAGGCTGGCATTGAACTTGCAATCCTCCAGCCTCAGCCTCCCAAGCCACTGGGATTACAGGCATGCACCAATGTACCCAGATCATTTTCTTGATTTCCTCTTCCTTCAGGCCTCCTGCCTTTCCTGAGTGCTATCCTCATGACTCATATGTAACAGGTGCACACTTCCATAGGTTCTGGCAAATATATGTTAACATACAGATTTCACTGGCTTCATGGACTTTTCATTCAAGATTTTATAGGCACATAGAAAAGTGACTATACTGTCATAATGACTGTCACTTCAAATGTGATAGGTATTGTTGTTCATAAATATGTCCTTGTTGCACACCACCATTTTGGAGTTTTACTGCATCTAGTTCTATCCTCTCTTCATATTTATTTTTCTAATCTTTTCTTTTTTAATATTCTCCTCCCTCCTTCTGTAACAAGGCCCCTTGTGGACTACTTCCGTCCTTTCCAATTTACTTGTCTCTAGCTGTGGCTGCAGGGGGACGTCTGTATATATTTTGACTCACTTCATTCTCTCAGCATCTCATCTTAATTGCACCCTGAGCATCATATGAGGCTTGGCCAAGGTCCTGGCATGGGATGTCAGGGGAACCTTATCCATGTGCAAAACTCAAAAGTTCAGGAAAGCTGACATCCTCAGACACAGCCCTCAACCAATAATTGATGAATGTTATTCTGTCAATTTTGCAGTGGAAAATTCTGAGAAGCATTTTATATACTTCTCAGAAGTTTTTGGAGTGATTGAAGTGCTATTGCTAGGGCAGTGACTAGCTTGGTAACATACCTCCTTTTCTCCCTACCTATTTTGCTGTTGTTTGATTGCTCACTTTGATTATTTCCAAATAAACTACCTTTGCACTCTTTGATTAAGCTTTGCTTTCTGAGGGACCATAGTTAGGACCAGTTGTTACCTGGATAGTAGATATACAAGGTATGACTGCAGAATAGATAGAAACAAGAATCTCACTGGCAGGGGGCAACAGCAAGATGAGGAAACCCAGGCATGTTAAGGCATCACAATGACCAAGTCTCTGACCTGTATGAAATAGGATGAGGCTAAGAGGAAGTGGGAGTGCTGTGTTATTCAGTGATAACAATCATAATTTTAAGTATTGTGAAGTTGGCTGTCTTTTGTTTTTAGCTTCAGAAGACCTAAACTGGGGGGCAGTGGGTGGGCAGTGGGTGGGTTAGATTGCCAGATTTCAAATCAAGGCCTTCAAGGCAGCATCTAGAAAAACCTTCATCTTCTGTAGCTACAGTGTGGATGTTAGTGAAAATCAGGCTCAAGGGCTTCAAAGGAAAGAATAAGCCCATCTTTGAAAGGTTTCCTATGTTTGTATTATGGACCTCAGTGAGCCACTTTTTCTGACCCTAGGAAATTTTATCCCACAGCTTGTTTTTTTCTGCTGGACACAAGGTTACTACTAAACTTGAAGTTACACAAGTGCTTATACAGTGGGCCAGGAAAGAGAGACTAAGATGGCAAGTGAGTTAGGTGTGGTTCCAGAGACACCAACTCCCCTTTCCCAAGCCTGGCCTGGCTGATACACTTTTGAACACCCCACCTGTCACTATCTGAGACCAATAATGATTTCTCTTTGTAGAACCATCCCAAGAAAGCCACTGAGATGGCTTTTAGATTTTAACCAAAACCTTTACACCTTGGAGGAGACAGCAAGAGTTTATAGAAGAATCCAAAGCCAATTCAGATTTGCTTTTACTTTCCCTGCCCAAAGTTACACTATCACCTCCATTATCTAGTAATTCACACCATACCTTATTTACTGGCACAGAATTTTCCACAATAAGGAATCTATTTTTTAGTAAGGGATATGTGACCATGGAATCCTCTGGTCCCACCATAATTATATGCATTTCCAGAAAGCAGGAGATCAAACAGAACAGGAGTAGCCTATTCACATATTTTCTAGAACTAGGTTGGAAGTCAGTCCCTGCCATGTTAGAGTGCTAAATTAATGTGCTTTTTCCTCAAAAGCTAGACTACTTGGTTTGAGAAATGAGCATTGGGAACAGGGTTGGTCTCTCTCAACACTATTTCTGGTTAATCATTTGCAGATATTATGCTTTCAGCATTAAGCTATGCAGACCTAGAAGTGCTCATTTCCAGAGATGAATCCTTTTTTCTGGGGGACAGACTGACAAGAAGTAGCATTTGGGGCATCTTTTGGTTGAAGATTATCCCAAAAGGTGCTAGCATTCATGCAACTATGGGTTTGCATGTGAGGGGTTTGCATGTGAGTAGGGCCAGCAGGCTTCCCTAGGAAATTTTATCCCACAACTTATTTTTTCGGCTGGACACAAGGTTTCTACTAAACTTGAAGTTATGGCTCTTACCAGGTCATTTCAGGATCCTCATGCCAATGGAACAGCAGCAAAAAAAAGGAAGTCCTATTATCACAGAAGAATCTCTGAGTGGAAACAAAAAGAAACTCAAGGAAGCAACCCAAGGCATCAACTGTAGTATTTCTTAGCACTTATATGTCCATTGATTGTGGTAAATGGGCCATTGCAATAATTGCCATTTTGTAATGACAAAACTATTGAGGGCTCAGACCATCCAGTGGTTAAAGTCAGCTTTGCCCCCAGACAAGCAGCCAGATTAGTTGATGTATGACTTAGCATATAGGAAATTTAAAACAAGTCTTAAAGACAAGAGATGTCTATCAATTAAGGTTCTATTTCAGGAAAGGAAGAGGATTGTATCTAGTTTAACGTATCTTCCTCTACTATGTCTTCCGAAGGCCCAAACTAGAAGATTCAGTTAGGGATTGAACTAATGAAAAGTTAGAACACTGCAATAAGCAAACTGTATCAGGTGTCTCTTGTTCACTAACTCACACGTTCTTGGCCTCATCTCTGATTCTAGTCATAGCTACAGCAAATTTATTCCATGAAGACTTCAATTTACTTGGAACTAACAGCATGTTTGTCTCAAACATACACCAAAAAAAAAAAAATTTAAAAAGTCTTTTAAGCCTTTTGACTTTGCATCATGGTATGCCAGTAGGAAATTTCACAGCAAATGCTAAGCACAGCCTGAACTGTGAAGGAGTCAGTGCCTTCTGGATCACCATCCACCACTGGGGGATAGAACATCATCAATAAATGTTCCCCCCACCCTTCAATCTTCAGGTGGAAGTCTCTGGAAACACAGAGGTATATTAGGTTCTTCTCCTCCCAGTTTCAATCTCTGTGGTTCTTTACTCCTATTTCCTTGGAACACCTTTCAATTTATGATTTGTGCATAAGTCTTTGGCTCAAATTGTGCTCAGTATTAGAAGGATCTCATTTTTTTTTCATTTAAAGCATTTTTGTTCCTTTTCTGATGTCTTGGCACCATTCAAAATTACTGCTCAGAAGATCTCGTCTGCCCCTACTGGGTTTATGAAAGTATAATTTTCCAAAAGGAGAAATTTCCTACCCTAGATTGAATTCAAGTACCTCTTTGTTTATTCACTGGCGTGTTTTCTTTAGCCTATAACCATGTTCAATATACACCTCTCTGAAACACCCATTTATACATGAATCCACATAAATAAATTTAAAAACTAAACAAAGTTACAAAGGACACAAAAACTATTTAACTTGACTTTATATCTCACTTCTTCTCAAAATAATAGCTGACTTTTATTGAGTGTTTGCCATATGCCATTTGCTAGTCTAGCAAGTTACATGCAATATCTCTTTGTATTTTCATAAAACCCTAGGAAGATATTTGCTATTCTCAAATGTAAAGACAAAAGCTGTGGTTCTTTGACATTAAGTGGTTTTTCAAGGTCCCATCTTAAATGTCCAAGCAGGGATAAAAACCAGGTCTCTCTGCCACTGGAGAACATATATTTAGCTAATATAGTAAAGCTGCCTTAAGAATCAGGGTTCCTGTTTTCAACAACTCATTTCTTACTTTCTTCTTAATTTCCTATTGTGACGTCTCATTGACTCACAGTTGCTAGGGTCATTAATATTGTTCTATAATATACAGAATCCAGTGAGTGTAATTCACCCTAATTTTACACCAAATTCTGTAGTTGTTTAGTCTCTGATTTCCTGGATTTTTTTTTTACTTGTGTCTCTTTGTTCATGGTCTTCTTCGTAGGTTTTTCTCTTTCCCAAATTTTCAATATTTTAATTATATGTTTTAGTTTTAAACTTTTCAGTCTACAATTGCTCTTTGGGTAACCACAGTTATTCCTTTCCATTGTTCTATTGACTTCTACTTATAAGAACCAAAGTTTTAAATAATTGTCATCTCCCAAAGTTATATTGGCCCTTTGATCTTGGTCATCTTCCTCCACAAATTAGAAAGATGGAATATTTCTTGAGATCTGAAGAAGAGTTTGTTTCAGACAGTCCATTTTCCAAAATAGTATCACTTCAGGGATAAGGTGGGGAACTCCATTGAAATCTTAACTCAATCAAAGCATTAATTTCAAAAGCTTGGATGTTATGAACACTTATTTCTCAGTGAGAGGCAGAGATGACTTTAGTAGGGTATGACTAGATGTTTTAGACTTCCTATGCAGGTGATTCCAAAAATACAGGTAACTGGAGATTTACAAAAATACTTTCAGTAGAAGGAGCTGTCTGTTGGGTAGCCTCTGATTGCATGCTGTTTTTATCATTTTTAAAGTTAAATAGCAGTATTGATCTATTTCTACCTAAAAACCCTGAACTGTGTACATGTATGAAAAATTTGTTCTGACTTGCCTTAACCTTGGGACTAATCTTAATAGAATATGCAACAGTGTTTATCTGCAAGCTGATTATGAAACTTGTTTTCATTTTAACTCTTCTTGATTTATTAACCTCATTTAGAATTGTAGAGTCTTAGATCCACTGCGTCTGATTAAAACAAAGTGCTGTTGTCCTTCCAAGAATAGAAATGGTTTCTTCTATTCCATGCAGCAGTTTTTCAAGACCAGGGTTGGTCTTTAATACCTACATGGTGCAAACAGTTGTAGTTTGCCAACTGAAAAAGTAAGTATGGATGTAAAGATGATGAAGAGCATGGCAAGAACTTTCTGGAATTACCAAATGCATGTCCATTTTTGCATTTTCTTTGTTAACTTTGTCTATTACTAAAATGACACTGTTTAAGAAGAGGAAGAAAAAGGAGGAAGATGGAAGAGGAGGAGGAGGAGGAAGAGGAAGAGAAAGAGGGAGGAATAAATAAATCATTTCATCTAAGGAGAAAAACATACCTGTATATGCTCACCAGTATCTATCCAGTTGAACAGATGGCAGAATTACTTTTCATGTGCTGCAACCAATCTCTTCCTGGGTCACCTTAGAACACATGGAACCACATGGACCATAGGACAAAGTCCCCTGAGGTCTCCTCTATTGGCCTCAACAAGAATGTGTTTCCACTCCTGTTAGGAGCCACA